>NC_000082.6:61136574-62336574 GCF_000001635.26 Mus musculus | reverse complement strand
TTTTCCTCAAGGCCTAGAACCATTTTGTATTTTATTCACGGAGATTTGCATAATCTCCATTGAACTAGTATTCCAATGAAACAGAATAAAGTGGTCAATATTAAATACATTGTACTCAGAGAAGAAAATAAAATGTAACAAGTCCTAGATTATTAATTTATCTGTATTGTCTCCAATAAATCTGTATTTAAAAATTATTCCTAAAATAATTTTCAAGTTTTGACTTTAATTTTCAGTAATGACTGATTGGAAATTTTTCTTCAATGAAACGATGCTTTTTAGCTGGGTGCAGATTTCTTTATTTCAATGGTGGGGGAACATGGAGACATCTAGAATAGTTACAGAGTTTTAGAGGATTTAAATAGTCAATTAAGGGGCTTCCCATCTAAGCAAAATCCTCTTAAGTACAAAGATGCTTTGATAATTATCACTGCATGTATGAAGGTATACCATCAACCAAAGGTAATTACAAACCATATGAATTTAACATAACCAATGAACACATAACATTCCTTAAAGATCATATTCGCTTGAGGCAGGCAAAAATAATTAACACTAAGTTCATTCTCAGGCTAATAGCCTCTTTAGATCATGAGGTTGAGGCTTTATAGAAAAGAATTGATTTCTCAAGACTAAGATAACCAGTCTTATACAAAAGAGCACCAGTACTTCTACCCTGAACTTTAAAAGTCACCTTTATTTGCCTGATTTAATTGTCATCTCCAAGGATTTCTGATGAAGAAGCTCACCCTTTCTAGCTCTTTCTGAACTCTGAATGGCTGTTTAAACTCAGATGTTCAGGCTCAAACTGCTCCACACACTGACTGATTCAAATTGGATTTTTTTCAGTGTCTCTCAGAATTTCTCTATTTAGCTTCAAACTAACTCTAGCTACCTATCCTAATCTTCTGGTTCCTTCTCACTCTCTGTCTTCACCTGTGTCTAGCTTGTTTATTCTGCAACCAGTTTGGAAAACTGTCTCTGTAAAAATTGCCTCTGAAATCCATGAACTAAATTGTCACCAAACGAACTGTCATGAACTCAACTCAACTGCACTTCTCTCAACTGACTTCCAACCCTTGTTTTTACCAGAGTTGGGTATATCCTACTTCTGACTCATTCTGTAAAGTCTTTCTCTGACTCCTCACTTTGTCTGCCCATCACTTAGACTTTCAAACATGGCTGCTTCCTTCTACAAACTAAATTTACATTCATTGTTTGGGATTAAAGGTGTATACTAAAGGCATGTCTGTATTCTAGCCAGAGGGATAAAATGTTTATCATTTCAGCCAGATCTCACAGATCTAGAAAGACTTTGGATCTGATCCCTTGTCCAAGCAAACATATTGCTGGTGTAAAATTCCCTTACAATTAAGTAGTGCTTTTTCAGCTTCAGACAAAGTTCCCTTTGTACACTAATGGAGCCCTGAAGAAAAGCTCTTGAGAGTTCCAGTGTAAACTCAAAGACAGTGACATTTTGTGTGGAGCATCCCCCTTTTTGATAAAGCCATCTTCTTTGTTGTCAGAGGTCTGTAAGAAAGCCAATTTAAGATTTTACAGCCTGGAAAAGAGAAATCAGCTCAGTATTTAGGCCAGTGCTGCTGGGGTCTTGAAAGATTATGATTTCTGGGGATAGGGTCTACGTTTCTCTGAACTAAGAGCTCAGGAGGATTGAGAAATTTTGCGACTTAAATGAGATATTAATTATATGTTAAATACTTAAATATATTTAGCCCATTACAAATTTTTTGAAATGTAATCTCTGAAAATTGAGGGATATGCAAGTTTTGTTTCATTTGTTTCTTTTCCTTTATTTTATGTTATCAAGTAAAGTTTACATAGCTTGTTATGTTACTTAACTTGATCTACTTTGGTAAATTAATGTATCGTTGAACCATCCACTCATAAATTTCTTTCATGTGTTACAAAATAATTTTCCCTTTGGTAATGTAATTACTGTGGTTTTAGAATTTTTTGTCCCAGTGAATTTTAGACACTTTGATTCTTCTCTTGCTAGTGTTCTGTAGCTTTTAGCTAAATAGTCAGTGGTCCTTTCGGAATGGTGTGTCTCTTCCACTGTGTGGATGTTACATATTGATAAAAGATTTCTTCACATTGTGGAATCTGCTCTACCTGACATTTTTTTAAACCAACATTCCTGAGGCTGTTTGTGTGTTCAATATCATTATTTGTAACTTAAATGTTTTCTAAATTCTTGTTTCCATTCTTGAGTTGATATTGTTAAATGAATGTTAATAATGAAACTTGTATTAATTAACTAATTTTTGAAGGGAATACCTCAAATGAGTTATTGTTGCATTGTCCTATGACTTCCTATCTTACTTCTCAATTTGTAACTGAATCAGATCATTTTGAATAAATTGGTTACAGATAACAATGCATCCTGGATAACAACTACCCAATCTCCATTCCACTGTCAAACGTAGCTCAGTTTCACTTAATGTAATCCAGAAATTTATAATCTTTTCCATCTCAGCATGAGTCTTAAACATTTCTTAGTAGAGAAATATATACAAATATCTTGATGGAGTTTTACATTATTATGATCATGATTACTTGTGTAAAAGTCACTTTTATTTTTTCAGATAAAATAATGAGATGAGATACATACCTATGCTGTGCCCAGAGTCTTTCCTTCTTTCATCCAAATATATCTATACCTAGACAAGGAAGCTTCTAGCCTCTGAAAAATCTAATCTTCCAAGACGCCTGACTCAATCTGGCTTCTCTCACCTTCTGACTGAATTGTTATGCCTGGCCTTATACTAACTTTGATAATATGTTCTAATCTTCTGGCTCCTACTCATTCTCTGGCTCATTTGGTCTTCATCTGTGTCTTGCTTATTTTCTCTGTAACCTGTTTCCTTAAAATTGTCTTGGTAAAGCTGCCATACACACAACACACAACCCACAGCACATGCCACCTACCATCTCTCTCTCTCTCTCTCTCTCTTTGCTCTTAAGTAGTGTTTAGTAAGGGCATGTCTGTATTCTAGTCATACCATATTGTAATCCAGTGCATGTGTGCATTTTGACCAGATAATACCTTTGGATGTTATCTATTGCCAGATCAAAATATCTCTACAATATATGTGAATATTTGTCAATATGTTTCTTGAAAAATCATTATTTATTTTTCCAATTAAGCAACACAGCCCTCAGAGTCAATTCACAAATACAGTTATCAAATATTGCATATCTTGTATGAAATACTTGCTTACACTGTGCACACACACTCTTTGTAGTTTTCAGATGATAGCAATGGCAGCTTACTCATCAAAAACTGATGAAAATGCATTTCCAGGATTTATAGGCAGCTTTGCTGTATACTTGCCCTGAAATAATTATTTTATGATTAAAAAATACATTGGAAACCTGTGCAGTAACATTATTCTACTATCTTTAAATTTAAAGTACAGACTTTCTTTTTTATTTTTAAATAATTTATATTTTTTCCTGAAAATCAATTTTCCATGTAATATATCCTGACTACAGTTTCTTCTACTTCAACTCATCCCAGAACCTCTTCACTTGCTTAGTAAATTCTATTATCTAAAATTCAAGCCTTTATTATTATTTTCAACTTAAAAACTTATAATTAGATGCCTAAAGTTACCTTAAAAGAATTGTTTACAAACCAGGTTGGTAAGAAGAGCAGCTAGAAAAAGTTGTAGTTCATGATGATAATAGTAATTTCAAAGTCTATATCCTTCTAAGAAAACTCTTTGACAGCTTAACATCTTTGTGTGTGTGTGTGTGTGTGTGTGTGTGTGTTTTATTTGTTGCAAGATATCAACAGTTCTGATAGACATTCTTTGCAGACAGGCTATTTCTTATCTTTTTATTTTTTAGTTGGATAGGATTTTATGCCATTTATATTCTTTTCCCCAATTAGTGGAGATCTCTCAGAGCTAATATGATAATCTGTTTCTAGCAAGAGTCAATCATCACAAAGAAAAGAAAAATAACTTCACTCAGCCCTTCAGGAGAATATGCTGTAGACAATCTGATAATTAAAAAAATTACAGCTATCATGACCAGGACACTTCAGTGAGAAGAAACTTATCTTTAACAGTATGACTCCATATGACTACTTACATTTAGCTGTTTTATTTAAATTAATTATCACATGCTATATATTTCAAAATTGTTTTTTATCAGTTAATAGTTGCATATATTTATATTATGAATTTTATTGTCTTCTTCCCCCCACTTTCTTCCTCTTATCACTTTCCTCTTCCACTGAAACCCCCTTTCCCAGGAAGTGCCCACCCTATATTTATTTACCTCTTTGTGTGTGGCCCACTGAGTTTAATTAGATTCCTGCCCAAACATGGGACAAGTTCAACTTATCAGTAGGTATATCATTGGAGAATAGCAGCCATTAACTCCGAAGGGTCTGAAAAGGGCAGGGCTAATAAATTATATTTTACATGCTTTGATTTAAATCTTGAAAAGGTAACACAGAATAAGGAAGATTTTATCTTAATTTTTCTAAACACAGTCCCTAACATTCAGTAATCAAATAAGTTAAATTTGGAGATAAAAGCCATATAAACATTCAAGTATAAATATAAGTGTATCAGTGTATACTGGTTTGTATAGTATCAACTACTTGTCTCTCACCTACTTATCTTGTGTAGGATAGTGGAAAGTGTGGCATCAAGTCTTTTCCCATTTCATCTTCATACATTCAGATGGATTATATTAGAGCAAGAAGTCTATTTGGATGGGATATAGTGAGGGGTCCTCACATTTAGGGTTATATTGTATTTCTCTAGGAAACATGAGAAAATGTATATGCATAAATTAATTGAGGGTATGAGTCATGAAGGAGTATATAAAACTAATTATTTTTGTAGTTAGAGCTGTGTCACAGATTTTTTAAATTTTCGTAGGCAAATATATATGTGAAACTGAAAACCAATGTGAAGCTACAGATATTTAGAATGACTATTCTAAAAGGTTAGATGTCATTGATGTATATAGAGTTGGGGTTTGCTTCATTCCATTGCATGGTGTTTTTAATTTCTAAGGATTTTTTATATTAAAGCTTTAATAATCTAAAAAAATGAAAAGTCACATTTCTAGCCATAGTCATAAAATAAGTGATATATGACTTATATACTTGCTTATCCATTTATTTCCCATGGGTTCTAAACACCAGTCCCTGCAGCCTGTTTGAGATATTATAGAGAAGTGAAGAACAGTGTGAATAAGGTCCTCTCATTCACTCTATACCTGTTTTAAGACAGAACTCAGGGTTCATTGAGTTGGGTCTGTCCACTGTGTGATGTTTAAAAAAAATAGACTTATACATATCAATTTTAACATTAAACATTTTAGTTTTTCATAGATATAATGTATATTTGTTAGCATATGAACACTAACTAATTAAAATTATAAGCATAGAAGGGAGATAAGGCACCTATATTTTCTTTAAATGAATCATTTTCCAATTTAGGTATATCCTTCTTTATCTGAGGGTTAAAGTGCCTCATTCCACCCTTTAAACTTGGGATGGTCTCACATTGCCCTAGAAGAGATTTCTGTCTGTAAGGTCTTTCTCTCATCCAGTCTCTTACTGTCCTTCTGTATCATGTTAAATATCCTTAAAGAATCAGTATATACATTTTTCTTAGTATTATGTTTTTATCACACTTTAATTTTGCATTTTCTACTCCTGATCTAGATTCTCTTCTAACTTTGCATTTTTAAAAATTAGATATTTTCCTTTTTTACATTTCAAATATTATCCCCATTTCTGGTTCCCCCTCCAAAAACCACCTATGCCACCCCACCCTCACCAACCCACCCACTCTCAATTTACTGTCTTGGGATTCCCCTAGCCTGGGGCATTGAGCCTTCGCAAGACCAAGGGCCTCTCCTCCCATTGATGTCCAACAAGGCCATCCTCTGCTACATATGCAGCTGGAGCCATGAGTCCTTCCGTGTGTACTCATGGGTTGGTGTTTTAGTCCCAGGGAGCTCTGGGGGTACTGGTTGGTTCATACTTTTGCTCCTCCTATGGGGCTGTAAACCCCTTCAGCTCCTTAGATCTTTCTTTAGATCTGCCATTGGGGACCTTGTGCTCAATCCAATGGTTGGCTGAGAGCACCCACCTCTGAGTATGTCAGGCACTGGCAGAGCCTCTCAGGAGACTGCTATATGAGACTCTTGTCAGCACTTGTTGATATCCACAATAGTTTCTCGGTTTGGTGACTGTATCCATTCTCAGGTAGGGCAGTTTCTGGATGGTCTTTCTGGTGAAACCACTCTGAAAATCAATATGGTGGTTCCTCAGAAATTTGGTCATATACCCAGAAGATGCTGCAACATGTAATAAGGACACATGCTCCACTATGTTCATTGCAGCCTTATTTATAATAGCCAGGAGCTGGAAAGAACCCAGATCTCTCTTAACAGAGGAATGGATACAGAGAATGTGGTACATTCACACAATGGAGTACTACTCAGCCATTACAAATAATGTATTCATGAAATTCCTAGGCAAAGAGACAGAACTAGGAAATATCATCCTGAGTAAGGTAAAATCATAAAAGAACACACATGGTATGCACTCACTGATAAGTGGTTATTAGTCCAGAGGCTTGGAATACCAAAGATAAAATTCACAGATCAAATGAAGCTCATGACGAAGGAAGACCACAGTATGGATACTTCAGTCCTTCATAGAAGGGGGAGCAAAATACCTATGGGGCGGGATACAGAGATGCAGTGTAGAGCAGAGACTGACTTTGCCTCTTTTAACTAGAGACAGAGACATCACCTGCTTAGGTTGCTTTTCTTATTTGCCTGTCAAAAGAGCTTCCTTCATGCCGCAGGTTCCCATGAAATGTTTGTTGAATGATGATGATGATGTCACCATCTGCTGATGATGTCAAACTTAATTTACTTGTAATTTATTCTTGAGTAATAATAGCTGTTTTGTCTCTCATCCATTAGCTTCCAAGTGCTCGAAGCATTGCAATCTGGAGAAGATGACAGGAGAATTAAGTTTTCATTTTAGCTTTTGTGTAATATAATCATTGGTTTAGAAACTTCTTTGTAATGTTTCCCATAAAGTAGAAAGGCCAAATTTGAATGACATCCAGAATGTTTCTAAGATATTCCCAGTGATTAGAAAAGGTATGAATTTTGTCCATCACTAATGATTCCACAGGCAGGTAGCAATCCCTCAGTAAAGACAAGTTTCTTTTCCTTTAGCAAGTAGTAAACTTCTCAAATGGCTGGAGATTCCCTTTGCTCTGGGTCAATGTCTGATTTTTCTACTGTTAAATTCAGCTCAAGGTAGACTTAAGGAGAGAGTGAAATTCACTGCCAACAATTTTACTTTCAGGGACACGATACTTACGGTACATTTGTCCTCATCTGCAAGGAAGCATGGCGGTATCCACTTTGATAAATATACATGCATGTGAGTCTTAAATACAGTAAGATTGTGGCCTGTTTACAGATACACACAAGTTATTTCCCCAAATTCTTCAGGATTGATGGTAATCATCCCAAGGTCTTAGCAAGGAAAGGAAATCCCGGCATACACTTGTTAGTCAGTGTTTGGAAGAAGAGAGTGAGAGACCATATCATGGGTTCAGATTCCATCTTAGAGAACCTGACCTAAGGTTGAACTCTCTAGCATCAGTTTCCAGGTTACTCCCCATGCACTTCCAGGTTACATGTCTGTTCTTGGCACTTCACTTCCTAACAACCACCAATCAGGAGGAAAGCAGAAGTTAAGTTTATAGTTTGGCTACCAGCATCAGGCAATTATTTTATAGGGATGACAAAATTCCATAGTAGCCCCACAATCAGATGTGTGCTAGGGTAGAAACCCCCTTGCTTGTTTGCCATTTCCTATAAAACTTTGTCCTGCTAAGAGCTTGGGGCTCATGTTCTGCTGTGTCAGATATGGGAGGTGATGTGGCTCAAGCTCGAGTTTGAATAAAGAGACCCTAGTGAGATTACTTGTGGTAAGCTCCTTGGTGGTCTTTTGGGGCTAATGAATGAAACAAAACAATAGAGAGGAGCTGTACTTACTAAAGGCTCATGGATCTCTCTCTCTCTCTCTCTCTCTCTCTCTCTCTCTCTCTCTCTCTCTCTCTCTCTCTCTTGTGTGTGAAGAGATAATCCACATTTGTGATTGACTTGTTTAATTATTTATTTAAAAATTTTCAATGTGTAGGTCTTGAGAGGGCATGCATGATCTGTCTGAGTTTTGCTACTTAATAGAACATGATCTAAAATATACATGCTCAGCAACTACCTGTTGAATAAATAGTTATCTAGCATCAGGCAGTGGGCAGTTTTATGAGGTTAAGAATCAGAAAACTAACAGAAATTGCTGTCTTTGAATACCAACTTGGTGGATTCCAGTTTCTTGATCTGGCTCTCCCAGAGGGTTCTGATGGGGACCATCAGGGGATCTCCTGGGGCTGAATATATGGCAAGCGGTGTATTTGTAAAGGATCCCTCCAGCCCTCAGTGATATGGGTGAATCAGAGCCGCCTTCCCAACAATCTGTGAGAGGAGGCCTCTGGAAGCACACACTTCGAGGAGACAGATTAGCCCTGCATCCATCTCAGAACACAGCGATTATAGTTCTGACTTTTGAAGGGATAGGAAATGAGACTTCCTAAGGACATAGTTTGGCAGTCTGGGGCTGTGCTGAGTCTCTGGGCATTGGATGCCTGCCAGAAGCACTTGGCCAGCACTAATTGCAGAGCACCTGAACTTTTATCCATCATCTGTTCCGCTGCACAAAACTTGAACACTCTGATGAATGCTTTGTATTCTTCCCAGCATCTCCAGGAGAGAGGAAAATCCTTTCATTTAATTAGGTTATTATTTTCCATTTTGAAGCTTCAATAGAGATTAGAAACAGGTGCCAATTTCTCTTCAGCCTCTAGGCCTAAGAAACGGGGATAACTGCTATTGAGGAAGGAAAGAAGATAAGGCCTCATCAGTGTGGCCATTAACTTACCTCTACTCTGTAGCTCAGAAACAGATGTTAATTACCCAACAATACAGCCCTAACTGAAAACAGCTTAATCAATGCCTGAGCTCTGGTTGATTCCCCATTAATGCTTTCTGCTAGGTTTTTAGTACCCAGAAACTAACTCTCTCTCTCTCTCTCTCTCTCTCTCTCTCTCTCTCTCTCTCTCTCTCTCTCCCTCATCTCTCTCTCATTCCCTCTTTCCCATCTATTCCCCTCCATCTCTTCTCTCACATTTTCCCCCTTTTGCTCTTCTACCCCATTTCTTCACATCTATCATAATATGTACTTCCTTTTAATTGAAAATTCCTTACACTTCTGATATTCTTTTTGTTCGTCTATTTGAGATGCCATAAAACAAACATCTTAAACTGGGTGTGTCATATATAAAACACACACACACACACACACGCGAGAGAGAGAGAGAGAGAGAGAGAGAGAGAGAGAGAGAGAGAGAGAGAGAGAGAGAGAGAGCAGTCAGCAGCATTTATGGAATTCCAAGATTAAGACTTGATTAGTGTATTTGTGGAGAGCTATACATGTCCCTATGTAGATGAAGGCATTTCTTTTATAAAGACTCTATTACCATACTTCATGGATTCTCTTGATTAATCTAATCACCTTTAGACTCTACGTCCTAAAACTATCATATTGTTAAATCCAACTTAGGGATTGTAGAGGACATAGACTTTAGGATTGTGTCACCCCTGTACAGACAGCAGCATTCAGAGCATTTAGCTTCCCAAGTTCATTGTTAGCAGCAGAGATCCTTGATAGCATTCACATTGCATTTGTGAGGTATGATTTTGCTGCTGCACACAGCCTTCCACTTTCACCTCTACCCAAAGTTTATAAGATTATTCCTAGAAAACAAGACAAAAGAAAATAAACATATCAGACACTAACTTGAAGATTCCAATATAAAACTCACTTTACTAAACAATGGGAGGCCTGTGTGTGTGTGTGTGTGTGTGTGTGTGTGTGTGTGTGACATGTTTTAGTCTTGAGAAATAAAGACTATGAGAGGAAACAAAATGTACTCTGTGGAACAAGAGATTACTGTGATAGATAGTTTTGATTGTGGTATATGTGAGGGGCCTAATGCATTGGTTTGTCTTAAGTAGTTTTACGTTAAAGATATATTTTTATTATATGTGTGTGTGGGTTGGGGGAATTGTATGACATATGTGTAGACACACAAACTATCTGGAGGTGGTTTTCTTCTTCTACCAGATTGGTGCTAGGAATGAAATTCAGGTCATTAACTTGATAGTATAAGGTCATGAAGGAGAAAAAAGGAAGGGGAGTATATTAAAAGACTCAGTGTAATAAAGACACAGAGTTTACTCTGGGAAGAAGACCTCCAGAAGGGAACTGGGGATAAGTCCCAGAGGGAAAAATAACTGAAGTCTTTCTTTCATAGCTCAAGCTCTGGTGTTGCTGGGTAAGTAACACTAGGAGTATCTAGGCTATACTGTGTAGTGGGGTCAAGAATGTCAGGCACACAATAAATCTCTTTCCTGGTCAGCTGTTATAAAGGGCTGTATGTTACAAGGGTCAATGCTATGGGGAGGGCAAAGATTGTTCTCCTTACTTTTAGTTTCAGGAAATACTGCATATCCAATTTGAAGGCACTTTAGAAAATGGCTTCACCATGAATAATAAGCAGCAAGTGTCTTTACTATCCCGGCCATCTCAGTAGCCCATGTCAGGACACTTCAAAGAACAGCAGGAACCTGAAGCAGAAGAGGCTTGAAAATACATTTTGAGTGGCAGGAATTCGAAGTTGTTTGCTCCCTGTGAGCTCAGACCAAGCAGAAGGAATTGGGTTCAGTCTACAACTGACATATTTATTGCTAGGGCAATACAATAAAGCTCTAAATGGTCATTTTGTGAGATAACTCAAAGGTAGTAAAAGGACAGTTGGAGTGACTCAGGCAGTGCTCCAATTCTTTGAAACTGAAAAGTAGAAACTGATATATTGTCACGTCTCTTCAGGACTAGAGAAGCAATATCAACAGTTTACTTTTGCCTGAAGTAAGTTGACGTAAATTCTAATTTTTATGAAGGCCAAGGAAGTAATGGGAATGAACCAAGTACCCTGTATATTGACATATTGGAAGCGTTCTTTCTCATTAAATTGTACTTTCTTATATTTGTAGACATTCAGATGTAAGACTTTTTCATAATTTTACTACAGGAACAATGTCTGACTGTGATGGTAAGAATTGAAAACACTGCCCTAGGCCAGGGAGCTCTTGAGAGCAACAGTGGCTACTGTACCTCCAGGGCTCTGTGTGTAACAGGCAGTCATCACGCAGTCTGGCCAGAGGCTGGTATGCCTAGTTCTTACACAGTTATTTCCAAGAGAATATAGACAATTTAATATTCACACAGAATCTCATTATTTTTTTGCCAGTATAGATATTCCTCAGTCTAAGACTTAGATAATTATCCCAGCATCCTTTTTTTCCCCTAGCCTATAGCAGAATTCCCAGAGGCAAAGAGTGATGTGTGATTTACTTTGTCCTCAATCCTAGAAGATAACTTCCTAGTAAGTTGATAAACAACTCCTTTTATCTTCTACCTAGAGCTTAACTAATTGTTTCTCCTTTGCTCCTAGACTCAGAAATTTTTCCTCAGTGCCTCATCAGAGGAAGGAGGAAAGTATTTATAGTATGAAGAAGGTTTTAGTATACACACATCAAATCATTGTTTCTTAAGTATAACACATGAGACAGTAAAGGACTAGTAGACAGACACTGCAATATAATTTGGAAAAGGACCTCTGTTGGATACTTGATTTTTCAAAAGTATTAGAATAGTGTCAGTACAATAAGTATGGATCAAAATAAGAATTCACAGTACTAGAATATTTACCAAGTCTTTATTTGTAGAAACGGGAGGATGGACAACGAACAAAGAACAGAATGCAAAGGAAACAAAATGCCTGAGAGTTTTTATGAGGTTTTAGAAAATGTTTCAAACACTATAAGCCTAAGCTGTTTCTAGAGGTCTTCCAGGTACATCTCTGAAAGGATAGAGATCATAATAAAAAAATTAAGGATGTATCAGAAAGCTTTTATACAGCTTTGATATGTGGTCATGTATCTATGAAACATGCTCAAATTTCAAGTGCCTCTTTGATTGTTAGTATAAGAAAACTTCAATGCTGGGTAAACACATTTTAGATTTTAAGTGTCTTAATGGCATATTGTAAGCATAGGTTGCTGAGGGCCCATAATTTCAGAAGTCATTAAACTAACCTCCCTCTTCATCGTCTGGACTAAAGCATTACAACTGGTGTATGATTTGTGTGATATTTAATAATTTTCTCTTCCCTTATCATCTGTCCCTCTAATCAAATAAAGAAGCCCTACTATTATCTATCATATTTGTGGTAGTTCTTATAAATCTGATTTTGAATCTCTCACATTCCAGTTATCTATGGCTACACACAAACTTCCCAAATCTATTGGTTTAACACAGAGCAATAACCTCTTTGAAAATGGAATCTGTAGTCATTTGTGGCTTGAAGAGTTCTTTCATCTCTGCTTTTACTACTGTGCTTTTAGAGTTAAGAATTTACTTTAAAGCAGCTCTCTTTGATACTGATTGTTAGTAGTAAGCTTCATCAAGTTTGGAAACATAGAAAATTGAAATCTCGCTCTGAGAATGTTTGTGATTCCTCACATTGTGATAGCTATGCAAGCCCTACCCCACCAAATGCAAGCTAGAAGAGGGAAAATCCTTACAACTTCTGTTGGTCACATATTCATAGAGTGTGTACATTTTTGAGCAGAGGGGTCATAGACCACAGAAGTAAATGCACATATATATATGTGTGTGTGTGTGTGTGTGTGTGTGTGTGTATAGTATAGAAAATATTATATTAGTCTTTGTATGCATGTCTACATTCTTTAATCACAATACTTTTATTGATTATTGGGGAATTTTACATATTTCCTGATCAATTTTAATTCCCAGGCCTTCTTGATTCGCACACTGACCAAATCTTGTGGTGCTCCCCACAGACAAAAAAAAAAAAAAACATTTTGAACGTCCAATTTGTGTTGTTCTTTTAGTCACTGGAGCATGGTCAAACTCCCAGTGGCCAGCCCCTTAAAGAGGAGTGTGTTTTTCCCCAGCTCCACTCCCAGTGCCCCTAGCAGCCCTCTATTGTAGAGACCTACACTTCAGCAACCTTATCTCCAATTTTAAGAGTTCTCTTTGATGGCTTCCTATTGACGTTGTTACTTTTGTGGGTGTTGGGCTAGGGTGGGAGTTGTCACAGAATCTTTCTATATCCCTTTCTCATCTTTGAGTATGCAGTCATGGATACAACTGCAGATGACTCTTCCTAGTCTTTTACAGTCACCAAGATCATGGATGCATGAATTCCACATGATAGCTGGCAACAGCATGGACTATGGACACCCACCTGGCCTCTAGAGCCAGTAGGTGCCAAGGTCCTCAGCATGTTCTTCATAGGCAGTCCAGCCCATGAATATCAATGGGACTCTAGGTGGCAGTATAGACCATGAACATCTGCATGGATTTCAGTGTTAGCACAGGCTACAGACATCAACATAGCTCCAAGCTGCAGCAGGACCACAGACCCGATGTGGGCCATGGTAGCAGTGTAGACTACCCCCTGCCATAGTTTGGCTATGGATACCACAATAGCCTCCATGGCACCACAGGCCATGGACATCAACATTATCTCTGGGGCTACCCAGTTCCCAGACACTAACACATCCCTAGCATCTGCCTGGCTCATGGACATCATCATGGTTTTCAGCAGTGTTTTTCACTTTTCCATGGCCACTGACATGTCTATATTCAAAATTTCTTCTGATACTATCTGTCGCCATCTTGGCACCTTCTCTCTCAGCACACTTTATATATCATGCCTGGACCACAACTATGTTATTGCTTTTCCTGAACTATCTGAATCTAATCAACATGGTAAAATATAATTTTGCTTATTATTTATGGGAATAATACCATGTCTTATGTCTTTTCTAACTGCGTTAGCAAATAACTAGAGTTAAGGATGTTTTCCCATTTTCACTAAAACACTACCTTTGAACCTCTTGTTTCATTGTTATTTTAAATGTAAGATTAAACACAGAGTATGGATTATTTGTTAAAAAAATAATTCTGTAAAATTAGAGAATGAATTACTGAGAAATTGAATCTTTAATAGACTTTGAGCTACAGAATTCAGCATCCTTTTATATCACTTAAGCCAGTCCCATTGGGTTGCTTCCCTTACCCAGTTTTCTTATCTGTCAAAACAAATACTTGCATCTGTGTCTGTGTTATAAGCCACCCAGGGATATGGAGGATAAACGAAAACTACATATAAAGGCAGCTTACACATAAATTTCTATATATAATCTCTTAAATTATCATTGCAATGCTAATTCCTTCTATGTTCCATGCCCCAGCAGATAAAGTTGTTATTTTGAGTTGCTGACAAGTCTAAATTCAAGGCAAAAAAAAAAAAAAAAAAAAAAAAAAAAAAACTTTACACTGTTTTAATTCCTGTTATAAATTTCATGGATTTTCTAGAAGTTTTTTCCTTATATAAGTGAAACTTCACTCCAGGATTAAAAATGAATCCTTATAATGTGACTGTTGTGCAACTGTCTCGGGGGACAAAGCGGTTTCTTCTGGTCTAACTTACTTGTCCCAAGTTGCAAGCACTCATAAGAAAATACCCCTCAGCTTTGCTGGCTTTGAAAAGTGAAGGGAAAGAAGCCATCTCACATTCATCATGTGATTTGCAGAGGAATGTTTGATGGCATCTCCTCCTCAGGCAATGGTCCTTGTGCTGATGGTGCCTGCAAAGCCATTCCCTTGCTCTAAAATCATTCTGCTTTATTTGAAAGTAAGTAGCTTCTTTCATTATGTGAAAAAAAGCAAGTGAGAGAAATGTTTTCTGAGAAATTAATGACCTGAGAGGGCAAGTTAGGAAGGTAGAAGGAAAAGTGCAGAGGGGGTTTTGGGAGAGGAGACAGGCAGTCATCTACCTTTCACAGTAAATGGGCTAAAAAGTGCTGCCTTGGTACAAAGGCAGGAGAAATCCATACAGAAACCAAGAATAAAAAATAAAATAAAATAAAAAGGAAAGTCTGTCATGTCAGAATGCATACAAGCATCATAAAGAGGCAAATTGTAATTCAGAAAGAAAGGATCCAAGTGTGACACAAAGGACTTGTTACATGGTGTAAGGGAGAAGCTTCGGCAATTGAGTGAGACAGCTCTAGAGAGAGCAAAGTGCAGACACACTGTAAATACTCCGTGGAGTGTGAAGAAGGGAGAAATATATAAAGTAAGAAAAATTCTGCTGCAACATGGATGGAAAAAGGCAGGTGATTTCATAACTCTAAAGCAGTGCTGTAAGTTTCTACTTGGGAACTGAGTGGGAAAGGCATGAATTCAAAGTGTTGCAGGATAGATACACAAAGAACATCCAGCATGAGCAAAGTATGGACTGAGAGTTTGTATTAAGCCTAACAGAGACTGCCTGGTGAGAAATACTTCTCAGAGAGCAGCCTTTAATGCATTTTCATGGAGATTTTATATTTTTAGTTGCGAGCCTAGCCTTCAATAGCTGAGCTATCTCTCCAGCCCATACACAGAGCTTGTAAAGGCAAAGAACACAGAAAAACTACATCTTGGTTGTTGTTGGAGGGGAAGTAAGGCAAGGAAGCATTTTAACAGAAGTCAAAAGAACGGCAGTTAGCTGGGGTATTTCCATCCTAAGTTTCTATAACAGGCTTAGATAATTTTCAAAAAAAAAAAAAAAAAAAAAAAAAAAACCAACTTTTCATGGGAGGGGTAGAAAAGGGAGGCACTTTCAGGTTAAACCAAAGATAGCTCCAGCCAAGGCAGGAGGAAACTACACTCGGTCACAAAATATGTCAATGAATTCTCAGCAACAAACATGAAAAAAAGACTAGAAGGTGAGGAGAGCTTGACCTCTTAATTGTGTTGATCAATAAAAGTTATGCCAGGGCAGAAACTCAAGGCTGTGTTAGACACGAAGGCAGAAGCTCAAATTTTTAGGAGCCTTGCATCTATGTAGGGATGTTTTATTGGGAAGGTTGTATTTACTTGCATAGTCTACCCATTTGCTGTTCACTTCCCCTTTAAGTCAGTTTCTCCATACCAAAGTCCCTTGAAGCAATGTCATGAGAAACCACTATAAGCAAGTATCTGCACAACCTGAGATGATTTTTCAGGGTTCTAAGAAACTCTGTCATGTGGTTTCCACATGGCAACAGTAATTCTTTCCAAGGGAATACCATTTTCTTGAGATACAAAGACAGCTTTCAAATGTTATTTTGTCCTTCTGAATTTCCTAGCTATGGAGAGTGAAATCACTTTGTATTTCTGATTCCACTAATCCTATTTTTACTTTGCTGTGGTAAGTGATGTTCACATTCACTTGTATATTTTTATACAGCATCTGAAATAAAAAAGGATTTAGATTTCATTCTTAACTTGAAAATGCTCTTTAGTACTTAGTTGTTTTTCTTTTTTATTTTTTTCTTGAATCTGACTCTGTATTAATGTTTGATGCTCCAGAGGATCATTGTGAAACTCAGTTGAAAGTAAGTCTAAAATTTATTTCATCTACTACAAATTATTTATTTAATTTTGTTATTCATTAGAATATTTTCTATATAAATTGATTCGTGAAAGCAGGCTTTGTTACTAATAATTGAGGATAAAATTGAAGTAAACTTCTACAGTGGTACTCTAAAGTCATCCAGTCACCAAATGCAATGGGGGACATATAGCTCCATTTGTGTGTGTGTGTGTGTGTGTGTGTGTGTCTGCACTTTCCCTCAGAAACCAGGTAAGAGTGGTCCTTGAAGCTGAGTTACATGTGTGTGTCAGCTATATGAGATATGAGCTAGAAAAAGAATTCAAGTCATTTGCATCAAGAGTATCTGCTATTAATCACTGGGCCATCTCCCAACACCATGCATCTGTATTTAAGAGGAGAAGTTGCAGTGGGTTTGATCTAATGTTTGTACTATGTTAATTTGCAGCCCCAAATTACATGAGAATCTACACTTCTGTGTGTGTAAGACACCAAGGGACCCTGTCTCCAGTTGTTTTTGATTGGTAAGCAAAGTTGTCAGCAGCCAATGGCTGGTCAGGGCACACAGAGGAGAGACTTTTAGGATTCACAGGCTAAGGAGAAAGGTGAGGAAAGAGAGCCATCATTCTGGGAAAGGGTAGAAGAGAGGAGATGCCGCACCTGACAAGGTGCAGGTCTGAAAGCTTAGCTGCTGTGTGGGAGCCTGTGAGGCCCATAAGGGCTGCCTGACTGGGTTCAGCGCAGTAAAGATAAAAATATAGATTTTAGTAATTAATGGCTTGAGATTATTGGAGGGGTGGATTAGCCACATGGAAGTTAGGAAGTGGCTGAGCCATTGAGCTGTTTATATCAGAATATGAAGCCTGTGTATGTGTGTATTTCCTTTGAGAACCTAGATCATTTGAATGGATAGGGAGGAATGCCACTGCTGCTGGGAACAATTTAATTGGGTACTACAACGTGAGGCTCCACTATGTTTCCCAGACTGAAGTACAGAGGCTAATCACAGGTATGGCCCCACTGTCAATCAGCATGTCCAACTGCAAAGTCTCCATCTCCTTGGCGATCATTTTATTTCTGCCAAACTTAGGTTGGATAACTAATGATCAAAACCACTATAGTCGTAAACTCCTTTGTTCAAAGGATCATCCTGAGTAGCTGGCACCATATGTGTGCAAGTCTATAATAGGTGTTTAACAATTACATGTGTAAGCCCAGTGAAATGATCAGTAGGTAAAAGCTTGCTGTGCAAATCTGATGATCTGAGTTTGATCATCCTAAATGCTTATGGAAAAAGAGACTGAGAATCCACATTGAAGAAGAGAACTGTCTCTTGAAAATGGTTTTCTGGCATCAACACAAGATTTGCAGGATTCATGTGTCTCGACATACTTGCAAAGAGACACACAAACACATTGAAAAATATATATGTATTTCACATCCTGTTAGTATGTAAAAGCACATTCCTCAAGAATATATTGTCACCAAATTAAGCATAATTGATAGACTATAAATAAATGATGTACACACTAAGAGAAGATCTTTCAAAAACTCCTTTGAATAGATCATGGCATCCTTCTTCAGTGTGAAGTCCTGTATTTAAAGTTTTCTTTTAAGTTTCCACACTGAGCTATAATCCAAACAGTGTAAATGCAAGATATAGGATAGAAATGACTCATGTTTGTTTTTTTTTTATACTTTTCATGACTTTGAGTAACAGGAAGTCTTGCAAAGCTTAGTCTTGCCCTAGGTCATATGCCAGTATTTGACATGCCCTGTGTGTCTAAATTGTATATGGCAGTTATCTGCTAATCCATATCTGTTACCAGATACACTCTCATGACATTACTTTGGCTCTCGTAGTTGTTACCTTACTTAATAGTAACACCAAACACAAGACTAATGAGTCTGAAAATTCAAATACACTAAAGATCTATAATGTACTTCCTTATAACTGAAAGGGCAAAAATCCATCACTTTGTAATATAAAACACATGTTGAAGTTTCTAAGATCAGTGGTACAGATTAATATTCTACCTGTGAAGTGGGGGAAGGAATGAAGAAACACATTGAAGCTGGGTTATAGTAGTTCAAACTGCAGAAGTTATGGTCGTGGTAAGTAGTAAATAATTAAAATTGAGAAAGAATTCAGTTTGGGTATTTGTGGGAAAAACACTGATTTTTAGTATTCACTGGGTGCCTTGGTTTTTTTTTAATGTTTTGTTTTTAATTAAATATAGTTACATTATTTTCTTTCCTTATTTTTCTTCCTCCAATGTTTTCCATGTACCTCCCCATATCATCTTGAAATCAAGAATAAAGAAATCTTAATTACTGAATAAAAGTCATTTAAAATTTTTTGTCGACCGGCCACCTTCCTGGTGAGAGCACAGGGGTCCACCCGGCCCTAGAGGCTTCTGCCTCACGTTCCTTGGGGGCCACCTTGGTTCCCGGACTCTGCGGCTGGCGGTCTGCGGGTGAGAGTGTGGAACACAGAGGCCTCTGAGGCTGCGCCATTTCCGGCTCCAGACAACCTGCCACCTTCCTGGTCAGAGCACAGGTGTCCGCACAGCCCGTGAGGCTTCTGCCTCACATTCTGTGGGGGCCACCTTGATTCTGGGACTCCGCAGCGGGCAGTCTGCAGGCCAAAGCAACACAGCTTCTGGGAAAAATTCTGTTTTGAGCCTTCATCTTCGGCCAGGAGGAGGTCCAAACACCAGATAACTGTGCACCTCCCTGAAAGAGGAGAGCTTGCCTGCAGAGACTGCTCTGACCACTGAAACTCAGGGAAGAGAGCTAGTCTCCCTGGTCTGCTGATATAGTGTAACAAAATCACCAGAGAAACAATCTCTAAACAGAGACAACTATAACAACTAACTCCAGAGATTACCAGATGGCGAAAGGTAAACGTAAGAATCTTACTAACAGAAACCAGGACTACTCACCATCATCAGAACCCAACACTCCCACTTCGCCCAGTCCAGGGCACCCCAACACACCTGAAAAACTAGACCTGGATTTAAAAGCATATCTCATGATGATGGTAGAGGACATCAAGAAGGACTTAAATAACTAACTTAAAGAAATACAGGAGAACACTGCTAAACAAGTAGAAGACATTAAAGAGGAAACACAAAAATCCCTTAAAGAATTACAGGAAAACATAACCAAACAGATAGAAGACATTAAAGAGGAAACACAAAAATCTCTTAAAGAATTGCAGGAAAACACAACCAAACAGGTGATGGAATTGAATAAAACCATCCAAGTCATAAAAAGGGAAGTAGACACAATAAAGAAAACCCAAAGTGAGGCAACAGTGGAGATAGAAACCCTAGGAAAGAAATCTGGAACCATAGATGCGAGCATCAGCAACAGAATACAAGAGATGGAAAAGAGAATCTCAGATGCAGAAGATTCCATAGAGAACATCGGCACAACAGTCAAAGAAAATGGAAAATGCAAAAGGATCCTAACTCAAAACATCCAGGAAATCCAGGACACAATGAGAAGACCAAACCTACGGATAATAGGAGTGGATGAGAATGAAGATTTTCAACTCAAAGGACCAGCAAACATCTTCAACAAGATTATTGAAGAAAACTTCCCAAATCTAAAGAAAGAGATACCCATGAACATACAAGAAGCCTACAGAACTCCAAATAGGCTGGACCAGAAAAGAAATTCCTCCCGACACATAATAATCAGAACAACAAATGCACTAAATAAAGATAGAATACTAAAAGCAGTAAGGGAAAAAGGTCAAGTAACATATAAAGGCAAGCCTATCAGAATTACACCAGATTTTACACCAGAGACTATGAAAGCCAGAAGAGCCTGGACAGATGTTATACAGACACTAAGAGAACACAAATTCCAGCCCAGGCTACTATACCCAGCCAAACTCTCAATTGCCATAGATGGAGAAACCAAAGTATTCCACGACAAAACTAAATTCACCCATTATCTCTCCACGAATCCAGCCCTTCAAAGGATAATAACAGAAAAAAACCAATACAAGGACAGGAACCACGCCCTAGAAAAAACAAGAAGATAATCCCTCAACAAAACTAAAAGAAGACAGCCACAAGAACAGAATGCCAATTTTAACAACAAAAAAAAACAGGAAGCAACAATTACTTTTCCTTAATATCTCTTAATATCAATGGTCTCAACTTCCCAATAAAAAGACATGGACTAACAGACTGGCTACACAAACAGGACCCAACATTCTGCTGCTTACAGGAAACCCATCTCAGGGAAAAATACAGACACTACCTCAGAGTGAAAGGCTGGAAAACAATTTTCCAAGCAAATGGTCTGAAGAAACAAGCTGGAGTAGCCATTTTAATATCGGATAAAATCGACTTCCAAACCAAAGTTATTAAAAAAGACAAGGAGGGACACTTCATACTCATCAAAGGTAAAATCCTCCAAGAGGAACTCTCAATTCTGAATATCTACGCTCCAAATGCAAGGGCAGCCACATTCATTAAAGACACTTTAGTAAAGCTCAAAGCACACGTTGCACCTCACACAATAACAGTGGGAGACTTCAACACACCACTTTCATCAATGGACAGATCGTGGAAACAGAAACTAAACAGGGACACAGTGAAACTAACAGAAGTTATGAAACAAATGGACCTGACAGATATATACAGAACATTTTATCCTAAAACAAAAGGATATACCTTCTTCTCAGCACCTCACGGGACCTTCTCCAAAATTGACCATATAATTGGTCACAAAACAGGCCTCAACAGATACAAAAATATTGAAATTGTCCCATGTATCCTATCAGACCACCATGGCCTAAGACTGATCTTCAATAACAACATAAATAATGGAAAGCCAACATTCACATGGAAACTGAACAACACTCTTCTCAATGATACCTTGGTCAAAGAAGGAATAAAGAAAGAAATTAAAGACTTTTTAGAGTTTAATGAAAATGAAGCCACAACGTACCCAAACCTATGGGACACAATGAAAGCATTTCTAAGAGGGAAACTCATAGCTCTGAGTGCCTCTAAGAAGAAACGGGAGAGAGCACATACTAGCAGCTTGAAAACACATCTAAAAGCTCTAGAAAAAAAGGAAGCAAATTCACCCAAGAGGAGTAGACAGCAGGAAATAATCAAACTCGGGTGAAATCAACCAAGTGGAAACAAGAAGAACTATTCAAAGAATTAACCAAACGAGGAGTTGGTTCTTTGAAAAAAATCAACAAGATAGATAAACCCTTAGCTAGACTCACTAAAGGGCACAGGGACAAAATCCTAATTAACAAAATCAGAAATGAAAAGGGAGACATAACAACAGATCCTGAAGAAATCCAAAACACCATCTCATCCTTCTACAAAAGGCTATACTCAACAAAACTGGAAAACCTGGACGAAATGGACAAATTTCTGGACAGATACCAGGTACCAAAGTTGAATCAGGATCAAGTTAACCATCTAAACAGTCCCATATTACTTAAAGAAATAGAAGCAGTTATTAATAGTCTCCCAGCCAAAAAAAGCCCAGGACCAGACAGGTTTAGTGCAGAGTTCTATCAGACCTTCAAAGAAAATCTAATTCCAGTTCTGCACAAACTATTTCACAAAATAGAAGTAGAAGGGACTCTACCCAACTCATTTTATGAAGCGATTATTACTCTGATACCTAAACCACAGAAAGACCCAACAAAGATAGAGAACTTCAGACCAATTTCTCTTATGAATATCGATGCAAAAATCCTCAATAAAATTCTCGCTAACCGAATCCAAGAACACATTAAAGCAATCATCCATCATGACCAAGTAGGTTTTATTCCAGGGATGCAGGGATGGTTTAATATATGAAAATCCATCAATGTAATCCATTATATAAACAAACTCAAAGACAAAAACCACATGATCATCTCGTTAGATGCAGAAAAAGCATTTGACAAGATCCAACACCCATTCATGATAAAAGTGTTGGAAAGATCAGGAATTCAAGGCCCATACCTAAACATGATAAAAGCAATCTACAGCAAACCAGTAGCCAACATCAAAGTAAATGGAGAGAAGCTGGAAGCGATCCCACTAAAATCAGGGACTAGACAAGGCTGCCCACTTTCTCCCTACCTTTTCAACATAGTACTTGAAGTATTAGCCAGAGCAATTCGACAACAAAAGGAGATCAAGGGGATACAAATTGGAAAAGAGGAAGTCAAAATATCACTTTTTGCAGATGATATGATAGTATATATAATTGACCCTAAAAATTCTACCAGAGAACCCCTAAACCTGATAAACAGCTTCGGTGAAGTAGCTGGATATAAAATTAACTCAAACAAGTCAATGGCCTTTCTCTATACAAAGAATAAACAGGCTGAGAAAGAAATTAGGGAAACAACACCCTTCTCAATAGTCACAAATAATATAAAATATCTTGGCGTGACTCTAACTAAGGAAGTGAAAGATCTATATGATAAAAACTTCAAATCTCTGAAGAAAGAAATTAAAGAAGATCTCAGAAGATGGAAAGATCTCCCATGCTCATGGATTGGCAGGATCAACATTGTAAAAATGGCTATCTTGCCAAAAGCAATCTACAGATTCAATGCAATCCCCATCAAAATTCCAACTCAATTCTTCAACGAATTAGAAGGAGCAATTTGCAAATTCATCTGGAATAACAAAAAACCTAGGATAGCAAAAAGTCTTCTCAAGGATAAAAGAACCTCTGGTGGAATCACCATGCCTGACCTAAAGCTTTACTACAGAGCAATTGTGATAAAACCTGCATGGTACTGGTACAGAGACAGACAACTAGACCAATGGAATAGAATTGAAGACCCAGAAATGAACCCACACACCTATGGTCACTTGATCTTCGACAAGGGAGTTAAAACCATCCAGTGGAAGAAAGACAGCATTTTCAACAATTGGTGCTGGCACAACTGGTTGTTATCATGTAGAAGAATGCGCATCGATTCATACTTACCTCCTTGTACTAAGGTCAAATCTAAGTGGATCAAGGAACTTCACATAAAACCAGAGACACTGAAACTTATAGAGGAGAAAGTGGGGAAAAGCCTTGAAGATATGGGCACAGGGGAAAAATTTCTGAACAGAACAGCAATGGCTTGTGCTGTAAGATCGAGAATTGACAAATGGTACCTAATGAAACTCCAAAGTTTCTGCAAGGCAAAAGACACCGTTAATAAGACAAAAAGACCACCAACAGATTGGGAAAGGATCTTTACCTATCCTAAATCAGATAGGGGACTAATATCCAACATATATAAAGAACTCAAGAAGGTGGACTTCAGAAAATCAAATGACCCCATTAAAAATGGGGCTCAGAACTGAACAAAGAATTCTCACCTGAGGAATACCGAATGGCGGAGAAGCACCTGAGAAAATGTTCAACATCCTTAATCATCAGGCTAATGCAAATCAAAAGAACCCTGAGATTCCACCTCACACCAATCAGAATGGCTAAGATCAAAAATTCAGGTGACAGCAGATGCTGGCGTGGATGTGGAGAAAGAGGAACACTCCTCCAGTGTTGGTGGGATTGCAGGCTTGTACAACCACTCTGGAAATCAGTCTGGCGGTTCCTCAGGCAATTGGACATAGTACTACCGGAGGATCCAGCAATACCTCTCCTGGGCATATATCCAGAAGATGCCCCAACTGGTAAGAAGGACACATGCTCCACTATGTTCATAGCAGCCTTATTTGTAATAGCCAGAAGCTGGAAAGAACCCAGATGCCCCTCAACAGAGGAATGGATACAGAAGATGTGGTACATCTACACAATGGAGTACTACTCAGCTATTAAAAAGAATGAATTTATGAAATTCCTAGCCAAATGGATGGACTTGGAGGGCATCATCCTGAGTGAGGCAACACATTCACAAAGGAACTCACACAATATGTACTCACTGATAAGTGGATATTAGCCCAAAACCTAGGATACCCAAGATATAAGATACAATTTCCTAAACACATGAAACTTAAGAAAAATGAAGACTGAAGTGTGGACACTATGCCCCTCCTTAGAAGTGGGAACAAAACACCCATAGAAGGAGTTACAGAGACAAAGTTTGGAGCTGAGATGAAAGGATGGTCCATGTAGAGACTTCCATATCCAGGGATCCACCCCATAATCAGCATCCAAACGCTGACACCATTGCATACACTAGCAAGATTTTATCGAAAGGACCCAGATGTAGCTGTCTCTTGTGAGACTGTGCCGGGGCCTAGCAAACACAGATTTGGAGGCTCACAGTCAGCTAGTGGATGGATCACAGGGCTCCCAATGGAGGAGCTAGAGAAAGTGGCCAAGGAGCTAAAGGGATCTGCAACCCTATAGGCGGAACAGCATTTTGAACTAACCAGTACCCTGGAGCTCTTGACTCTAGCTGCATATGTATCAAAAGATGGCCTAGTAGGCCATCACTGGAAAGAGAGGCCCATTGGACACGCAAACTTTATATGCCCCAGTACAGGGGAACGCCAGGGCCAAAAAGGGGAAGTGGGTGGGTAGGGGATTGGGGGTGGGTGGCTATGGGGGACTTTTGGTATAGCATTGGAAATGTAAATGAGCTAAATACCTAATAAAAAATGGAAAAAAAATATCTTTAAAAAAATTTTTTTTCATACACATATAGATACATATACATAAATATATAAATATAACATGTTTGGTTAGCTTATCTAGTTTAATGTTGTTATGTATATGCATGCATACATACATAGATACATAGATACATACATACATACATACATACATACATACATACATACATACATACATATATAAATACAAATAATTTCAGGGCTTGCCACTTAGTATTGGATAGCCAATTACGGGCTCATCCCTGAGGATGAACATTTCTTTAGTTCCTCAGCATTCCTTAGTTGCCTATAATTCTTTTTGTATAAGCAGGCCTCTGTGAAGTTTCCTCCCTCTATATCTATCAGTGGTGTTCTTTTCCAGAAACCCACATTATTGAGACAACAAGGGTGAGGATTTCCTATCATTTATAAGAGGCATAGTCTCACAGCACAGTCCCTGGTCCTCTGGCTCTTACAATATATTCATTACCTCTTCTGCAATGTTTCCTGAGGCTTAGGGGCAGCAGTTATGTTGTAGATGTGTCTACAAAGGTTTGGCCACTGTGATTGATTGTTGTCTGCATTTGGACCAGTTGTCATTTTTCGTAAGGATCTTCTGTTGCAAAATGAATTTTCATTGATGGGGAGTGAGAGCTACACTTAACTGTGGGTCTAAGGATAAATGTTTAGAGTGCAGTTAGATATTATGCTGGTTAGATAAACAATGGTAGTAAGTTTTTCTCTATAATCATGGGTTCACTAATTCAGGCATTTTGCTAGATATAATACTGTGCTGTGTAAACGGTAAGGATGCTTAAGGAGCATGAGAGATCTTTCCATCTTCTGAGATCTTCTTCAATTCCTTTCTTCAGAAACTTGAAGTTATTATCATACAGATCTTTCACATCCTTAGTTAGAGTCACACCAAGGCATTTTATATTATTTGTGACTATTGTGAAGGGTGTTGTTTCCCTAATTTCTTTCTCAGCCTGTTTACCCTTTGTTTAGAGAAAGGCCACTGATTTGTTTGAGTTAATTTTATATCCAGCTATTGCATTGAAGCTGCTTATCAGGTTTAAGAGTTCTCTGGTTGAATTTTTAGGGTCACTTATGTATACTATTACATCATCTGCAAATAGTGATATTTTGACTGGCTTTTGCCGTAAGATTGAGAATCTACAAATGGGACCTCATAAAACTGCAAAGCTTCTGTAAGGCAAAAGACACTGTCAATAAGACAAAAGGCCACCAACAGATTGAGAAAGTATTCAGTATATACAAAGAACTCAAGACGCTAGACTCCAGAAAATCAAAAACAAAACATAACAAAACAACAACAACAACAACAAAAAAAAACATTAAAAATGGGGTACAGAGCTAAACAAAGAATTCTCAACTGAGGAATACTGAATTGCTGAGAAGCACCTGAAAAAATGTTCAACATTCTTAATCATTAGGGAAATGCAAATCAAAACAACACTGAGATTCCACCTTGCAATAATCAGAATGGCTAAGATCAAAAATTCAGGTGACAGCAAATGTTGGCGAGGATGTGGAGAAAGAGGAACACTCCTCCACTATTGTTGGGATTGCAAGCTTGTACAACCACTCTGGAAATCAGTCTGGCAGTTTCTCAGAAAATTGGACATAGGACTACCAGATGATCGAGCAATACCTCTCCTGGACATATACCCAGAAGATGTCCCAACTTCTAATAAGGACACATACTCCATTATGTTCATAGCAGCCTTACTTATAATAGCCAGTAGCTGGAAAGAACCCAGATGTCCCTCAACAGAGGAATGGATACAGAAAATGTGGTACATTTACTCCATAGAGTACTACTCAGCTATTAAAAACAGTAAATTCATGAAATTCTTAGGCAAATGGATGCATCTAGAGGATATCATCCTGAGTGAGGTAACCCAATCACAAAAGAACTCAAATGATATGCACTCACTGATAAGTGGATATTAGCCCAGACACTTAGAATACCCAAGATACAATTTGCAAAACACATGAAACTCAAGAAGTAGGAAGACCAAAGTGTGGATAGTTTATTCTTTCTTAGAATGGGGAACAAGATACCCATGGAAGGAATTACAGAGGCAAAGTTCAGAGCTGCGATGGAAGGAAGGACCATCCAGAGACTGCCCCACTCAGGGATCCATCCCATAAACAACCACCAAACCCAGACTCTATTGCGACCCTGATATAGCTGTCGCTTGTGGGGCTATGCTAGTTCCTGGCAAATACAGAAGTGGATGCTCACAGTCTCCTATTGGATGGAAGACAGGTCCCCCAATGAAGGAGATAGAGAAAGTATAGTATAAGCAGTTTACCATATATTAATGTTTTATCTACATATGATTTTTTGAAAATTACCCCGTTAACTCTATCTTATTTTAATTTAGCATACTATAAGATCATTTTTTCCAATTTCTACTCATATAAACATTGTGCAAGTAGTACTCCCCATTTCTTAATAAGGTCCTCAGTTTATCTGTGGAATTTGTATAGTTTCCAAAAGGCCAGGTGAAGGTCAGTGTTAGCTAAAATGGAATAAGGGTTTTCTATCATTTACTGTGCAACTTCTGGATCAGCTCAGGCATTGATCTTCATGTGAATAGTCACTAAAATAGATTTCTGGATATGATATTCTGTATTCTTAATGTATTAACAGCTTCAGTTCAGGTTAATTTCTTCTATTTAGTACAATATGCTCTTCACACTATGAATTAGATACTTAATAAGAGGATAAGCCAGCAACTTTGTACACCATTTTAATTACCTTATTTAGAGAAAGGAAAGTTTACTATTGGATAATTTGGTGGGAATCTTTGAGCATTGCAATGTGGAATTTGTATTTGTTTTCTCATCAACTTAAAATTTCCCTCACAGAGCAGATGAGCTATAATGTAATTTCAGGTCCTTTGGCATCAGTTACTTAAACAAGTTTTTATATTCTCCTCACCATGGCACAGATGTTCTCAGAGAATCATAGGAATGTTCATGCTTGTGGAAGTCCTTCCTGGAGAAATCCAACATGATATCTAATGCATAAAAAGTTCTTAGTTTCACCAGCCTTCTCATGTTTCCCTTAAGTTCTGTACTTAATCATTATTAATGTAACTCATTATCTTGAAATGTTACTGCATGTAACTTTTCTAACAGTGATGGGAATAAAATCCAGGGGACTTGAATATGTTAGACATGAGCCTATCATTGAGTTCTACTTCTAATGCAGAAAAAAATGATACTTAAAGAAATTACTAAGTGTAAACAACATTACCTTAATGAGCCCCAACCTAATTCAAGTTCTTTGATCATAAGAAGAGAAATTTTGGTACAGAGTGAAAAGATATAGACTTGTGAATAAACAGAGCCACCTGGTTGGGCAGTTGCATCAGTCTTCTCAGGATAATGAGAAGGAATGGCAAGCCTTCTTTTCCTCTTCAGGCTGCTTTTGCTGCTTCATAAAAATTGAGGAGTGGGTGAGACAGGAGAGAAGTCCTGAGGGCCAGCAGAATGAATGGAAATGTGCAGCCTTACAGGATGGGAGGTGAGATGGGGAGCACTCTAGAAAGTACCAGGGACCTGGGAGATAAGATACTCTCAGACTCAAAGGGAGGGAGGAACCTTAGATGAAATACCCAGCAGTGGGAAGAAGGAACTCTAGAGCCCACTTCCAGTAGAAAGACAAGCTATCAAGTATAGAGATGGGGTTATCATTCCAGTCAAAAACTGTGGCCCAGAATTGTTTCTGTCTAAAAGAACTGCTGGGACAAAATGGAGAAAAGACTGAGCGAAAGGTTGTCTAGGGACTGACCCAACATGGGGAGGCTCCAAAGCCTGACACTATTACTGATGCTATGGTACAGACAGGGGCCCAGTATGGCAGCCCTCTGCTAGTCCCAACAAGCAGCTGATGGAGACAGTTGCAGATACTTACACCCAACCATGGGACTGAAGTCAGGGATTCCTGTGCTTTAATTAGGGAAAGGCTGGAAGAAGCTGGGAGGAGGGTAACCCTATAGGAAGACCAGCAGTCTCAACTGACCTATATCCCTGAGCAGTCTCATGTACTGAGCCACCAACTAGGCAGCATACACCAGCTGATCAGAGGTATCCAACACATACACAGCAGATGACTGTCTGGTCTGGCCTCAGTGGGAGAAGATGTGCCTAACCATTGACAGACTTGATGCCCCAGGGAATGGGGAGGCCTGGGGGGTTGGGGGTAAAGGGGCATCCTCTTAGAGACAGGGGTAGGAGAAATTGGATGAGGAACTGTGTGAAGGCAGACTGGGAGGGGACAACAACTAGATTGTAAAAAGAAAATAAAAGTAAAAAAAATTTTTTTTCAAGCTTCTTAGTACTTTCCAGCAAAAACTCTGCTTCATTTTCTGAGAGTGATATTCTTCTCATTAGGGCTCTGATTTTGCCGCAAAGCCCTGTAAAGTTGACATATCAGTTGACTTGTAGCCTTTACCACTGCTACTGAAATCTAGGACCCAATTTTCATCAGAGTATATACTTAAGATGTAGAAAATTCTGGCCACTATTCCAAGCATCTCTTGACTGGATAGGTCAACCTGAGCTCATCATTTTTTTTTCTTTCAAGGTTTCCAAAGCAATCAGTTACAAGTTCCTAAACCCATTCTGTTACATCTCGTCCTCTAAAATGTTATGACCCCCAAGATCTAATTTTCTGCCTGTTTCCATTTCCCATTCACCAAAGGTGAGGATCTGACCCACCATGATGTTCTTTGGGGTCCTGCTGGATTTGCCCTTAGCAATTTGTAGCTTGATGTAGTTTTTTTCAGATATCATTCTAAAGATCTCTTACAGCAAGCCAACTAAGGCAATTACTATTTTTGCTCTGATACTGAAAAAGCAGAGGCTCCCACAGAGAAGTGGGATGAGGTACAGGGGAGTAAAGCAGGGCAGGAGGGTACACAAAGCTAAAGACACATTATGAAGCTGGCAATCAGTATGAAGAACTGCTTCTTGGTTCCATTGAACTTTATGAAGTGTTTTATGAAAGGTGCTTTAGAATTATCTACACTGGGAATTAAAAAATGACATTTATCCGTTGGATCTCATTTTGCATTGTTTAGGGATGGCTCCTGGACATTAACTCTCCCACACTTCTAGTCTTGTCACATTTAAGTACTGAGCAGCTATCTGCAAACATCCCACATTGTGGCATTAAAAAATCTTGAAGCAATGACCTAAGCTTGCCTCTGTGTGAAGCCCATCAGAACTGGTGACAATATACATCACTGGAGCAGTGTCAAGCATAAGGCTGTCAGGAATTGCTGCTTTGGTGGTGCAGGTAATTAGTTTCAGACTCAAAACACACTAATAAGACTCAGAATTATTACACATTCATGTTATGAAAATTATTTTGCTTAAGAAAACCTCGTAGACTTTTGCCACAATGTTCATCTATTCTTAGACAATGACTGTAAATGCTGCAAAGAGTTTATAAAAATATTTAATTTTGCAGGTTTCTTTCACTGTGAGTCTCAGTGATTTTCAAGTATATTAATGTCTTTTGGTAATTCTTTTTTCTTTCTATATTTTAGGTACTTTTGTCTATCACTATACATTTCACAAAAGAAAGGTATTTCTGTTAACAAATATCTCATAAAATTTTTTTAATCAAAGCTCATAAGTTCGAGAGACAAGCAATTAGTCCGAGGAACACTGTAGGAATGATATGACAGCATAGTCAATGAAATTAGCCATGATCTTTCACCATAGAGCATCTACGCAACAAATCAGTATGGTCTTTGTCCAGAGTCAGGCATCATCTTACCTTTCCATCCTCTATTGACCTCACTAGAATTACAGATGGGTTACCACAGCAGGGGATTTTCTTTCACACTTTGATATGCTTCCTAGAATACCATACTCATTTCTAGTGTGATCTATTTAAGATCTTCTACGGCTCTACAGATCACTTCCATCAGTACTATCACCACACATGAAATCACACCCCTTAGATGTATTTGGCCACTGGCCTATATTGTCCCTATAATTCCCTTTGTAACACATCTATATTAGGATTCAACAACTTTATTGTCAGTTATCAATGGTTACAATACTTTATAGCCTTGAAAGAATTTGTAGTTCTTATAGGTCCCTCCATTTAGCTATTCTATGTTCTTGCTTTGTGGTTCAAAGGTTAGCTGTTCAGTTAATCTAGCAAGTTGTGAGATTAGATATAACAGTAGGATGTGAAGGATAACCTAGGACCCTGTGCCTCGCATCCACTCCTCTGAGTTAGTCATAGAATTTTATTTCAATTGCTCTTGAGGAATTATAAAACCAAATTAATACATTAACACCTATGGTTCTTCAAACCTCCCACAGTCTAATAGCTATACAAGAAGAGTAGTGCTGTGTCTGGGCTAACCAGCTAAAGGTAGTTCAAGATAATATGAAAAGGCTCAGAGAATAGGTTTCCAAAACATATGGGATGACTAACTTGGAAACAGACTTGGGGATGAGATGGCTGTCTTGGTAATTAACTATTATAAGATCACTTACTTACAACTATCTGATCTTAATATTTGATTCTAGTATTTTTAACCTATGTATAAACTTCATCTCCTTGAAGATCCAACAAGTGCATAAAAATAGATTCCAGAAACTATTAGGAGATGACCCACCGCTCTCTGCACCTTTACAAATCACTAGGCATTTCTATTCCACTTACTACTAACAAACTGCCCCTTCCTGAGTGCTCGTTCTGGTCCCTTGACAGACCTGAAACAGTAGGTAAGCACATCTTTATGACAATATTTAGTGTAAAGAAAATCCAGAATATGTTTGACCAAGCATGCAAGGTATGCTTTGCTACTTTGTTGTGGTGAGGGAGTAGGGTGATTAGAAGAAAAAGCAAGTATGAGGGTCACTGTATAAATGGCCAAAAGAAAATTAACTAACTGAATGCCACAGGAATGCCATCTTGTAGACTACAGTCTTATCTCTAGTCAAGCTGACTAATCAGACACCCTCTTAGTTGCATTGTTAGAACAGAAAATTGAAAGTCAGAAGTCGGTCCTTATTTAAAAATAGCCATAGTCCACCACCATATGGCAGGCAGTTCTATGTCTTGTCTGTTGTTTTCTTTGCATTATATATAGTAATCTTGTTTGTGTTTATATTGTTCTGAAGCCTAGTTTGACTTCTATGAATTCTTTTACAGCATGATTCCAATCCAACACAAATTTAAAATGTATATAAGTTTAGCTCCATTTCTGGGTTTCTCTAACTTCTTTTAGAAGTGTGTTGGAGTTAAAATACTATTTGAGGGACTGACAAGATGGTCCAAATGTGAATGACACACAAGTCATGGACCTGAATTGTAGAGTTGCTGAGAGCAATAGGAGTTTTCACTACTTAGATGCCAAGGTGCTGAATACTCGAAATAAAAAGAAATCAACCTATGACAGTCCTCCAAGTCTGCCCTCTCATGCCAACTAAGATTAATGACATAGACTGCTATGGAAATATGCAAAGGGTAGCAAGATATGATAAGAATTATTTCAGAAAAGCGAGAATTTTAGAAAGAGTGAGAATTTAAGGAAGAATTGGAGAATGACTTCTGAAAGAGTTTGCAAGAGAAAAAATGTTGAATTTTCTTTCTTTGGGGGTCTTAAAGGGCAATAGAAGAAACTATACAAAGAACAGAGTGATATCTATTAGGGTGGGTAAGTTGTCTGGGCTATTATGGGATGAGTCAGTGGAGAGCCCACATGTCCTGTGAATGTATGTGCTCCTGGCACAACTAGACAGGTGATCATGTATTGTACACATGATCCTTACCCAGTTAGTGGTGGTTTGAAGACCCTACTATTCATCTTTGACTCTAGCAAGTTATTGACCTTTGCTCCTTGTTAACTGTTAGTCAATTGGCCAGTGTTGCTGCCTTCCAAGCCTGCAGCTATCTTGATAAGTGTCAATTATATGAAACACTCTAACTTTGTTACTGATTGACCTTGCATAATGGCTGGCTATTAGTTACTTGCTAATATTATTACCTCTGACCTTTTAGGCATCCCAAGTGCTGCTAATAATATTATTGTGGATGCCAAGAAGTGCTTGCTGACAGGAGCCTGATATATCTGTCTCCTGAGAGTCTCTACCAGAGTCTGACAAATACTGAGGCAGAAGCTCACAGCCAACCATTGGATTGAGCATAGGGTTCCCAATGGAGGAGTTTGAGAAAGGACTGAAGGAGCTGAAATGGTTTGCAACTCATAGGAAGAACAACAATATCAACCAACCAACCCCCAACCCCCCAACCCCCTAACCCCTAGAACTCCCAGGAATTAAACCACCAACCCAATAGTACACATGGAGGGATCCATGGTTCCAACTGCAAATGTAGCAGAGAATGGCCTTGTGAGACATCAATCGTAGGAGAGGCCCTTGGTCCTATGAAGGTTTTATGCCCTGGTGTAGGGGAATTCCAGGGTGGGGAAGACAGGAGTGGGTGGGTAGGTGGGGGAGCAACCTCATAGGAGCAGGGAAAGGGAAGATGGGATAGGGGGTTTCCTCTGGGGAAAACCTGGAAGGGGATAACATTTGAAATGTAAATAAATAAAATATTTCATAAAACTAATATTAAATTCATTTTGTTCTTACAATAGGGCCATTGTACTTGTTTAACTTTTTATTATTTAGTCTGGAATCTCTTTCCTGAAATGGGGGCAGGATTATTAGAAGCCATTCTACTTACAACTAACTTTATTGTAATAAGCTGCATTAGATACAATATATTAAAAGCAAGAATATGTAAGAAATACTAGTGTTTTGAAAATTTTTTTTTAGAGAAAAGCCTCGTGGAAGTTAGCTGTCTGTCCCACAATCATTGGCCTTGCTTCTTAAATTCAATTTTTCTCTGGAGCCTGGTTGTTTGTAATGTTGTGTCTCATTTTTAGAGTCCTGGTTTCACTGTTCAACCATTCCATTTAACCTTAATATCCATTCTCACAGGAGCATGTGTGGGCAACTTGTGGTTTTTCTTGCTACCTTCTTTTTAGCTAACTTCTGTCTCATCTGAAAGCTGACACAGGCAAGCCTGTGTCTTCATCACACATACACATACTATATAAATATAAATAATACAAACACATATGCTATTTAACATTAACAACCACCAGCAGTAAAATAATAGCAGATGTTTTCTGAGACATTTTTTTCTTTGAGGACTGCTCTTCCAAGTGGTCAGGTGCAAAACAGGAAGTGCTAACTGAAAAAGTTCAGTCATAATTTCGCATGTCTAACTTATTACTATGGACAATTTATCTGGCACATTGTCTGTTCAATAAGCAAATAAATAAGCTTGCCTTTTTTTTATTTTCATGAATTTAATTTCCAATTTTATAGGATTTTATGACTTTTAACCAGAGACATTTTTATAGAATATAGTATGAAAATTGAGTCTGAGATTTCAAGGATTCACATATGTCCTACTCTGTACATGTTGAGAAATCCATCCTCTTTCAACCCTAGTATTGTCTTCTTTCCCCCATTATTGTCTCATTGTCAACTTACCTTTTTTCAATTTTCTTTTTTCCTATGGTGAAAGGTTTCACTGACTAGGTCATAATTAGAAGCCAAATGATTTTCCTTCTTAGCGTCAGCTGAAGAGTCCTTTTATTTCTTCATATAGCTGAACGCATTGTTTCTGACAGATCCATTTTCCTGTTTTACTTCTGGGACCTAGTATGATACAATTCTCAACATCACCATCTACATCTCTAAATTATAACATACAGGTGATGAATCTCATATGCCCAAAATATACAAATTAAGTTTTTCCATATGTATACCACAAGAACATCATTATAGTCAAGATAATCAACATATTCATCACTTACAAAAGTTTTTCTTATGCCTCTTTTGAATATTTCTTGTTTTACTTTCTCTCCAATTATCAGGCAACCAGTTTTCTGCCTTTGATCAGACACATTGATCTAATGCCTTAGAATTACATGCAGACTGGAAGTAAATCTTCTGAATTGAGTTTTGTTTGGCTTCTACAAGTTACCAGAACTATTTTGAGAACCACTGATCTTTCTTTTTTGGAAGAATAATTACTCCATTTTATAACAGAAATTTTTACTTCTGTGGATATACAGCATTTTTTTTTTTTTTGGCATTTACTCCAGTTCTTAGGGCCAGCAAGACAGCTCAGTGGAGAAAGGCATTTGCTGCCAAACTCTGGTGAGCTGAGTTTGACTGGTGGGACCTACATACTTGAAAGAAGGAACTGACTACTCAAAGTTGTCCTTTGACCTCCATGTACTCACACAACAAAAATAATTAAAGTATTTTTTTAAAAGATAACATTACTGGAAATAAAGATTCATAGAATTCTTTCTAAGCATCTGTTCTTTGATTTTTCTTGGGTAAAATTTAGCAAGGGCTGACTAGATAATGTAATATATTTCTTAACAAAACTTTTTAATTCATTCTACATATAGTATATAAAAGATACCATTATTCCATTTTTTTCTAATATTCACTAACCTAAGACTTTAAACTTTATTCATTTAACAAGCAATTAGCAATGATATAAATGTTCATTCCTGATAATTAAGGACATTAGCCTTGTCTCATATGCTATTTCACGGTTACACAAGAATTTGTGAAGTGCCATTTCAAGTCTTTATTTAAATGTTTGTTTTCTTTTCTAATTTTTAATTGTTATATGTATGTTTGTGCACCGTATATGTGTAACATACTTGGAGTCCTGCAGAAGGCATTGTATTTCCTGGAAAGAGAGTTACAGAGATTGTGTGTTACCACCTTGTCACTGTTGGGAATTGAATCTAGGTCCTGAAACATCTCTCCAGGCCATCTTCTCACTATGTTGGCCGATTTTTATTATTGACTTTTCAATGTTTTTTTTTTAATATTTGAGATACACATTACTTATCATTTGTATAAATTTCAAATCTTTACTTTCAGTCTGATGGGATGTCATGACCCTACTCAACGTAAGCACTTGTCAAAAGATCAGATATATTTAAATTTAATGAAGTCCAATTTATCAATCTGATTCATGATGAATCATGGGTTTGTCTTTATATTTAAGTTTTTTGATTAATCGATGCCACAATCTTTTCCTCTTATCCTAAGGTTTAAATAGTATTAAGTTGTGTGTGTATGTGTGTGTGTTTGTATGTTTGTTTTAATCATAAGCATCGAAGTATAATTTTTAACTTAGTTTGCATTTCAATATTGTATTGGATAAAATGAAAGTTCACAAATTTCTGCATAACTGTGAAATAGCATATGAGACAAGGCTACTGTCCTTAGTAACTAGGAATGAACATTGATATCATTGTTAAATGCTTGTTAAATGAATAAAGTTTAAGATCTTAGCATAGTGATTATTAGGAAAGTCATGGAACAATGATGTCTTCCACATACTGCTTGGGAAAATAATGTCAATTAACTTATTCAACTTCATAATTATTTTATTATCATTTTCTTAGCTTTTATTGAAGAAGCTTCTGAGAATTTTTATTGCAATTTGTGTTGATCATTTTAGAGGAAACATTTCTTATCAATAGTATTTTTTTTATAAAGTTAAAAATCTCATTCAGCAATTCCTACATGCTGTGATTGTATAGATTTTTACTAATTTTCACAGTATCCATAAACATCTACTGATATTTTGGTGTTATAAATGGTATTGATTTAACATTTTTCTTTTACTGATGATAGATTTTGTAAGAAATTTTAAGTTTATATTCCTTGGAGGGATTTACATAGGTATTTTATGTGCTTTTTCCTCTTCTTCTTCCTCTTTTTTCTTCTTTTCTTTCTTGCACAAGTGTATACATGACAAACATATTTGGAGGGCAGTAGAAGGCATTGGATTTTTTTTTTGGAAATAGAGTAACAGAGATTGTCTGGCATCATCCAACATTTAAAAATTCTAAAACCCCATAAATGTATTGTGCCCATAGAGTGCATGATATCTATGTAGGCATTTGTGTCAAAGCACGTGCTGTGCTTGGAGACCAGAGGACAAGTTTTTGGAGGTAGTTCTCTCATTCTACCTTCATGTGGTGTGGTGGATTGAATATGCTTGGCCTAGGGAGTGGCACTATTAGGAGGGATGGCCTTATTGGAGTAGGTGTGGTCTTGTTGGAAACACTGAATCTCTAAGCTAGCCCCAATTAAATATTATCCTTATTAAATTTGCCTTGGTTCTGGTGTCTGTTCACAGAAGTAAAATTTTATCTAAGACAGATGTTGGTACCAGGAACTGAGGTCATGCAAAGAAATTGCTGGGGCTGGTGAGATGGCTCAGTGGGTAAGAGCACCCGACTGCTCTTCCGAAGGTCCAGAGTTCAAATCCCAGCAACCACATGGTGGCTCACAACCATCCGTAACAAGATCTGACTCCCTCTTCTGGTGTGTCTGAAGATAGCTACAGTGTACTTACTATAATAATAAATAAAAAATCTTAAAAAAAAAAAAAAAGAAATTGCTGAGATTGCCATATACCACAGAGACAGGTTTAATACAGGTTAAGTTTGAGGTAAGTTTCTTTACATACCTCAATTATGAACATTCATTTCTTTTAAACATCACTATATTATGCTAAATGTTAAATTATCATTGTTATTATTTTTTTCACCTCATGCTTTATTAATTTTAGTGATTTTGAACAGTATATTTTCATCATCTTGACTCCCTCCCCAACTCCTCCCAGATCCAGAACCATCTCCTCTTTCCTATCCACCCAAGTTAGTGTCCTTTTTTTGTTGATATAAACCATTAATTATAGTTGCTAGTATCTATATGGTTTTTAGATCCATGTCCTTCGATTTATTTGAATACTACAAATTGAACTCAGGACCTTATGCTTTAGAGTCAAGCATTTTGCAAACGTAACTACATCTCTAGCTCCTTTGTGTAGTTATTTAAATAATTCTGATTTCATAGAAAAAATTGATAAATATATACTCTGTGTTATAATTTATTCCTTGAAAGTTTGATAAAGTTTATCTTGAAACCAAGCAAAAGTTTCTCTGCTCAGATTTTCAGCTTACAATTTAGTTTATTTAGTAGTATTTTTAATCAGCTTTACAGGACTGACAAAATGCTTGAGAAAATATATTTAAATGGCCAACAAAACCCTTGGCTCATTGGTTACACCCACATCAACAAACTCCATTGCTGTGGGCTGAATGAAGTAGATAATAACCTGGGCAGGGAGGGTCATATCTGAATATCAGAGAGAATGAGAACAACATGTCAGGAAAAAGATGTACCCCTCTGTGGCAAATCACCCATGAAAGAAATTCTTCCAACTCGTACTCTTCCACTGGTATCCCAAAGGTATTAAACTCATAAAGCAAAATACTTAAATAATATCTAAACCTTGCATGTTATCAAAAGGTAACAAGATATTTAAAACACACTTATTCTATTTCTAAGAGTTTTCAAAGTCTCACTAATTTTAGCCTTTCTAACAATTCCTGTCCTGAGTTTCTTTTGATAGCAATGATAACCTCTTGGCTGTGAGGGCTTATGAAAAAGAGCAAAATATAAGTTAAATACTTTTAATATATAAATCAAAACATTCCTATTATAGAAAAATGAGGAATAAACCAAGATATATCAGGACAATATGATTAAGTTCTGAAGGTCCATATTGAGCATCTGGGTGCATGCTGGCATCCTGTAAGCTCTATGACTTTCTAAATTACTCATCATGGTCTTGATTGCTATAGCACATATGCTTACTCTCTCATTTTGGCTCAACTAATTTTCAAATCATTCCTTGGCAGACATTCCATATTCCTGGCATCAATAAATTCCATAGGTTGCCTTTGAGGTCCCAGCTTCATTTGTATTGCTTAATGCATTATGTTTCATAGCAAATATAGCACAGTCACTTACTACATGGGCTGTAGATTTCATATTTTAAGTCTTGGTAGAAACCTTTACAGCCTATAACTTTGACATTCTACATACCCTAGTTTACATGATTTTGTTAACAATTCCATGGCTTTCTGACACTGGAAAGAAAAGTTGGCCCTCCTTGTGTCATGACTATAATAGTCTATGGGTACTAGGTAGCTGAAACAGTTAAATACTTTATTAGGTGGCCCTGTATGATGTCATTCTTATGTTTTCTCAAAGTGAAAACTAGCTTGGGAATTTAACCCCATATCCCCTCAACCATGTTTTAAATGAGTTTTTTGCCCCATCTAAGGTGTTCTTAATATATCTTTCCTATTATTCTGTTGCAAAATCCTTGGATTAGTTTTCAGAGAGCTAATATATCCATCAATCATACCCTCCTTGGCTTGAAACTTTACAAATAATTTTGTGGTAAAAGTGCAGTTTGCTTGTTTTTAATCTTCCTGCTCTTCTTACACCCTTTTCTTGGTGAAAATATCGTGTGGCTTCTGTACTACATTGAAACTGCCTATATTTGGTTTATGTTTTTAAAACATAACTCCCCCAAGTCTTGGCAACAAAGGTAGAAATAAAATGTGTTTCACTTTGTACAATTCCTAATACACTCTTCTGTTCTTCCTGGACCCTAGTGAACATAATTTTACCAACGAAACTTTTATCAAAATTCTAGTCTTCAAAACTCTCACCAAGAGCCATCTATTAATCTCGATTTAAAGCATTTCACGCTATTTTTGGCCTTGTTCTTCAATTTTTTCAGTCTTTGAACAAGCCGATTTCAAAGGGTTCTGAGTTATATGAAGAGGCATGGTCCTAGCATTGTCTCATCTTTGGTGCCAGTTTTCCCTGTTTGCAGCTTCCCATCACTTTGACAAAATTCCAGAAGGAAAAAAAAAATAGAGTAAAGGTTTATTTTGGTTCATTTCAGAGATTTTTTAGCTCCATCCCCATAATATTGTAGTAAGCCAGAAAATTCTGGAGCGAAGTCCATGCTGGGTTAGAGCTGTTCATCTCATCTTGCAGCAAGTTGGAAGAGAGGAGAGCGAAGAGTACAAGAGAAGATAGGAGAGAGGAAGAGAAGGAGGAAAGAGGGGAGGGGAGGTGAAGACTGGGAAGTAGAGAGGGGTTAACAGAAGAGATGAGAGGGGAGGAAAAATTATTTGGAAAAAATGTATTTATTTATTTATTTTCCAAATTAAAAATAATTTGAAAAAAAATTTGGATGAAACTAAATCTCATTTTGAAATTCTGTTTGAGAATTGCACCGAATTGGAAACACCCTGGAGACATGAGGCATACTGCTATGATCCAAGTCATTTTGACAACCACCAGGGTTCAGAGAAACAAGGAACAGACTCTTTCCTAGGGCTTCTAGGAGGAACTGCCCCCAGTACTGACAACTTGTTTTTGGATGCCTTATCTTCAAAAGTATGGGAAAGTATATTTCTGCTATATTTATCCATTTAAGTTTGTAGTGACTCATTACAGCCAGCAGCCTCAGACAACTCATGCAATTACTTTCTTGGATTCAGAAAAATGGCTCAGGCTTGAGCAATTGAATATTTGGACTGCAAGCTTTGATGTTAAAACAAGTATGATACAAAGATGGAGCACAGTGATCTCACAAAGGTGAGCTAGTAGATATTTGTCATGGCTAATCTACACATGGAGAAGGTGTGTTCTGCAGAGGATTCTCTTTGTGTGTGTGTGTGTGTGTGTGTGTGTGTGTGTGTGTGTGTGTGCCAAGGAAGCCAAGCTGTCTGCATTTCTAGGTGATCTTTGTGTTTGCTTCGGTGTGTATTAGTATTTGTGTATTTGGTGTCTTCTTTTATTACTTCCCAAAACTGTTACTCTAGAATCGCAAGTATTTGACCATATTTCATGTCTTATTTTCTTTTTTGGCAAGTTCTATAAAACAATCGTTCATTTCAATTACAGGTTTGTAACAGTCTTGGACAGGAGTATAATAATGTTCTGCAATTTTCGGAAGATAAATATTAATAATCATTTCCATTTTCTCTTTCGAGTGATAATTAAGAACATTACCACTCAACTTAACAATTCCTGGTACTTATTTCTCTTTCTTTTCTCCAATAAGCAAAATCAACACCCAACTTTCCTCTAACGAGGCGCTTTGAGTTAAATTTTCAAATGGGCTGAGAATTGCATTTTATTCTAACATCTTTTCTACTCCAACATTTATCTCACATTTTGGTCTATGTCTCTCGGCACCCAAAAGTCTATTCCGATATTGGGCATTTCCAAATTAAAAAAAGCGTGCAGTCCTCATTCTCAGTACAATTTTCTTTCATGTTCTTATGAAGCTAAATGTGTGTATTGAAGTCCAATAAACCTTAGGGAAACAGTGAACTTTGCAGTAACTAATTGAAAAAGTTTTAGATTTACAGAGAACATTTTATAATAAACTTCTACCTTTTATAAATGTTTGAAGACTAAATAAACAGGATGGACATTTGCATTACTATAATCCAAACAAGCTTATACTTGATTTTCAGCTTAGTGCATAGCTCTTTCTTAAGCTATGTTTACATAATACTATATGTGTGAATAAAGGTTCTCTAGAGAAACAGAATCAAAAGAATGCATATATTGTTTGATCATACCAAGCTAAATGCTATAAAAATTTGGAGATCACAGATGTTAATCTAAGTTCTGATTTGAAACTGTGAAGAGGTTATAATTACAATAACCAAGTATAAGAAAAGAAGGATACATCTAAGCTTTTTTTGTTGTTTGATTTTTTTGTTTTTTTTTTAAATTTTTTTTATTAATTAGGTATTTTCTTCATTTACATTTCCAATGCTACCCCATAAGTGCCCCAAGCCCTCCCCCCCCCACGCCCCCTCCCACTCCCACTTCCTGGCCCTGGCGTTCCCCTGTACTGAGGCATATAAAGTTTGCAAGACCAATGGGCCTCTCTTTCCACTGATGGCCGACTAGGTCATCTTCTGATACATATGCAGCTAGAGGCTAGAGACACGAGCTCCTGGGGGTACTGGTTAGTTCATATTGTTGTTCCACCTATAGGGTTTCAGACCCCTTTAGCTCCCTGGGTACTTTCTCTAGCTCCTCCATTGGGGGCCCTGTGATGACATTTAAGCTTTTTAAGAGAGTGATAGAGTGGGAGGGGAGGAGGGAGAAGGAAATAGAAAGAGAGTGGAAGAAAGGGGGAAGGATAGAGATTCTTACCTTTTCAGCTATGTCCTTCCAATCATTAGCCAAACACATTGACTAATACATGCTCACACTGAGGGCTGATCATTGCTAAGTCATTTAAACTCACATGCAAATCTCCTCACAGCTCTACTTGAAAGTAATACATCAGCAGTTATTCAGGTATTCATTAATCCACTTAAAAATAACACCTGAAATGAACCATCACACAACAAAAATAGCACCCTTTCTAGAGGAAAATCTGTACAAATAATTGGTAATTGTTAGCAAAAATTAAGTGCTTGATTAATGAAAGTTTTTTCCACTAGTTGGTTATGGTTTTATATCAAAATAGCTTAGGGACAAGTGTTAGTTTATTTTTCTCTTGAATCAAATAGAATTTAGAGAGAGTTAATTATAATTATAATTTTATATTCCCTTTATTGTCCTACTCAAGCAAATAATACATTGATGACAAAAAAGAAGTAGTCTTCAGAATAAATACACATCAGCCTGAGACTCTGAAGACACATAAATATATTGTGTCTTTAGCTCTACTCCTCTCTCATTTCCACACCCTAGTTCCTCTTCAGGAGCAAGGTGTTACATGTCCTGTGCCTTTAAAGGTTAAAAACAATAACAACAACAAAAACAAACAAAAAACACAAACAAACGAAATTCCCACCAAAGTAAATTCTACAATTCTACCAACTCTTTGGCAAAGAAGAAAAGGCTGGCACATGAGTAAATATTATGTTATTATTATCAAATGCATGTTAAAAATAAAAAGTCGTGGTAATGTCTTGCGATGTAGTGACAAGGCTTTACATATAAGTGTGATTTAGTTATGATATGAGAACATATTGAGAGGATTGTACATGTGAAAACTTTGAATAATCAGAACCGATTCACTACACAGACTGAACACATAAGTAGGTAAATCTCTTTTATTGATTTTATGAATAAAAATCCATGACACAGAAAAATTGTGGGTTATATTGTTTTTCTTAAAATTTTTTTTTGCTTTTTTTTTAGAACAATGGAACTGAGCAGACCTTTCAGATTAAATAATAACCTCCATCTTTTTCATCCTAATATAGCAGCATCAACATATGATGCTGGGTGTTACAGACACTGTAGTAGAATTGATACTGGAATTTGAGGGGTAGATCATCTACGACTTTGGCATTTGTGACTTCACAGGGAAACACACGAGAATCCTTTTAGATATGCAGTTTACTGTATACGAATATCAATATATCTATACACTGTGGTGGTTTGAAAGACCACTCCTTCTAAGCTTTTGTGTTTGAATTCGTGATCCCCAATTAGTGGAATTCCTTGAGAAGGAGCAGTGGCCTTATCAGAGGAGTTGTGTTACTGAGGGCAAACTTTGAAATTTCTTTTTTTTTTAATTTTTTATTAGGTATTTAGCTTATTTACATTTCCAATGCTATACCAAAAGTCCCCCATACCCACCCACCCCCACTCCCCTACCAACCCACTCCCCCTTTTTGGCCCTGGCGTTCCCCTGTACTGGGGCATATAAATTTTGCGTGTCCAATGGGCCTCTCTTTCCAGTGATGGCCGACTAGGCCATCTTTTGATACATATGCAGGTAGAGTCAAGAGCTCCGGGATACTGGTTAGTTCATAATGTTGTTCCACCTATAGGGTTGCAGATCCCTTTAGCTCCTTGGCTACTTTCTCTAGCTCCTCCATTGGGAGCCCTGTGATCCATCCATTAGCTGACTGTGAGCATCCACTTCTGTGTTTGCTAGGCCCCGGCATAGTCTCACAAGAGACAGCTACATCTGGGTCCTTTCGATAAAATCTTGCTAGTGTATGCAATGGTGTCAGCGTTTGGATGCTGATTATGGAGTGGATCCCTGGATATGGCAGTCTCTGAAATTTCTAAAGTCCATTCCAACTGCTTCTCTCCACCTGCTGCCTGCAGACCAGGATGTAAAACTCTCAAGTATTGATCTAGAGCCATGCTTCCTGCCATAATGATCATGTTTTTTATTTGAGGTTTAAAGTCTTTTTTAATTTTTTATTAGATATTTACTTTATTTACATTTCAAATGTTGTCCCCTTTCCTAGGTTCCCCTCTGAAAATCTTCTATCCCCTCTCCCCTCTCCCGCTGCTCACCAACCCATCCTTGCTTCCTGGCCCTGGCATTCCCCTACAAAGGGGCATCAAGCCTTCACAGGACCAAGGGCCTCTCCTGCAATCCAACTAGGCCATCCTCTTCTACATATGCAACTAGAGCCATGAGTCCTATCATGCATTTTCTTTGGTTGGTGGTTTAGTCCTAGGGAGCTCTGGAGGTATTGGTTAGTTCATATTGTTATTCCTCCTATGGGGCTGCAAACCCCTTCAGCTCCTTGTGTACTTTCTCTAGCTCCTTCATTGGGGATCCTGTGCTCAGTCCAATGGATGGCTGTGAGCATCCACTTCTGTATTTTTCAGCCACTGGCAGAGCCTCTCAGGAGACAGCTATATCAGGCTCCTGTCAGCAAGCTCTTGTTGGCATGCAAAATAGTGTCTGGTTTTGGTGGTTGTTTATGGGATGGATCCCTGGGTGGGGCAGTCTCTGGATGGTCATTCCTTCAATTTCTGCTCCACACTTTGCATCTGTAACTCCTTCCATGGGTATTTTGCTTCCATAGCTGCTACAACCATTCTGGAAATCAGTTTGGCTGCTTCTCAGAAACTTGAACATAATACTACCGGAGGATCCAGCAATATACTACTCCTGGGCATACACCCAGAAGATGCTCAAACCTGTAATGAGAACACAAACTGCACTATGTTCATAGAAGCCTTATTTATAATAGCCAGAAGCTGGAAAGAACCCAGATGTCCCTCAACAGAGGAATGGATACAGAAAATGTGGTACATTTACATAATGGAGTACTACTCAACTATTAAAAACAATGAATTCATGAAATTCTTAGACAAATGGATGGATCTGGAGGATCCCATCCTGAGTGAGTGTACTGGCTGGTTTTGTGTGTCAATTTGACACAGGCTGGAATTATCACAGAGAAAAAAGTTTCAATTGAGGAAATGCATCCATGAGATCCAGCTGTAAGGCATTTTCTCTATTAGTGATCAAGGGGGGAGGGCCCCTTTGGGTGGTACCATCTCTGGGCTGGTAGTCTTGGGTTCTATAAGATAGCAAGATGAGCAAGCCAGGGGAAGCAAGCCAATAAGTAACATCCCTCCATGGCCTCTGCATCAACTTCTGCTTCCTGACCTGCTTAGGTCCAGTCATGACATTCTTTGGTGATCAACAGCAATGTGGAAAGTATAAGTTGAATAAATCATTTCCTCCCTAATTTGCTTCTTGGTCATGCTGTTTGCGCAGGAATAGAAACCCTGACTAAGACAGTGAGGTAACTCAATTACAAAAGAACACACATGATATGCACTCACTGATAAGTGGATATTATTCCAGAAGCTCGGAATACCCTAGATACAATTCACAAAACACATTAAACTCAAGAAGAAGGAAGACCAAAGAGGCTTGAAGTCTTTAGTAAATCCTTGTGGCTTGTATGTATCCAGTGCTATGCCAAACTCTGGAGAATACCCTCGAAGGAGAGGGCCATTTAGATTCCTCCTATTTTACATACAAATTTATACCTTTGACTTTGTCATTCCACATGCGTGTTGATCATTTTTATCATAATGGAATTGGCATGCCATAAGGCTTGGTGAGTGGTACTGTAGAATCCAAAATAAATTCAAATAAATTCAAGACGACCCAGCCCCTTCCCAGTCTGAAGAGATTTTCCAAACTATACTAACAGACCAGATGCAGAGCCAGATAAGGAAGCTGGCCCACTAAACAATGCTGAGAAAAACCATAAGGGCAGGCAGATTGAGGGACTAGGCCAAAGGTAGTCACTCTATGCAAACCAACCAATGCCTGAAAGGGTCACTTGCTATACCAATTAGAATAAGCCAGCTAGCCCTGTTGCCTAAATCTGCCCCTTACAAGGTATAAAAAGTGTGTTCTTTGTTTGTTAGAGCTCTCTTCTCTTACCTGTGTGCTAGGGGGTTTGGGGGGAGGGAGGAGCAATGCATTAGATCAATAAACCTCTTGCAGTTTGCAGTGCTCTTGATTTCTGTAGTCTTTGTGAGTGAGGGTCTTTCGGTTAACTCCAAGAGTACATGTCCTTATCATTCTTTACAACAGATTCAGAACCACACATCAATGCTCAGTGCCTACATGGCACCTCCTTTCAGCTCGTGACCAAGGCCTTTATGACCCTGCCCAGCCTACTAAATCCAGACAGGTGTAGCTTGTCATGATATTAACATGTCAGAGTTACTATGGAGGGATTGTGACTATTTGATTGCTCTAGACATTTTTATAAGGGTGAATAAATATATATTCTAAAAATGTATATAGTATATAGATAGCTATATGTATAGACAGATTTTCATATATGAAAATGGTATTAAATAAGATGTATATTTGTTAGAGGGTTGTATCACACACAGAGAAATTTTGTAACTTATGTATACTGATATCAGCCGTATGGGGACTTGGCTATTCTTTTTATATTTACGGGATTTCTCCCTCTTACCCCCAAATATACAGTGAGTGAACTTGTCCTCATTAACTGTATCTAATGCTAAGGAGCCAGGAGAGCATGCAGTGGTTTTGAGAAACATCATATAAACCAGCATGAAAGGATATACTCTTAATTGGTAAGACTTTAGTGAATAGCTTCACCATAAATTTTTTTTTTATTTGAGGCTTAAAGTCTTTAGTAAGTCCTTGTGGCTGATATATCCCAGGTGCTCTGCAAAGTGCATGGGGCACATAGGTAAAGGTGAGGGGTATTTGACTGCCTCTGTGATCACACATGCTCCAGCTTTGCATGCTACTTGCTCTGAGTACTTATTTCTGTCCTCAAGTTCCTTTGATTAATAGGAATCTTCATGCTTGAAAAGCCAGCTCTGCTGCTCCTCCGCAGAGGAAGGGAGGGAGGGAAGTGGCACATTTTGCAAATTTCAGTGCTTTTGAAAGGAATAATGAAAAGGAGGTGGTGCTGTTTTAGGAGGCGGGCTACAGATGGAACAAAAGGTTAACTCCAATTTCTGCTGAAAATAGAAAGTAAAAATAGTAATGATGATCTATACAAGAGTGGAAAACACAGCAAAGCGAAGTTATTCATTTAGAATCAGCAACTTCTTTTAAAATAGCCTCCTGTTGTTCAAAGGGTTTTATTTTACAAATTGACAATCAGTAGGCACATCCAACAACTGGTTCATTGTGTCTCTTTTGCCAATTGTCAGTATTTGTCTTCCTTTGGATCAAGTGAGGAGCCTCAATGTTCTGGGGTAGATTCGTTGAGGAAAAAAAAAAAAGTTCTAAAATTTTCTCCATTGTTTCCTTTGAAAGAACTCAAAGCTTTCTGCACTCAGTGAGTCAGAGTCTCTTGCTTTTAGATATCAATTGTTTTGTCTGCTGGGAACCATATTCAAAAGTAGAAGGATAAACAAATATATATGAATTGGAATATATACATACCTTGCTTTGTATCTATGACAGAGTTTGGACTTATAAAGTATAAGCTTACCATGGCATTGACAGTTTCAAATATATATTCATGAAGTTAGTATAACTGCAGAAAAGACATTGCTCTCTTTAGAGACTTCAGAAAACTGCCGAAGAGGTGTATGAATGTTGGAAATACAGGTGAAATTCAGGAATCTGTTCTGAGCATTTCATGTGTGGCTTTGAATAGCAACTGAGCAATCTGAGAAGATTGGGTTTATTTACTCTCTGTCAAGCCTTAACCCTGGCCTGTGCTCACTAATGAATAGCTTCAGATGCTCTTGAATTAGAAAAAAAGAAAACAAACAAGACAAACAAACAAACAGAGAAAGAAATATATCCCTGGCCTTCTGTTGGTTAAAAGGAATGACAGGGATTTGAACCATATGAAATGCACCAGGAGTGACACAAGTGTCCTAATTTACACATAATATGATTTTTTTCTTCTATGAGCAGGCTGTTTATTTAAAACCATGTTGAGAAGCAGGTCCATAAGTCTGGAATCCTAGGTGACAGTCTGGTGATGGGAGATTGGACATCTACCTCTAGCAATTATGGTGGCATGGCAAACATAAAACAGTGTTTAAAGCATTCTCTCTTCATTAATAAAATACCTTAGGTAAAGATTGTATGCTCTTGGACTTGTTGAGCAAATAATACTGTAAATCTGCATTACTCATAAATTAAGTGGCTTTTTTTTCTTTATGTGTAACAGGCACTTTTGAGCTGAACTCTCATATTCTGAGATACAGATATTGAAATCCCTGATGTGGGTGAACTTTTTGTTTACAAAGATACTGCCTTGTGAAAAATATTATTGTGGCATGTGATGGACATTTGCCTTTAGTATATTCCCTGGATTATTCTTTGTAAAGGTCAATGACTTCCCACTTTGTTTTGTAACTGTACCAGAGTTTTGGGTAATAAATATGGCATCTGTGCCATTTACAGTTTCCAAAATTGCTTTTCTCAAAGACCATGGACATGTTTTTATTTTCTTTCCTACTTTTTTGTTTGCTGCAAAGGACGTCTGATAGTGGAATAGTTACAAGACAGTGTGCTCACTGAAGATGAGGTGGTGGAAGACTAAGATAGGGGAGACATAGCTGGAAAGGGCATATCTTTGGGTTAGCAAGATGACATTTTGGGTAAAGATGCCTAATTCCTGAGGGTGCAGGCCTGACGACCAAAATGTGGTTCCCAGAACCCACCTAATGGTAGAAGGACAGAACAAACATCATAGAATCTTCTTTTGGTCTGTGGTGCAATGCCATATGTGTCCCTTGTAATAAAAATACATAGAATTAAATTTAAAAACAGAACCATAGTACATGTTTTGGTAACTAGATTGTTTAGATATTATTTAAACAACACTATTAGATGTATTGGAGTTTTCTTAACTTACAGGATTTCATTTGAATTTATTTTCATGTGTCAAAATACAATTCAGGTATTTGCTAATTGTTTTTATAAAAGAAGTGTCTAACAGTACATCTGCTATGTGTGAATGTATTATATCTATTCTTTGTTCTGGGTGTAGCCTGTTAATTAAGTTTTTTTTTAAAGAGGATTAGCAATGAATTGTTTACTAAGTTTTATATGGGGTTGGTCACATTTGCATGTGGACTCATGTTTTAAATACTCTATTCACCAAGTATTTTAAAGCACATCTCAAGGATTAGATTTTATCCCAGTATAATGCTTCACATTATAGTACTTGTAGAGATGTGAATGAAGATACTTATAACATCTTTAAAAGTAAATGAAAGGGGCAAGAAAAATTGAAGTTAGGGTGGAAAAATGGAATGGAGAAACTAGCTTCCTCTCCTGTCATCCGTCTGTCTCATTCACTTCCTTCCTTTGGATTCTTTTAGTGCAGCTCCTATTTCCTCCCAACAGCTGGTGGTCTTATCTCATAATGATATACACCACATTAGAAAATCCGACTTCTTTAAATATTCTATTCTGTAAGGATAAGCATATGGTTTAAAAGATGAAAACTGCTGACTACATGATTGCATTCCAGTCTGCCTGGATTGTACAAGATCATTAAGCTATTCATCTTACTTTCCATGGACATCCCTTGGAGACTGGGTACAGGGAGGTGAGGTGAGCAGAGGACCTTTTATTCAGCAGACAATTGGTTTTGACTCCTGCCATTCTACCTTTTCCTCATCTGAAGTTGATCATTGAAATTGTTAGTCACATTCCAGGCCATTATGCAGAATGCTTATCTCTGAATCTTAAGGAAAAAAAAATGAAGGTTTTGTAGTTTCATTTCTACTTTAAAAGTGTGTTTGGTCTTTGTTATAAGCATTGGAAAAAAATTAAAACATGTCTGAAGTGCATTTTATATATTTTATTAATTATATGATAATGGAATACCCCTCTATTTATTAAAAGGCCCTAATGAGAGTCTATGTTAAGAGTACAGTCATGAATTCTTAGGCAAATGGATGGACCTGGAGGGCATCATCCTGAGTGAGGTAACCCAATCACAAAAGAACTCACATGATATGTACTCACTGATAAGTCGATTTTAGCCCAGAAACTTAGAATACCCAAGATACAAGATACAATTTGCAAAACACATGAAACTCAAGAAGAAGGAAGAACAAAGTGTGGACACTTTGCCCCTTCTTAAAATTGGTAACAAAACACCCATTGAAGGAGTTACAGAGACAAAGTTTGGAGTTGAGATGAAAGGATGGACCATCTAGAGACTGCCACACCCAGGGATCCATTCCATAATGAGCCTCCAAATGTTGACACCATTGCATACACCAGCAGGATTTTGCTGAAAGGACCCTCATATAGTTGTCTCTTGTGAGGCTATGCCGGGGCCTGGCAAACACAGAAGCGGATGCTCTCAGTCAGCTATTGGATGGAAAACAGGGTCCCCAGTGGAGGAGCTAGAGAAAGTACCCAAGGAGCTAAAGGGGTCTGCAACACTATAGGTGGAACAATAATATGAACTAACCGGTACCCCTGGAGCTTGTGTCTCTAGCTGCATATGTATCAGAAGATGACCTAGTCGGCCATCATTAGGAAGAGAGGCCCCTTGGTCTTGCAAACTTTATATGGCTCAGTAAGGGGGAACTCCAGGGCCAAGAAGTGGGAATGGGGAAGGGGTAGGGAATTGGGAGGGGGGTCTGGGGGACTTTTGGGAAAGCATTTTAAATGTAAATGAAGAAAATACCTAATTAAAAAATAAAAAAATAAAATAAAATTTAAAAAAAACAGTGCAGTCATGGTTATTGCATATAACAGTGCATGTAAAATCCTTTGTGTGGGACTCATGATCTGAGAGTACCATTTGTTCAGCAAGTAGTTTAATATACAATGAGAAACAGAAAATATGTATGAGGTATATTTAGTAGAGTTAAGCAATTTGTTTAACAATACCCCCCCCCCAAAAAAATCAACCCTCTAACTTTTCATTCAAGGCAGGAGAGTGTTTGGAAGGAAAGTGGTTAGCTGTAGGCAGTCTGCAGGATATTAGTTGTGTCTCACAGTATCATAAATTTAATTCACAGCAGTTTCACACTCACAGAAAGTACAAGAACATGGTTTTGATCTAAGGGAGCCAACTGGATTTTCAAGAGGAATTCATGAATTTGTGTTTTTAAGTGATTGAAACATGTGGACCCCTTCTGAGTTCACAGTTTTCCTCTGTTTGTTGGAAGCTTGAGAGACTGAAGTAAATGGTTAAAGGCAACCATCTTATTTATTTCTCTCAAAAGTCCAAGGTTTGTTTTGCAAAACAGACAAAACTGAATCAAATATGTAACCCATGACTGGGCTACCATGTAAAACTTAGCTTGGCATGCTGTAAGTTTGAAAGTTCAAAATTTTCTCTTTATTAGTAGGGCATTTATTGAAACTCTATGGAGGGACTTAATAAATTTAGTTTATTTCCATTTTCACTCACAATAATGGTAATTCCACTAGTATTTTGGGGGAGATTACAGATTAGTTTCATTAAAAATATTTTAAAAACCCTATTAAAGAGTTTATGGAAACATGAGCTTGTACCTTTAGGGTCTTATACCCCATTTAAAAAATGGTCAAAATAATTAACAGTTTGGGGGCTGAAAAAAAAAAAACAGTAACACAAGAAATAAACTCAGAATCTTGACCATTTTTTTTACAGTACATATTTTATCCTCCTCTGATCCACCCTCTGATTGTTTCTTCTTAGATTTCACTATGAGAAATTATTTGTAAAATTATTTAATTATAAAAATAATGTATGTAAGAAATTATTTAATTTTCTTTATTTATATTATATAAATACATATTTATAAGGTAAATTCGTATTTTCAGGTTGAATGAAAGAGAATTAACCCTTTAGATGATAAAATGCTTGCGCTGATTACCTGTTTTCATTAAATTTCTCCATATGCACAATCTGGCCTGAGAGTCTTCACTGCACTTGGTTTGGGGCTGTTCAGGCAATAGAGATGAGTTAATTTCTTTTTTTTTCTTTTTTTTTTATTACGCATTTTCTTCAATTACATTTCCAATGGTATCCCAAAAGTCCCCCCCCTCCCCTACCCACCCATTCCCATTTTTTGGCCCTGGCATTCCCCTGTACTGGGGCATATAACGTTTGCCTGACCAATGGGCCTCTCTTTCCAGTGATGGCCGACTAGGTCATCTTTTGATACATATGCAGCTAGAGTCAAGAGCTCCGGGGTACTGGTTAGTTCATAATGTTCCACCTATAGGGTTGCAAATCTCTTTAGCTCCTTGGATACTTTCTCTAGCTCCTCCACTGGGGGCCCTGTGATCTATTCAATAGTTGACTGTGAGCATCCACTTCTGTGTTTGCTAGGCCCCGGCCTAGTCTCACAAGGGACAGCTGTATCACAGTCCTTGCAACAAAGGCTTGCTAGTGTATGCAATGGTGTCATTGCTTGGAGGCTAATTATGGGATGGATCCCTGGATATGGCAGTCTCTAGATGGACCATCCTTTTGTCTCAGCTCCAAACTTTGTCTCTGTAACTCCTTCCATGGGTGATTGTTTCCAATTCTAAGAATGAGCAAAGTGTCCACACTTTGGTCTTCGTTCTTCTTCAGTTTCATATGTTTTACATATTGTACCTTATATCTCTCTATACTAAGTTTCTGGGTTAATATCCACTTATCAGTGAGTACATTTCATTTGAGTTCTTTTGTGATTGGGTTACCTCACTCAGGATGATGCCCTCCAGGTCCAACCATTTGCCTAGGAATTTCGTGAATTCATTCTTTTTAATAGCTGAGTAGTACTCCATTGTGTAAATGTACCACATTTTTTGTATCCATTCCTCTGTTGAGGGACATCTTGGTTCTTTCCAGCTTCTGGCTATTATAAGTAAGGCTGCTATGAACATAGTGGAGCATGTGTCCTTCTTACCGGTTGGGACATCTTCTGGATATATGCCCAGGAGAGGTATTGTGGGAAGGAATTAAACTCTGCATTGTGGACAGCAGTTGTTCATTTGAGTTAGTTGACATTCAAATCAAACAAAGAAGCAGTTGCTGAGTTGTCCATTTTTTTATTTCTTACCATTGTTCTGTTTCAGATTTAAATGTTATCGTGATTTTATTTTCTTTAGAAAAAGAGAAAAACATGAAAAACTTAATAAAACAGATTGTGCCTCCTACTAGAGATACTTTTTGGTGATTTTTATCAGCTCATATTGTGTTTTTAACTAAAAATGGGTTTATCTACTTTCCTTATAAATGTTCTTGGATGTTATGTTCTCCAACATTTTTTTTCCTCTATAAACTCATTTTCTAAATACTAACTTGCCAAAGTACACAAAAGTGAAATTATCTCATAGCGATAAAAAGAAAAATTAAGACTGACAGTTTATAGTTGAGGGCATCTATATGACAGTAGCTGAGCTGTCACAGTCAGGTATTTCAAGAACATTTTTGGATGTATAAGTTATTTTTCCCCAAGTGGTATCAAAACTCTTTAAAAAAATCAACTTCTGTATCTGCAGACAATTATATCTTCAGTTTCTCTTTTAGAATGACTTCAAGTTGTACAAGTAGTAAAGTAGCCAATAGTAGACTACATTGTGTGTGTATACATGTGAGTGTGTGTGCATGTGTGTGTGGGCTTTTGTGTTGGTGTTGTTTTTCAATCGCCTTTATTTCTAATTCTACTAAAAATATATGTGAGTTCTAGATCAGCTTATGTCACATACAAAATTATTCAGAAATGTTTAGGAAAAGATAGTTGTAATTTCCAAGTAGTAGAATATATTCATATGACTATTTGTACCCTTAATAAAATCAAAGGTAAAATGGAATTTTAAAAAAGATATTTCTAGGATAATCTTTGAGATTAATGGCTGCAATAAAAGGTAAAATCTATGTGTTCCCATTTTATCAACAATTATCTCAACAACTTCTGAGACAAAGTTTCACATATTTTAAATTGTTTTGTGACTTTAAAAAAGTTTAGGATAATGAACAAAAGCAAATCAAATTAAACAGTAAAGAGATATTTATTTGGGGTCCCAAAGAGTCTTCTGTATGTTCATCCCTGGCTGTAATGCTGTCTTAATTTCTTTCTTTTTTTTTTTTTTTCATTAGGTATTTTCTTCATTTACAATTCCGACGCTATCCCAAAAGTACCCCATACCCTCCACCCCCACTCCCCTACACCACCACTCCCACTTCTTGGCCCTGGTTTTTCCTTTTACTGAGGCATATCAAGTTTGAAAGACCAAGGGGCCTCTATTTCTAATGATGGCGAACTAGGCCATATTTTGATACATATGCAGCTAGAGACACGAGCTCCAAGGGGGTACTGATTAGTTCATATTGTTGTTCCACCTATAGGGTTGCAGATCTCTTTAGCTCCTTGGGTACTTTCTCTAGCTCCTCCATTGGGGACCCTGTGTTCCATCCAATAGCTGACTGTGAGCATCTACTTCTGTGTTTCCTAGGCCCCAACATAGCCTCACAAGAGACAACTATATCAGGTTCCTTTCAGGAAAATCTTGCTAGTGTATGCAATGCTGTCAGCATTTGGAGGCTGATTATGGGATGGATACACAGGTGTGGCAGGCTCTAGATGGTCCATCCTTTTGTCTCATCTCCAAACTTTGTCTCTGTAACTCCTCCCATGGGTGTTTTGTTCCCAATTCTAAGAGGGGGCAAAGTGTCCACAGTTTGGTCTTCGTTCTTCTTGAGTTTCATGTGTTTTGCAAATTGTATCTTGTATCTTGGGTATTCTAAGTTTCTGGGCTAATATCCACTTATCAGTGAGTACATATCATTTGAGTTCTTTTGTGATTGGGCTACCTCACTCAGGATGATGCCCTCCAGGTCTATCCATTTGCCTAGGAATTTCATGAATTCATTCTGTATTTTTTGATTTTTTTATTAGGTATTTTCCTCATTTACATTTAAAAATGCTATCCCAAAAGTCCCCCATACCCTCCCTGCACTTCCCTACACACCAACTCCCACTTCTTGGCCCTGGCGTTCCCCTGTACTGAGGCATATAAAGTTTGCTTGACCAGTGGACCTCTCTTTCCACTGATGGCCAGCTAGGCCATCTTCTGATACATATGCAGCTAGAGACATGAGCTCCAGGGGGCACTGGTTAGTTCATAATTTTGTTCCACCTATAGGGTTGCAGATCCCTTTAGCTCCTTGGATACTTTCTTTTTAATAGCTGAGTAGTACTTCACTGGATAAATGTACAACATTTTGTGTATCCATTCCTCTGTTGAGGGGAATCTGGGTTCTTTCCAGCTTCTGGCTATTATAAATAAGGCTGCTATGAACATAGTGGAGCATGTGTCCTTCTTACTGGTTGGAACATCTTCTGGATATATACCCAGGAGGGGTATTACAGGATCCTCCGGTAGTACTATGTCCAATTTTCTGAGGAACAGCCAGACTGATTTCCAGAGTGGTTATACAAGCTTGCAATCCCACCAACAATGGAGGAGTGTTCCTCTTTCTCCACATCCTCACCAGCATCTGCTGTGACCAGAATTTTTGATCTTAGCAATTCTTACTGGTGTGAGGTGGAATCTTAGGGTTGTTTTGATTTGCATTTCACTGATAATTAAAGATGCTGAACATATTTTCAGATGCTTCTCAGCCATTAGGTATTCCTCAGGTGAGAATTCTTTGTTTAACTCTGAGCCCCATTTGTTAAAGGGGTTATTTGATTTTCTGGAGTCCAACTTATTGAGTTCTTTATATATGTTGGATATTAGTCCCCTATCTGATTTAGGATAGGTAAAGATCCTTTCCCAATCTGTTGGTGGCCTTTTTGTCTTATTGACAGTATCTTTTGCCTTACAGAAGCTTTGCAGTTTCATGAGGTCCCATTTGTCAATTCTCAATCTTACAGCACAAGCCATTGCTGGTCTATTCAGGAAATTTTCCCCTGTACCCATATCTTTGAGACTTTTCCCCATTTTCTCCTCTATACGTTTCACTGTCTCTGGTTTTATGTGGATTTCTTGACCCACTAAGATTTGACCTTAGTACAAGGATATAGGAATGGACCAATTTGCATTCTTCTACATGATAACTGCCAGTTGTGCCAGCACCATTTGTTGAAAATGCTGGTTTTTTCCCCCCACTGGTTGGTTTTAGCTCCCTTGTCAAAGATCAAGTTACCCTATGTGTGTGGGTTCATTTCTGAGTCTTCAAATCTATTCCATTTGTCTACTTGTCTGTTGCTATACAGGTGCCAATGCAGTTTTTATCACAATTGCTCTGTAGTACAGCTTTATGTCAGTATTGGTGATTCCACCAGAGGTTGTTTATCATTGAGAAGAGTTTTTGCTATCCTAGGTTTTTTGTTGTTCCAGATGAATTTGCATATTGCCCTTTCTAATTCGTTGTAGAATTGAGTTGGAATTTTGATGGGGATTGCCTTGAATCTGTAGATTGCTTTTGGCAAGATAGCCATTTTTTCTATACTGATCCTGCCAATCATAAGCATGGGAGATCTTTCCATCTTCTGAGACCTTCTTTAATTTCTTTCTTCAGAGACTTGAAGTACTTTTCATACAGATCTTTCAATTCCTTAGTTAGAGTAACACCAAGGTATTTTTTATTATTTGTGACAATTGAGAAGGGTGTTCTTTCCCTAATTTCTTTCTCAGCCTGTGTAACCTTTGTGTAGAGAAAGGCTATTGACTTGTTTGAGTTAATTTTATACCCAGCTACTTAACTGAAACTGTTTATCAGGTTTAGGAGTTCTCTGGTGGAATTTTTAGGGTCACTTATATATACTATCATATCATCTGCAAAAAGTGATATTTTGACTTCTTCCTTTCCAATTTATATTCCCTTGATCTCCTTTGGTCATTGAATTGCTCTTGCTAGGACGTCTAGTACTATGTTGAATAGGTAGGGAGAAAGTGGGAAACCTTTTCTAGTCCAAGATTTTAGTGGGATTGCTTTCAGCTTCTCATATTTACTTTGATGTTGGCTGCTGGTTTGCTGTATATTGCTTTTATCATGTTTAGTTATGGGCCTCGAATTTCAGATTTTTCTAAGTCTTTTATTATGAATGGGTGTTGGATTTTGTCAAAAGCTTTCTCTGCATTTAACAAGATGATCATGTAGTTTTTGTCTTTGAGTTTGTTTATATAGTGGATTATGATGATGGATTTCTGTATATTGAACCATCCCTGCATCTCTGAAATGAAACCTACTTGGTCAGGATGGATGATTGTTTTGATGTGTTCTTGAATTCGGTTAGCGAGAATTTTATTGAGTATTTTTGCATCGATATTCATAAGGGAAATTGGTCCGAAGTTCTCTATCTTTGTTGGGTCTTTCTGTGGTTTAGATATCAGAGTAATTGTGGCTTCATAGAATGAATTGGGTAGAGCACCTTCTGCTTCTTTTTTGTGGAACAGTTTGTGAGGAACTGGAATTAGATCTTCTTTGAAGGTCTGATAGAACTCTGCACTAAACCAATCTGGTCCTGGGCTTTTTTTTTTTTGGCTGGGAGACTATTAATGACTGCTTCTATTTCTTTAGTGGATATAGGACTGTTTAGATCATTAATCTGATCTTGAGATCATTAATCTGATCCTGATTTAACTTTGGTACCTTGTATCTGTCAAGAAATTTTTCTATTTCATCCAGTTTTTCCAGTTTTATTGAGTATAGACTTTTGTAGAAGGATCTGATAGTGTTTTGGATTTCTTCAGGATCTGTTTTTATGTCTCCATTTTCATTCCTTATTTTGCTAATTAGGATACTGTCCCTGTGCCCTCTAGTGAGTCTGGCTAATGGTTTATCTATCTTGTTGATTTTCTCAAAAAACCAGCTCCTTCTTTGGTTGATTTTTGAATAGTTCTTCTTGTTTCCACTTGGTTGATTTCACCCCTGAGTTTGATTATTTCCTGCCATCCACTCCTCTTGGGTGAATTTGCTTCCTTTTGTTCTAGAGCTTTTAGGGGTGTTGTCAAGCTGCTAGTGTGTCCTTTCTATAGTTTCTTTATAGAGACACTAGAGCTATGAGTTTTCCTCTTAGAAATGCTTTCATTGTGCCCCACAAGTTTGGGTACGTTGTGGCTTCATTTTCATTAAACTCTAAAAAGTCTTTAATTTCTTTCTTTATTCCTTCCTTGACCAAGGTATCATTGAGAAGAGTGTTGTTCAGTTACCACATGAATGTTGACTTTACATTATTTATGCTGTTATTGAAGATCAGCCTTAGTCCATGGTGATCTGATAGGATGCATGGGACAATTTCAATATTTTTGTATCTGTTAGGGACTTTTTTGTGACCAATTTTATGCTCAATTTTGGATAAGGTACCATGAGGTGCTGAGAAGAAGGTATATCCTTTTGTTTTAGGATAAAATATTCTGTAGATATCTGTTAAATCCATTTCTTTCATAATTTCTTTTAGTTTCACTGTGTCCCTGTTTAGTTTCTGTTTCCACAATCTGTCCATTGGTGAAAGTGGTGTGTTGATGTCTCCCACTATTATTGTGTAAGGTGCAATGTGTGCTTTGAGCTTTACTAAAGTTTCTTTAATGAATGTGGCTGCTCTTGCATTTGAAGAATATTCAGAATTGAAAGTTCCTCTTGGAAGATTTTACCTTTGATGAGTATGAAGTGTCCCTCCTTGTCTTTTTTGATAACTTTGGGTTGGAAGTCGATTTTATTAGATATTAGAATGGCTACTCCAGCTTGTTTCTTCCGACAATTTGCTCAGAAAATTGTTTTCTAGCCTTTCATTCTGAGGTAGTGTCTGTCTTCTTCCCTTAGATGGCTTTCCTATATGCAGCAAAATGTTGGGTCCTGTTTATGTAGCCAGTCTGTTAGTCTATGTCTTTTTATTGGGGAATTGAATCCATTGATATTAAGAGATATTAAGGATAAGTAATTGTTGCTTCCTATTGTTTTTGTTGTTAGAGTTGGCATTCTGTTCTTGTGGCTCTCTTCTTTTAGGTTTGTTGTAGAATTACTTTCTTGCTTTTTCTAGGGTGTAGTTTCTGTCCTTGTATTGTTTTTTTTCCTTTTATTATGCTTCAAAGGGCTGGATTTATGGAAATATAATGTATGAATTTGGTTTTGTTGTGGAACACTTTAGTTTCTCCAACTATGGTAATTGAAAGTTTGAGTGGGTATAGTAGCCTGGGTTGGCATTTGTGTTCTCTTAGTGTCTGTATAACATCTGTCCATGATCTTCTGGCTTTCATAGTCTCTGGTGAAAAGTCTGGTGTAATTCTGATAGGTCTGCCTTTATATGTTACTTGACTTTTTTCCCTTACTGCTTTTAATATTCTATCTTTATTTAGTGCATTTGTTGTTCTGATTATTATGTGTCAGGAGGAATTTCTTTTCTGGTCCAGTCTATTTGGAGTTCTGTAGGCTTCTTGTATGTTCATGGGCCTCTTTTTCTTTAGGTTTGGGAAGTTTTCTTTTATAATTTTATTGAAGATATTTGCCGGTCTTTTGAGTTGAAAATCTTCATTCTCATCTACTCCTATTATCTGTAGGTTTGGTCTTCTCATTGTGTCCTGGATTTCCTGGATGTTTTGAGTTAGGATCTTTTTGCATTTTCCATTTTCTTTGATTGTTGTGCCAATGTTCTCTATGGAATCTTCTGCACCTGAGATTCTCTCTTCCATCTCTTGTATTCTGTTGCTGATGCTCGCATCTATGGTTCCAGATTTCTTTCCTAGGGTTTCTATCTCCAGCGTTGCCTCACTTTGGGTTTTCTTTATTGTGTCTACTTCCCTTTTTAGGTCTAGTATGGTTTTGTTCATTTCCATCACCTGTTTGGTTGTGCTTTCCTGGTTTTCTTTAAGGACCTGTAACTCTTTAGCAGTGTTCTCCTGTATTTCTTTAAGTGAGTTATTAAGGTTCTTCTTGATGTCCTCTACCATCTTCATGAGACCTGCTTTTAAATCCGGGTCGCTTTTTGGGTGTGTTTGGGTGCTCAGGCCTGACTAAGGTGGGAGTGCTGGGTTAGGATGATGGCGAGTGGTCTTGGTTTCTGTTAGTAAGATTCTTACATTTGCCTTTCGCCATCTGGTAATCTCTGGAGTTAGTTGTTATAGTTGTCTCTGGTTAGAGTTTGTTCCTCTCGTGATTCTGTTAGCCTCTATCAGCAGACCTGGGAGACTGGATCTCTCCTGAGTTTCAGTGGTCAGAGCACTCTCTACAGGCAAGCTTTCCTCTTGCAGGGAAGGTGCACAGATATCTGGCATTCAGATCTGCCTCCTGGCAGAAGATGAAGGTGTGAAACAGGACCTGTCCCAGAAGCTATTAACTTCTGTAGTCCATATTCTCACATGAGCAGACTAGTCTTGGAGGGATCCAGGAACCAAAATTTCTCCCCCAGGTGCTCCAGGAAAATCATCCCAGGTGGGGCAGACACCTCTCCTCTGATGTCTGGAGCCTGAAAAGGGGTCTGCCACAGAAGCTGTGGTGCTTCTGCCTGTCCTAGAAGCTGTTAGCTTCTGTAATCCACACTCTCACCTGCGCAGACTCTTAATTTCTTTTAAGTTTCTCTAATCTTTTAAAAGTGTTTATATATTTTGAGAACATAATATAATTATACCTTTTCCTATATCCTTTCCTCCAAACTCTGCAATATACTCCTCCTTGCTCTCTTTCAAACCCATAGCTTCCTTTCTTCATTAATTTTTGTTATAGTAATTGTTATTACATTAATTGTTGTTACATACATAATACACACATATTCTTAAACACATTATATATATATATATATATATATGTATATATATATATATATATATATATATATATATATTATTTTTTCCCCAGGGTTGTTCATTTAACATTAGATAACCAAGTGGTGTGCTCTTCCCTGGGGAAGACTATTTCTCCTGTCCTCAGCCTTTCTTGGTTGCCTAAAGTTCTTTGCACAGAGTTGAGGTATCTGAACTTTACCCTGTTCACTTTGGCATGTCTATTGTTGCCGTCCTTGTTCAGATCATTTTGAGACTTTGTAGGTCTAGCTTCTGACATTCCTCGGAGACACAATTTCCAGCAATTGTCCAATGGCTCTTAGTGTCCTTTGTTTCCATCTTCCACTGTTATCACTAAGCCTTAGCTGTAGGACTTGTTTTGTAGATCTATCAGTTGGGAACAAAATCTATAACTCTGATTTTTCATGGGTTGTGGTTTACTGCAATGATTTCTGTCTGTTGCTCCTCCACTCACCCCTTTACACCCTCCCTTATCCACACCATCATCCCTCTTTCCTGGGGCATCAAGTTTCTACAGAATCAAGCACATCCTTTCCACCAAGGCCATACTTAATAATTCTCTGCTACACATGGGATTGGGAGAGAAATTTCCTCATATATTTTAGTCTCTCTTCTCCCCAATAATTTCTAAACCCTTTGCCAGATCTATAATTTTCTATCTGCAAGTTCATTTTCCTCTTTCCCTCCCTCCCTTGCTCCTCCTTGCTTTCTTTCCTCCCTCCCTTCTTCTTTCCTTTCTTCTTTCTTTCTTTTCTTTTCTCTTCTTTTTGTTCCTTTTTTTCTCTTTCTTTCTTTCTTTCTTTCTTTCTTTCTTTCTTTCTTTCTTTCTTTCTTCCTTCCTTCCTTCCTTTCTTTCTTTCTTTCTTTCTTTCTTTCTTTCTTTCTTTCTCTTCACTCTTTCTCTCTTTCTCTCTTTCTCCTTCTTTTCCTCTGAAATGAACTATAAAAATACCAAATTTCTGTAAGTTTTTTTCTGCATTGTGCTTAAATTTTGTTACCCACTTATTCATACAAATATCTGCCTAACTACCACTATAATTAACAACAGTAGAAAGAAAAAATTTTGTGTCACAAAACCAGGTTTCTAGGAGGAAGTTCTTCAAATTATTTTTAAAAGCTTCTTCTCTTTCTTCTTTTATCATGTAGACTAAAAATAAAAGCTGAGGAAGGAATGGACCCTTTATTTCTATCTTATATCAACTACATACAGGAAATTTAACTGTATTTCTCCATGGAATGTAGTTAATAAGTAAAAAAATTAATACCAGAGATTTAATGATGAAACATTAAGTTAGCTTGAAGAATTTGGTTTACACCAACCAAAAAATACACATGGCTCCAGATGCATATGTAGTAGAGGATTGTCTTATCTGGCATCATTGGGAGGGGAGACCCTTGGTTCTTTGGAGGCTCGATGCTCCAGTGTAGGGAAATGCTAGTGTGGTGAGGCAGGGATTGGTGGGTGAGTGGGAGAGCACCCTCATAGAGACAGAAGGGATTTGGGATTAGGGGTTTGAGGAGGGAAAACTGCAAAGGGAGATAGCATTTGAAGTGTAAATAAATAAAATAACCAGGAAAAAAAAAGGTTGGCTTTCTTCAATTTCCTATCTCAATGTATTTAGTAAGTTATATGTTAAGCTGCTATAAGCAAACAAACAAATCCCAAATGTGGATAGTAGAATCAAGAACAAACAAAGAAACAAACAAATCCCTAGGTCATGTATCTTGCTTATATCTTCTGAAGTGGAAAACATTCAGAAAGGGATGATGACTCTGATGGTCTTAAAATGTCAGTTCCTTTTTGATTCTAGCCACTTATATCTGCCCATTCACAAGACCTTTGTAAGGCCTGGGGATGGCTATAGCATCATTTGCTGCTCCTTACTTGCCTCCACTCTGTCAGCTTTGTCATCATTCAAGGAGTGACTCTGTTAAATAAATAGACAATGGGAATTTTTATGTCAATTCAAAAAAATTTGTTGAAGACAAATTAAATATTATTTTCCATACTTGACATATATGTAGTTTTCAACTATGACTTATTTCAGTTATATTATAGGATAACTAGTGATCTTCAAGAATTAAAAAAAATGGTTTTAGTGTTCCATAAGATATATAATTAATAGAGCATGTAACACATGGTTTTCACATTTCTCTGAATGCTGCAAAAAGCTGGATTATGCTTTATTTTAGTCCACATTTATGAAAAAGGTGTGATAATTACTTCCAGGGCCTTATTAAATTTTGACTTAATGGCTGCATTGTACACTAATTTTCTTCCTGGTCATCAGACACTCTCTCCTGTGAGCCATTATTGTTAACATGCCTTCTTTAGAACTTGCTTCTTTTGAAGATTTTGCAAGGTCTAAGACCATAGGTCCATGGTTTTGTTTTATGTCACCTTCCTAGGAAATTCCCTTTCTAATCTCCATTTCAAATTTGACCAGAAAAAAAATGATTGCTATTTTCTATAGCTCTAAACATTTATAGCAAAAAAATAATGAGATAGGCATAAACATCATAAAGTATTAAGGTTGTCATTAGAATTATCTGTTTCACTTCTTAGTTATTACTCTCCTTAGTTTGTTGTGCTTTTTGTGAATTTTATTTGTTTGCATTTTAAAACAGAATCTCTTGAATCTTAAGCTCAAATTGTAATCCTCCCGCCTCTACATTTTAAGAGAGTTGATATCACAGACAAGTACATTCAAACTTAGTTTTATATGACCTAGGGCCTTGTTTATGCTAGGCAACTGTACTACATACCATGCTCCAGGTGTTTTCATTTGTATGTGTAGATTTTTTTCAATTCTAACAGTATGCCTATAATTTATAGGGTTTTTTTGGGGGGGGGATTTCTTAGGACTCATAGCAAAGCTTTTATGATGTCATCTGCAGATTTTCACCATGTTAAGAAAATAGTACAAATAATAGTTTCAATCATGCATATCATTCCCTATTAAAACATGGCTCATATGATCTAATTACTGTGCAGGAATTGCTTTTGCCTTAAATCATCTCATGCAATAATACGCAATATGTGTTCCATAAATACCAATTAGCACCCACCCAGAAGTTCTGCACCCTCACTAGTGCGTCTAATACCACAGGAAGTGACTTTGAAAATCCCCATGGAGGGAATTGCAAACTAGTTTTAGGTGTAAAAGCATTGATATATTTACACAGCCAATGCAATCAGTTCTGAAGATTGTCTCAGAAATGTGTACTTGAACATTTTTTTTTTCTAAGTGTGATTGTCAAGAACACTTCAAGTTGATAATTAGGGGACAGGAAATGGTGTCCTCGAGGGGGTTAATCATCAAGTATCAAAAACTCAACTCCAACTTTATTACAACTGAAGTATTTAGTCATATTATCTATTTAAAATGACCACACAATTTTAAATTTTGTAAAAATTTTAAGATTTGATTTGAAGACTATATCCTGTTAAACGCCACAAAATTTGCATAGATGAGAAAAATATCTTGTATAACATCAATTAATATTTTGTATTGTTATTTTTATAAATAACTTGTTTAAGAGAATGTTACTGAAGAAAATGTGTTGTTTTTAAAACTGTTGTCTTTTTTTTGGGGGGGGGGTATGTTACTGTGTACAGTTGCAATGGCTCTTCTCCTGACATCGTATCCTCATACTGAATCCAGAATTTACCTTTCAATGACAAGGGCTAACATTTGTAGGTCTTCGATGGCATCAAATCCTCATGGCAATGTCACTAATTTCAATATATGATTTAGTTTTCATGCTCAAGTATTAATAACTTAAGCCTACACAATTATGTTTTAAAATGGCAGTGTCTGAGTCAAGATATATATATAAGCATCGAAAGCATAATAAAATCCAACAATTCAAAGGAGGTTACAAGTTATAAGTTATGTATTATATAGCTTATATGCATATAAAATATAAGATTAGTATTAATTTTTCATTGATAATGTACTTAGGTATGTTATTATCATATTTCTGTGACAATCAAAAATGTGCTTTCTTAGCCAGACAGTGTGAATATGAATTTTCATTCTTTTAGAGTTGCCTTGGTGCAACTAGAACGCAGCTGGCACTTCTCCCTCAGCATTAGTGCTCCATACTGTTTGGGGAATGTTCTTGATTACATAGGTCACACTCTCAAATATTTTACTTGATCTTATGTGGTCCATTCTTGATTAAAGAACAGAGTGTAAAATTGGTTCCTATTTTTTCTTCACAAAAATAAAAGCATACATTGTTTTCCTGTACATAAAGACTTGTATGTTTTCTTTTTATCCTTTTCCTTTTGCTGATTCAAGGCTGATGTGATAGTACCTTGTTTATGAATTAAGCATTTTATAGCCAGAAGCTGGAAAGAACCCAGATGCCCCTCAACAGAGGAATGGATACAGAAAATTGGTACATTTACACAATGGAGTACTACTCAGCTATTAAAAAAATGAATTTATGAAATTCCTAGGCAAATGGATAGACCTGGAGGGCATCATCCTGAGTGAGGTAACCCAATCACAAAGGAACTCGCACAATATGTACTCACTGATAAGTGGATATTAGCCCAGAAACTTAGGATACCCAAGATATAAGATGCAATTTGCTAAACGCATGAAATTCAAGAAGAACGAAGACCAAAGTGTGGACACTTTGCCCCTTCTTAGAAATGGGAACAAAACACCCATGGAAGAAGTTACAGAGACAAAATTTGGAGCTGTGACAAAAGGATGGACCATCTAGTGATTGCCATATGCAGGGATCCATCCCATAATCAGCTTCCAAACACTGACACCATTGCATACATTAGCAAGATTTTGCTGAAAGGACCCAGATATAGCTGTCTCTTGTGAGACTATGCCTGGGCCTAGCAAACACAGAAATAGATGATCACAGTCAGCTATTGGATGGGTCACATGGCCCCTAATGGAGGAGCTAGAGAAATTACCCAAGGAGCTAAAGGGAACTGCAACCCTATAGGTGGAACAACAATATGAACTAACCAGTACCCCGGAGCTCTTGTCTCTAGCTGCATATGTATCAAAAGATGGCCTAGTCGGCCATCACTGCAAAGAGAGGCCCATTGGACTTGCAAACTTTATATGCCCCAGTACAGGGGAACGCCAGGGCCAAAAAGGGGGAGTGGGTGGGTAGGCTATTGGGGGGTGTATGGGGGACTTTTGGGATAGCATTGAAAATGTAAACAAGGAAAATACCTAAAAAAAAAAAAAGAAGTTAGAAAAAAATGAATTAAACATTTTTCTGGCATGTGTGGGGCACTTGGTTTGTTTTATCTAAATACTGGACAAAAATTGACAAGATATTCATCTCGTATGCCCTTTAAAGTATCTCTTGTACAGCTCATACCTTGTAGCCTCCCTTGAACTCCTATTGGCTTTCATTATGCTTGAGATGCTTATATACCTCTTGATCCAGACATTGACATTTTAAAACATTTTGAGCAAATTGTGTGGCCACTGTACCTTCTCTGTACAATGAATGTACTTTGATGTTTCCTAATGCTGGGATGCTTATTAGATAAGGAAGTGAAAGGATGAGTGGAGATTATATGGCTGACAGGAGCTTGCACCTGATGCATAAATAGGAATAACATGGTGCCGAAGAGCAATAGAATAGTATGAAAGGCAGGCATAGAAAATCCCAAGACTCTTCTCTTTAAATTCATAGCTTTAAAATTGACAAAAAAAAATAAATAAAATTGACACACAATTACTGTTTAAACTTATGTGTAAATGAGCTGCTATAGGTATGTGTTTTTCTAGCTTCAATTCTATTGCACTGACAAAATATCATGATAAAACAAAAACAAAAACAAAAAACAAATCAAAACAAAACAAAGAGAGAAATGCTTCTTTAAGTTCTATGTCCACCATTCCAGGGAAATCAAAAGAAAATCTTGAGCCAGTATTTCATCTGCTATGAACAGGAGAGAGATCTGGATGCATGCATTACTCTTACTCAGCATCCTTTACTCTTGTATATCTTAAGGCCCCAGAAGCATGGAATGGCATCACTCACTGTAACTGGGTCTCTCCCCACATCATTTAGGGCAATCAAAACAGTCTCTCACACAAATAACAATATACAGGTTAAGCAGATGTTCTTGTGTATTCATGAATATATAACAATTCATGAATAAGAATCAAGGAATTTGAAACAGTGCAAGGAGGGAGGTTTGGCAAAAGTTTGGAGGGAGTGAAGGCAAGGAGAAGTCTTATCGTTATAGTATAATCTCAAAAATAAAAGAAATCACTAAAAATATCAAAAACAAACAAACCAAAACGAAACAAAATCTCAATCTCTACAGATATATCCTTAATTCAGCCTAATCTTTATTCATCTTTGGAAAAATCACTCTCTTCCCGGATGATTCTAGACTGTGTCCAGGTGACAATTAATCTAAGCATCACACACGGGATAGTGAATACATTAGGATAATTAGCACAGCTATCATCTCAATCATTTATCATTACTTTATGAAGAGAGCAGTAAAAACCACCTTTGGTGATTTCGAAATACCCATTGTTGACTCCCATCTCTCGGATACACCATTAAATAATAGAATTTGTTCTTCTTAAGGAAATTTGTCATCGTTTACTTTCTCTCCCTACTCTCTCTCTCAGTCCTCCCTGTTGTCACTGATAACTGCCTTACTACTCTCTACTTCCACAAACTAACATGCTGAAGTTCATTGTTTACCATTCCACTTCTGTGTAATATCAAACATCCACCAGGAGCCAGGTGAGTAGTACCTACCTGAAATATAAAGAAAGGATGTCTGTGCTTTGCAATATCCAGTCCCTCTTATTCCCAGGAAGCCCTGGGCAAACATTCTGTTCACATATTGCCTAAGTGTGGAAAACAGAAAATAGCTTTGTGCAGTATCCCCTATCAGAAGATGTTTCCTTGAAAGGCTGCTGCTGTGTTCGGAGCATTGTAGTCCTTAGAGGCTGCTTGGCTCAGTCACTTCTGCTTTAAGTCTTTTAAAGTGGATCATCTGGGTCAATTCCTGGTCGTGTCTGTAGTCTTTGTTGCTTAAAGGTGAAAGTAAACATGCTGACAGCTAGGAAAGAACACTTTAAATTGGGTTTTGAACTATTCAGTGACTTGAAGGAACTTAGAAAATTAAGGCAATTAGGCAAGGGGAGTGAACACTTCTGATGGAAAGTCCATGGATTTGATTCTGTTACTCTTTTGGCTTCCAATAGAGAAGTAATTTAAAATACATTTTTTCCATTTTTTAGTTGGCAATGAAGTTCCATGATCCCAATATGTATAGTGCTCTATGTATATTTTCTGACAGATATGGCAGAGATAAGGAGAAGAAGGAAAGAGGGCATAGAAGGAAGAAGGGAAGTAGGGAGCTGAAGAGACAGCTGGAGGGGGAGAGGCTTGGGGAGAAAGAGAGAGGGGGGGGAAAGGGGAGGAAAAGGACAGAAGGAGGAGGAAGGAGTGGGAAAGGGAGGGGGGGGGAGGGAGGGGCGGAAGGAGGGGGAGAAGAGAGGGAGAGGGAGGAAGGAGGTGGGAGAGGCCTACTTTTTAGAACAACTTTATAACAAACCACATTGTTTCAATAGATGACAGACATGGATTTCCATTTCCTTACAGATTGGTTTTCTTGACTGTAACCAAAACCATGATACAGAGTTATGTTAAACAAATATAATGTTTTAGACCGCTGACTAGCTGCTACTCTGCTCAAAGCTGCTAAGTACTCTTGTTAACAATTTAATAGAAGGTACATTGGGCTAGATGATTGGCACACAGACAGACAGACACAGATACACAGACACATGGACACAAACATACACACATATACACATACAAACAAACACACACAGACACAAACAAACACAGACAAAAACACACACATACACACACAAACACAAAGACACCCAGACATAAACACACACACACAGAAACACACAGACAGACAAATAGACACAATTATACACACAGACACACACAGACACATGCAAACATACACATAACATATACACAGAAACATATAGTTAGACACAGACATACACAGACAGACACAAACATACACACACACAGAGGTACAGACACAAACACACACATCCATAGAGAAATACACAGACACAGACACTTAGTCTCACACACACACACACACACACACACACACACACACACACACACACACACACACATGGTCAGAAAAAGCATGTGTCTGAGGAGAGGCCCCGTTCCTTCCACAGAGCTCTGAGAATTGATATATTTGTATTCACCTGGGCAGTTTGCTTTTTGAAATGACAGATGACACACCACACAACACTGGTTTTTTTCATGTGCTCGTGTCTCTGGCCACAGGAGGCATGATCCATTCAGAAATGCAATTCTGGGTTTCCGGAGCAAATCACTGCATAGGGGGAAAGTCATAGCCCCTACACTTTAATAGCCAGCCAAGACAGTCAGTCAGGAAAATGAGAATTCCCACCGAAGCCCTTAAGCATACTTCTCTTTCCCTGATGCAATATTCAGTTCTGACATATGGGAAAATAGCAATGTTCTATGAATGACTGAGTAGAGTAAGATATGGTTATTTTATCAAAGGCTGTCAAAGCCTTAGATATCCAATATCTAGAGAGTTTGAAGTGCCAGAAAACAGGAGAGCGTCTCTGACTGAACAAATTTCAATCCCTTCTTAGGGAGAGGGCAGCCTTAAGTATCAGCCTTCATAACAGACAACAGAACCACTAGTCTGAACACACCTTTAGCATTTCAGTGGGATTGCAAAATCTTGGTTAACACTCAAAACAAACAGATTTATGGTGCTTTTATACATCATGGTAGGATACCCTTGTCTTCTAAGTTGCTTTCCTTTACAGAGCATCGACTAGCTGCCATGGGTCTTACATTACTGAAAGCAAAGATAACTGCTGCTTTTGCAAGTTGCTCATTTCCCCCTTAATTTTCTATTGTCTTCTTCCTACTTCAAGTCATACAGCCCACCCACCCCCACCCTGCCCCCGACTACCACCTCAGCTCCTTCATCCAAGAAGCTGAATGAGGTCGGAGAAAAGCAGCCAGCATACTGAGTATATTGCTTTGGATTGGTTAGATTTGTTTGCTTGTTTGTTTGTTTACATACTTTCCACGCCTCTCATCTCTGAACTCTGCTGCATAGTACAAGGAGCATCTCTGACTTGCTCCTTCCATATGTTCCTAGAGAGCTATGGAGCATGCTTTTTACTTTTGGTTTATTAATAAACCTGAGAATGGCTTTTCACCATTTTTACTCCTACTGATGGCCACTTTGCTTATTTATTTATAAAGTAGACACGAACAGAAAAGAGTCCTAGAAATCTCTCACCAGTACACCCTTGCCTTAGCTTGCATTTTTTTACACTGACTCTTGGACATGACTCTCCTTCCTCTTCCTCTTTGTATACTCAATCAAGCACATTTCATTGTCAGTACCCTTCTTCTTTGTTGGATTTTCCTCACTTGCTGAGTATTTCCTCAACATACAGATCTCCTGAAATGGCTAATCAAATGACTGGACATTCATATCAGGAGGTATTTAGAAATAGAATGGAAAAAATCTTCATACCGTATACTTTGTTGGAGCATAAGGGAGTGTTTTCATGTGAATAAAAAAACAATGATTTCTATAAAAATATTATACATCCTATATAATTCTACTTATAAAATGTTCAGAAAGCTTTGCATTTAAATCATTGTGATGGATAAATGGGCTATATTAGGTACCATGCGCCACAAAGATTCATATACACATCACAAATGTGTAAACTTTCTAGGTTTGAGAGTGATAAGAGAACCGTTATTTGGTAATAAAGTTAATACAAATACAGTTTTGGTATTATACAGCTGCTACTTAATACTTAAATTTGGGGCAGAAATTACAAGAGAAACAACTCTAATGCAAATGTTTACACAGTTGCTGCTCAAATTCAGCCTCCTGTGTTTGACTTCATGAGAGGCCACATATGGAATGCTCAGTCACAGTGCAAATGACCTGTTTAATATTTTTGTGAATTCCTGTGAATATCTTGTTTCAAAATTAAAAAGATCAGTGAAATATGTATAGTAAAGTTTGCTACATATTAAATTTAAGGTGATCACAGGTCACCAAGTGCATCAACCATTACTTCCATGTTTTCATAATAAAATGGTTTAATAATACAGGATTTAGTGACACACACACACACACACACACACACACACACACACACACACACACACAAGAGTAGAGCACAACTCAAAACAATAAGGCAAAGAAAACCTTTTGATTCATCACCCTTGTCCAACTATCATTTCCTTCTGTTCTTATTTCTCTACAGAAATTTCTTTACAAAGTTAATGCCTGTTCTGTACTTCTCCTCCCAAGTATAACAATCTTGAACTGGTTATCTCCTTTAATCAGGCACGAATTCCACTGGGAAACAAACCCATCTACAAAACCTTTAACCTATTATCTATCTATCTATCTATCTATCTATCTATCTATCTATCTATCTATCTATCTATCTATCAATCATCTATCTATCTATCTATCTATCTATCTATCTATCTATCTATCTATCTATCTTTCGCATCTCTATAATGTTTGTGTGACTTATTCTACTAGCTATTTCTTTTAAATCTGGGAATGCCATATACATCACCAGTAGTCTTCGGGCTCAGGGTTTACCCTTGATCTTTTATATTTTAACACTTATTTGCATGTTCCTATACAGTCTACTTGCCAAATTGTTTTCCGTATGTTTATCTCTGTGTTCTTTTTCAGTTTAAGTCTAGTTCCAATCATTCAGAAGCCTTGCTGACATTTACTACTGCATACATTTGCACAGAACCCGAAGCTCAGCATATCTCACAACAATTCCCAGTTTCCTTTTCCTCTAGCCTTTTCCTCTCAAAGCTCTTATTTCAGTTAACAACTTGCTCTTTACAGTTATTAAACTAATGTCTCTGAGAGGATCTTATATCTTCTATCTTATAACTCCCATACAGTATACCAGAAAATCCATTAATTCCTATCCTTAAAATTTTTACCTGGAATCTGTTCATTTCTTTCCACTTAACTATTACATAGGAGAACACGCTCTTAGAGTTAAGCTACTTTTAGCACTCATATGAATGATTGGTGTGCATTTTTAACCATTTTTCCTTTATTTATACTTAGAATCTGTCAAGTGGAAGTTACACATTCAAAAGTATCCCTTTGGGATATAAATTACATAATATTGTATCAGAGGACTAGAGATGTTCACACACAAATCTCCTTAGGGTCATGCTTGGATAGCATGATAGATGTAGGCTTAATTAATTAAGAAACAATGTTTTCCAAAAGCTAAGCACCATTTTCTATTTGTGGTTGAAGTGTATAATGAGTTAAGTACATCAACATCATAACTGTGAAGACAGAAAGCAAATCACTGGACACAGGATAATAGGGAATGGGAAAGACTTGCCAATAAAGAAATATATGTAGATAAAAATGTGCACTAAGAAAGCTTTTGTTGATTATGGCTATGTTCATTATCTTGATTGTGATGAGCATATATGTAAGATATTATTAAGCTTTTTACATATTTGTACTTAGTACAAATTCTACCTTTAAAATAGTTATGGGAGCCATGATGTTCTATTTAGTTATCATGTGCCTTAAATTAGGTAGTGCATGAAAAGTACTAAGCAGAAAACTAGTTTCCCTTAAATTGTACAATAAATGGTAACTATTATAACTTTATTATAACTAGTAAAATAATTCTGCACTTTGCTGCTTAGAGATATGTAACACAAATTTAGAGGAAGAGACAGAAATAGCCCCTTTCCAAAGGTAGTTGTGTTTTTACAGCAAATGCTTAAGAGTTTTTAATCTGTGAAGAATTCTAAAACAGTTCCTTTAACATGAATAAACATAGGTAATGCACCATGAAGCCCAAACAAAGAAACAATAAATTAAGGCCCACTATATAAAACATTTTGAATGCAAATTTAATTCCTTATTTCAATACTTTTAATCTGTCATGTAAAATAGAATCCTGTGAACTTACACAAGAAATGAAACTAAAGCCATGGAAAAGAAGGAGTTGGGGTCTTCTGTTCTATCATCTTCATTCTTAGTATGGGGATTTCATATACACTCAAGGTTGCATCCCTGGCACAACACAAAGCAAGCAAACTCTCCACAGAAATATGTTCTTCATTTGTCCTTATCTACTCCACCGTTGATCAAATCATTGTTGTATTTCTCAGTATTTAATACTCAATTCAGGACGTTTTGACTACATTGTTTGACAAATGGATTTCCACCTTAGGGATATCTATTTTTTGCCCCATGTTGCTCTGTTTTCCAGAAGTTAGTTCACTTACAAAGAAAACATAACAAGAGAAAGCCAATTGTAACCAAAGTCTGGGTGTGAGGTCTGACCTCTTTTTCAGCAACTATATCAGATAGTACCACTTTTAATTAAAATAAATGTGCTAAAAATAACAAGGGTGCTATGGTGCCATGGAGAAAAAAATTCAATTACACTTCACCTGACAGAGCTGGAACATCATTAAAAATATTGACTAACAAAGAAGAAAAGCAGTAAAATTTCTTTAATTTTTTTCTAATTTTTAATGTTCACTATCAAGTGTACTTTGCTTTTTTGTTTAATAATGAAGTAGGGAACACACAACACCTAGGTATTTACTTGATGGACAGGGGCACTGATTTTAAGACAAGCATTCCTTGTGGTGATCTTTCAATGGGGTTTACTTTCTGGAAAAACAAAAATAGAAGTTCTGATAAGTGACCCCAAAAATTCCACCAGAGAACTCCTAAACCTGATAAACAGCTTCGGTGAAGTAGCTGGATATAAAATAAACTCAAATAAGTCAATGGCCTTTCTCTATACAAAGAATAAACAGGCTGAGAAAGAAATTAGGGAAACAACACCCTTCTCAATAGTCACAAATAATATAAAATATCTCGGCGTGACTCTAACTAAGGAAGTGAAAGATCTGTATGATAAAAACTTCAAGTCTCTGAAGAAAGAAATTAAAGAAGATCTCAGAAGATGGAAGGATCTCCCATGCTCATGGATTGGCAGGATCAACATTGTAAAAATGGCTATCTTGCCAAAAGCAATCTACAGATTCAATGCAATCCCCATCAAAATTCCAACTCAATTCTTCAACGAATTAGAAGGAGCAATTTGCAAATTCATCTGGAATAACAAAAAACCTAGGATAGCAAAAAGTCTTCTCAAGGATAAAAGAACCTCTGGTGGAATCACCATGCCTGACCTAAAGCTTTACTACAGAGCAATTGTTATAAAACCTGCATGGTACTGGTATAGAGACAGACAAGTAGACCAATGGAATAGAATTGAAGACCCAGAAATGAACCCACACACCTATGGTCACTTGATCTTCCACAAGGGAGCTAAAACCATCCAGTGGAAGAAAGACAGCATTTTCAACAATTGGTGCTGGCACAACTGGTTCTTATCATGTAGAAGAATGCGCATCGATCCATACTTATCTCCTTGTACTAAGGTCAAATCTAAGTGGATCAAGGAACTTCACTTAAAACCAGAGACAGTGAAACTTATGGAGGAGAAAGTGGGGAAAAGCCTTGAAGATATGGGCACAGGGGAAAAATTCCTGAACAGAACAGCAATGGCTTGTGCTGTAAGATCGAGAATTGACAAATGGGACCTAGTGAAACTCCAAAGTTTCTGCAAGGCAAAAGACACCGTTAATAAGACAAAAAGACCACCAACAGATTGGGAAAGGATCTTTACCTATCCTAAATCAGATAGGGGACTAATATCCAACATATATAAAGAACTCAAGAAGGTAGACTTCAGAAAATCGAATAACCCCATTAAAAAATGGGGCTCAGAACTGAACAAAGAATTCTCACCTGAGGAATACCGAATGGCAGAGAAGCACCTGAAAAAATGTTCAACATCCTTAATCATCAGGGAAATGCAAATCAAAACAACCCTGAGATTCCACCTCACACCAATCAGAATGGCTAAGATCAAAAATTCAGGTGACAGCAGATGCTGGAGTGGATGTGGAGAAAGAGGAACACTCCTCCATTGTTGGTGGGATTGCAGGCTTGTACAACCACTCTGGAAATCAGTCTGGCGGTTCCTCAGAAAATTGGACATAGTACTACCGTAGGATCCAGCAATACCTCTCTCCTGGGCATATATCCAGAAGATGCCCCAACTGGTAAGAAGGACACATGCTCCACTATGTTCATAGCAGCCTTACTTATAATAGCCAGAAGCTGGAAAGAACCCAGATGCCCCTCAACAGAGGAATGGATACAGAAAATGTGGTACATCTACACAATGGAGTACTACTCAGCTATTAAAAAGAATGAATTTATGAAATTCCTAGCCAAATCGATGGACCTGGAGGGCATCATCCTGAGTGAGGTAACACATTCACAAAGAAACTCACACAATATGTACTCACTGATAAGTGGATATTAGCCCAAAACCTAGGATACCCAAGATATAAGATACAATTTTCTAAACACATGAAACTCAAGAAGAATGAAGACTGAAGTGTGAACACTATGCCCCTCCTTAGAATTGGGAATAAAACACCCATGGAAGGAGTTACAGAGACAAAGTTTGGAGCTGAGATGAAAGGATGGACCATGTAGAGACTTCCATATCCAAGGATCCACCCCATAATCAGCATCCAAACGCTGACACCATTGCATACACTAGCAAGATTTTATTGAAAGGACCCAGATGTAGCTGTCTCTTGTGAGACTATGTCGGGGCCTAGCAAACACAGAAGTGGATGCTCACAGTCAGCTAATGGATGGATCACAGGGCTCCCAATGGAGGAGCTAGAGAAAGTACCCAAGGAGCTAAAGGGATCTGCAACCCTATAGGTGGAACAACATTATGAACTAACCAGTACCCCGGAGCTCTTGACTCTAGCTGCATATGTATCAAAAGATGGCCTAGTCGGCCATCACTGGAAAGAGAGGCCCATTGGACATGCAAAATTTATATGCCCCAGTACAGGGGAACGCCAGGGCCAAAAAAGGGGAGTGGGTAGGTAGGGGAGTGGGGGTGGGTGGGTATGGGGGACTTTTGGTATAGCATTGGAAATGTAAATGAGCTAAATACCTAATAAAAAATTTAAAAAAAAGAAAATTTGGTGTTTAATATTAATTCCACATTTACTATTAAATATGAGTGATTACTCAGGTATTGGTGCAGCCTGAGACAGATTCAGATATTTACAGTCAACCATTGGACTGAGGCTGAATAACACGGATTTAGGGGAGGACTGAAGGAGCTGAAAGGGATTGCATCCGCATAGGAAGAACAACAGTTTCAATTAACCAGACCCCTCAGAACTGACAGGGACTAAGCAACCAACCAAAACGCATACATGGGCCGGTCCCCAGTGCTGGGCCTGCTTTAGAACCTATCATAGGACGCAAGGTGGAGAGTATAGAGGAGGATACCTCATGCTGCCCTCTGCCCTCTAAGTGTGGATGGTCAAATGAGCACACTTGCACACACATATATACATGAGGGAGAAGCAGCTAGGGCGATAAGATGGATAGATGGATAGATAGATAGATAGATAGATAGATAGATAGATAGATAGATAGATAGATTGATAGATTGATAGATTGATAGATGATAGACAGATGGATAGCACATTGTTTTGCCTGAAAATCACAAGTCTAGGCTTCCTTACAAGTCCAAGCTTCCTTGTGAGTCCAAACTTCCTTACTGCAAGTTACCCTGTCTTTTTTCTTTTCTTAAAAATTGAACTTTTTAGTCATATTTTTTCCATCTATTCTGTCAACCTGTGGCAACTTCCTGGACAGAAAACCAACAACTCAGGCATTAAAATCAATGATCAATAAACAGAAAAGTTTCATAAGGCTAAGGTCACCATCAACAGGACAAAAGGGCCACCTAAGGAATGGGGAAAGGGCTTCACCAGTTCCTTGTCTGACAGAGGACTAATATCCAAGACATATAAAGAATTCAAGAAATTAGACACAAACAAACCACACACCCTAATTAAAAATGAGGTCTAGAACTAAATAGAATTCTCAACAGAGGAATTTCTACTGGTCAAGAAAGACTTAAAGAAATATTAACATCCTTATTCATCAGAGAAGTGCAAATCAAAATGAATCTGTGATTCCATCATACACTCATCAGAATAGCTAAGATCAAAAGCTCAATTGACAGCACATGTTAGCAAGGATGTGGAGCTGATGAGAATGTAAAAACACTTTGGAAATCAATTTGGCAGCTTCTCAGAGACCTGTGATATTGCTTTACCGCAAGACCCATCTCTGCCACTCCTGGGCACATAGCTAAATGATGCTTTGCCATTCCACCAGGACACTTGCTTATCTACATTCATAGCAGCTTTGTTCATAATATCCAGAAATTGGAAACGACCTAGATGTCCTTCGACTGAAGAATGGTAAAGAAAATAGAATACTACTCAGCTACATTTTAAAGATTTATTTATTATTATTATTATATGTAAGTACACTGTACCTGTTTTTAGACACAGAAAATGGTGTCAGATCTCATTATAAATGGTGTGGTTGCTGGGATTTGAACTCAGGACCTTCGGAAGAGCAGTGAGTGCTCTTATCCGCTGAACCATCTCACCAGCCAAATGTATTATTATATTTTTTATCTGAGGGTCTTTTTGTTTGATTGATTTTTGTAATTGATTTATTGTTTTGTTTTAAAGAGTCATTTACTTATTTCATGTATGTGGGTACACTGTCACTGTCTTCAGACACACCAGAGGAGGGCATCAGATGCCCATTACAGATGGTTGTGAGCCACCATGTGGTTACTGGGAATTAAACTCAGGACCTCTGGAAGAGGAAGCAGCCAGTGCTCTTAACCTCTGAGCCATCTCTCTAGCCCTCTACTCAGCTATTAAAAACAGAGAATTCATGAAATTTGTAGGCAAATGGATGGAAGTATAAAATATCCATGTGAGTGAGGTAACCCAGATCCAGAATTGAATATATGCCATAATATACAGAATAAGTATTCTACAAGCCTCAGATCCAAAGAAGCTAAGTAACAAGTAGGGCTCAAGGGAGGATGCTTGAATTTCATCCAGAATGAGAAATAAAATAGAAATCAGGTGTGGATTGAAGGAGGGAACTGGTCTTGAGTGAGGAGGGAAATTGGTGTGGGGAATAGGTATGGGAAGAAGGTGTGCGATAAGGGAAATAGATGCAGGAGTGTGCCTCTAGAACAAGCCGGAAATCTGGGACATGGGAAGATCCTAGGAGAATATGGGGGTAGCCCTAGCTGTGACAACTAGCACTGAGGGATAGAGAGGCTGTAGCTAGGAGTAACTTTTAGTGGGCATAGGGTATACCAACCCAACCATAAAACTTTCAATCCAACATTTCTTCTACTTACAAGACATACAGGTTTAAAGATAAAGCACAGATTGAGGGGATGGCCAAACAATGACTATCACAACTTGGGACCCATCCCAGGAGAGAGAGCCCATCCCTGGCACTATTAATAACACTCTGCTATGCTTGCAGAGAGGAGCATAACATAACTGCCTTTTGAGTGGTTTCATCTACCAACTAATGGAAAGAGAGGCAGAGATCTACATAGCCAAACATTAAACAAAACTCAGAGATTCTTAAGGAAGAGAATGAGGACAGATCCAGGGAACTTGGTGTCAAGTCCACCAGAAGGAGGCCTACAGAGTCAACTCACCTGCACTCAAGAGGCTCTCACAGAGACTGAACCACCAGCCTAAGAACATGCTTGAGTTGTGCCTATGCCCCCTACACATATACAGCAGATATGCAGCATGGTCTCCATGTGGGGTCCCCAACAGTTTGAGTGGGGATTGACTTTGGCTCTGCTGCTGCCCTTTGGGTCTTTTCCCCCTAGCTCTGCTGCCTTTTCTGTCCTCAGTGGAGAAGGCTGTGACTTGATGTGCCAGGCAGGGCAGGTTGGTATCCAAGGGTAGCCTTCCCTTTTCAGAGGATAAGGGGAGAGAGGAATGGGGGAAGGAGTGTAAAGGTGGGACTGGGTGGAGAGGAGGAAGAGGGCACTGCAATCAGGATGTAAAGGGAATACATAAATAAAGAGGAAAAATGAAAATTGATTTTGTTCAGATTGTTCCTTTTAATTTCTACCCACCTCTCCTCCCACCTGGATACAAATCCCTTCTTTCCACCATTACAAGCCAAATAGGCATCAAATAAACAATAGTATAGTATAATAATATGATATGATATGATATAATATGATATAATATAATATAATGTAATATAATATGATACATGAAAAGCAAGCATATAGGAATGGGATAAAACAAACAAAAGCTCAATGAAAGGCATGAGACAGGTATAGATGCCAAGACCCACACCTTTGCAGATTCAGAAACACCATAAAAACAGCAAACTAGAAACTATAATATATATGCAAAAAACTGTAGTGTATTGTTAGAAAGGAGAAAATGAAAAACTAAAGAAATAAAAATAAAAAATAAAAAAATAAAGAAAAGGAAAAAATAAAAAAAGCTCTGATGTGACACTAAGGAACCTTCATAGATGCCAATGTGTCCTTTCTCCTGTTGGCTGTCTATTGTTGGGTGTTTGGAATAATCTTCATATTTGGTTTGTTTCTCCCTTGGACAAAGAGAAAATTTCATTTGGAAGTGGTGATCATTGGAGATAGCTTCTGTGTTAGAGGTGGAGATATGTGTCCTCTCAGCTCTAGGATGATATCTATTGTAGACATGTGCATCCTTGTTCCTTGGTCTCCTTGAGTTCATGTTTCTGTCAGTCCCATAGCCTTTAGAGAACTTTATTTACAGGTGTCTTTAGCTCTTACCCTCTTTCTGTCTCCTTTTCTGCAGTGTTCCCTGAGCCTTCAGAGGGGACAGTTTTGATGAAGATGTCCCATTAAGGGCTGAGTGTTCCAAGGTCTCTCACTCTCTACATATTGTCTGTGTGTCTTTGTATTTGTTCTAATATGCTTCAAAAGGAGGCTTCTCCAATGATAACTGGATAAGGCACTGATCTTCAAATATAGAAGAATCTCATTAAAAGACATTTTAATTGCTGTGGTTTCTTTTCTAAAACAGTTGTATTTGGTTTTACCTTAGGATATCTAGTCTCAGGTTCTTGGTCACCTAAGCATTCATTATCAGGCACTGGTTTCTTCTCATGCATTGATTCTTAAGGTTGGTTATTTCCACATCCTTTCTGTCATCATTGCACTAGGACATCTTGCAGGCAGGACTCCATTGTAGATCTAACAGTTAGTAGCTGGGTTGTTGTTTACGTTCCTTCTTTGCTAACACGTGGATTACCTTCTGGTACCAAGAATAGTAGGGGTGAAGGCTTTGGTGAGCTCCAGATTTACTTTGTGTTCAATGACCTGTTGTTTTGAGCAATGAGAATTGATGTCCATTTGTGAAGTGTGCCATATAGTCTTGGGAACAACTTGGGTTACTTAGGGGTTCCCATGGGACCCCTTTGGCCAAAAACTCTATTTGATGTACCCCAACCCCATTTCTTGAAGCTTCATTTGGTGATAGGAAATGTTTAGTTGGGGTTCTCTCCCCCCCCCCTCACTTTTTAGTGATTTCACGTAGATCACCTTCATATGTCTACATATTTTAGAAAGCTTCTGCTGTATCGGATTTCCATGGTGCACGCCTTTAATCCCAGCACTCCAGTGGCAGAGGCAGGCGGATTTCTGAGTTAGAGCCCTGCCTGGTCTACAAAGTGAGTCGCAGGACAGCCAGGGCTATACAGAGAAATCCTGTCTCGAAAAAAAACAAAACAAAACAAAACAAAACAAAAAAAAACAAAACCAAAAAGAAAACAACAAAAAAACAAAAACAAACAAAAACAAACAAACAAAAAACAAAAACAAAAAACAAAAAAATAATCTTCAACATTTTTGTGTATATGCCTGGGATGGGGTAGGTGCATGGCATGCATCTGAAGATAGATGCATTTTCCAAAGTAGATTTTCTCTTTCTACTCTGGCATCCAAGTAATAAACTCAGATTACAAGGTTTCCTTTGCAATCAAGTTTGCCTGTTGAGCTTTTAAAAAGTCATTGGCAAGACTTTTTGATATATTTATTGTTAATGTAATCAAAAGTAACCGCTTTTATCTTCATATGCCTACATGTTTTCCTACAATTTTTAATTTACACAGTGAAATAATATCATATATTAAATTTTGACTTTAAGGACAATTTTTGTTCTGAGAAACTTTCAGGTTGCTGTGTTGAGTGATAGGTATGTTTTATTTTTCCAATGTGTGTGATGGTAAATTATTGTGCTTAATATTGTCATTTCTATGATTAATTTATTTTACACTGGCATAGCCACAAAAGAAAATTTTGTATTCATAGAGTATTGTATATTTTCAGCGTGCCTTTTGCCTTTTATCTTGTTTAAAACCTTTTGTTTACTTGTGTAGTAATGTATGACTGTTACTATCTGATATAAGAACCTGGTATTTATCAAACCCTTGGAACTTGTGCTAAGGAAATAGAACTGAAAGCTCTGTATTTATTTTATTTGTACCAGTGTGTTGAGTTTTCCTTAAAAAGGGTGATCCCTTTAATCGTCTCAAAAGGAGATGATTGAAGAACATATCATCTATTCCAAAATTTTGTAAAGGATGACTACACACACACATACATACACACATACATGTATCTCATATATATATATATATATATATGATAAATTTACATGATGCAGATATTCACAAATATTTTAAGTAGTTTCATTGTTAGAACATACATACATACACACACACACACATACACACACACAAAAATACACACACACAATCATTCAGGAGTAAGGTACACTTAGAGGTGAGGAACAGGTGCTGGAAAAATGCCTTTGCTTGACAAATGATAAGTTTTATCATTTATAAGCAGGAATTTCATTTGAAAGGCACAAGTCATTCTTTTACTTATTTAGCATTTGAAGGTGGAGTAGGGCTGTGAGCATACTGTTCTTTTGTTTTGGGAAACAAAACTTATAACCCTGTATGATAGTGCAGAGATCAGATGCTTGAAAAGGAGATGGTCACTACTTTACAGTGATAAAACAAAGGTTTATCTTTACAGATAGTATTCAGTCTCTATACGTTTCTATCTTTCACTTATTGTTGTAGAAAGAAAGCTATGTTTAGTTTTTAAATAGGCATTTAGATTGCTTCACCTTGTAAAGATTTACAGAAGTGGTTAGAAAAGAAGGCTTACATTCTCCCTGCACAAGAATCAGAGATCCTCAGACGGACACTGTGTAACCAGTGGCCAACTTACTTACCTACATGTTTCTGTAGTTGTAACTGGATGGTCTTCTTATTATCATCCCAAGAAGAGATATTCATGTTTTTTAACATATTATCCCACACATGATAGTCACATCATATAATTAGTGCAATTGACACAATTGGAGATTCCTTAAAATATCTTTAAAAGAGAAAAGCATAAACCATTTATTACATGTACAAAGAGATCTTCACATGGGCTGATTTCAGAAGAAATTTGAGCAAAATGGGGCTTTCATGTTTAAACATATTACCTTAAATTAAAATTCTCTTTTAATAACCAGGCCTGGTAGTACATGCCTTTAATTCTGGCACTGGGGAGGTAGAAGCCATCATATCTCTGAATTGGAGGCCAGCCTATCTACATAGTGAGTTCCAGGGCAGCCAGGGCTACAGAGAAACTCTGTCTTGAAAAACCCAACCAACCAAACAAAAAACCAAACAAAAATAAAAACAAAACAACCCAAAAAACAAATTCTTTCATACAGAAATAAATTGTGTTCTGATCAAATCTACTCTTAATTCTGTAACTCTAATTCTTCCCAAGTTCCTTTCCTTCAATACCTTTCCCAATTTTTGTCTTTTGGCTAACCCTCATGATATCTGTACCACTATCATATCAATGTAATATTTAGGTAGGCTAACCCTTATTGTAATTTAAATGATTCACGGATGGGCAAGGAATTTGGTACCTTTCTACTTCTGGTATTCTGTCTAGTACAGGGAAGATGTTTTCAGTTCAGTATCAGTTTAATTTCTCTAATTCCTGTGACTGAAGTGTGTATTGTCTTCAGCACTAGGGTTTTATTTTAAACTTCTGTTGGGCAGCCAAGTGCAAAGGCAATACCCTGCATTGCTTAGGAGACTCCCAGACTTGTCTTGAAGGAAAATGTACCCAATCTCAGACTATTTTTTAAATAGGGTTTTGCTTCTGAGAGAAGAATTCTCCTTTAGTGTGAGATAATTCCAACTAAATAACTTTTGCAAATACACTTTTTTTTAAGTAAAAGGAAAGATGAAGTTAAGGAGATTAAAGTAGAAAGAAGATAGGAAGATAAAATGGGCAGGGGACAGATTGAGGACACGTAAATAATATTAAGGATGTTTCACAAAGCTAGATGGAAATCTATATATATTTTTTTTTGAAACTTACAGAGGGGGGTATTCTCAACTTTGAGCCATCAAAGGACTCTGACAGAATTTTTAAGAATAGATTTTCTCACTAGATAAATAACATTATGATCTTAGAATCTAATGGATTATCCCAATAGGAAATTTATGCAAGGTCAATATTCATGAGTAAAAAAAAATATCCATCCAGTCACCAAGTAGCCAAGAAAGCTAGAAATCTTAGAGAAGAAATGTACATGAAAGACAAATTAGAAATTTTTAGTTTGATTATTATGGATTTTTTTAAAATTTTCAAGTCTGTTGGGACTTGGATCTCAAGAGACAAATGTGTCAGTACACTTATTAGGGGGAAATTGAAATGATGGTGCTAGGTCTTAGCAGATTGGCAAAGCAGAGCTAAAGCCTATCAGAGAAGCTTAAGGAGGATGCTCACAGCAAACCATTGGACTGAGCACAGGGTCCCCAGTAGAGGATTTAGAGAAAGGACTGAAGGAGTTGAAGGGGTTTGCAGTCCCATAGGAGGAACAACAATATCAACCAACCAGACCCCTCAGAGTGCCCAGGGACTAAACCACCAACCAAAGAGTACACATGGAGGGACCCATGGCTCCAGCTGTATATGTAGCAGAGGATGGTCTTGTGAGACAGAATGTCAGGATAGGGGAATAGGAATGGGTGGGTGGGTGGAGGGAACACTCTCATAGAAGCAGGGGGTGGGGAGATGGGATATGGGATTTTCAGAGGGGTAACCAGGAAAGGGAATAACATTTGAAATGTAAATAATGAAAATATCTTTTTTTATTTCTTTTTTTATTAGTTATTTTCTTCATTTACATTTCAAATACTATCCCCTTTTCTAGTCTCTTCTTCGAAAGTCCCCTATACCCTCCCTTGCCCTGCTCTCCAACCCACCCACTCCTACTTCCTGGCCTGGCATTCCTCTGTACTGGGGCATAGAGCCTTCACAGGACCAAGGACCTCTTCTCCCATTAATGGGCAACTAGGCCATCCTCTGCTACATCTGCAACTGGAGCAAAAAAATTACAACAAAAACAAAAACAAAAACAAAAACACAGAAAAGACCAAAACAAAAGAACAACAACAAAAGAAACAACAATAACAACAACAACAAAAAAAGTCTGTGGACCCAATGATCTCATAGTCTTGTTCCAAATTTAAACCATTTGCTTTGCAGTTCATGTGTGGCATCAACAGGTTTTTGGAAAATTTGTGCATGCATCAGCAGCAGGCAGTTGTCAATCAGAATTAAAGAATGTGCTCATGTTTGTGTGAGAAGCAGTGTGATACAGAAAAACACCAGTGCTCTATGCATCTCCGGTCTCAAGTATGTAGGAAAGGACTCATAAAAGAGGGCTGTGGCAGAGGTATTTGCTAGGCATGCAAGCCAGCAGAGGCTGCGCATAGCATAACACCAACTCTGAAGAACATGTCAATAGTTTCCAACCTGAAATACCCTGATGGATTGCATATGGTAAATGATGAAAGCTGTAAAAAGATTTGGCTATTACAACCTGGACATTAGAGAATGTGTGGTCTGTTGCTGTACTCAAAAAAACTCTACTCAAGTCATCCTGGTGGTGGCTGTGGTGCTCATTGCTACCCGCCCCAATGTTCTGGGTTCTCAATTGAAAGACACACATACATGCAGCCTTAATTTTTCATATGCCTTAAACAGCTCAATGGCTGCTCCATATTCCTGAGTTATCACTTACTAAAACCCATATTCCATCTTGGCTGCCCTGGATCCAGCCCTGTATCCCTCTCTGGCTGAGTTCCCTAGCAACTACATAACTGCTATGTTCTCTGTCTGGCACACCTCAAGCATGGCTTTTACTCCTCTTCCCATCATGGTGGGTATCCCCTTCCTGCTTTTTCCTCCACCCCTTGCTTGAGAATCCTAAAGTTACACCTCTGTCTCCCTGACCAGCCATTGTCTACCAGCAAATTTATCTACCAATCAAAACCAACTGGGGACAAGTTCCCTCAGCTTCTTATCTGAGGGTGTGCAGATTCTTGACCAATTGTGGGGACCAGACTACCATAATGTATGTAGCATTAGACAAACTTGCCCACAGTGATCAGATTTGTTAAGCAGCACTAGCTCCATAGCTATCATTGTTATCTGTATAATGTGACCCCACAAGCCTATAAATAAAAAAATAAATATTTGTTTAAACTTTTTAGTGCAAGCATCAAATTAAAGAACAGACGTTGCATCTTCCCGAAGTATTCTAGCTATTTTGATCTTTCCTCGGGTTCCTGATACCTACAGCTGTCCTCAGTTAGGCATCAGTCTCCTTGGTTTGTTTTATTGCTATCTATACTACTGCTTTCAGGTTGGTTAGACTTTCTCCTGATGGTAGGATGCATTGCTATAGCTTCCTGGCCTCCAGGAGGAAAAGAATAATTTCTTTTAATTTCCAAAAGCATAAGCAAGAGTACACCAATTCCTATTTTAAAATTAAAGTATTTTTTAAATTTATATTCCAAATATTGACCTCATTCCCAGGCCTCCCTCCAGGGGTGTTTCACCCCAACTCCCCTCATTTTTGATTCTCAGAGGGTGTTTCCCCACACAAACACCTACACCACCTCACCCTTGCCAGCATCCCCTTTCCCTGGGGCAACTTTCTACAGGATTAAATAACCCTCTCCCTCTGAGGTCAGACAAGGCAGTCCTCTGACACACATGTGCTGGGGGCCACCGATCAGGTCATGTATGCTCTTTGATTGGTTGCTTAGTCTATGGAAGCCCAGAGGGATGAGGGTTAGTTGATACTTGTTGTTCTTTGTATGGGATTGCAATCTCCTTTAACTTCTTCAGTCTTTTCCCTAACTCTTCCATAGGGGTCCCTGACCTCAGTCCAATGGTTGGCTGTAAGTATCTGCACCAGTCTCAGTCAACTGCTGGTAAAGCCTCCCAGAGAACAGCCATGATGGCTCCTGTCTGCAAGCACAACATGGCATTAGTAGTAGTGTCAGGATTTGGTATCTGGAGATAGAATGGATCCCAAGTTTGGGTGGTCTCTGGATGGCCTTTTCTTCAGTCTGCTTCATTTTTGTCCCTGCATTTCCTTTAAACAGGAACAATTCCAGGTCAAAATTTTGAACATGGGTGGGTGGTCCCATGCCTCATTTGGGAGCTCTGTCTATTTACTTGAGGAGGTCTCTTCAGGTTCCATTTCCCCACTGTTGGGCATTTTGGCTAAAGCCATTCCCATTGAATCCTCAGATCCTCTCACAGCCCAGGTCTCTGGGACTTTCTAGAGATTCCCCTTGCCCCCTAACCCTACACTGCTCCATATTTCTATTCACTCTCCTGGGCCTCTGGGCTTCTCTATGCCCATACCTGATCCTGACTCTCTCTCCCTCCCCCCTTTTTCTACCCAGGTCACTCCCTCCCTCTGCCTCCAAAGATTATTTTGTTCCCCCTTTTAAGTGGGATGGAAGTTTCCACACTTGGATCAACCTTTTTGTTAAGCTTCCTATGGTCTGTGAATTGTGTTAAGGGTATTCTTAACTTTTTGGCTAATATCCACATCAAGACCATGTCTTTTTATAAAGATAAGCTGATGGTTACTCATGTTCCTCAGCCCTCAGGACTATAACTTACAAATTGAATACTTATTTCTTCTTCATACTTCTCCCGATAGAAGTATGCCCATTTCTCCATATAAAGGACCTACAAACCATCCTTCTCTCAGAATCCACTGTAGTCCTTTCCTATCCTTAGATCATTTGCCTGCCCCAATCCTCCTAATTAAAGAGGAAATAGAAGAGTTTTTCTTTCTTTATAGCATATATTGATTCATAGAGTTACTCAAGCCTGAACATGTACTGACATGATTGACAGTGAAATGATGCATAATCTGCAAATGGGAGATCCCGTGACAATTCCAAACACATGTCTGAAACAAAACCATCACAGTGCCTGGGGATTGGTTTCTCAAAAGTCTGTTAATTAAATCTGGAAAAACTCACATGTGGGGAGCTATTACTTATCATTGGCCATAGTGTACTGGGTTCTGGGAAGACCCTGATGAAAGTTGTTTTCTACTGTGATATTTGTAATTATCTGTATTTGTGTGTGTGAGTGTGGCATATGAATATGAGTGGAAGTGCCAGGAGAAGCGAGGAGAGAGTGCTGGATGCCCTTGAGTTGGAATCATAGAGGCCTATGAGCTGCCCAACATTGGTACTGAGAACTGAATTCAAGTCCTCTGCAAGCAAAGTATGTAGTTTTAATTGCTAAGTGACCTTCCAAGATCCCTTTGTTTCTCCCCTCCCCTCCCCTCCCCTCCCCTCCCCTCCTCTCCTCTCTTCTCTTCTCTTCTCTTCTCTTCTCTTCTCTTCTCTTCTCTTCTGCTTTCTCTCTTACCTTCTTATTTTTGACTCTTTAAAATTAATTCTTAGATAATTTCCTACAATGTGTTTTGCTCATATGCGCTTTCCTGTCCAACCCCTCCCAGATCTGCTCCTCCATGTCCTGCTTCCCCAACATTTTATTCCTTCTTTTTATAAAACTCATCAAGTCCTGTGTTTGCTACCCATACACTTTTGGGTGTATACACTTCTACTGGAGTGTGGTTTATTTATTAGTGTGTTACATCCTTACAGAAAATAGATTTGCCCTTTCCCAGCAGTGATCTATTGTCAACAGTTCCTCGGGCAAGGATCGGGCTTCTTGCACCCATTCCTTTTCTATTCTCTTCTTTTGTATGACTTGAGCTGGGCAGGCCTTGTAGACACTGTTACAGCCACTATAACTTCAAATGTGCAACTATCATGCTGTGAGAAAACACTATTTTTTGAACTTTTTCTACCACCCATGGCTCTTATAATCTTTGTGCCAACTCTTCTGCTATGATTCCTGAGCCTTTGGAATAAGAATTCCTATGGATAAACAGGCCATAGGCCCCAGGGACAGCCTACCAGTGCTGAACAGACTTAGCATTACTGACTCCTGACAACTTTTCTTTAACCCTTAGGTAAGTGCATTTCTCAATACTCCTCACAGAAGCTTCATAGGAGATGACGATGGCCATACTGACTCACAAACGATCAAGGTGCATAGAATAAGGGGTCCCAGAATGGTCAGCTCTAAAGGAGATACCAATATAATACCTTCTTCATCTTTGAAACCCCAGGATAATTTTATTAGAATTTAAGAGGGGGTAAAAAAAAAAAACATGACAGAAAATTTGAGTGCTTGGCAGCTGACTGGGAGCCAGAAGACAGCCATGCTGCATGTGGGCAGGTACAGGAAAGGGGAAAGCATCCTATTAGTGGAGGCTGAGGTACTGCTTCAGAGAAGATCAGAGAAGAAGGGGAAGACAACCCGAAGAACCAGGGAAGTCCTGTCTAGGCTTTAGCTGGTATCTGAAAGAAAAAGAGACAGAAAAAAGTAAGAAAAAGGAAGTGGTGCTCAGAAAACAGGGCAAGCTCTTCCCTCTACAGCATGGATGCTCTGTACTCGCTGCTCCCATTTGTATTGTCCCCGTGATGATTAACACACCCCTGTCCTTAGATACCTATAAGAATTTCTTTTGTCAGCAACCATGAAACACAATAAAACGATGTATTGTGAATGTCGTCTCAAAAACCTTAGAATGAAAGCTTGCATTACGTCACACCAACCTCGGCTGAAAATTCTAGGACAGTAGATTAAATCTCAATTCTGGTCGACTTTAAGTTCCTCTATTTTTCATTGCCCAAGTTGGTATAATTTTTTTTCAAATCTTTACTCACAATATTCTGGACTGAATATCTTCTTTCAGAATCCTTAATAGAGAAGGCAGCTATTCCTGAGTCTTTTCAATTGCAGATATTCAAAGATTCTTTTATGAAAGCTCAGTGGATGTATTTGAAAAGTCTGTTCCAATGTCCACTCATAAAATCTTATGGGTAGAGCTTATGAATGGCTACTCTGAATATAAAATGTCTAGATTTATATCTTGAGTTTTCCATTTATAAGCTATGAAACATTAAAAAGAATTATCGTTTTTGTATCTCACCTTCCTTATCCATATAATAGTGATAGTAATAACATCTGTAACATGGAGAGATGGGCTTTAAACATGAATGTAAGCATATATACATATGTGAAAATATACATATGTAACATTGAAGGTAGTAAATACATTTTTACATTTCTATTTCTGAACAGAGTGGTTTCCTAATTTATGGAAAATGATATTAGTCTCAGTTTGATTCATATATATTCCTTTAGCTCTTTATTTCCAGTGAACTTTCATTATTGAATATTCTCATCTATGATTTTGTGACATAGGTAATAATTTCTGTACTGTTCATAAGGGAACAGTGAAGCATACTAAAGTATGGAATGCCAGTTATAACTCAGAGTTGAAGATAGGCTCAGATTCCACTTGCCTCATCCTCCAATACCATAGTATCTCCTACTGCTGCTCCATTCTTCATCCAAAGAGTTGTAGCATCTGTAGGGAAGGCATCTTCACTCATTTCTGACCCCAATAAAACTCACTGGTATATTGCAAGCACACACTATGCCTGCAATCAGTATGAGAAGCACTGACAACTTACAAAAAAATGTTCTGGCAACTAAATAATTTTGAAACTCTATTTTTGGAAACACAGGAAGATACATACAAATGTTCTACACACACATACACACATTTCAGCATTTTGGTGTAAGTTTTTTTTTTTTAAATTAAAAGCTTTTCATGAAAGTCTTCTATTTGTGGCCACTCATGAAATCTGACATATCTAACTTCCTATAATTATGCTGTCAGTCCTACACTGCTGTTTCTAATTATATTATTTGGCAGCTTTTCATCTTTTTGACATTGACTAGATTACAATAAAATGATAAGGATAAAATATAATTTCTGGCAGATCATATTTCATGGGTTATGATTTTTTTGTGCCTTGTTTTTGAAGCTGACTTTTAAAAGGAAGTAATGTTTAAATGCTACAACAGTTTCAGGAACAAACTGTCTTTGGAAGAATCATACCTGATGATGTTGACAGTTGTTGTTCCTACAGAAATGACAGAGACAGACTGTGCAGCGGCTAAAGGCATATTCCACTGCTGGTGTGGTTAATTCATCTATTCACTTGTCTCTGACACAGCACTTCTACCCTATGAAATGAAATTGTGACATTACTCATAGCCTGACCATGTGGAACAAATTAATTAGTGTATCTGAAGAGTACTGATCACATAGAAAATACTGTATAAAAGATATACTTAAAATAACTAACAGTAAAGGATATGCCTGGGGTAGCTTCTTCTCTTATATAGGAGGAATAAGTGTGTTTTACATATAAAAGGAACATATATTTGGGGAGGACATGGATGGAAGGCAGTAGATTTAGTATCCCATTTCCTTAAATTAATATGATTCAATATTACTTGCCACTATGAAGGTGTTTTGAGACAGAAACTTTGAGAGATAATTACTTATAAGTGGAGAGACTAAACAAATTTAATTTGCAATTTTAGAAGGGTCTTCCAAGAGGACAAAAGCCAGTTATCCATCACAAGAGAACATAGAGAGGATACAGGATAAGTCTCTAGTGCTTACTCTCTATCTTTAGCACCTGATCACACTGGGACTTTGATCTCTAAAGTACTTTCAGTCCTTAGAACAGTGATGAGCAAGACTCAGGTGCTGAAAAGCCAAGCAGTGTATAGCAGTCTGAATTAGGATAACACTTTCAGGCATTGATAGTCGTCTTTTTGTCTTCATGTCTAAAAAGTTATTAAATTCAATGTTTTTATAGGAGGAGAAACAATATGAACTAACCAGTACCCCCAGAGATCTCAGAGACTAAATCAACCAGAGTACACATGGTGGGACTCATGGCTCCAGCTGCACATGCAGCGGAGGATGGCCTAGTCAGTTGCCAATGGAAAGAGAGGCCCTTCATGTGAAGGCTCGATGCCCCTGTGTAGGAGAATGCCAGGGCCAGGAAGCAGGTGTGGGTGGGTTAGTGAGCAGGGGGAAGGAGGAGAGGATAGGGGGTTTTCGGAGGTGAAACCAGGAAAGGGGATAACATTTGAAATGTAAATAAAGAAAATATCTAATTAAATAAAAACAAACCTAATTTTATGTGAGAATGCCTCATTCCATTTCAGTCTGGAAAATCTCCTCATTTACCCCCATATTATATCATCATTGCGCTAATGTTCCATTTGATTTCTACATTTCTAGTCATTTTACCCTTTATTGTATTCTAAGCACCTCCACAAAATGCATCTTCCAAAAGTCAAGGTGAGTGTATCCCTCGTCCCCTTTTGGCAAACCTTGACACTCACTGAACTGTTTTCTGTGCTTAGCCTTCTCCTGATGCACCTACCTTCCTTTGCAGTTTTCATTTTCCTCCCATTTTTATATTCTCTGTAGTCTTTGAAATTTACAATAAAACTTGGTATGTACGTGTTTGGATAGACATTGTATATGTATGGAAGGAAAGTTATATGGCTGATGACTTTACAGAACACACTTTGTGGCTTCAATGCATCTCCTCCAAATGCAAGTGTTAGCAACGTGAGGTGAAGCATTGAATGTGACTAGTTCTTGAAGGCTCCTCCCCTCCTGAGTGGGAGCAAGGTCCTCCTAAAGGAGATGTCCTACTTTGTTCTTTTGCTTTCTACCCTTTTCCTGGAGGCTATGTGGCACTAAAGTCCTAACAAGACCCTGCTTTGATTTAGGACTTCACAGCTTCTGTAATTAAAATAATAAGATTCTATGTTTTCCCTATAAATTACTCATCCTTGCTGTTTTATTCTACTGAATACAAAGAATAAAAGTGGCCTATCCATGTAATAATTACTCAATAAACTTTCCTTAATCACCACCTCCTGCCTTGCATTCCCTAGAGCTCTGAAGGGTTTGATTCATACTCCCCTTATTGCTTTAAAGGAATGCATTTGAAAAATTAGCAAAGTCCTGTATTTCAGTAGAGCATTGAATATTTGATTTGCTATAATTTGACACTCTCTCTCTCCTACTGTTCTCCAAAGTTTCTCTCTTTACTCTTATCACCTCATGCCCACAGCCTCTTCTCTGCTTTTGTCACACACCAAGAATCATTTTTTTTGTCTTTCTCCCTTAAGCTCTCTTCTTCCTTTCTCATGGTCTGCTTTATAGTTTTACTCTCTGCACGTACACACTTAAATCTTGTGTGGTTATGTTTGTTGGTCTGTTTTTGTTTCTCTCTCTCTCTCTCTCTTTCTGAGTCTGGAATGATCCATTGTTTCATAAATTTCCTATAAATGTCATAAGTTTGTTTGTATTTGAGACTGGCAGTATGTACCACATTCTCTTAATCTGTCCATCTGGTAGATGTGTAGGCTGGTTTTATTTCTTAGCTATTGCAAGTACATCTGAGAGTACCTAAAGTATACTGATAAATCCCCAAGGACTTGATAACTATTACAGGAGAAGAAGCACAGCTTATTACTGTGTACTTTGCGTGTTAGCTCTTGGAGACACATCTATTCTTATTTCATAGTATCTGCCCCAGTTTCTCCTTCCACCAGCAATGAAGAGAGCTCACAGTCTCTCACATCCTGATCAGCACTTGTCATTTGTGTGCTTGAGTATACCATTATGACTGGGGTGAAATGGAACCTCAAAGGAGGCTCATTTGCATTTCCTGGTGGCTAACATGTTGAACTGCTTTGGTACTTTCTGGACATTTGTGTTTCTTATTTTGTGAATTGTTCAGTTTATTGCGCGTTTTTTTCTCACTGAAATCTTAGGTTATTTACTGTTTAAATATTGTAGAACTTTATTCTAGACATTCTACCTTATGTAGGACTGGCAAAGGCTTTTTGATAGTGCGTAGTGTTAACAGTAATATTAAGAATTATGCTGAAGGACATGACTTTAATTTGATGTTATAACATTTGCTAACTCTTGGTATTATTTCCTGAGCTACTGGAGTCCTTCCTATTCTGAAAGTCTGTGTCTCTATCTGTATTTTGCTGTATTTTCTATTTGATTTTCTTTACAGTTCCAAAGCTTTTGGGTCATGTTAAGTTTTGACTCTGTTTTGAATTGACTTTCTATAGGGTAAGAGCATTTTAATTTCACTCTTCTATAAATTGATCGTCAGATATACCTGGTATCATTTGTTGAAGACACTGTACAATGTATATTTTCAAATTTTTGTCCAAAATTAGCTGGTAGTTGTTAGTTGGTTTTGGTAATGTGTACCATGATATATCTTTTATGGTAGTTTTGTGAAATAACTTAATATCAGGTATTACGTTATCTTTAGTGTTGTCTCTGCTTGTTTATTTCATTTGTTCATCTGTTTGTTTAAGACAGTTTTCAGTATAAATACCTGTGTGGCCTTGGAATGCAACTGTAGAAATCAGGCTGACCTGAAACTTGCAGAGACTAACCTACCTTTGCTCCCAAAGTGCTGGAATTAAAGGCATGTGACGCCACATCTTGTGGACTGCTATTTTTAGTGAGGATTACTTGTTTATCCAGGGTTGTGTTTCAATATGAATTTATGTTATTGTTTTGGTTTGTTTTTAATCTGTGAAGAATGTTCTTGCAATTTTGGTGGAATTTCACTGAATCTGGAGATCACAGTCAGTAACAGCTTTCCCCAATATTAATTCTGCAGACCCTTGAGCATGCTGGCCAGTGACATTTGTGTCTTCTATGTAGCTCCTTTGTTTCTGTGGTTAGGTTTATATGTAAGAATGTTTTGAAAGTATTGTGAATCAGATTGTTTTCCTGATTTTTTTCTTAGAGTATGGTCACTATTGTATAAACAGTTCTTAGGTGGTCTTTCTATCCAGCTGCATTATTGATCATTTGTCGTTCTCAGTTCTAGGTCTTTAGTTGTTACATTGCTGTCATTTTATATTGTGGTGAAAATACTTTCAATTTTCTCCCACTTAATATAATTTTGCATTCTTTAATTGATTACAGAGCTGGGGATTTTCTTTCTTATCCTAGTTCTTTAAGATTTTTCTTATAAAAGACAGTAGAACTTTGTTAAAAGCCTTGTCATTCATATATTGAGGTCCTCCCATGATTTCTGTCCTGAGGTTAATTCTATGTTATGTAGCATTTGATGTTTGGAATGTATTGAAACAACTTTGAATTCTGGGAATGAAAATAACCTGTTCTTAATGGTTGTTGTCATTGCTCTTGATTGCCCAAGAGAACTAGAGGGTGAGGCACTACTGCTAAAGACAGAGGACTCTTTGAGAGAAGGACTTAGAGAATTAAAGCTGGAACTTCTGTAGAAACTCTCTCCCTTTTGGCTAACTTTCACATTGCCTGGATACCACTGAGTATGCTGGCAGAGTAAGCCATCAATGGTATTATGTTGTAATGAACCCCTCATGCTACAATACCAACCTGCTAGACAAGCTGTAGCCACTGGTGCAAAAGTGTCAGGAAGGTTACTGGCATAGCCAACTAACTGCTCTGAAGTTGGATATGAGGCGTTCTTCAAAGGATAAACTTCATGCCTGGCACTGCAATCTGGCCAACTCTCTTCCACAGTGTATTACTTTCCTAGAAATGTCTCCTTTAGGCACCCTGCATTTCTCTGCTTTGTTGTTCTTTCAGCTTGTGTGTTTTTGTTAGATATCACTTTCTTGGAAGCTTAGGCTGGCTTCAGGAAGGCATCTCACTATGGTCAGATCCTATGTGGCAAATAGATGTTTCTGGTTGCTTCTCCACAGAGGGTTGACAGATCCCACCTCAGTTTCTTTCTTATCTCTTAATTATTTTTTAGTTTCTTATACTGTTTCAAGACCAGCTCTTTCTCTGGTAGGAATAAATTTTATATACTTTAATCCTGACTTTTCTGATTCACATCACCACACAGACACAGCTTCTAATTCAGCACCTTATCCAAAAACCCATATTTCCTTGAATGCCATGTCAGTTAGTTTGAGACTAGCTCCCCATAGAACTGTTCAGACTGCTAACCCATCGCCTCAAACAATCCTATTTGATATTGATTTTATTACTCTTATATTCTACTTTTTTGCGGTAACATCAATATTACACTGGCATTGTATTATTTCATATGTAATAGCTCACTTTGTTCTCACAGCATCCCTAGAATTAAAATGATTTATTATTAGACTATATTTTGTAAACCTAGGCTCACAAAGTTAAATTATTTTTCCAAGGAAAGTCAATCTATATATAAACTGGGACTTATTACTCTCAAGTAATATTGCTTCAATCTAATGAATGCAAGCAGCAACTAGACATTCTATAACATTGGTTTGGGGCTTATTTCCCAGCTGATGCAAAAAGGAACCGAGAAGCAACCTAAGTGTGGAATTATGAAATTACCCTGGAAATTTGTAGCCCTTTGTCTCATTATCTTCACAAGGTTTGTACACTGTCAAATTTAGAAATTAATCAAGACTTAGCACTATTGTGTATTTACTTCCTCCGGATGGAAACAATTTCTGGGAGGAAGATTACCTATAATATAAAGAAAGCTCCAAAATGTTGAGTCTGAGAAAACTCTTAAAACTTACAAGAGTCAGAAATCCTACCTCAATGCTCAGTGAGCTGTAGACAGTTGCTCAAGGAGAGGAATCTCTATTGTGTAGTTGTCTACAATATGGGTACAAAGCTTCAAGAATGAAACTTTTCTAAGTCATCTATACTGGGAGAGTTCTTCTTGGTAAGTAATGTTGCCCAGGAATTATTAAATTTCTGTAATTAACCTCTCATCTATGCTCCACTAAATAACCTTAAAAAACTCTTTGGTTTACAAATCTAGACTTGGATAGAATCATTCTTAATGATGAGTGTACCATTTGGAGCAAATAAATTAATTCATGTATCTCTGGACAAAGTCACAGATGCCATGATCATTTAATGCTACAATATAATAGAATGAAATCATGTCTGGTTACACACAGGGAGAAGTATCTGAAGTAAGACTTACACTTTTTAGTAGTTATAGCTGATGTACCAAGAAATAAAAGTTACTTATATCCTAAGTTCATTTGCAAATATATTAAAATGACAAATAGTGATGCTTACAAATTAAACATACTTCTTATGTGAATTAATGAAACAACTCTAAAAACAAGTTACATGTACTGTATACATGTGAATGTATACATTGCATACTATATGATATCTTTCTTGTGCCAATAAGAACAATATTCTTAAATTGAAAAGAACATTTAAAACCTTAATCTCGACCTAGACTTTCCTTTAAACCAGTGGTTCTCAACCTTCCTAATGCTCTGATCCTTTAATGCAATTCCTCATGTTGTGCTGACCTCAACCATAAAATTATTTTAATTCCCATTTTATAACTGTAATTTTGCTATTGTTATGAATCGTAATGCGTTTTGTGATGGTCTTATGTGATTCTTGTGAAAGGGTCTTTAGAACCCAAAAGGAGCCAAAACCCACAGGTTGAGAAACACTGGCTTAAGTGGAAGTAAGGAAGTGTGTGTGTGTGTGTGTGTGTGTCTGTGTGTGTGTGTGTCTGTGTGTGTGTGTCTGTGTGTGTGTGTCTGTGTGTGTGCGTCTGTGTGTCTGTGTGCATATATGCACGTTAGAAGGAAATTCTAATCTTTTCTCCTTCATTGTGAGAGAATGTATCAATTCTGCTTTCTAAATGTTCTGTATTATATGTTGAATGTACACTGTTATTAGTTCCTTTATTTATTTTAGAAGAAATAATTTTTATGTATTTGTACCAATGTATATATGTTAGAATGAAAGGCTAACATTTCCCTATAAGCAAAAGAGTTTATAATTCTAGTGCTTGAAATTTAGTCTTTGTCTTTATGTTTTTGGTTCCACATTCCTACCCTAAGTTATCATACTATGCATCACATTTTTTTCTAGTTTGTTTTGTTTTGTGAGTTTAAGAGGTACAATAGCAAACAGGCAACTGTTGTGTTCAACACTATGTAATTAAAATTCTGAGTGAATTATGCATGTAGATATGCATAGCTGTTTTTCTTATAAGAGATAAAATTTATGTTGCCTTATTACTTTCTAGTTTCAAATACATAGATTTTGAAAAGGCCAACCGAAGAGCACATATCTAACAAGAAGCTCTGATATGCAGTGTGCCCTCTGGGCTGGCTAGCTAGAACAGATGGCTCTCAGTCTCTACTAAAGGTCAATTGATTTGTGCCTTTGGTACACATGTAGGGGAAGAGATTTCAAATTCTGTCCTTCTAGGCTCACTGCATATTTTCACAAAATTCAAATTTAATTATATGGTTGTTCCCAATCATCAGAGAAAACCTGGGTATCTATCTTTAAATCCTAAATGAAGTTGAAGTTGAAGTTCACAGTCTGAAACTTAGGACTGAAAGTATGGGACTGTCCCTGGTCTATTATTCAGTCTATTAACAAATATCTACATGACTGTGGAATTGGTCTCACAATGAAACTCAGCAAGTTCACTCAATTCTCTTAATCTGAAATGGGGTCTAGCTTAGCCACAGAGCACTGGTTCTTTACATAGAGTTGTTATGCTTATGCAAGGCTTTCTCATACCAGTTTAGTTAATAAAATTGCTCTTTCTTTTGCACACCTTTAGCCCTTGCTGGGCATTTCATTCATTTAACATTTAACATTTTAATGATGTTAATTTTTTAATGCAACTTTTCTGTTCTCCATGTGGTATGTTAAAATTGGAACTTCTATAATTCTGTAGGACAGGGAAGAAATAATTAGGACCCAGCAAGCATTATAATCAGGTAATTTTCTTTGTGTAGTAGAAGAAAAGAGCAAGCCTGAGGCTTTGGCTTTTTCTTGTGAGCTCTTATTCTTCCGAGGGCTTCATAAACCACTGAACCTTTTGACATATGTCCCCAAGTAAATTACTAGAGGGGTATCAGTACTCTATGCCATGTTTTCATATGCATCTTGTAATGCTTACTTGCAAGTTATGTTGGAAATTGAGGTGGACACATGCTTATCACACTGGATCAATACAATAAATCTGGTTTTAACTTTTTACTTCTAATGTCTATTTTCTGTCTACTATCACTTAGAGCAGTGCTTTTCAGCCCTCCTAATGCTGAAGGCCTTTTAAAAACCCTTCCTCATTTTGTGGTGACTCCCAATTCGAAAAATTATTTTGTTGCTACTTTATAACATGAAAACAGTAATTTTGCTTCTGTTATAAATCACGAACTAAATATGTTTCGAGATAGAGGTTTGCCAAAGGAGTTGCTATGCACAGGTTGGGAACCACTGACTTAGACAAATGAGTACTTTTAACACAGGCCACAGGTCAAGGTCTGTGAAACCATTTTCTTCCTAACAAATACTTTTGGTTTCACTATGTTCTTAGCATACTCATAAAACTAAAAGTATGTCACATAAATAAAGTTGTTTTCTGTCGCAGAGATGAACATTTAGAGAGCTAGAAGCTACCCCCAGAGAAGGCACAGTAAGGGCTTCCTGGTGTTCTTCAATATGTCAGAGATGATTCTCTGTGATTCTTATTATTATCTTCCTGCAGATTCAGATAATTTTCACTCAGGAGGAAAGTCATACTGGAATTGGGTGGCAGGGAGAAAAAGTAGGTACATAAATATGTATTAGCCATATTTTATCTTATTATGTTTTATTTGATCTTGTTTGTATTCGTGTGTGTGTGTGTGTGTGTGTGTGTGTGTGTGTGTGTGTGTGTGTGTGTAAAACAGTTGGAAATAGCTATGTAAATATAACTTATCAAGTATAGTTTTGTTGTTTGTGCTTGTATATAGTTTAAGGGTTGACAGCCATTAGCCGAGGGGCTCATCTTTGGAAGGAGCTAATTATCCTTCTCTCAGAAGTCATTAGCAGCCTGTAGTTCTTTGTCTAGGATTGTGACCCCGTAAACATTTTCCCCTTCCTCATTATCATATTGATTGATATTACCATCGTTCTGGTCTTATTTATGCAACCATTTTTAGGTGAGACCAGTTCAGAGAAGACTTCTTAGTATTCTGGATATGACAATCTTTCTGTCCCCTCTTCCACAATGTTCTCTGAGCCATGATATATGTGTATGTATATGTATATGTACATGTATTATAGAAGATGTAATCATTGAGATTAGGCTTCTTACAGTCTATTGATATCTACTTTGTGACTAGTTGTGGCTTTCTGTGATGGTCTACAATTTTTGAAAAAAAGAAATTTCGTTGATGAGTTGTGATAGCTACATTTATTTAGGTATACGAATAATATCCATGTATGATGTAGTAATATGAAGAATGTAGCAAGGGATTATGTTAGTAAAGCAAAGTAATAGTAGATGCTTTTCTAAGGTTCATGTCCTTACTAGCTCAGGGAAGCTGGCTAGGTTTCCAGGCCCCACATAACTTCCCTTCTGGTGAGTATATCTTAAGTCCAATTAGACAGCTACTGGTCTTCAATGACATGAAAATGCCACTCCTTGCACCTTTATGCATATCTTGACATATTGATAATTATCATGGATGGTGGGCCTCCCTTCTCCCTAGGATCATGGGCCACCATCCCACAAAGACAAAGAGAGCAGAGTTGACCAAGCAGCAGAGTTTTTGTAGACTGACCAGTACAAATGGTAATAATGCCATTCCAAGACCAGCTTTGCGTAGACAAACCAACTTTACTTTGGGTGATTCAAAGGCTATATAGTTTTGGGTTAAGTGATTATGAAAAGTGAAAGTGGACAAAGGTCATTGGCTCAAGACTAAGATGCTGAGATGCCTCATTAACATTAGAAGGCATTCCAGGGAATCTCAGGTGCTTGCTGAATGGATTCCTATAAGGAGAAAGGAAGCTGAAACTGTAATCTAAACCTCAACCACAGGTAGAGGTGTGTGGGGGTTTCAAACTTCCCAGAAAATGTTAGAAAGGAAGCCTGCATTTTTTTCTTTTTTTTTTTTTTCTCTTTTTACAAGTGCAGGAGGCAGTTCCAAAAATAGAAGAATTCAACCTTAACTAGGAGGCAACAATTGATCATAGGTGTTGCAGCTGTGTAGAACTGTTTAATTACTTTGCTTCCTTGGCTTCTTGCATACATTTTTCTGAAGTCATGGAATATAGACTACAGGAAAAAAATGCTTCCTGTTTAGATCCAGCTCGAAAGATACTCATCCTTTTCCCCAAGTATGTGGTATCTTGACCAATAAGAGACAACTCAAACTCTGTGGTAATTAAGGGCTATATCTGTTATGCCTTGTTTGCCAGACCCCCAAGAGACAAGGAGACCACAACTCTGATGTAAACACAGGAGAGTCTTTTTTCAAGTTCAGACTTGGATAACAGACCTCCCTGTGTAACTGGTTAGGAGAGTGATGCTCTATTCTAGGGGCTTAGGGTTTATATAGGGAAAAAATGCAAGCAGGGCCTTTTAGGCCCTGGTATTATTGAGTAAATGGGTAAAGGAATGTTAACCTTTAAACTGACTGGTGCATAGCATTTGTTCAAACCACAAGGAGAGACCACACATCCAAAATGGGCATCTTGACCTGGGAACAGTTCATGATTTCTTAACTCATCCTGTTATTGTAAGCAGTCTTTCCTGTTTTATCAAGCTGGCCATAGCTTTTATGTCTATTTTCAATTGCTGGGAACACTTTGTGGTCTTTTTTCCAGAGCCCAAGGGCAAGGGCCATTTCACTCTGAGGACAGCAACTAAAAATGAAATTTGGATGATAAGATGGAGTCTGTCCTGCTGCTTTGGTCTCTGCAACCTGTTCCTAATCCTCCTCCCTATTCAACTGTATTGACCACTCCTCCTCACCAGTGCTCACTTTCCGTTGTTCTGTTTCTCATTGCATGTCTTCTGTATCTTGTTGTTTCTTCCCCAAGCTCCAATACCTACAGCCTATATTTTCCTGGTTTCTGTGGTTACTCCATGTTGTTTACTAACATCTGAGGATTTGGAATTAGGAACCACCAATAAGGGGAAACGGTGACATTTCTCTTACTGTGTTGGGCTACCTCTTCAATATAATATTTTCTAAGCCTATACATTCATCTGCCAATTTCATGATTTCATTTCTCAGCAGAAGGATGAAATTAGGTGAGTATCTATTACCTTGAACAAAACTAAGATCCAAGTGGATAAAAGACCTCAATTTAAAACACAAAACACAAAACCTGCTAGACAGGGAGATAGACAGTAACCTACACAATATAGGTGTAGAAAACAACTTTCTGAAAAAGGACTCCATTTACTTAATAACTACGGCAAACAAACTGATAACTGGAATCTTATGAAGCAAAAACTCTTTTGTTGAGCAAAAGAGACAGTGAAGTTGAGAGAGCAAAATTTTGGGTTCTGACTCTATCTTAGAAAATCTGATCTAAGTAAACTAACAGGCCAGTACCTAGCTCCAGTTTCTAGGTAACCACCAGCAAAACATGAGCCTAGCTCCAATTTCCAGGCTATACTCAGTAAGACCTGTGTCTTCAGGTTATTCTCCCCCAACAAATCCAGTGTTTAGCACCAGTTTCGAGGTTAATCCCCAACAAATCTGCACTTTATGGTTACAAGCCTGCCCCTGCCTACAACTACTAGTTAGGAAGAAAGAAGTTAAACTTATGATTTGGCTCATAGCCAATTATGCTAAAGACCACAGCAGCACCACAATTGGATGCTTGCCTGGCCTGAAACACACAGCACCCCCCCCACTTGCCATTTTCTATAAAACCTTGTCCTGATGGGTGTTTGAAGCTTTTTTACATCGAGCTATCCTGTAGGTCATCAGTGCATTAATCCCAAGTCTGACCTTCAATACAGACCCTGTATGATTGCATCTGATTCTGCTCCTTGGTGGACTTTTGGTGTTCAGGAATGTTTCAGCACAACAAAGCCATTGGAGAAGGAACCCTCAGAATTGGAGAGGGTCATCTCCAGATATATGTCTGTCAGAGAGTTAACGTCCACAGTATATTAAAAAAACAAAAACAAAACAAAAAACAAACAAACAAACAAAAACAAACAAACAAACAAAAAGAGTAAAAGTGCCAAGGAACCAAATGATCCAGTTAAAAGATTGACTAGGGATATAAGCAGAGTTCCCTGTAGGAGAAAGAAAATATGGTTAAGAGATACCCAAGATATAAGATACAACTTGCCAAACGCATGAAACTCAAGAAGAACGAAGACCAAAGTGTGGACACTTTACCCTTTCTTAGAAATGGGAACAAAACACCCATGGAAGGAGTTACAAAGACAAAATTTGGAGCTGTGACAAAAGGATGGACCATCTAGTGATTGCCATATGCAGGGATCCATCCCATAATCAGCTTCCAAATACTGACACCATTGCATACACTAGCAAGATTTCGCTGAAAGGACCCAGATATAGCTCTCTCTTGTGAGACTATGCCGGGGCCTAGCAAACACAGAAGTGGATGCTCACAGTCAGCTATTGGATGGGTCACACGGCCCCTAATGGAGGAGCTAGAGAAATTACCCAAGGAGCTATAGGGAACTGCAACCCTATAGGTAGAACAACAATATGAACTAACCAGTACCCGGGAGCTCTTGTCTTTAGCTGCATATGTATCAAAAGATGGCCTAGTCGGCCATCACTGCAAAGAGAGGCCCATAGGACTTGCAAACTTTATATGCCCCAGTACAGGGGAATGCCAGGGCCAAAAAGGGGGAGTGGGTGGGTAGGGGATTGGGGGGGTGGGTATGGGGGACCTTTGGGATAGCATTGAAAATGTAAACGAGGAAAATACCTAATTTAAAAAAAACTGTTTATAATTCTTAGCAATTAAAGGTATGCAAATTGAAATAACCTTGAAATTTCATCTCATACCAGTCAGAATGGCCCAAAACAAGATAAAACAATTGAAAACTTGGTAAGGTTGTGGTAAAAGAGGAACTCTCATTCACTGTCTGTGGGATTGCAAACTGATCTACTTAACTCTAGAGTTCAATATGGGGAATACTGAATAATTCTAAAAATAAATCTCCCTATGATTCAAGTATACCACTTTTTTGCATTTACTTCAAAGGACTTAGAATCCTATTCCACAGACACTTGCTCTGCAATGTTTATTGCTACCCTATTCACAATAGTCAGGAAATTGAAACAATCTGTCTTTAAAAATTCGAGATTGTTTCTAACATTTCAAAATTGAAAAGAATTTACACTAAAATAACAATTATAGCTTCATTTGAAATAAATCTGAATCCTCCTTCATGAGAATAATTGGTTTGATTTAAATAGTGGTTTTCCCTTTAACAAGTGCAACACACTTTTCCCAAGTTTTACAAATTCATGCAACAGAATTGGCGGTGAGGCATGTATTTTTTAACCCATGTAGCCAGGACTTGGATACCATAAGCAACTAGAAGACAGATATTCTGGAGTTGGACTTCAAAATTTATGACTAGAAATTTTTATTTAAGAAAATGCTTCTTTCACTTTGTATATGCGTTTGTATACAGTTGTGTGTGCCTGTGTGACTCTGAATGTAGATATATGTGTGTATACGTATATGCATGTGTCTGCATGTGCATATATTTGTGTGAATCATGAGTATAAGTGCAAGTAAATTCATGCCATGGTGCATATATATAGGTCCAATATATGTGTATTTGCCTCATCTGAGACAAAAGTTTTTTACTTATCCTGAGTGTTCCAGGACAGCTGATATATGAATGTCCAGTAATTCTCCTGTCGCTATCTTCTTGTAGGAATTAGAAATTGGCATCCTACTGCATTGGCCATGGCTTCTGGGAACCCAAGCTGAGGCCCTCATACTTGCAGAATATAGAATTTTACCTATTGAGCCATTTTCCCTCCCAAGGATGTATTTTTTTGTTATTGCAAGATTGAAAAAATATACATTTAAAAAATGTGTACCAATGTTAGCTAAATGATGTGAAAATTGTGAATGCACATAATTAAATTTTTATTTAAATAAGTTTCCCTCCACTTAAAGAAACCTTTCTTGAACAAAGGCTAACAATATAACTTGCTAGAAGCTTTTTATTCATTTTAAATATAGAAATCATTATTTATTCTTCAGTAATTTCAAAAGTTGTAGATTATTTTCAGATATATTTCAAGGGGAAATGAAACTATGGTTTTTGTTGTTATTGTTTAAGGATAACAGTAAAGCTTCCTAGAAAACAGACTCCAAATTAGTTATTTACAGTTTGCAACCACAGAGAGGGTTCTGCTGTACTACAGGGTAAATGCACTAGGTAAAAGGAGGTTATCTATTCTTTTTCTTGGCTCACTTCTTTCACACAATAAAAAGCAACTGCTTTGGAGACCTTTTTTATCATTGAAAAAATGACAACATAGAGTCTTTAAAGGTTTTAGCTAAGGTTTTGTCATTGAAGCTCATCCGTGGAGCATGGCATTTTAGAAATCGGTATTAACATGCATGAAATCATTTCTTAAAACAAACAGGGCATATTATTTGTGACATCAGAGATTTTATAAGCTATTAGATATTTCTCAAAAAGTAAACAAGTAGAAATCATTTAAACTTGATTTAAACTTGATTTCATATATATATATATATGTGTGTGTGTGTGTGTGTGTGTGTGTGTGTGTGTGCTGAATTTATGTGAGAAACTGAACACTAGAAAACCAGATTTATTTTATTCTAAAAACAGTGGTAGAATGGAATTATAATCTATAGTTCCTTCAAGTGGCACCTGGGTAAAGACAATCGACTTAGTTTCACTTTTAATTGGGTCATAGGGAAGTCAGAGTAAATAATGCTTTTTATTGTAAATGTGAAAGCCAGAGATGAACGTTCAAATATTCAGCTTATAGCATCTCTATAATGATAAGACTTCATCACTGTTTAAATCTTTGATTTACATGAACCACTGTGCGAAAGCAGCACATTCAGTTCCAACAATCCTGAGATGCTCTGAAATACTTGAATCTTACCTCACAAGTTCTTCATTTGTCTACATGTGTCTGGCATTTGTTATTAAATTTGGTTATTCTATTTCCATAGATTCATGAAAATGAGCATTTCCATATAATCATCCTGCCTTCTCTAAAGCAGTAGAAACTTAGATTAGCAACATTGTTTTCTCAGTCTTGGTTTGAAGCAAATAAATATATTGGTACTATTTATAATCATTATGCTCAATTAGTTTCATTGCCTAAAAACTAGAACCAGAGAGGCTAGGAGTTGTAGAGTGATCTTTGTAATATGTTCTAGACATTGAGTGTTTCAAACACCATCTGCTGATTAAATAACAAAGTTTTTATAGATAGGACTGGAAAAGCCAGTGGTTTATGATGTCTGCTTTGTACTTAACACTATCTCAGGGTCAAGGATATACTAATAGCTTTGTTAATAACTTAGATTATTGATCATGTGAACACAAATTAGAACAAAAATGTGTTCCAAGACATAGCCTTTTCCTCTTATTTTGAAAATGTCTCTAACTGCATTCCTGGTCACATCTCCTGTTTTCTCCAGTGGCTGGGAGATAAGAAATTTCCATTTTGTAGTTCACTATCTCATCAGCAAGTTTTTCCCATCGTCTAGTATGCAATCTTGGAAGGCAGGGAAACTTGAAAGCATTTAGAGAAGCTAAATGCTATCTTACCATCTCTTTATATATCTCCAGGTTCAATTGCTTCTTACCAATATTTATTCCATCTTTACAGGCTAAAAATTATTCTTCCAGTCAAAGAGTAGAAAAGTAAAATGGAATTTTTAGAATTACATTTTGTATAACCTGTTCAGTTTATATTATCTTGTCAGATATAGGACAGATGACCTGTTTGTTTTTACTGTGAAGTTACAATAGTACCTTAAGATATTATTTTTCCAGGCACAGTTTGCCCACAAATGTAAAATTATTTTGGCTCCTCGGCACTATATCCATAGGCTCATGTTTCTTTTATATTAATGCTTGGTGATATGTTTCTCCCCTCCCCCGCTTTGGTGCTCATATTTAAAAGTCATAGTTATCAGATAAGTGTTTATGGGATAGTAAAAGTTTTCAGATACTTTTTACAATGAGATTATTTTTGTAATTTCATAGGTAGAAATTCAATTTCCTATTACTTATAAACCCTCTAAACTTTCCTATGTCAGTATTTGAAACCATATTCAAGTTTATCTCTGTCACAACTATTGGATATCTTTCTATTTAGGTGTTAAAGTAACTTTTTTTTCATGGTCATTATGATCTCAGTATGTCTAGAATATTTATGGCTCTCAATAGATGGGTTTTGAGTGACTGAATTTAGAATTAATCATGGACCAAATTCCTTTTTCATGAAAATCCTATTAATATTAAAATGCTTTTTCTTAAAAGTGAATCATTTGCCAACCTTTAGACACAGTAATGGTGTAACCTCAATGCCACTCTTTAAAAAGGTGAGACTTAGATTTCTAAGTCTCTCCCAGTACTCCTTCCCTATGTCCTCCCCATACTTCATCCCTTGTCTTCCCAGAACCACCCATCTACCACCCAGTTCCATTCTTCCATCCTCCGCCCAATGTCTAATCTATTTCCATTTTTCAGTGAGATAAAAGCATTCCCTTGTTCTTTGGTTCTGTGGTTTGAAGCTTAGTTATCCTATATTTTATAACTAATATTCACTTATAAGTGAGTACATTTCATGTTTGTCTTTCTGAGTCTGAGTTACCTGACTCAAGATGATCTTTTCTAGTTCTATTTGCCTACAAAAGTCATAATATCATTGTTTTCAATGTCTGAGCACTACTCCACTGTGTAAATGTATCACTTTTTTTTTCATTCGTTCTTTGGTTAAGAGCCATCTAGGCCATTTATGGTTTCTGGCTATTACAAATAAAGCTACTACAAACATACTTGAGAAAGTGTCCTTGCGGTAGCATGGAATGTCTTTTGGGTATATGCTCAGGAGTAGTAGCTATGGGGGATATAGAATGTGAAACTGCCATTTCCTGTAATCAGGAAGGACTTCTAATGAAGGGATTGGGACATCACTCTACCCACAAAGCCTTAGACACACAATTTGTCCTGCCTACAAGATATGGAGAGGTAAAAGATGGAGCAGAAATGGAAGGAAGAGCCAGCCAATGACTGACCCAGCTTGAGACCCATGCCATGATAAGGATCTGACCCTTAACACCATTAATAACATGCTGATACACTCGCAGACAGGAGCTTGGCATAAATGTCATCAGAGAGACATCATTTAGTAACTGATAGAAACCAATGTAGAGACCATCAGCAAGACATTAAGTGCAGCTGTGGAATCTTGTTGAAGTTGGGAAAGAAGGATTAAAGCTGCCAGAGAGGTCAAGAACACCACAAGAAAACCTACAGAATCAACAAACCTGGACCCAGAGGGGCTCCTATGGACTAAACTGCCAACCAGAGAGCATGCATGGGACAGACCCAGGCCCTTTCATATATGTGACCATCGTGCATGTGGGTCTTCATGTGGTACTTCTAAAGCAGGAGCAGGGGCTGTCTGTCTCAGAGTACTTTGCCTGCCTTTGGATGCCTTTTCTCTGAATGGGCTGCCTTGTGTAACCTCAATAGAAAAAGATGTGCCTAATCTTACTGCAACTTGATATGCGAAGGCTGACTGACATCCATGGGTGCCTCTCCATTTCTGAGAAGAGAAGGAAGAGAGGTGTTGGATAGGAATGAGAGAGAAGGACTGGGAGGAGAAGGAGAAGAAATTGGGATTAAGAAGTAAAATACATATCCCACACACAGGCAATAGCTTTTGAGATAGTCCTTGTTCCAGTTTTTTGGAGTCCCAGTTGATTCTACAAGAAGACCAAGCTGCATATCTGGTACTCTTGTTCTGGTAGGCCTATTGGGAGAAGAAGTGCTTAGCCTCACAAAGTGCCTTGGGCTTCCCCTATCTGCTCAGAAGGGAATGGGATGAGGAATGGGGCAAGGAGTGTGGGAGGGGGTGGCCGGGAGGGGGCAATGAGCAGGATGTAAAGTGAATAATAAATAAAATGTTAATTTAAAAATTTAGAATAAAAGAAGTACTTAATAATAATTTTAAAAAGGAATAACACATCATGGTAAGAATAAGTTAAGACTTTAAATCAGATTATTCTGAAAATTTCTTATGATCTTATTTGTGGACCTTAAAGTTTTTTCTAAAACTCTTTTTGATATTTTTGGTCAATCAACACATTATTAGAGTCAAATACACGTGTTTAGTATCTACATAAAATTCTTGTCATTCTGCAAGTACTTTTATGAACTTATATCATTAAAATCAGGTTTGGTTGATTAAAATAAGAAAAGTCCAGAAGAAAAAAAGTATATCAATTTTTACTGTTATTAAAGGCAAATGATCTTTAAGAATCTCTTTTGTATTTGTTCTAAGATTTTCTTAAAGCTAGTCTGTACTGAGTATATAACAACTTTCACAAGTTTAACTCAATCTTGCTGAAGATTGCAAACTTGTCTCAGAATAAAAAGGACAAAATATTTTAAGTTTAAGGAAGTAAGTTGATATTAGTTTTTAGATAAATAATGAAGATACATGCAAATTCAAAATCACATAACAATTTCTTTTCATAATATAACTTTTATTATTTAGATTTAGAGAACAGACTTCAACCGCATTCTCCTCCTAACCATTTCTTCAAAAACAAGATGTCTGAATACTTCTGGAATGAGATTTAAAAGAAAAATTCTAACCAGGCGTACTAGAACTTTCTTTTATTATTCTTCTAAAGGATCTATTTCTTGGGTACATATTTTTAGTAGCTTCTGGAATACTTGCAGTTCAATAAGAAAAAAATGATAATCTGCTAAAAAAAAAAAGACTATGAACTTGAATAGCTATTTCTCTAGAGAAGATACACAAAGGCAAACAGATAAATGAAGAAATAGATGCCCTAACTCATCATCAGGGAAATGTAAATCAACATCACAGTGACTATCACTCTGCACCTGTCAGCATAGCTATTATATAAATACAAATGACACAGCCCCTGTGGAGAAGAGTATGGAGACTCCTCAGAAAAACTTAGCACCACTGCCTCAATGTAAAAACAAAATCTGTTTATCTAAAAGAGCTGAAATTGAACCCCTACACTAGAGCTGCATCAAGATGGAATTTATGACAAAAAAAAATCCCAGAGCATTTCAAAATAGCCAATAAATAAAACAACCTAAATACCTATTATCAGATGAAAGAATAAAAGGAATATTCTGTATGGTTCCAACTTGATAACATTCACCTCACAATAAAGCCCATAGCTTAAGCATGTACTAAGATGTCATGAACTCTGGGACATTACAAGGAAGAACATAAGTTCAAAAACAAAAGAACAACAAACAATGCAAAAGAGCTTTTTCTATGAGTGGATGGATCTGCATGGGTTTACTTTTATCCAGTCTCTAAAGCACTGCAGTCTTTTTATCAGATAAGATAATTGGCAGAGGCTAGAAGAAAAACAATATGAGACACTGCTGACTGAATACAGTTTCAGCTAAAGTAGATCAAATACTTTACTTCTAAAGTTTGTTGAAAGGCAGGTCTCATGTTAATTTTCTTCACGCAATAAAAGAAAAATATAAGGAGTTATTTAAATGAGAGAACTGCTATAATTAGAAAAATATGGTAGATGTCAAGCTGCTAATATGTCAATCAAGTATAAATATACAACAACCTTACAGTTTATTAAACCTCTTTTTCATCCTAATCCTAAATTTGAAGGATAGTTTCTAGTGGTCTAGAAATTAAAGACAACTTCTTTTCTAATTTGAAGGCAGTTTTCTGACACCCATAGGTAAAGTCAGTAAGTATAAAACCAATTAGACTTACTGGCTCTGACTTCCTTCCCAACTAGGAAAAGGTAGGATATTTTAAACTCTTTGTTATTTAACCAAAAACTATTTTTGTGACGTGTGATAAACTTAAGGAATTTTGTTGCTATTTGCACATTAAGTAGTTTGTTTGTTTGTTTGTTTGTTTTTGTTAGTCTCTCTCTTCTCATTCTTTTGATTATTTTTCTCTTTCATTTGATACCATTACATTTAGTAAGATGGTGGTTGGTACCATTTGCTGGGAACGGTTCCCTGTATAGAAAATCAGTTGGAGTTTAGTGTCTTCTTTTCATTAGGAATCAAATAATGAACTGGAGAAGGAGGATGGAGTGTGAGCCAAAGTGAACTGGAGGTGTAATGTCAGATGACTATTTGGACATTTCTAGAGCTCATTATTTTCCCTAAGAGTATTCCGAGTCAGGCTCCCATGGCTGGAATTTTACAACAGTCACATTGCCTGATCTCTCATTATGGAAAAAATATGCAATCATAAATCTGTAAACTGATGTTAAGAAAGATCCTAAAGGGACCGTTTACTCAAGGCTCACTGCAGGTCACCTTTGTTGCAGAGGAACACTAGGTCCCTCACTAAAACTTGTTCTTAAAATGTTCTCTCTGTCTATGTTATTCATAATCACACACATACATACACACAGAGAGACATACAAAGACACACAGAGATGGACACAAACACACATACACACATAGACACACACAGTGTGCAAAATTTATCAGCAGGCTAAGATTCGGGCTATATGGAAAGATAGTGTAACATAGGCATAGAGAAACCTAAGACCTGTTATTGGCAAACTGGTAACAAAATAGTTCCCTTCATACTTTTGTGGCTAATTGAATGTATTATTCAGAGAGTCACCTTTCAATATTTCTGTAGTGAGTGCCAGTAGAAGGTAAATTATCTACACTTTTGAACATGCTGAACTTGGAGCTGGAAAATATGTTCTTTATTACTCTTGACCATGAAAAGGATTCTCTGACTTCAAATAGCATCCTTCAAAGCAGATCAATACAGATCTAGGTTCAAGAATTTGTGTTGTCAATATACCAAATACATTTAGTCCTTTAGAAATCTGTTGAAGTATATTGGTCTGTTGATGGCACCCACCTAAGTCTCTCAAAAAGAAATATGATAGTATACATTTTTAACTTTTAAAAGTTGAGACTATGAGTAGAACCTGAAAAAAGCAGGGTGAATGTGCTAATTAAAACAGATTTTTTTTTAAAATTTTCAGTCAAAATGAACTAACCACTATTTACATTGTCATTTGTTAACAAAAGTATTGCAAGCACCTAATTAAATGCTACCTTTGGAATAAACAAAATACCGGTGGAGAGCAGAGTGTTGGTTTAAAGGATCTGATGGAAAGCAGAGGCAGTGATTACTTGTTGAACTGGGTACTAAAGTACATTTTAGAATGTGAATAAATTCTAGAGGTATACTGCATAAAGCTATGAAACCTATATGGTGCAGCTATAAATATATTGTCTTGCTAATAATTGTCTTTACTAGAATAACAATAAGACAAAACAAAAAGATTGTATAAGTGATTAACATAAATAAAACAGGACAAAATAAGCAAAAATCAAAGTTTTAGATCACATAGACAGTTTGGTTACTTTTATGTGACATTACATTTTACATAAGAAATCCTTATATTGTATAATAATTCATTGATATTACCTGTAATTGCTAGTTAGGTCAAATTTAAAAATAGGAGCACAATTAAAGTTACTTAGCTTAGTTGCTGTAATTCAAGAACTGAATTATTCCAAAGTGTTAATATTAGAGAGAAGCAATGACCCAAGTCTATGTCTGCTATTTGTGTTTATTGTTCTCAAGCTCATGTCTCTTTCTTGGCTTGCAAAATTTGAGGATACCTTTGCTATGATTCATCTATGCTTCTTAGGTTATATTGATAGGAAACAGTGGAGGAGAGTACATTTCATCATGTAATCTGGGGAAAGAATCCAAAATTGCTTAAAATTCTACTCTTAATTTCTTGCTGTGTGTGTTTGCTCCATTGTTGTCTTGAATCTTATAATTTTCGATGACTTAATAGTTATAGTGAAAGTTCTACTATGCAGATATTTGAAGCTGAGAGAACCATGTTACTAGAAATTAAAATCTAGAGAAAGTACTGAAGAAGATGAAAGGGTTTGCAGCCCCATAGGAGGAACATCAATATGAACTAACACGTACCCCCAGAGCTCCTTGGGACTAAACCACCAACCAAAGAAAACACATGGTGGGACAGGTGGCTCTAGCTGCACATGTCACAGAGGATGGCCTAGTCGGTCATTAATGGGAGGAGAGACCCTAGGTCCTGTGAAGGTTCTATGCTCCAGTATAGGGGAATGTCAGGGCCATGATTGGGAGTGGGTGGGTTGGGGAGCAAGAGGGGGCAGGGAATTTTCGGAGGGGAAACTAGGAAAGGGGATAGCATTTTAAATGTAAATGAAGAAAATATCTAATAAAAAAATATGTAGCTAGCCAGCTAGCCATGTGGGTTTCTCTCCTCTGCCACCCTTGGCGATCCAGGGCATCCCAGCAAAGATTTGTTACTTTGGATATAGGACATTTACAATTTTACAATCTGAAAACACATCCATGAACAGATGAGAGAACAAAAACAATGGGCTGAAACAAGTGAAGAGAACCTCTTGTTCCAGCTTGTGTGACACAACACTAGACACAAAAGTTTTTAGTGACAAAAGCAGCACAGGAGCTATTAGAAATGAAAAGGGTGTCAGAGAGTAAGGGGAAACGAGAGAGGCTGAAAATTTTGAGAAACCTTCAGGGGGATTAGTATTTCGAATAATTACTTGGGTGCATGTGAAAGACAAATATCCTCAAATGTACACTTGAAATATGTACAGTCTATCATATATGTCAATAAATCTATGGAAACTTAAAAGAACATTGTAATATAATTGTTAATATAATAAATGACAATAGTTTATTTGGCATTAAATACAAGGATCTAAAAATGAAAATTGAAACAAAGCCCATTAAAATATGTGTCTAAAATGCATTCCTAAAATCTTAAAAATAACTCTATGGAGAAAACTACGGGACTCATAAGAAACAGATTTTAAATGTAGCAAAAGTATAAATGTTATGAAAAAAAGAATCACACAACATGTGCCTATATGAAGAGACTTAAATTCATGTAAGAGTTACATTTTCTGGAAGTGGGACTTTTTAGAAGGCAGGCACTCTTTGTGAAGCTATGACTTGATTTAGATTTTATTCCTTAGAGTAGTATAGAATTTCACCAAATTATGCAGTGGGGATAATGTTAAATGCCTCTGAGTATCTTTGCTCAGCTGTTAGCAACCAACATATGTAACAATTACATGTCAATATTAATGTCAGGCACTGAAGCAGAAAGGAGTGTTCTGGAGGCCAGAGATCCATGAATGTGTCTTTTTGTGTTTCTGTACTTTTGGATGGTACTAAGTAACAAACTGGACTGATTTTGTCCTAGGAAAGGAAACTAATTAAATCTTTAGAATCTTTGGAGAGAGCTAAAAATTGCTCCTATAATTGGCTTTGAAAATATAAAAAAATCACTTCGGTATTAAAACCTACAGGTATGACTTTAATTATAAGCTTAACTTAGAATCCAGGTTAGTGTCATAAACATGTATTTTTTTTAACAGATATGCCCTTACTATGTACTTCTTTATGCTTATATTTCTACTAATATGATAGCAGATACATGTATGCATTACTTAGTAAAAATGATATTAATGCTATAACAGAAAAACTCCTATGTTTTTAAAACAATAAGCTATAACAGGTTTATCTTCTTATTTTGAAATTACCAAGTCAGTATCATCAAGTGATTGAAAAAATAATAATCTTTGATTTTGTTAAAATTCCTTGGAACATGCTCTCAAGAATGTAACAAGACATGGGGTCTTGATGTTGCTGCTTTGTGCTTCTTATACCTGCGTGGAGTCTCCAGACAGAAAATTGTCCTACCGTTAAGTGAATGTGCCTTTGCTTCAGAGATTCCATTTCCTCCAAATGATAACACACCAGAATGTTGCAGGAGTAGTTTTGTGGAAGATTATAGCTATCTTACAAATGATGTAGGCTATATACTTTTATATTTGATGAACAAAGAGATACAAAGAATAATGCAGAGAAAATAGGAAGATATCCTTTTATTAACATGGCCACTAGATCAGAACTGGCTACATTTACTAATCATCTGAAAAAGACAAAAGTTTGAGTGCTGATGTAGATTTGTTTTTGTATATTTCAGGATTTTGAAATATGTATTCACATCCATCTAGTGGGGGAATTTTACATTTTTGTTTTCTGGTTCTGTTAATGCTGTGATGGGGGAAGGGTCCTGGGTTCTTGGAAGGCTAGATCAACAGTCTTATACTGATATATATCACATGTATTAATTTTGGTTCCTAATATTCATCAGTAAATTTTGTGTTGAACACGTTGTCCATTTAGCACAAATGTGCCATATGCAAATTGTCTATGCATCTTGAAATTATTTTAAAGATGAATTAAATATTTGTACATATTTCACATGGGAATTTTACATTAAAATTTTCACAAGTTTTATTACATTTCAATATTTACTCTTTGTAACTGGCCTAACAGGTATCTCTGAATTCATATCCTAGTAGCATCATATTATGGCCCTTAAAATGGAGTCATGTGAGGTTTTGTTAGCTTGAAAGTCACTGTGACAATTAACTGCATGGGTATCATGAAGGCTGTGTTTTATTCCTTAGTTTAAATAGTTAGAAATATTTATGTAACTATTGCTATTAAATGGCACAAGTCCTTAATATATCTGATATCTTTCAGAAGAGTTACACTCTAAAGCCAAAAAATTTACTCAAGGCTTGTCAAACTTTTGATAATAAAAATGAACCAAATAAGCATAATTTCTTTGACATAGTTGTAATAGTCCTATTTTATGAAAAATCACTAGGCTTCAGGTCTAAGTAGTTGACCTTAAATATGTGGCTAGATACAAAAATGCATCTAAATTTTTCACAGTTAAACATATTAAATCTAGTTAAATAATAGCATATTATTTCAGTAGCAAACATCACACTTTTATAATTTCTCTTTCATTTTTTCACTTGCTTCTTTCTATATCATCATTGATTAAGCTATTAAAAAATGTGATGCTAGACAACATCCAGGATGTATCACTCACCACTACGTAGGTAAAACAATTTTAGTGATACCACACAGAAATTATTTCTAAACCTGTGCTAAATGATCATTAGTAGTAACATATGCAGGACTGGAACATTACTCTGGCTCACAGAATTTGGGAAGGATAAAGAATAGAGCCAAGTTCACTGCCCCCTTTCTCTATTCCTCTCCCTCCATCTCTCTCCCCTCCTCTCTCTTGTGTGTCTTTGTGTGTGTGTGTGTTTGTGTGTATGTTTGTGTGTGTGTGTATGTGTGCATATTTGTGTGTGCCTGTGTCTATGATATTATGAGTTTAATTTCTTGAATACTGGAAATTTGCCTTATGGAAAACATTTTGTGTTCTCAGAATTATAGGCAAGCCAAAGGTAATGAATAAGCTTTGTACAGTCTCTTCTGTGTTTGGACCTCACTAAGCTTTAAAACTGTACTACATAATCATTATGAAAAAAATAACATTTTTTTTGGTTGGAAAAATGAAACACATCATGAATGTTACATGATTTAAAATAGGAATATATTTTTTGCATTCTTTATTTAGGAAAATACAGTGAATTTAAGAGAGAAAGGATTAAGTTAAATGATGATATTAAGCATCCTCTTCATAACAGATTGATTCGTTTATCAGTGATCTTGAAAATCTAAAGAGTTATGTTTTGACTCTTTTATCCATTAATTAATTTATTTATCCACTTTATGTCCTGATTGAAGAACCCATTCTTATCCCAAACTTTTCTCAGATGCCGTCTCTCCAATTCCCCAATTCTCTTCTTCTCTGAGAAGGTGGAGGTACCCCCCAGGTATAAACCCAACCTGGCACAGCAAGTCACTGCACGATTAGATATATAATTTCTCAGTGTGGTCAGACAAGGTAGTCCAGTTACTGGAACAGGATCCACAGGCAGGCAACAGAGTAAGGGGCAGGCCTTGCTCCACTTGTTGAGGGATCTATATGAAAAGGAAGGTATACTTCTGCTCCATAGAGTTCAGCCCATCTATGCTCTTTGGTTGGTGGTTCAGTCTCTGGGAGTCTTTATTGAACTGTGTTGGTCTTCTTGTGGAGTTCCTATCTCCTGTGGGTTTGTCAGTTCTTCCCCTAATTCATCCACAAAGGGCCTATGTATCTGTTTCAGTCACCGTATGAATAGGGCCTCAGAGAGGGCAGTCATGCTAGGCTTCTGTCTGCAAACATAACAGAATACTGTAAATAGTGTCAGGGATGTGTTCTTGACCATGGTATGGGCCTCAAGTTGGGACAGTCATTGATTGGCCATTCTCTCAATATATTCCATCTTTATCCCTGAACATCTTATAGGCAGGACAAATTTTAGGTTGAAGCTTTTATGGATTGGTTTGTGTACTTATCCCTCCACATGGATTCCTGCCAGTCGACAGGAGGTGGACACCTGTATATTCCCCACTGCTAGGGATCTCAGAAAGATTCACCCTCATAGTTTCTTTCACTCTCCACTGCTATCTCTACACCTGATCCCTGTCCCCTTCCACTCCTCATTCCTTCTTCCACCCAGTTCCCTTCCTCCCATCCAGCACCCACTGCTATATTATTTGCCCCTCTGTGTAAGATCTAAGGATCTTCCCTTGGACTCTTTTTGCTATATACCTTCATTGGGCCTGTGGATTGTTAATTCATTAAATCTTTGTATCATAATACATAGCTATGATTTGAAATCAATGTTATTATGACTTTTGACAGAACACATTCTAAGTTTTGGGGTAATCATAAGAAAATTAAAATAATTATGAAATTATTAATTTTAAAGAAAAATGAAAAGAACTGAGGTAAGCATAATCAGATACAGCCAACCATTGGACTGAACCAGGGACCCCAATGAAAGGGCTAAAGGGAAAAATTAAAGGAGCTGAAGGGATTGCAACCCAATACTAAGAACAATATCAACTAACCTGACTATGCAAAGGTCGCAGGTCTAAAGCACCAACCAAAGAGTGCACATGGAGTGACCCATGGCTCCTGATACATATGTAGCATAGAATGGCCTTGTTTGGCATCAATGCGAGTGGATGCCCTTGATCCTATGGTGGCTTGATGCCCCAGCATAGGCAGATGCTTGAGTGGTGAGGTGGGAGTGGGGAAGTGTGTGGAGAAGCACCCTCATAGAGAAAAGAGGGATGAGGCATGGTATGGGTGGTTGTGGAGGAGAAACTGGGAAGTGGGATATCATTTGAAATGTAAATGTGTAAGTTTATTAATAAAAAATGGTTGTTTTGATTCGTAAGTCACAGGTTCCAGTACATGGTTACTTGGCTTCCTAGCTATGGGAATAATATATGGCATAATATATCATGACAAATGTCTATGATTAAAAGTCATTTTACTCATAGTGATTACGAAGTGAAAAGAGAGATAAAATTTACATGGTTTCTGCATCTTCTTCAATGGCATTCTTCTAAGGGTTTAACTTCCTTCTTTGCCCTGCCCATCTTATAACATGAAATTTTTACCACATCCTGGTAACATCTTTTGTATAGTTATTTCCTCACCACTGAAAGAATTTTTTCTAGAGGAAGATGGGATGAAGCTCAAAAGACTAACAGGAAACTAACAAAACTTATACATCTCAGGAATCTTTGAAGTGACAAGGTTAAAAAAATCATATGCTATAATATTGATATAATATTATTCAATGAGAGGATGCTCTTTTTGGTAGAGATATCTGTAAGATGACCTGGAAACTTCAGTGATGCACCTTTTGTAAGCTGCCACACATATTATGGAATGGATCTACCTTAAGTCACCCATTCTCATGTCAGTGACACTTCAATTATGGTTGATAACACCAACAAACTCACTGGTTGACTAAACTAGGCTTGAGTAAAATCATTTCTCTGTTCCACTGTCAGTGCTCCACCTGAGGTTATTAGACATTCATGTTTGGTTTCTCAGAGAAAGTCATATGGCACAATTGGTGCACAAACATGGATTACTCCTATTGTGGTAATTCTCCATTCCAAATATGTCCCAGCAATGAAAACACAACACAATTAATATGAATACATGCTGTGGGCCTAGATTGGGCAGATCTACCACTATACTACCATCTTTCCTTCTCAAACCTCCTTCTTTTCTTGTCTTTTTGCTACACCCTTCCTCTCTCTCTTTCCTTCTCTAACCTCCTATAAAGAGAGAAGAAGGAGAAAATGGAAGAGGGAGAGGATGCAGAGGAAGAAGAGGAGTAAGAAGAAAAGCGGAGCAGAAGCACATGGCCTGGAGAAACCTCAAGTTCTAAGGGGTCTCATAAGCTGGGGAAGATGGCAGTATAGTGGTAGATCTGCCCAATCTAGGTGCATACTATGTAATCATATTAACTGTGTTGTGTTTTCATTGCCGGGGTATATTTGAGTAGAGATTTCTGCAACATACTACAGTCAAAGTTGAGTTGTGGAAGAGTTATTGCATAACACTTGGATTGTATTCTACTGTATGCCATTGAGTCTGATTTTTATGAAGGTGAAAGATTCTTGGAGGTGATCCTGATATAGCTCTACTAATTCATGTAGTTTATGGTGGTGTTCCTCCTTTCTTCATGTCAGTTGTATTTTTCATGCAATGAGTGACAAGAATGAAAACCATCAAAAGTCTCCCAACCAAAAAAAGGCCAGGACCAGATGGGTTCAGTGCAGAATTCTCTCAGACCTTCAAAGAAGACCTAACACCAATAATCTTCAAATCATTTCACAAAATAGAAGTAGAAAGAACACTACCCAATTTGTTCTATGAAGCCACAGTTACTCTGATACCAAAACCACACAAAAACCTAACAAAGAAGAAATTCAGACCAATTTCCTTTTTGAATATCGATGCAAAAATACTCAGTAAAATAAACCGGATCCAAGAACATATCAAAACAATCATTCACCACAATTAAGTAGGCTTCATTGCGGAGATGCAGGAATGGTTTAATATACAGAAATCCATCAACATAATCCACTAAATTAGTTGAAAGAAAAAAAAAAACACATGATCATTTCGTTAGATGCTGAAAAAGCATTTCAAAAAATTCAACATCTCTTCAAGTTAAACATCTTGGAAAAATCAGGAATTCATACCTAAACATAGTAAAAGCAATCTATAGCAAACCAGTAGCCAACATCAAATTACATGAAGAGAAATCTGAAGCAAACCTACTACAATAAGGGCCTAGACAAGGCTGTTCACTTTCTCCCTATCTATTCAATATAGAACTTGAAGTTCTAGGTAGAGCAATTAGACAACAAAAAGAGGTCAAAGCAATACACATTAGAAAGGAAGAAGAAATATCACTATTTACAGATGATAGGATAGAATGACTAAGTGACCCCAAAACTTCCACCAGAGAACTCCTAAACCTGATAAACAACTTTAGCAAAGTGGCTGGATGTAAAATTAACTCAAACTAATCAGTGGCCTTCCTCAACTCAAAGGATAAACAGAATGAGAAAGAAATTAAGGAAATTACACCCTTCACAATAGTCACAAACAATATAAAATACCTTGGTGTTACTGTAACTAAAGGAATGAAAGATCTATATGACAAGAACTTCAAGTCTCTGAAGAAAGAAATCAAAGAACTCAGAAGATGGAAAGATCCCCCATCCTCATGGATTAACAGGATTAACATAGTAAAAATGGCCATATTGCTAAAAGCAACCTACAGATTCAATGCAATCCCCATCAAGATTCCAACTCAATTATTCACTGAGTAAGAAAGGGCAATTTGCAAATTCATCTGGAATATCGAAAACTATTCTCAACAATAAAAGAACTTCAGGGTGAATCACAATCCCTGACCTCAACCTGTACCACAGAGCAATTGTGATAAAAACTGCATGGTATTGGTACAGTGATAGGCAGGTAGAACAATGGAATTGAATTGAAGACCCATAAATGAACCCACACATATATGGTTGCTTGATCTTTGACAAAGGATCTAAAACCATCCAGTGGAAAAAAGACAGTATTTTCAACAAATGGTGCTGGCTCAACTGGCAGTTAGCATGTAGAAGAATGTGAATGGATCCATTCTTTTTTTTTTTTTTTAAATTAGGTATTTTCCTCGTTTACATTTTCAATGCTATCCAAAAGGTCCCCCATATCCACCCCCCAATCCCCTACCCACCCACTCCCCCTTTTTGGCCCTGGCATTCCCCTGTAATGGGGCATCTAAAGTTGGCAAGTCCAATGGGCCTCTCTTTGCAGTGATGGCCGACTAGGCCATCTTTTGATGCATATGCAGCTAGAGACAAGAGCTCCGGGGTACTGGTTAGTTCATATTGTTGTTCCACCTATAGGTTTGCAGTTCCCTTTAGCTCCTTGGGTAATATCTCTAGCTCCTGCATTAGGGGCAGTGTGATCCATCCAACAGCTGACTGTGATCATCCACTTCTGTGTTTGCTAGGCCCCGGCATAGTCTCACAAGAGACAGCTATATCTGGGTCCTTTCAGCAAAATTTTGCTAGTGTGTGCAATGGTGTCAGCGTTTGGAAGCTGATTATGGGATGGATCCCTGCATATGGCAATCACTAGATGGTCCATCTTTTTGTCACAGCTCCAAATTTTCTCTCTGTAACTCCTTCCATGGGTGTTTTGTTCCCTTTTCTAGGAAGGGGTAAAGTGTCCACACTTTGGTCTTCCTTCTTCTTGAATTTCATGCGTTTAGCAAATTGTATCTTATATCTTGGGTATCCTAAGTTTCTGGACTAATATCCACTTATCAGTGAGTATTCTCCTTGTACAAATCTGAAGTCCAAGTTAATCAAGGACTTCCACATAAAACCAAATACACTCAAACTAATAAAAGAGGAAATGGGGAAGAGTCTCAAACACTTGGGTACAGGGGAAAAATTCCTAAACAGAAGAGCAATGGCTTGTGCTATAAGATCAAAAATTGACAAATGGGACCTCATAAAATTGCAAAGATTCTGTAGGGCAAAGGATACTGTCAGTGGGACAAAATGACAACCAACAGATTGGGAAAAGATCTTTACCAACACTACATCAGATAGAGGGCTAATATCCTCATATATATATCAAGAACTTAGACTTCTGAGAACCAGATAAAAATTTAGGTACAAAGCTAAAGAAAGAATTCTCAACTGAGGAATACTGAACTGCTGAGAAGCACCTAAAGAAATGTTCAACATCCTTAGTCAAAACAACCCAGAGATTAAACCTCACACCAGTCAGAATAGCTAAGATCAAAAACTCAAGTGACAGGAGATGCTGGTGAGGATGTGGAGAAAGAGGAACACTCCTTCATTGTGGGTGGGATTGAAAGCTGGTAGAACCACTCTGTAAATCAGTCTTGCTGTTCTTCAGAATATTGGACATAGGTCCTGGGTTCAGTTATTCCACTTGGGGTGTATAACCAGAATACACTTCAACATGTAATAAGGACACATTCTCTACTATGTTCATTGCACTCTTATTTATAGTTGCCAGGAGTTCGAACAACCCAGATGTCCCTCAACAGAGTAATGGATACAGGAAATGTGATACATTTACACAATGGAGTACTACTCAGGTATAAAAAGCAATGACTTCATGAAATTCTTAGGCAAATGTATAATTAGAAAAGAGCATCCTGAGTGAGGTAACTGAATCACTAAAGAACACACATTGTATGCACTCACTGATTAGTGGATATTAGCGCCCAAGTATGAAAAAAACAAGAAAAAATTTCACAAACCATATGAAACTCAAGAAGTGGGAAGACCAAAGTGTGGATGCCTCAGTGCTTCCTAGAAGAGAGAACAAAATACTCATTAGGAGGAAATATGGAGATAAAGTGTGGAGCAGAGACAGAAGAAAGGTCATCCAGGGACTGCCCCACCTGAGGATCCATCCTCTATACAGTCACCAAACCAGCATGCTATTGAGGATGCTGGGAAAGTGCTTGCTGACAGGAGCCTGATATGGCTGTCTTCTGAGAGGCTATTCCAGAGCCTGACAAATACAGAGGCAGATGCTCAGGGCCAATCATTGGACTCAGTGTAGAGTTTCCTGATGGAGGGTTTGGAGAAGAGACTGAAGGAAGTGAGGGGGGTTTGCAGCCCCAATGGGGAGCAACAGTGTCAACAGGCCAGACCCCCTGGAGCTTCTGGGGACTGGACCACCAACCAAAGGATGACCCATGGCTCTGACCACATATGTGGCAGAGGTTGGCCTTGTTGGACATAAGTTGGAGGAGCAGCCCTTGGGCCTGAGGTGGTTTGATGCCCTGGTGTAGGGAAATGCTAGGAAGGGAAGGCAGGAGTGGGTGGATGGTGGCGAGGCAGGGGGAGGGAGGATGGAATAGGAGGTTCCGGAGGGGAGACCTGGAAAGGGGATAACATTTGAAATGTAAATAATGCAAATATTCAATAAAAGAAAAAGAAAAGAAAAAATATGCTATCAGCTTCAAGGAATCTGAAAGTAGAGTATCCTTGGGGACATGCATCATTGGCTGTCTTCTTCTACATGGTATGGGACATTCTGACTCATAACAACTCATTATTGTTTGATAAAGAATATATTTCAGTTTATGAAACCAGTAACTGTAGGACTGGAACATAAACAGTCTGTGGTAATTGTGTCATGGAAATTGTTGTGGGTTTCAGGATATTCAAGTAAGCCTGAGCTGTCTGTTTATGAAGAATGCACCCATATACTAGAAGAATTACAGTGGGAAAGGAGACACACGAATGCTTACCTCTGGGAAAGGCAATTGATGATATACATGAGTGCTATGGAAACAGGAAACTGGGTAATTTAACTTCTTACTCATTCTTGAAACAAAAGCTGCATAATATTAATACAAGACAATTAGAGTAATTAGTTCTTGGTGGAGTGGTTCTTATGAGACATTATAGATACTTGGTTATAATTGGTTGCGATTCTCCATGATCACTAGAGTCTGTAAGACAACAAATGCTGAAGAGACATCACTGAGATATCTAGACACAAAGAGAAGTGATGTTTAATGTTTAGTGAACTGGGATTGACAGCAGTGTGTTCATAATAGAGTTTCAAAAAGCTAATTCATCAGGAACCTTGGTTGCATGGGTCTTTAGTGGGTTTACTGAGCGCCATGGTGGGATTCATTTATTATAGAGTAGGAGAGTTTCTAGCTAATAGAAATGGCTTATAGAACAGGAAAATAGCATTTGCAAAGGACTAAAGCAATCAAAAAAGGGATGAGAGAAGGGCAACAGAGACACAAAGGTCTATGATTTTCTGAAAGTCAAATGTGACAAGATTTGTCTTGAGCCAAAGTATCGACAACAAAGGCAAAAAGCTGAATCTGTGCCAGTGAGTCTCTAAAAGGCTCTAAGGCCTCAACACTATTTTTTATATGTGATATACATGATAAAATAGTTCCTATACGATGATTAAGTTTGTCTTTGGTGTGTGTAGGTTTTCTCCAGCATGCTGTACATGTTTCTTCCTTGAAACAAAATAAACACGTTGGTTTAAATGATTCCCCCATCTTTGAGACCTTTAATGGCTAGATGAGTCTAAGGGAGGAACAACATCCACGTCAGGCCAGAGCCTATCAGAACAGTGGAATCACCTAGTGCTAAAGGTACAACAGTTAGATCTCAGCCCAACAAACAAGCCAGTAGTTGGCTTTCCTCATTAGTTCTTTACTATGCTTCTGTTTGTGTTCTAACCCTGACTTTCCTAAACAATGGACTATGGAGGTTGAAAAGGTGGATCGATGATTAAGAGCCCTTGCTGCTCTTAGAGAGAATCTGAGTTCAGTTCCCACCATCCACATCACACTTCCCAACTCTGTAACCCCAGTTCCAGAGGCCCTATGACATCTATGGGAACCAGGCACCTGGGACACATCCATACATGCACAAAAAATAAGTAAAAAATAATGGACCATGCATAGAATATGCATGCAAACATTCTCCAAACTTTGGTTTTGGTCATTGTGTTTATGTTTAAATTGAGATAATGCCATAGACTAATTTTATTGTTTATAGGACATGAAGTCATTGAGTTGGACTTGTGCAGAATGCTCCTCTCTATTCTCTTTTATTATTTGGTTATTTTGTTTTTATTATTGCTGTTAATAATCATTGTTGGAAAGTATTATGTGGAAAATGAATAACTGTTACATATATGGATGCTGTATGCTAAGCTAACAAAACATCAGACAAGATTTGATCACCAGTAAAATAATTTCATGGTTGTAGATGCAGCCAACATATTTTCATTGAATTCAGAGCCATTGTCACAAGAAGAAACTTATATTTGGCAGTGTATATAAATCAAGGCAAAAAACTGAAACTGAAGATGTCATAGGTCCCAGTTGGGAGGACATTGACATTATTTGGTGAATAGATGTGAAATTTCCTTCTTACCACTCTTAGTTATGTCCATAGAAGGCTGTTGCTGTCAGCCTCTGTCAGGGAAGGAGAATATATATCTTTAAAGTCTCTGACCCAATACTCACTCATATAACGAAAAAAATAATTGGAAATCTTCCAAGGTTAGGGGAAAATTATGGAAGAGCTGCAGAAATCATGTAGGAACTGCAAAAAGGAGTGGGTGTAGGTATTTCCTGTCATTTAAAGACTCTCTTTTAGACAGAGCAGTGAAGATCATTAGATTCAGGAAGCTGATGAAACTTCTAAGATCAGAAAGCTCAGTAAATTATATGTTTTGCAAGGTCTTTCTACATAACACATGTGACAAATGTAATAAACAAGATGAGGCCGTCTAATAGAAGTCACTGTTGTGGAGATAAATACAGGGATGTAGCTGTTGGATTAATACCCATCTGGGAGATGACTGAGAGCTACACCTACCTCAGAGTCACTCTTGTTAGGTAATGCTACACCCTGTAAATAACTCCACTAAACCCATTAATTTACCATGCCAGACATGAATAAAATACTTCCATTGTCTATCATTGGTCCAATTTGGGGTGAATTTTTGTGAAGATTTTGTCCACATTGATGTACCTTTTTTCCAAGAAAAATTATACCTTTGGGGAGGGATTTACTATACTAGGGTATGTCTTCCCAGATACACAAGAGAGGAGAGTACTTGATAGATGTTATCTCCTTTACAATTCTAATCTCTTAAGAATGATAGCATCTTACTTTGCATTAAAAGGGAGGTTTTCAATTTCATTAACTATAACTGTCTATTGAGGGAAGGGTAGGATTTGTCAACCTAGCAGGATATTAATGCCATGCATGGGTGCTCAAGCCTACATATAAATCCTGAAACCAATCTGAGTGCATCCATGCCAATTAATTAGAAACTAATGAGTCTTAAATTATATCTGTGGTCTAATACACCAAGAGCTAACTGTCAGATGTGGTCCCAGACTCTCACAAGTTTATATTTAAGACTCATTTAATAATCAACGAAAAAAAAAAACAGTGGCCAACTCCCCAGAAGTGATGATTTTGGGGAGGGGGCTAGTAAGGTACTATAATCCTAAAAATACATGTTATGGTCATAGCACATGGCCCTCTCAGACGGGTGCCTCTAATGGTGAAAAGCTCATGTAAGCTGCTTTGACATAAAACTCATTAGCTATAAAGGGATAATTACAGGAGTTGTGGCTCACCCATCAGTAATAGCAGATGTTGCTTAAAAAATGTCCTTATTGTAATGAATTACTCAAATTTTCTGTGGCTTGGTGAGTCTTTCCAATATATCTTAGCCTACACAATTTTATTGAAGACATTCTATGACCTCTCAGTTATATTTTATTTGAACTTGACATTTGTGTGTGTGTGTGTGTGTGTGTGTGTGTGTGTGTGAGTGTGTGTGTGTGTGTGTGTGTGTGTGTGTGTGTGTGTGTGTGTGTAATATATTTCATGGATAAAATTATCTCTTCCTAGCATAGAACCTGTAACTTTTCCCTGGACTGGTAATCCTGGGTTCTATAAGAAAGCAAGCTGAGCAAGCCAGGGGAAGCAAGCCAGTAAGGAACACCCATCAGTGGCCTCTGCATCAGCTCCTGCTTCCTGACCTGCTTGAGTTCCAGTCCTGACTTTCTTTGGTGATGAACAGCAATGTGGAAATGTAAGCTGAATAAATACTTTCCTCTCCAACTTGTTTTTTGGTCATGATGTTTGTGCAGGAATAGAAACCCTGACTAAGACACATACTCTGTCTATCAATGTTAGCTGTACATATATAACTTCAGGTATGCCCATTTGGTATTAGGTGCTGTCTTTTAAATCTGTACTAAAGTAACTCTAGATTTAGAGAAGAAATGTAAGCTTTCCATAGTAGATGGATAAACAAAAATGTATTTTCATATATCTCCCTAATCATTCCTTTATTTATTACTTATTTTGGGAAAAGGTTTACTTAGTAAACCACATTGACCTGGGACTTACTATGTCTTAATAAGCCATGATGGCCTTAAAATTGTAGTTCTGCTTCCCAAGTGCTGGGATTACAGTCACAAATCACCATACCCAGATCCCACCTCATATTTAAAAACAAAAAAAGAAAGAGGTTTGGAGAGTAGCTTGTTAATCAGCAATATGGCCCAAAGTTTGTTTTAGCTTTGACGGAATTTGTCCATGCTGCTTTATGCTAAAACAATATTAAGAAATAAAGCCGGGCGTGGTGGCACACACCTTTAATCCCAGCACTCGGGAGGCAGAAGCAGGCAGATTTCAGGCTGGTCTACAGAGTGAGTTCCAGGACAGCCAGGGCTATACACAGAAACCCTGCCTCAAAAAACAAAACAAAACAAAACAACAAAAACAAAACAAAGCAAAACAAAAATAAATAAAGAAAACAAAGACTCAAGGAGCTGAAAGAATTTAATGTAAGGACAGTTAAAGTATATGTCTCCGACTAGTATATTCCAAATTCTTTGATCAAGATAACGACAAAAGGCTTGGGAATTGGTTTTTCAAAGATATTTATCTAAGTGAAATGATTGCTTTTGATATAATTCAGTGTTCATAATTTAAAGGGCAGAATTTAATGTTCTTTGTAGAAAAGTGGGTTGAAATAGAAGATTTAATTGTACTTGTATGAAGAAAATAGTGATTTTATATAAGCATATTAGCAGTATACCATTTTCATGGGAAACTCAAAGATTAAATTTGAATTCTCAACACTTTATTTTATGTTCCATGAATTCTTAAGTTTACTCTGTGAATCTGTACTAATTAAACTTTTCTACAATATTAAGGAAATATTTGAATACAATACTAGGAAATATAAAGTTGTTATTAAAATATTCCATTTTGAAAACAACTTACCAACTGAGAGGTAAAAATAGAACAATATACAGAATGTTCAACAGGATAATATACAGAATGCTTCAATAAATATGTTAAAATAATCTCTATATATCAGTGTCAGTAAATAAACAATAACAACTTAAATATTCAAAGTTTGGCCTTTCATGTGTAAGTAGTTCTGAAGCTGGGGAAGTATGTTAAGTAGTCTCTGGACAGTTCAGTCTAAGGAGAATGGGAAGAAGCTAGAAACTGTCCGTGGTGCTGAAACAAGGGCTGACACATAAGCATTTTCTTCTCTGTAGTCTTTAATACTTCTTTATACTACATCCATTTCATGATATATTTTTTGAGCTCAGATATCATATGTTATAATTACACAAACCCACTGCATATTTTCTAAGATTATCCCCCTTTCTGTCACACTGTATAAAATAAGACCTTAATTAATATGTTACAGTTATTCAGTATTGAATACCATAAAGTACTTAAAACCCTTAGATGTTTTAAGATTATTGCTGATACAGGAAAGTAACCATTAATTAATAAAATTCCAAAATTTATATACATTCCTACTATAGTAAAGAAGCAATTGGTCAACTGTCATAGATGAGTGCAAATACAATCATCTGGTCATCAAGTTATTTTATAGTGCTTATAACAGCAGATTTTGACTAATATTATAGTGAATATACTGTTGATGCTTGCTATGAAAAACTAAAATTTATCAGTAACTGACTGAATTGATAAGCTCATACCCAAAGTGCGAGTCTATATTGTAAGAGATGATTTTTCTATTAACGCTAATATGCTATATTTAAGGCTAATAAGCAGAGAATAGTTCATCTGTACATTAAATTATTAAAACTTTAATCCAAAATGGTGACTAATTTGTAAATATGAATATACAACTTTTTTTTTTTTTTTTTTTGGTTTTTCGAGACAGGGTTTCTCTGTGTAGCCCTGGCTGTCCTGGAACTTACTTTGTAGACCAGACTGGCCTCGAACTCAGAAATCCTCCTGCCTCTGCCTCCAGAGTAATGGGATTAAAGGCATGCACCACCTGCCCGGCTTTTTTTTTTAATAGACCAAATTTAGACCCATAGATATGATCTTCAACAAAACCACATTCCATTAATCTTCCAGTTATCTTTTCTGGACTACCTAATCCTTTTTGTCAAAACATTAGCTGTTGTCAACAGGGCAATTAAAATTATAACCACAAGCCCATTTCTTACGAGTAGTATAGATAGTAAGACACAAACTTGAAGTTTTCGGCAGGAAAACAGCTTCGCATCATTGACAGAGTTATAATGTCTCTGTAGCACACATCTTAGCAATGAACTCAGTATTTTACAATGACTTAGGCAGTTAGGTATGATTTATTTTGACTCTGGACAGCTACCCAAATGGAACCTTCATTTTTTCCCTCATTGACACGGGTGGAAGCTTGAGCTATAATATTTGCTGTTTCACACACATTTTTTACTAGGCTGGAACCTGTCCTTTTTGTGTTCTTTTCTGGAAAATGTATTGGTATTTCATAAATTTGAAATGTATGCCAAGACATGGGTATGAAGGCACCTAATTTATAATTACAGGTTTGAGTTTAGTTGTCTTTTGATGTTCCCTGAGACATTATTTCAGCTTTTAAAGGACTTTAAACCATGTTAATAATAACTCATCAAGAAAAAGAGTTTTAGTTTATGAACAGGATATAACTTGGCTTTACAATTTTAAGTGTTCCTAGTGTCATCATAATGGGTACCACACACCATTCAGACATATGAAAGATAGTTGAGAAACACATTCTTCAAGTGTTTAGGGCCTAGGTTTTCTTTCTTTTTATAAGATATGTAATTGAACAATTCTAGATGTAACTACTTATAAATAAATGTTATTAGTTTATCCATGTTAGCATATATCATATAAAAATGGAACCATTTCTTGATTATAGATAGTATTCCACTTGGCATTCATTTTGGCATGGATGCTGTGAAATGTCCAAAGTCTTAAGCATACGTATTTCAAATAACTTCATTCTATGTTACATTTACATGCCATTGAAAGCCATATTATTTATAAGCTGAACCAAATGTAATGGAACCACATCTGGAAGACTAATTATAACTTGGAATCACTCCTGATTAAGCTTGAAAAGATGTGCTCTTCAAATACTCATTAAGCTAATTTGGAAAAACAGTCAAATATATTCATCTTTCAAGTCTCAATGGTACTATCTATCGCTGCCATTTTCCCAAGGATGTGGATATAACATCTGGGTTTTTATTAACAAAAGGGAATTCTGGGGAAATTTCCTTTGCTATTTCTACCATAGTAACTCTTACTCACAGAATGGAAAGTCAAGTGCAACCTCTTTCCATTGGCAAGACTATACTTTGAGAATATAGCTCCATACGACTTTAATCCTATGATAAATTTAGGACAATAGAAAACAGCAACTAAATAGTTTTAAGTGTTCAGTTTTAAATTATTTGTCACATTACAAAGTTATTTTAAGATAGTGTAGTTTGACATTATTTTAATCCATAATCTATTTTATGAGTGATGAAAAAATCTCATTTTAGGTATAGTCCTGGAATTAATGAGAGATGATGTTGGTGGTGGAGAATTAAATGATATCCTTTTATGATAAGACTATAAGAGGGAGATAAATACAGTTTTTATATAAAAGACTGGGTTAGCTATTCAGAAATATTGGAGTCCTCGTAATCTATATGGATTTGAGTTTTTCAAGAGTAGTGTCATCTTTGTGCTCTAAAAAAAATACAAGAGCAAGTCTGGAAATTCAACTTTCATTGTAAATCAGCAGTATGTAGGATTGATCTTTGCGTTTTGGTTTAGAGAACAATGTTTGTTTCCACAGGTGAAAATAGATGTTTTAACACTGTTGCAGAAAGTCCTGAGATTGAAGTCTATTGCTTGAGCTGAAAACAAAGAAATCTGACTTGGTACTCTTTTTAAGATGCCAAATGAAAATTCAAAACAGTCACTGGGCTGTAGAGTTCATTTTTTTCTCAGTAATAAAGATGTTGTTTGTATTTTCTTAGATATGCTGAAATGACATCACAAAGCCAAATTAGCTTTAAGAACAACAGAAATGTAGTGTGTCATAGTTATGGAGGACAAAAATTCAAAATAAAATGTCTGGAGGGCATTATTCCTGATGAAAACTGTCAGGCCTTTTTTCCTTGATTAAAACTATCCTATGGTGGACTGTCAATAGCCTTTAGTGATCACTTATAGCAGAGACGTCTTCTCAACTGTTATCATGTCATGGCATTCTCTCTAAGTATATCTCTATCTTTATATAATGAGAGTCATGATAGGCTAGAGGCCCACTTTTCTCTATAATGACTTCATTTTAATTCATCACATGTGTAATCATACTATTACCACAGATGTTCATGTGAAGAGGCACTTGGGTTATACAATTCAACCCACTTCGTGCTTTATTACTATAATATAAGCACAGGCACATATTTTTAAGCCTAGTTTATAATTCCTCTACTAATTTCCTATGCAAAGAAAAGATTATTATAACTTATTACAAGTTTCACTAATTTCGGGGAGAATTGGGGGGGAGTGGGGTGAGAGAGATGGGAAAGATAAGGAAAATCAGTACAGGGTGAATCCCCTGGATATACCAGAGACCTGAGACAGAGGAGGTTCCTTGGAGGATATGGCAGAACTCTAGCTGAGACTCCTAGCAGCAGGGAATACAGGCCACTTCCTGTAGCCAGGCAGGAATTCCAGTAGAGGAATAGAGACATCAACCTTTCCACAAAATCTTTGATCAAAAATTTTTCCTGCCTATAAGAAGTTCAATGATAAAGATGGAACAGGGGGGCACAAGTCCCTTCCGCTCTACTCGAGACTCGAGCCCCGGGCTACCTTGCCAGCAGAGTCTTGCCCAACACCCGCAAGGGCCCACACGGGACTCCCCACGGGACCCTAAGACCTCTGGTGAGTGGACCACAGTGCCTGCACCAATCCAATCGCGCGGAACTTGAGACTGCGGTACATAGGGAAGCAGGCTACCCGGGCCTGACTGGGGCACAAGTCCCTTCCGCTCGACTCGAGACTCGAGCCCCGGGCTACCTTGACAGCAGAGTCTTGCCCAACACCCGCAAGGGCCCACACGGGACTCCCCATGGGACCCTAAGACCTCTGGTGAGTGGAACACAGCGCCTACCCCAATCCAATCGCGTGGAACTTGAGACTGTGGTACATAGGGAAGCAGGCTACCCGGGCTTGATCTGGGGCACAAACCCCTTCCACTCCACTCGAGCCCCGGCTACCTTGCCAGCTGAGTCGCCTGACACCCGCAAGGGCCCACACAGGATTCCACACGTGATCCTAAGACCTCTAGTGAGTGGAACACAACTTCTGCCAGGAGTCTGGTTCGAACACCAGATATCTGGGTACCTGCCTTGCAAGAAGAGAGCTTGCCTGCAGAGAATACTCTGCCCACTGAAACTAAGGAGAGTGCTACCCTCCAGGTCTGCTCATAGAGGCTAACAGAGTCACCTGAAGAACAAGCTCTTAACAGTGACAACTAAAACAGCTAGCTTCAGAGATTACCAGATGGCGAAAGGCAAACGTAAGAATCCTACTAACAGAAATCAAGACCACTCACCATCATCAGAACGCAGCACTCCCACCCCACCTAGTCCTGGGCACCCCAACACAACCGAAAATCTAGACCCAGATTTAAAAACATTTCTCATGATGATGATAGAGGACATCAAGAAGGACTTTCATAAGTCACTTAAAGATTTACAGGAGAGCACTGCTAAAGAGTTACAGGCTCTTAAAGAAAAGCAGGAAAACACAGCCAAACAGGTGATGGAAATGAACAAAACCATACTAGAACTAAAAGGGGAAGTAGACACAATAAAGAAAACCCAAAGCGAGGCAACGCTGGAGATAGAAACCCTAGGAAAGAGATCTGGAACCATAGATGCGAGCATCAGCAACAGAATACAAGAAATGGAAGAGAGAATCTCAGGTGCAGAAGATTCCATAGAGAACATCGACACAACAGTCAAAGAAAATACAAAATGCAAAAGGATCCTAACTCAAAACATCCAGGTAATCCAGGACACAATGAGAAGACCAAACCTACGGATAATAGGAATTGATGAGAATGAAGATTTTCAACTTAAAGGGCCAGCTAATATCTTCAACAAAATAATAGAAGAAAACTTCCCAAACATAAAAAAAGAGATGCCCATGATCATACAAGAAGCATACAGAACTCCAAATAGACTGGACCAGAAAAGAAATTCCTCCCGACACATAATAATCAGAACAACAAATGCACTAAATAAAGATAGAATATTAAAAGCAGTAAGGGAGAAAGGTCAAGTAACATATAAAGGAAGGCCTATCAGAATTACACCAGACTTTTCACCAGAGACTATGAAAGCCAGAAGAGCCTGGACAGATGTTATACAGACACTAAGAGAACACAAATGCCAGCCCAGGCTACTATACCCGGCCAAACTCTCAATTACCATAGATGGAGAAACCAAAGTATTCCACGACAAAACCAAGTTCACACAATATCTTTCCACGAATCCAGCCCTTCAAAGGATAATAACAGAAAAGAAGCAATACAAGGACGGAAATCACGCCCTAGAACAACCAAGAAAGTAATCATTCAACAAACCAAAAAGAAGACAGCCACAAGAACAGAATGCCAACTCTAACAACAAAAATAAAAGGGAGCAACAATTACTTTTCCTTAATATCTCTTAATATCAATGGACTCAATTCCCCAATAAAAAGACATAGACTAACAGACTGGCTACACAAACAGGACCCAACATTCTGCTGCTTACAGGAAACCCATCTCAGGGAAAAAGACAGACACTACCTCAGAGTGAAAGGCTGGAAAACAATTTTCCAAGCAAATGGACTGAAGAAACAAGCTGGAGTAGCCATTTTAATATCGGATAAAATCGACTTCCAACCCAAAGTTATCAAAAAAGACAAAGAGGGACACTTCATACTCATCAAAGGTAAAATCCTCCAAGAGGAACTCTCAATTCTGAATATCTACGCACCAAATGCCAGGGCAGCCACATTCATTAGAGACACTTTAGTAAAGCTCAAAGCATACATTGCACCTCACACAATAATAGTGGGAGACTTCAACACACCACTTTCTTCATAGGACAGATCGTGGAAACAGAAACTAAACAGGGACACAGTGAAACTAACAGAAGTTATGAAACAAATGGACCTGACAGATATCTACAGAACATTTTATCCTAAAACAAAAGGATATACCTTCTTCTCAGCACCTCACGGGACCTTCTCCAAAATTGACCATATAATTGGTCACAAAACAGGCCTCAATAGATACAAAAATATTGAAATTGTCCCATGTATCCTATCAGACCACCATGGCCTAAGACTGATCTTCAATAACAACATAAATAATGGAAAGCCAACATTCACGTGGAAACTGAATAACACTCTTCTCAATGATACCTTGGTCAAGGAAGGAATAAAGAAAGAAATTAAAGACTTTTTAGAGTTTAATGAAAATGAAGCCACAACGTACCCAAACCTATGGGACACAATGAAAGCATTTCTAAGAGGGAAACTCATAGCGCTGAGTGCCTCCAAGAAGAAACGGGAGACAGCACATACTAGCAGCTTGACAACACATCTAAAAGCCCTAGAAAAAAAGGAAGCAAATTCACCCAAGAGGAGTAGACGGCAGGAAATAATCAAACTCAGGGGTGAAATCAACCAAGTGGAAACAAGAAGAACTATTCAAAGAATTAACCAAACGAGGAGTTGGTTCTTTGAGAAAATCAACAAGATAGATAAACCCTTAGCTAGACTCACTAAAGGGCACAGGGACAAAATCCTAATTAACAAAATCAGAAATGAAAAGGGAGACATAACAACAGATCCTGAAGAAATCCAAAACACCATCAGATCCTTCTACAAAAGGCTATACTCAACAAAACTGGAAAACCTGGACGAAATGGACAAATTTCTGGACAGATACCAGGTACCAAAGTTGAATCAGGATCAAGTTGACCATCTAAACAGTCCCATATCACCTAAAGAAATAGAAGCAGTTATTAATAGTCTCCCAACCAAAAAAAGCCCAGGACCAGATGGGTTTAGTGCAGAGTTCTATCAGACCTTCAAAGAAGATCTAATTCCAATTCTGCACAAACTATTTCACAAAATAGAAGTAGAAGGTACTCTACCCAACTCATTTTATGAAGCCACTATTACTCTGATACCTAAACCACAGAAAGATCCAACAAAGATAGAGAACTTCAGACCAATTTCTCTTATGAATATCGATGCAAAAATCCTCAATAAAATTCTCGCTAACCGAATCCAAGAACACATTAAAGCAATCATCCATCCTGACCAAGTAGGTTTTATTCCAGGGATGCAGGGATGGTTTAATATACGAAAATCCATCAATGTAATCCATTATATAAACAAACTCAAAGACAAAAACCACATGATCATCTCGTTAGATGCAGAAAAAGCATTTGACAAGATCCAACACCCATTCATGATAAAAGTTTTGGAAAGATCAGGAATTCAAGGCCCATACCTAAACATGATAAAAGCAATCTACAGCAAACCAGTAGCCAACATCAAAGTAAATGGAGAGAAGCTGGAAGCAATCCCACTAAAATCAGGGACTAGACAAGGCTGCCCACTTTCTCCCTACCTTTTCAACATCGTACTTGAAGTATTAGCCAGAGCAATTCGACAACAAAAGGAGATCAAGGGGATACAAATTGGAAAAGAGGAAGTCAAAATATCACTTTTTGCAGATGATATGATAGTATATATAAGTGACCCTAAAAATTCTACCAGAGAACTCCTAAACCTGATAAACAGCTTCGGTGAAGTAGCTGGATATAAAATAAACTCAAACAAGTCAATGGCCTTTCTCTATACAAAGAATAAACAGGCTGAGAAAGAAATTAGGGAAACAACACCCTTCTCAATAGTCACAAATAATATAAAATATCTTGGCGTGACTCTAACTAAGGAGGTGAAAGATCTGTATGATAAAAACTTCAAATCTCTGAAGAAAGAAATTAAAGAAGATCTCAGAAGATGGAAAGATCTCCCATGCTCATGGATTGGCAGGATCAACATTGTAAAAATGGCTATCTTGCCAAAAGCAATCTACAGATTCAATGCAATCCCCATCAAAATTCCAACTCAATTCTTCAACGAATTGGAAGGAGCAATTTGCAAATTTGTCTGGAATAACAAAAAACCTAGGATAGCAAAAAGTCTTCTCAAGGATAAAAGAACTTCTGGCGGAATCACCATGCCAGACCTAAAGCTTTACTACAGAGCAATTGTAATAAAAACTGCATGGTACTGGTATAGAGACAGACAAGTGGACCAATGGAATAGAATTGAAGACCCAGAAATGAACCCACACACCTATGGTCACTTGATCTTCCACAAGGGAGCTAAAACCATCCAGTGGAAGAAAGACAGCATTTTCAACAATTGGTGCTGGCACAACTGGTTGTTATCGTGTAGAAGAATGCGAATCGATCCATACTTATCTCCTTGTACTAAGGTCAAATCTAAGTGGATCAAGGAACTTCACATAAAACCAGAGACACTGAAACTTATAGAGGAGAAAGTGGGGAAAAGCCTTGAAGATATGGGCACAGGGGAAAAATTCCTGAACAGAACAGCAATGGCTTGTGCTGTAAGATCGAGAATCGACAAATGGGACCTAATGAAACTCCAAAGTTTCTGCAAGGCAAAAGACACCGTCAATAAGACAAAAAGACCACCAACAGATTGGGAAAGGATCTTTACCTATCCTAAATCAGATAGGGGACTAATATCCAACATATATAAAGAACTCAAGAAGGTGGACTTCAGAAAATCAAATAACCCCATTAAAAAATTGGGCTCAGAACTGAACAAAGAATTCTCACCTGAGGAATACCGAATGGCAGAGAAGCACTTGAAAAAATGTTCAACATCCTTAATCATCAGGGAAATGCAAATCAAAACAACCCTGAGATTCCACCTCACACCAGTCAGAATGGCTAAGATCAAAAATTCAGGTGACAGCAGATCCTGGCGAGGATGTGGAGAAAGAGGAACACTCCTCCATTGTTGGTGGGAGTGCAGGCTTGTACAACCACTCTGGAAATCAGTCTGGCGGTTCCTCAGAAAACTGGACATAGTACTACCGGAGGATCCAGCAATACCTCTCCTGGGCATATATCCAGAAGATGCCCCAACAGGTAAGAAGGACACATGCTCCACTATGTTCATAGCAGCCTTATTTATAATAGCCAGAAGCTGGTAAGAACCTAGATGCCCCTCAACAGAGGAATGGATACAGAAAATGTGGTACATCTACACAATGGAGTACTACTCAGCTATTAAAAAGAATGAATTTATGAAATTCCTAGCCAAATGGATGGACCTGGAGGGCATCATCCTGAGTGAGGTAACACATTCACAAAGAAACTCACACAATATGTATTCACTGATAAGTGGATATTAGCCCCAAACCTAGGATACCCAAGATATAAGATATAATTTGCTAAACACATGAAACTCAAGGAGAATGAAGACTGAAGTGTGGACACTATGCCCCTCTTTAGATTTGGGAACAAAACACCCATGGAAGGAGTTACAGAGACGGAGTTTGGAGCTGAGATGAAAGGATGGACCATGTAGAGACTGCCATAGCCAGGGATCCACCCCATAATCAGCATCCAAACGCTGACACCATTGCATACACTAGCAAGATTTTATTGAAAGGACGCAGATGTAGCTGTCTCTTGTGAGACTATGCCGGGGCCCAGCAAACACAGAAGTGGATGCTCACAGTCAGCTAATGGATGGATCATAGGGCTCCCAATGGAGGAGCTAGAGAAAGTAGCCAAGGAGCTAAAGGGATCTGCAACCCTATAGGTGGAACAACATTATGAGCTAACCAGTACCCCGGAGCTCTTGACTCTAGCTGCATATATATCAAAAGATGGCCTAGTCGGCCATCACTGGAAAGAGAGGCCCATTGGACTTGCAAACTTTATATGCCCCAGTACAGGGGAATTCCAGGGCCAAAAAGGGGGAGTGGGTGGGCAGGGGAGTGGGGGTGGGTGGATATGGGGGACTTTTGGTATAGCATTGGAAATGTAAATGAGTTAAATACCTAATAAAAAATGGAAAAAAAAAAAAGATGGAACAGAGTTTGAGGAAATGGTCAACCAATGACTGACCCAACTTGAGAACCATTACATGGGTGAGAGTCAACCCCTGACACTATTAATGATGCTGTTCTATGCTTGCAGATAGGAGCCTAGCACAACTGTTACCTGAGAGGTTTTATCTAGCAGCTGATGGAAACAGATGTAGAGACCCACAGACAAATATTAGGCAGAGCTTAGCAGGTCTTGTAGCAGAGTCTGGGGAAGGATTGAAGGAGTTGGAGGGATCAAGGACACAACAAAGAGACCTATGGAGCCAATTAACCTGGGCCCATGTGGTCTCACAGAGACTGAACCACCAACCAAAGAGCATGCATGGACTGGATCTCAGAGTCCTACACATATGCAACCAATATGCTGCTTAGTCTTCATGTGGGATCCCAACAGTTGGAGCAAGGGCTGCCTCTGACTCAGACACTTTGGACTTCATTTGGATCCCCTTCCCCTTGCTGGGCTGCCTCAATAAGAGAGAATGCATTTAGTCCTAATGAGACTTGATGGATCAAAATGGATTGGTACTCAAGGGCTGGAGCTCCCCTTCTCTGAAGAAAAGGGGAGGGGAGAATGAGAGAAGATCAGTGGGATGGTGGGACTTGGAGGTTAGGGAGAGAGTGATGGCAATCACAATGTAAAGTGAATTAATAAATAAATGGAAAAAAATTACTAATTTTAGTTTCAAGTGAGTAGATTTTTCATGATTTTCTTTAGATCTTTACAAGTTGTGTCTTGAAACCCATTTCAGGAACTAGTTTTTATAAAAGTGAGAAATCTTATTTTAAGAGGTAGGTCGGGCCACTTTAGGATATTTAAAAAGCATGCAGATTATTGTAAAGATATAAAAACGTTCAGTTAACGTAGAGAATAATGTTGCATGACACTATCCTTTGGGATATACAAGACCATTCATCATCTACTTATTCCAAAGAGAGTATTAACAGCAGACTAAAGTAAGGATGCCACCAAAGTCCAACTTGGTGAACCAATTAAGATTTTTTACTTCTATGTTTAGGATACTTACAGGAGAAAGAATAACTCCAAGTTAGCTGCATCACTGAAAGCCCATCCCAGAGAGGGTGACTGCTCAGGAAAATGTGAACCCTGCTCCTCTCTATATGATTTGCAAACAAATTGACAGACCATAGTGTTGTAGTAAATATTTAATCTCAAATAGGTTTTCTACCATGCCTTTCAAGATCTGGTTTCCTGATAAAAGACACACAATTTTTATTAATAATCAGCCCTTAATACACTTGACCTGGGCAGAATATACCCTCTATGTTATTATGTCTACTTTCATATCAATAACCCGGAGTTAAAATATGTTATGGTCCATCTGGGATACTCTTAACTTCAATTGGCCAGCACTAGTGGCCATTTATTTCATGACTCATCTACCTCATGGTATCTTGTCACCTCTCCACCTTCTTTTCTCTCCCCCATGTGGTCTCTCTTCAGATCTAAAGATGGAGAACGCCAAACCCCACATATCTGTCTCCTGCCCAGCTATATGCTGTCAGTATCTTTATTCACCAATCAAAAATAACTTGGGGTATAAGGCTACATAGCATCACTTGTATATGTGCAGATTTTTTTTGTCCCTGGGACAACCAGGCCTTAGGGGCTAGTATTTAGCATTATAGTACATAGCAAAAGACCAAACCTCAACAACATAGAATAAATTATCCTCAGCTTGACAAGATTTTGTACTCTCAGCAGCCTTTACTTTTTATATAACCTTGTAGAAGAAAAAGCCCTTATGTATCTGGACAATTTCAGGTATTTCCTGAGATTTTCAGATGCTTGCTTTCTGAATCATAACAAACTTACTGGTCAAGCTTTCTGGGTGTTAAGGAGCTTTGGAAGAAATTACTATACCAGCTATGAAAAATGAATCTGCCTTTTCTCTCTATCCTTCTCTCTCTCTCTTCCTCTCCCACTCACCCTCCCTCCCTTCCCTTCCCTCCCTCTCTCTCTTCCCCCCTCCCTCCCTCCCTCCCTTCTCCTCTCTCTGTCTGTCTCTCTCTCTGTCTCTCTCTCTGTCTCTCTCTCTGTCTCTCTCTCTGTCTCTCTCTCTCTCTCTCTCTCTCTCTCTCTCTCTCTCACACACACACACACACACACACACACACACACACACACACACACACACACACACACACACATTTTACACTCTCTTCATTTTCATCTTTACCTGTACCCGCTAATCTACTTTCTATTTTACTCTGCCAACTCAAGAGATAGATTTTTCCTTAATGTGGTTGGCTCAGCAGTGTGCTTATGGCCCATTTTTTCCTATCCAAATTCCTGTGGTGTCTTATAATATAGTAAACATAATCTAAAAATTGGCAGATTTCTTGTTTTTCTACATTTTTTTCCTGTCACATTTACTTTGAGTCAAGAAAAAGAGCCAATAAAACTTTTCACTGTAGGAAGGAGTAAAGGGGTATAAAATCAGCACACAAAGACATTGCTTACTATTTTCTGTAACAGTTATTTTATTTGGTAGAGAAGGAGGCAGAAATTTGAAGAGGACAAATGATACACTTAAAGTTAAATTCATTAAAATGGTGAATTTAAAATATAATTTCATTGTGATTGTAATATTAGACCTTTTTTGTATATTATACTTCTCTTTGGTGCTTACAAAGTGGGGAAAGTATTGAGTTGAATTTTAAAATCATTCAGTGGTGAAACATGCATCAATATTTCCAAGAAACTAGCTCTTTCAAACTTCAGCTATACGGCTAGCAATACTTGTCAAAAACCCAGAAAATTACTTCATTTCTACTAGCAAACGCATAACAAAGTTCATATAGAAAGGCAAAAGACAAAATGTATCCTGATTGATGGATAATAAAGTAGGTAAACAAAACAGCACACAATTTATAAATAGACCTGGAAATACCAATTTATCTTGACAAAGAACCAAAGTCAATCCTATGTTAGAAAGGTATTTTTTATTATAGTTAGAAGATTTGTTTTGAATATACTTGTACATATGGTATAAATCTTAGAAAAACAGTCCGAATGGTTTAACATCCATACATAAAATACACAAGTATAGAAATTGTAGAATATGAGGTATTTGAATATGTGGCTAATTTTTGGTAAAAAGAGAAAATTTCTCAATCTAACACTAAATTAACTGCTCAGAAATCAAATATTGATATGTAAAACCTTCACTAAAACTAAAAAATTCACCAGGAAAACTACTTTGAACAAATAAAAAGAACACAGTCTATGAGAAAAATATTCACAAAATATATATCTCTTATAGCACTGGTATTGAAAATATAAAAAATAATCTTAAAATTTTACTGTAAGAACATAACTTTATTTTAAAAGGGAATGTAGGGTTTTTTTAAATTGAGAAACAACTCACTATATATATATATATATATATATATATATATATATATATATATCAACATATATATGGCAATTCTCATATTTATGTCTTGATATGTATGGATATACATACATACATACATACATACATACATACATACATATATATTGCAATCTATATGAGCAAAGAAGTTCAATGACATGTCACCAGGAAATTGTATACAAATAGCACAGTGATGTATCATTGCACGTCTATAAAGAAAAAAGACCAAAGTCTTGCCTATAATAATAAAAGAAACATAAATGCTTTCCTGGAATTCAGAGAGTAAGTTACATACTATATATATTACAGTGGATATTTAGATGATTTTATATGGTCTAAATTTGGGTTCATTTTTCACTGGGCATTACTTGTGCATACATATATATTGGACAAACATAAAATCCCATAGATTGTTCAACAGAGTTTAAGTTTTAATGAAAGTTATGGATTCAGTTAGCCCAACATAATGGCTAACAATAGTTTCAATCTGATTGATTGATTATCACATATTGAATATCATATATGGAGTATATGGAGTGTTCAGTGAGGTATAGGAGACCTCTCTTATGTTTGACATTTACTGTAATTGTAATACTAATCTAAATATGTCTATCTGTTAAAACATGTAGATAGAAAGTACCAAGAACATGTTATACAGCCCAATAAAATGGTAAATATATCCAGCAGATAAATTCAAGTGAATGTCTGTCGTCTGTAAAATACTTGGCTATCTTAGAGCCAAATGAAAGGCCAGTACTCACAGCAAGGCAGGACCACACAGCCTTCATGTGAATGAAAAAGATAGGGGCTTGAGAGCAGAACTGGTCCAGCAGAATTTTGGAAGATGTCAGAGCTGTCTGACACATTTAGAATCATTACATCTCAAGTAAAGATGCCAGCTAATTAAGAGCAGAGCTCAGATCATAGCCATTCACATGATCTGGAAGTAATACCTATCAAGTTTAAAACTGATGACAGAAATGACATTTTATCTCTGCCCATTGCCATTGTCTTTTTGACTTAGTGCAGAGCAGAGCTTCCATTATCTTTAACCTGCAAGCTGTTTTGTCCCTTTAAGAGATACTTTGCTTTGGCTCCACTGTTTCCTGGCTATCCCCGACTTCCCTAATAAAAGAAAAAAAATCATAGGCCATTTTACTGTCTTAAAGTTTACACTTGTCCTAATCATTTAAAATATTTATACTCTGACATTTAAATTTGAGCCCCCATCTGTCTTGATTTTTCTCATTGATGTGAGGTGAGGTCTAAGGTCATTTTGTAGCTCACTTAGCACTTTTGTAGGAACTATGCCTTCCTTCTGAAAGTTTGTTTTGGTATTGGTTTTACTTATTTGAGTTTCATATTTATATGTAATAAAGTTCATTTATTCTCACCCCTCCTTAATTGCTTTTATTAGGTATTTCATCATGACATTAAAAATGTACTCAATTCAGCATGTCAATGTCTCTGAAAATTCTGAAGGATTTTTTTTGGTTGTTATTTCCTGTAATAAATTTCCAATATCTTTCACCTTTCTTCAACTTCTAGAATTCATAGAATGATATTTTTGCCTAAACGTTGACTTATGGGTATTTCTTGAGCTCATAAAAATTCCTTTTGGTGTAGTATGTTGTTAACAGTCTCTATTTTACTTTCCATTTCATTCATTGATGCTTTTATTTTTCAATTTTTATTACTTCTATTTTTGTATTTTAAAACTGTTTTCTGGATTTTCCATTATGTTCTTAATTGTTTTTCTCATTTTTGGTATGTTTATATATCTCTGTATGTGTACATGACATGCATGAGTGTGTACACATGTGTGCCTAGATTTGTGGAACTGCAACTGCAGGTATGTAAGTATTTCACATATGTGAAGGTTAGAGGAAAGTCTTGGGTGACAGGCTTTGGTTCTAGCTTTTTTGAAAACCCAGTTTCTTTCTCAAGTTTTATAGGTGTGCATAGCAGGATACTTCATTTCTAAATTTCTATGTATTCTTCTGTTTCTGCTTTCCACCTCACCATAGAAGCACTGGGATTAAAGATGTTTGATAATGTCTTGCCTTTACATGGCCTGTGGGTATTTGAATCAAGATCTTCATACTGTGCAGCAAGAACTTAATCCACAGAGGCATATCCTCAACCATTGTATCTTTGTTTTGAAATATTTATCTCTATTTACTTACATATCACTGAATTTCTTAAGAGACATTAGAAGTCACTTGGTAAGTGTTTTGTGGTTAAAGTGTATAAACATCATATCTGTGTTAGTTTCCATCTCTGAAATCAGTAGCATATGTGATTGTATTGGTAATCTAGATTGTAAAAGCTTATGTTTTTTCTAGATCTTAAAAGGTGTTTGCAGTTGATGGTGTGGATTATTGCAGTGGTATTGGGTTTTGCTGAGCTATGAAATACAGTTACGACAGTATCTTCACTATAGCCAAGAAATAAGCCCAGATAGTATTAGAAATTTTTGGCAAGAGTATCTATAGACTGAATTCTATTTGCTTTAGAAGACGTGTGTTGAAAGTCTTCTGAAGCAAGTGTAGGTAACATTTAATGATCATATTTCATATTTTGTAGGATGGTGACGAGCCCTTCACCAAGTCCCAAAGATTTCTGACACTTTAAATAAGGCACCTGAATTCATGAATTGCAGGATCTCATTGCGAAAATTCCATTTCAAATAAGAAGTGCTTGGTTACGACAAAGACTAAATATAGTCTTAAGTAACATGGTTGGAATCTTTCCTAAGGTTCCCGTGTAGCTGTGTGAGTTATGGTCAGCACTTTTGCACTAGCAGCTTCAGTCTATGAGACATGATGTAGGAAGAAGATCATAACTAGATCTTGCAGATAAGCATAGTGTCTTACTAAGGATGGAACAAATACTGGTACAATACTGCACTTATTTTACTCTGTTGTGTGCATTTTGAACTTCACAACGGCCATTGTGATCAAAGTCAAGAATTAGCAACAGTGGATAAATACCATAAGCCTTGTCTCAGAAAGGGGTCTTCTGCATCTATAACATTCTGATCTCTCTGAACCTCATAAGTTTCTTTACATTCCTTGTCTTATTTTGACCCCCACTTCCACCAAAAAGTGACTGTTCAGTTTTAAGGAAATAGCTACACAACAACACATTTTAAACAATGTCATTTATGAATACGAACAAAATAATATATTTCCAAAGAACACTTATTTGTTTTCTGTAAAAATTAGTTCTTTAGATATTAGCTGTTGGTCTTTAACTTAATTTCTTTAAGAAATATTTTATCAGACAGTCTACATCACTGCTCTTTTATTATTCAGTGTCAAACAGACTTAGATATACTCATGAGCACATATTGGTGAAAATAATAGCTGTTACATAAAATGCCAAAAATACTTTTGATTACTTATAAGATTATGAATATATGCATGGTTTTCAAAACAGACAAAATAAAAGCTAAAGCACAAAATTATGAATTGTTATCAGTGCTCAGATAGCATGACTGATTCAATGAAACATGACTCTATGCACTTCATATTTTGAGAGTTAATTATCATTATTACAAGAATAATTTCATTGCATTGTAGTAGTACAACCTAACAGTCTTGTTTGCCGTCAGTAATTCTAATGGTAATGGATGCTGAAAGCTTGTCTATTCTAGTAAATATAACTCCTCATTTGTTAAAACATCTTTCTGTAATCTGTAACATAAAAATATGATGCAAGTTAATTTTCATTCTTTGAGCTATATGAAATTGTGGATATACCTTAGTAAAAGAGTAGACTATCTATTAATATCAGGAGCAGGACAAGACATTTTGAGGGTGTGGTGACTAGTTTTATGCCAAGTTTTCAGAAGCTAGAATCCTTAGAAGGATCCCTCTGTTGAGTAAAACCTCTGTAAGGTTGGCCTCTAGACAAAACTGTAGGGCATTTTCTTAATTAGTCATTGATGTGAGAGGGCCCACCCTACACTATAGGTGGTATACCCTAGATTGCTTATCCTGGGTTCTATAACAAAGCAGGCTGAGCAAGCCATGATGAGCAAGCCACCAAGCAGCACTCCTCCATGGAATATGCATCAGCTCCTGCCTCCACATTTTTGCCTTGTTTGAATTTCTGTCTTGACTTCTTGAGGAACATTGATATAGAAAAATAATCCAGATAAACTCTTCTCTCTCCATGTTGCTTTGTTATGGTATTTCTTCTCGGCTACACAAATCATAAGAGAGACATTGGCATAAGGGTAATGGGGTATTGCTGTCACAGACCTGACTGTGTTGTTTTGGGATAGGGCTGTAGACTTTAGAACTTTTGACTAGAAAAGGTATTGGATATTGAGAGTTGAGTGAGCTGTATGATAGGACAAAGTACATGTTTTAATCCATGAAGTAAGTATGCAACTGGAAAAACAGAAATGAAACATTCTTGTTTCCACTCTAGTGCTATTTCAGGGGGAAGGGGAGTGAAGCTATTAGCCCATTGTCATAGTGAGTTATGAGGAATAGGTGATGATATCCACATAAGAACATACAGAACGGAGTCTGACACACTGTCAATGCTAAATGTTACACTTTGTTTACAGTGCTCAGATTACGTACCTGGGAATTTAAAGGGAGGCTCAATGTTAGAATCAAGGACTTATCTTCATAATAAATGAATATTGTGTCTCATTTTATTGTTGTACTAAAATAAAACAAATGAAAAAACACATAACAAAGGAAGAATGAGGGAGAAGAGGAAAGTGAGAGAGAAAGGAAGAAGGGAGCACAAGGGTAGAGTTATTCCCTTTATTGTAACATTGAGATTATAGACAAGTGGCTTAAAAACATTACAGTCTGAGTTTCTCACCTGGCCATCAATAGATTTGATTTACTTTGGCCACAAAGCTCTCTTCTCCCATTGTGTACCCTTTGTTTCAGCTTTAATGCACTCCTAAATGCTAATGAAAGCACAGTATAGACTGTTTATTCTTAATTTGTTCAATCTGGTTGATTAAACACATGACTAAATGGGTATTAACAATTGAAGTGATAGTTATTATAATAGAAAGTTACATTATTATTATATTATTATTATTATTATTATTATTATTATTATTATTATTATTATTATTTGCACAGCACATAAGAAACAAATACTGAAGAATGACAGTTCCCAAAGGATATACAAAAGTTGATCCATGGGAAGGAAACTGTAGTAAGGAGTTTATATATTATTTACACCATTATAACACTAGGTAATGATCAGTTATTCCACGTTTCAAAAATATAGACTAGAAGGTTTTGGTTGTTTTTACCTCAAAGGGATTATAGGTGTATGGATATGTGAGTGTGTGTGTATGAGATTATATATTAATATATGTATTAATATTATATACAAATATTATATAATATATTAATATCTGAAATATGATATACATTATATTAAAGCATTGCACTGAGCTATAAAGTACCTCACATATATGAAGAATGTTGTTCATAAATATCATGTAAAAAATCTAAAACAAAGAAAATAAACTGACTACATCTATGGGAGCTCAGACTATAGGACAGAGCAGTTGACTGAACTTGTCAGGAGAAACTACAGTATCTTACAGTATCCTTCACAGAATTTTTCCGTGACCAGATCATGCTATATATTAAATAATCAATTTTAAAATAGTTGGGAATGTAAGCAGATCATGTAAAACCATGGAATGTTTATTAAATAATTTTTATATTCTGACTGGATGAGGGATAATATTGACCTTGATAAATGTGGTAATTAAATTTATTTTAGAAAGATCACCTGGTAAGCATCCAGTGAGTGGTACAAGAATGAATAAGATAGAAGAATTGGAGATCTATAGAAGTCAGAAACAATGGTGACTGGACTGAGGCAGGTGGGCAAGAAGTTCTTTAATGCTTATTTTGCACTCTGATATCTATAAAACAGAAGCCATGGAATTTTGATGATGACACATTTGTCCTGCATACACAGAAGAATTCCTGCAACACATGAAGTTTGAGTTTATGAATTAGAAAGTTGGAAAATATTATAAACAAAAATGTACCAACAAAACAGGAAATGTGATTGACTGGTGAAAGATCATTTCTCCACCAGAGAAATGAGCCAATATAAGCCAGATTTGAGCAGACAATGGCAGGTTGACTGAGGAGCAGTTCTCAAGGCGGTTCTCTGGTTCCAAAGAAAGAGGCCAGGGGAATTGTCATGGGAAGGAAGACAGATGGGAGAGGGGAGAGAAAGCACACATAAAGAGGAAGAAGAGAGGAGGAGAGAAAAGAGAAGGAAGGAGAGACCACACTATGTAGATTATATAGGAAAGAGTCTCTGGGGGAGGGGAAGCCTAGCCCCTAAGCTGGAAAGTTCAGGATAGAGGAGAAGGGATGCCAGGTACAGACTGAGGGATGCTTGGAGAACCTGGCTGCCAGGTCTCTTTGATATGTCAGATATGCACTTCAACCAGTTGTCTTAGGTCTGAAACCCAGCAACGGGGAATGGGAATAGTATAAGCGCAATTAATGCTTTATTCTGTGCAAAGAAAGCACGTAGTTGATACTGTTAATAACAGAAATAATCACTGAAAAAATAAAACAGGAAAATAAGTAGAATTAGTGTGTAAGAAGATACTGCAGTTTTGTATATATTGCCTTTAAGAGAATTGAAGTGCTCAGGCATATTCCATGTGTATGTAAGTATGTACTTGTGTGTGCACACACATATCTATGTGTGGATTTCAGAGGTTATTGCTAAGTTTTCCTCAGGAAATGTACACTGTGGTTTTGACACAGTTTCTCTCTGAGACACAGTTTTTATTATTCTTTCAGTACCATACTCTGAAAAAAAAATCACTCTAGAAAAGACTATGTCAGTTTGTAGAGATGCTTATAAAAGCCTTGAAATTTGAATTTGAATATATCTGAAACATACTGACAAAAGAGGAGAGGCAATACCACCACAGGAGAAAGTTGTTAGAAAGTTACAAGAAGAGTTAATGCCACATATTCACAGGTTGGCAGTTTTGATAGGGAAAAAGTTTTTTTTTTTTTTTCCAGAACATATGATGAAAATCAATAAAATTTGGAAAACGGGCTATTCCCTAACTGGAAAACATATAAGATCTGGAGTTAAAAATGAAAATTGTGGAATTGAAAAGGTAGGTTTGGATTTAAGGATTTATTTCTGGCTACTATGAAGGTACTGAACGAATAAACAGGCACTATTACCAGTCACTTTTGGGTGACCAGGAAAGCAGCAGGTGGCTAAAAAAATCTAAAAAGAGGGTTTGGGTGCACTTCATTTCTTTGGTTCTAGGACCACAGAAGGTACGGATCCTTTAAGCGTTTGGTAGCTGGCTATTTTCATTTCTCTCTCTCTCTCTCTCTCTCTCTCTCTCTCTCTCTCTCTCTCTCTCTCTCTCTCTCTCTCTCATATAATATATAAATGGAACCTAATTTTTATGATGTAAATTAGTTGATTCATGAGAATTGCCAAGTATTAATGTCCCCTCAAACCTCAATGTTAAGTCAATAATTCATAGCCATATGTGAGACTTACATTCATTCATACAATCAACACATATATAACAGCAGCTGCTAGGAAAACACTAAATCTTAACTGGTTTGCTTATTTAGTCTTTTCCACTTTTCAGTGTGCAAGTTACATTTTATTCACGACTTAAATTCTTAGTTTGACTTACTGATTGCTTATAAATCAGTAATTTTCAGTCTTTCTAAATATGTCAACACATAGCCTCATTATGTTCCTTTGACCAACCATGCTACTCATATTAGTCTTCACAAAAACCATTTCGAAGGCAGAAAACTTAATATACTAGGTCTCTGGTTGCAGAATCCTAAGGTGATCTCCAGTTATTCTCTAACTGCTTGGATCAGCTCATTGGAGTAATCTCTTTGAGTGAAGATGGCTCAGGACTTCCTTGTAATTGATAAAGGTTGAAAAGACAATGTGTTTTAGCTCCCCTTGGATAAATATTCTACTTACTTCCTATTGCCTCAAAAGAGCTTACACATTTACAAAAAAAAATTCACCTCCCTGATCATTGTGGCTGCTGCTTAGGTCCTCATATTTCTAAGATTGGGGTTCATTTTTCTCTGCTAAGACACTGTGACTTATTTTATGTGTTTGTCCTTTGTCATAGGCCGATCTGTCTTAAGACATCTGGGATACATGATTCCCCTTATTGTGCTTCCAATCAGATCTTTCTCACATCCTGTTTTATTCTTAATCAGAAAATATTTTCTTCTCTTACAATCCACTTTACTTAGATCACATGCACACATATAACCCTAAACGTCACCATTTCAAGGCCAACTGTGTTATGTAAAACTAATAATCACAAAAGTGACCTCAGCATATTTTAACCATAGATGTGAAGAGTGTGAAAATTGTGGAGCTAGGTTTAGAATTCTAGATCAAAGTTTAAATTTATAGATTATGGAACAATTACACTTAAGATCTGAAGAAAAATAAACAGGCTGTATGATGGAAAGCCCCTCACGACTGGGACTGTAGAGCACTCTCCAGGAACTAGGTGCAGTCTTTAGGGCATAAGTTAGGGGGAGTTGAACCCTCTGTCATGCATGCAGAAACACAAAAGGTGTCTGCTTACAAGCATAGATGACTGTTACAAGTGTGTATAGCCTGTCTCATACCCAAATTTCAACCTTGAGAAACCTTAAGCCAAGGACCCAGCAAACTGCACCTAGACTCATGATCCTCAGAAATGGCATAATTTGTTTAAAATCACCAAAGTAGGATAATTTTTTTCCTCAGGACTGGAGTAGCATGTGAGTTTTGTGTATATCCATCAGATGTGGGCAAACTTGGAATTGAAATCATAAGTCTGCAGCTTGACAGATCTGATGAAGGTATTTTCTCGATTAGTTTAAAACACCCAGAATTTATTTCTTACAAATTTCATCTTTCATTAAAAGCCAGGAAATGTTCACTGGGGGAGGTGGGTGCTGACTTTGTGCCTGGGAGAACTGCATGTTTCTAGAATTTTCATTCATTCATTTCCTTCAGGAGAACATTACTCAGTTGAATTAGCTTAGCATCTGCAATAACCTGAGAGAGACCCCAGGGCAACAGAATCCACAAAATCTGTGGCAATGAAGACATAAAACAGCTTGTTTCTTCCAAAGATTGGGTAATTCAATCACCATCTTCCAGAAGGCCACCAGCAGGAGAATGATAGAAATGACATATTTGCTGTTTGTGGAAGAAAAAAAAATGTAATTGGAAGGAAATAAGACAAGATGTTCACAGATAAAGGAGGAAATATCTTCTGGCTGAAAACACCGTGAGCTAGTTTACTCATATGCCAACAATAAATCTCTGTTTTCCTCATCACCCACGAAGATGGGCTACAATGAAATTTGAACCATTTTTGCATTCAGCAGAATGGTAGGTATTTACTTATTTATTGATAATGTCTAGAGATGGATCTATAAAGAATAAAGGTTAGTCACTTTAGCAGAACAAGCAGAACTGTTTATCATTTCACAAACCTAATAACTGATCTCCTAAGAACAGAGCTGAGTACTTGGGCTGCAATTATAACTCCACCCCATACATTCTGCCATTTAGCAGCAACTTCGATTTTGTGATTAGCAAGCAAACTGCCTAGCCTGTGCTTATTGGACTATACATTCTTGATGGGGCTTCAGTGCTTTGGTCTGTAAAATCTTTTACAGGCTGTATTCATCACAATTTCTTACCCAAAGTATGTTTTGACATCATGGAAGAATCAGTGTGAGGAACAAGATAAGGGTATTGTCTAATGCGATGTTTACACTCGAGTTGTTAAATCACGGCGGTTCTCGGTTAGGAAGATGAACAGCTCAGTTAACATGTTCCTGTGGACATGTTTGGACTTGTTCTGTTTCCCAGTGCCTATTAAAAATAGAGCATATTTGTGAAAACCTAAAGTTAAAATAGTTTTGTATAGTTTGTAAAAGGTAGGGATTACAACAGGCTGATTATAGTTGTACGTTTGGCAGAGAAAAGTGTGCATGTAAAAAAAAGGAATATTAAAAAATAACATGACGTGTTACTAAAGGAACAGAAAACCTTGCATGGGAGTTGACCTATATTATATGTAATGTCCACTTGAATGACATTTTGGAGTTTGCCAAGCAAGATTCTGTATACTAACTGTGATGGGACTTTCTGCTCCATAAAACCCTTTAAGGCAAGCCAGTGTGCAACTTGAAAGTTGATATTGTTCGGTTCTTTTCACTTAATATATATTTAAAAATAATATTCAAAAGAAACTTCATGACCTAATGTCTGTATCTTTTCAGGAGTAAAAATTTGACTGACCTCACTTCAGCGAGAGGGAAGGCACGTTGCTGAGTAATGCAGTTTAAAAAATTACACATGTAACAATCAGTTTTCAAGACTACAGCTTCTATGACAAATAAATATATATTTCTTCCTAGTTCTAAAGGTTTAAACTCTGAAATAATTGTGTCCTTGTGGTTATTTTTCATGATATGCTCTATTGCTTAACGGTTGCTAGCTTCCCTCTTCACCATGTCTCTCAATGTGTCTCTGTGTCCAAGTTTTGTTCTACAAATAAGCCACTCGTCTTGTATCAGGACTTGCTGTAATGAGCATACTTGATCATCTATGAAAACACTCTTTTTCCAAAGAATGTTGCATTTAGAGTTCCGGAGTTTTAATTTTTTTAGCACTTGAAGCTTGGAAGCAAATATTTAGCTCATAACAAAATACTCTATTATCTTTCACATAACTCAACTAAAATTAAAAAATTTCATAAGTATATCATATATATTCAGAGTTAAATGGTAAATAATCACAAAAATATAATTGGAACCTATTGCTTCCTAGTCTGTCAATAATATTTTTATTTTTTTAGATCCCTATTGTATGTCATACATGTGTACATAGAGAATATTCTTTATAGGAAGAATTAAAATATACAAATGTGTATAAAAAGATGAGAAGTCATTAACTAAATTACAAAATATTAATGATTTTAATGCATGATTTCTTATTTTTAAACTACAATTTGCATCCAGTTGTTTACAGCTTCTAATGCGTATGTGACATACAGGAAGACAGGTAAGATTCAGACTTCCAGATCTTCCCATGTTGAAACTAGGATTCCAAGTGTTAATTTTAAAGATCCTTTTCTGCAAATCCAAATGTTGATAATACTGCAAAACCAGTTTATGATAATAATTACTCTAGCTCTAGTTTGGCCATTTTAAGGGAACAGAAAGTGAACACAATAATAATAATGGAATCTACATGATACAAAGTATCATGATGTAATTGATACTTAAGGAAAAGTATCAAAATTATTAGAAGTTTATATAAATAAGTTAACAGAGAAGAAGAAAGTTCTTATTCTGTTGACATAGCATTTTTAAACACCTTTTCAGACATTCACTTTGTGTGTTCTTGTTAAGTTTGGGATTTTCACTGCTACTATAGTTGCCTTTCTGCACACATTATTTCAGTCAGTGGAATCTCTTTTTCTTTGTTACTATGACTTTACACTTGAGCTTCCTTGATTCTATATGTTTTCATCAAGGTCCTTAGCATCCATGTTAGGGAATTCATGGCATCCATGGAAATCATTTCTACAAGTTTACAGTATTTATATGCTCATCTAAATTTGTCTCACTAGATTTGCTTTGATCTGAAGTGTGATGTCTACAAAACACTGGCTTCTGGCCTCATGCCTTATTTTTCTCCTCTGAGATAAGGACTTGTCTCCAGCTGAGCTAAGCTATATGGTGGGAAGGTTTTTATAGTTCTTCAATCCTGGCAAAAACAGAACAGCTTCAGAGTTAAATCTAAACTGTGAAGTCTCTTCCTATGCACAGATGTCATAGATTTAATTATATCTCCTTTGATAACAAAGCAAATGTCTCCTCTAACCATTACCTTGTAGAGTTTTGTTGTCTCAGTACAGGAGGCTTATAATCAAAACATCTGTGACATGCTAGTCCTTTGTATTTTTAATGAATTCGTTTAGGTAAAGCAGACTACAACTGATTGGCACGTGAACGTTAACCAGCCTTATCCCTTTACTTGAGTTTCATGAGTGACCAGCCATTCTTTCTTAAAGCTTTTAGAGACATGGACTTCTAAACAACTTATTGTGTAGACTAAATTCTTATCCTTGAATTTTACAGATTTGGGTCCAAATATTTCCAAGAAATGTCAAAAGCTTTTTATTACTTGGTAGACCTAAGAACTTCCTTTCTGTCTGAGTAAATGTCTTTTGTACACAAGTGTAAACACATTTTCATGGCTCTTCCCATTTTCTATCTCAGTAAAAAAAAAAAATTAAACTGTTTAATTTAGTGAACTGACTTGTTTAATGCTATTAGTTTCAGGTGCAAAAAGACTGCTTACATTTGTTCACTACGTGGGTTTGCATATGGTAATTTATGTTAATAAGTGCTCTTTTGCAACTAGGAATTGAGAAACACAAAATAATTCTGTGCAGAGTGACATTTTTTTTCTTTTTAATCCTAATTCTAGTCACTCCACAGGACCCTAGAGTAGGAGAAACAGATTTTTCTTTGAAGATTCATGTTGAAACTAAATAGACCAGCGGGAGAAGAATATGAGACTTCTGCCAGTGGCATTGAACATTTCAGACTACCTTCAACATGAAAAACCTCATTCTAGAGACTGTGTGTATTAGTCAGATTTCTATCATAGAGGCAAAACACTTGAGCAAAAACTAAAAGGAGGAAATCACAGCTGTTTCATGGTTCCAGAGATTTTAGTTCATGCTTAGCCGGCCACACTGTCATTGGTTTGCCACATAGTGAAACAAATTAGTTTAGCTCATGGCTGAAAGAGGTAAGTACAGAAACATAACAAACAAAATAACAAACAAACAACAACAACAAAAATAAATAAAATCAGGGCTAATGACAAGATACAAGTCCACAATTCATGTCCCTGTAGACCCAGTTCTTTGAAGTACAGTGTGCCTTTAAATATTTTCAAGAATCTAAATTACGAACCTAAAAATGGATAAACTTATTGATGGACCCAGACTCTTCAATACAGACATATACTCATGAAACCATGGGTACAATCAAAAGCTAATTAATTCAACTATCCTGAAGGTCTGGTTCAGACACTGCAATTAATGCCTGCCTGCTTACCAACCAGAGAAAATGTCTGTTTGCTTATTTGCCACACGTTTTTGATCAGCTTGTTTCAAAGTCATTTTTTCCTTAATTGTCCATTCAAATATTTTATTTATCCTGTTTTTTTCTTTCTAATCACTTTAAAATTACTCTCTATTATTCCAGATATAAGACGTTGGTCAGGTACGGAGTTTAACATATTATTTATTAAGTCACGCTTATTAGTCTTTTTTAACAACTTTATTGATCATGTCTGACTAAAGAAAATTCATTTTGAAACATCCGATTAGTTAAGCCTATGCTCAGTCTATTCACCTGAACCTACAGATGCCTAACAGGCAGGTGTGGCCATGTTAGGATATAAAATACCATGTATGAGTTCCTTAGTGACCTTAATGGTATCAGATATAATATAATCAGATATAATGTTCATGCCCTTGGAGTTAAAATAACAGTCTTGATTTACTGTTTTAGTAACTATGGAAAATAGCCATTTCAATGTGGCTTTCCTATTATGCTATGTTTTTCTTTACTGATCAATAATATGTTTGAGGTTTTTATTTCAACATTACAATTACTTCTGAGATTATTTTATAATTATTTTTCTCCATCATCTATCGTTCCTCCATATATACATACCACTCTCTTTCCATTAATTTTTATTGCAGACATTTATGTATAAACATATATATCCCAAAATATAGCTTGTTCTTGACTTCACTCTGCATCAAAGAAACTTCTCTTTTAAACAGATGGCAACCACTACAGAAAAATCAAAACAAATCAAGATGCAGAGCTGTGAAGTCCAGCCTCAACAAATACTTCTACAAAACAGTTCCATACCCATTGCTTCATGGACATTTTGGAAGAGATTTTAAAGTATGGAGGATCAGAAAGTTTGTTGTAAAACTGTGTCTCCCAGTAATATCAAAAGCTAGACTTTTTTTTATTAGATATTTTCTTTATATACATTTCAAATTTCAAATGCTATCCTGAAAGTTCCCTATACCCTCTCCCCTCCCTGCTCCCGTACCCACCTACTCCCACTTCTTGGCTTTGGCTTCCCCCTGTACTGGGGCATATAAAGTTTGCAATACCAAGGGGCCTCTCTTCCCAGTGATGGCTGACTAGACTATCTTCTGCTACATATGCAGTTAGAGACATGAGCTCTGGAGGTACTGGTTAGTTCATATTGTTGTTCCACCTATAGGGTTGTAGATCCCTTCAGCTCTGGTGCTTTCTCTAGCTTCTGCATTGCGGGCCCTGTGTTCCATCTTATAGATGACTGTGAGCATCTACTTCTGTATTTGCCAGGCACTGGCATAGCCTCATATGAGACAGCTATACCAGGGTCCCTTCATCAAAATCTTTCTGGCATATGCAATAGTGTCTGGGTTTGGTGGCTGATTATGGGACAGATCCCTGAGTGGGGTAGTCTCTGGATAGTCCATCCTTTTGTCTTAGCTCCAAACTTTGTCTTTGTAACTCCTTTCATGAGTATTTTGTTCCCTATTCTAAGGAGGAATGAAGTATCCACCCATTGGTCTTCCCTCTTTATTTTCTTGTGTTTTGCAAATTGTATCTTGGGTGTTCTATGTTTCTGGGTTAATATCCACTTATCAGTGAGTGCATATCTAATGACTTATTTTGTGATTGGGTTACCTCACTAAGGATGATATCCTCCAGATACGTCCATTTGTCCAAGAATTTTATAAATTCATTGTTTTTTAATAGCTGAGTAGTACTCCATTGTGAAAATGTACCACATTTTCTATATCCATTCTTCTGTTGAGGGACATCTGGGTTCTTTCCAGCTTCTGGCTAGAAACTAGAATTTCAAAGTCTCACCAATATGTCAATTACTAATTAAAGAGTCACACTGATTCATATTTTAACTATAACTAATTTTATTATCTGGTGTCCATCTTCATTTTTTAACACTAATATGGTGTCTGATAATGTTTTCAGTCACTACACATCACTGTAAATACTTCTTTCCATAGTATTTGTAACACCTATGCAGTCCCTTTTGCAATACATTCAAACCAAAAAAAAAACAAAGAGAAAGGAATAGACCACATCACGCACTTGACAAGGTTCAGCTGTTTCAAAATTGCACCACCTTCAACTAATGGCTTCTAGATACAACATTTAGATTGATTTGGAAAATTAGCATAGGTAATCATTGGTAATAAGTACTATGTTAATGAATTTCATCTCCATGTTGATTTTGGTTTTTATAGTGTTTTCCCCCAACAGGTGATGGAGTTTTGTCTATGACAAATATTTATCGGCAAAATTACCTGTAGATCAAGATTTTTAAATTTTGTTTCGTTTTTAGTATCCTTTTTGCTTTACTGTTCATTGCAGGAATTAATGTCCTCTCTTCCCTGACTCCAGACCCAATCAACTCATGCATGAAAATGAGGTCAGCTCTATATATGGTTACCATTTTTATTTGCTTTGGGTCATCAATGAATCATGCTGTACTCAGGGAAGCCGAGCCTTCTCTCATCTAAGCATGTATAATGATCTTAATGAAGGTTCTGTGAATATCCTATGAACTCTTCTCTTAGTCGCTATATACCCACAATATTTGTTAACTCAGGTTGCTTTGTTTTACTCCACTCAGCATTGTAGATAATTTATTGATTGAACTCAGATTAGCTGAAAATTTAAAATGTCTATCCCAGATCATTTGCATAGAAATAACAGTGAATAACTGCTCACACAGATTTCTTCCTTGAAATGGGAGACATTTATTGATTTAAAATCATGAGAGTTGAAATTATAAATTTTTAGAACAAATCGGCATTTTTCCATTGTGTAAATGAACCACGTTTTCCATATCCATTCTTCTGCATGGGGTATCCAGGTTGTTTCAAGCTTCTGGCTATCACAAACAAGGCTGCTATGAACATAGTGGAACACGTGCCCCTGTGTCATGGTAGGGCATCTTTTGGGTATATTCCCAAGAGTGGTATAGCTGAGTCTTCAGATAGATCTATTTCCAATTTTCCGAGGAACCTCCAGATTGATTTCCAGAGTAGTTGCACTAGTTTACAATCCCACCAGCAATGGAGGAGTGTTCCTCTTTCTCCACATCCTCTCCAACATGTGTTTTCACCTGAGGTTTTGATCTTATTCATTCTGATTTTGGGTCATTTTGATTTGCATTTCTCTGTTCACTAAGTACTTTGAACATTTCTTTATGTGCTCCTCAGCCATTCGAGAGTCTTCAGTTGTGAATTATTAGTTTAATTAATTATTTTTTCCTCTTCTGTTCCTTGTCAGTTTGATTATTGTTTTGCTCTTAGTTCTTATCTGCCAATTCCTAGACACTTTGCAGAAGGCTTCAGCCAGAGAAGCTTATCTGACTCTTCAGTTTTGAACGTAGTCTGGGCTTTACATAAAAATGATTTCTGATGGAGTTATTAAAGAGCTAGGAAACAATGTGTTATAAGCTCTGTCTTTTGAGGTTACTGAGGTGGGAAGAATAATGATGAATACTGAAACTGAGATCTTGTCCATGCTAAGGCAGTTTTCTAACACTGAGGTGCATAGCCCAATCAGAAAGGAGTATTGCTTGTATTATTTTGTGGAAAGTTAAGTGGAGCATAAATGGGAACTCAAAAAAAAAAAAACCACCCTCAAAATCAAAAACAAAACAAAACAAAACAAAACCCCAACTAATCTAGAAAGCAAGCTATACAATTATAAAAATGACTGTAAAAGAGGATGGAAAGTTTGCAAATGAAGAAATTCAAAGGGTTACTAAATACTAAAAAAAATGTTCAACATCTTTAATTATCAGGACAGTATAGATTTAAACTGTTTTAAGATTCCACACACATTGTTGTTGGGAGTGTAAACTAGTCCAGACACATCAGAACAAAAGTTTCTAAAAATTGACAAAAATTGGTCTAATATATGATACTTTGCTATATGATCTGATATACTACTCCTAGACATATTATTAAAAGACTATATCTTATTGTAGAGACTTTTTTTACATCTAATTCACAGAGGTTCAATTCACAATTCAGGAAATGATATCAACATGGATGTCCATCAATAATAGGATAATGAAAGTGTAGCAGAGATGCAATGTAGAGGAAAAAAAACAATTTATGAAGATTTGTATTGTTCCTAATGTAACAATGCAAAGCTGTGTTACCTTTCAAATTGCTAAGAATAAGAGACTATGAGTTCTCATTAGGTCAATTATATAAATCCTAACCTGGCAAGGTTGACTGTACAGAACAAAGAGATATAGAACGAAAGCTAGAGCCAGAGGATTGGAAGAAAGGCTAAGTAATGCTGTCTTTTGGACACAAGATGGCTATCATATCACCTGTATAACATCTATACAACATTAAGTGACCTAAAATTCTCTGCTTGGCATTGTGGCTGGGGTAAAGCTTAGGAGACCTCAACTCTACATAACTATGGTGTTTCTGGGGAAGAGCACACCAAACGTTTGATCACCCAATATCAAATATTCAGGAAGAAGAATGCACATACAAGTGATATACAGACTGATCAGGTTATATTTAAGCATTTAGGGATATGTATGCTTATATGCACACATATATGTACTTAACACTATAAAAGAAGTTATGAGTTTGAAAGAGAGCAAGGAGGAATATATGGAAGGGTTTGGAGGGAGGAAAGTGAAGGAGGGAATGATGTAATTATGATGCAGAAAAAAAGGAAATAAAGGTACTTCCCACTTGGATTGGAGAGAGTCTTCTAAGTCTCCATTCCCACCTAAGGAGCTATAGTACATTGATGGCTTTTGGAGAGTGGAGAGTGAGTTTTCTGTGAGGATGTGGATACTGGTAAGTTCTCCATATTCCAATGAATGAATCCATATCCATGTACACTTGGGTAGCACTAACTGGACTCAGTGGATTAAAAATAAATAATCTATGCATACTTGTGTGGTTAAGTGTGATCTCTTAGTCTTTTTCTCTAGTCATCTCTGTCATTCTATTTCAGACTGTATGGACTCTTCCTCTAAATAGTATCAAAAAATAAACTCTTTCTTTTGAAGGAACGCTCTTTGAGAGATAATGAGAATTAGATAAGACACAGAAGGTAGAATCTTAATGACTGATATAGACTTTGTAAATGAAGGTAGAGAGATCAGATGTACGTATGTGTAGGAAGAATAGCAGGCCTCACTGACAAAGTGGTGGCCACCTCTGCATAAAGGTAGGGGGCTGTGTAGCTGCAGAGGCAACTCCCACATGAGGAAATAATTGAAGACTGTCTGAGAGCTTAAAGATTGGTGACACAGATAATATCAGCCAACCAGGAACTGCCACTTGGAAGACATGCTTACTCTGAATGAATGGAATGAGTGGAGGGTATAAAGGGCAACCCCTGATTAATAAATGAGCTTGCTACAGCATTTTCTCCTGCCCCCAAACTCTGAATGGTTGACTCCATGCCACCTCATCTGCAATACCAAAGGGCGAGTACCATCCAGTGTCGGGTGGTCTGGGATAGAGCATCACATATGGACACTCCTTATCTCTTATGTTGTAGTCTCTATGATTTTGGGACTCTACCAAGGTAAATCATCACCAGATGTAGCCAAATGACCCTAGGTAGCCATTTTATTAAACTTTTTAGTCTGTAGAATATGTATCGGGAACATAGATAAATACCTATAGATTTTATATCTTATATAGAAAATATAACTCTAGTATTTAATTTTGTTATTATTCTAGTGTGAGAGCAAAAAAAAGATGAATTAAAGAAAGAAAGAAAGAAAGAAAGAAAGAAAGAAAGAAAGAAAGAAAGAATTTGTAGATTTCATAACACTTGTTCTTCCAGAGATTTTACTATCGACCTTTTCCTATGAGACACTAGTGGAGACTTGGGAGGAGATCTGAGTGATCTGCTCATAAGAGTGGGGACAACTTACAGTTGTTTTGTTTCTGTTCCCTTGGCCATATATTTCAATTACATGTTGTGACTTCATACTGCTACTTTCTGGATCTCACATCCTAAAGTTTATGTGTAGACATGTGGTTCTATTCCACATGAGCAAGAAATAACAATAAATTATTCCTGTCAAAACAGAATTCAAACAATAATTAAACATAGCTATTGTGTAGATTTATTTTGGGGCATCTCTGGAGTCTCTGTCCCTAACTAGCAGGGTTAAGTTGTAGTGGTCCAAATTGGTGACTTTTGATGAATGTCACATATATGATTGCTTTCCTTTGTTGATTTTTTTACAACTCTACAATTGTTTTCTTTGATAAACTTATAAAACTATTTGCATTGAATCTTTTCTATGCGAGGAAATATGTGAGTTTATCTTTCTGTGTTCTTAGAATTTTTTTTAAGATAAAATCACCTTTGGCTAGTGGTTTTGCTCTGCAAGTAATTTTCTGTATGCTTCTTATAATCTTGAATGTTTCCTTTGTCTTCTTTTGTTCAATTGGTTTTTACAATAAAATCTTGCCAAATATCTATGGTTTTAGAAGTTTATTTTCAATATATGGCTCCATTGTTCAATAGAGAGTATGTGTTCACCAAGATATTGAAAATCAATCTGGTAGAAGAAAACCACATGGTTCCTTGTATAAAGACATCAAAGCAACCTACCTAGCTTTTTTCTTATCTATAATGAGGATTGCCCTTTCTACAAGAAGCAGCATAACAGGAAAAAAAAAGAGAGAGAAAAAGATGCAAGGGGGAATTCACAGAAGGAAATGTTCAACTCCACACTAACCCTCCTGATGTGTGATGTGCATTTTGCATTCACATATGATAAGGCAATGACACCTATATTATTTCTTCAGCATGCTGCCAAATCCCACAGCATGTAGTTGGAAAAAAATTATAGCTTTACTTTAGCATCTGAGAATAATTTTGAGCATCGTGCTAGTGTTAGGATAGCCTCTGCATTTACAAATGTGCCCAAATGTCACTATAGATCTTTTGAGTTCAAAAGTTGAGCTTACTGGTACTTAAAGAAAGACCTTTCCAAAACACTAGCAAACATCAAACAATCGTACATTGATTCAGTTTAAACTGAATCTTGAACTATAACATGTTAATCAATGTGAGATTTTTCTTGGTCAGCTGACACCACAGCACAGCATCAGTGATAGTGTGGATCCCAAGTTGGGCTCGTCCCTGGCTGGCCATTCCTTTAGACTCTGTTCCATCCCCCCTGCCCAAACTTCTTTTAGACAGGAACAGTTGTGGTTCAAAATTTTGTGGGTGAGTTGATGTCCCCATCCCTGTATAGAAAATGATAAAACACAGATTTTAGTATGTAACAAAAATGCAAAAATATCTAATTTTAAAATTCATGTGTGCAAGCTTTGAGATTCTGTCTAGGCATACTATATGCATGAAAAATCCCATGCTGAGTTAATGTCCCCAAATTTTTACTCTCTTCCAGTTGTCTGATTCAAAATTACTTTTTTCTTTTGTGTTCATTTTAAATCTGGCTTTATGTAATTACTGTCCAGATAATTCATAATATAATACTTGTTCAAATATATATATATATATATATATATATATATATATATATATATATATATATATTTGTCCATAGACAGGTTTCTTTTCAACCAATTTTCTTTAGATTTATTTTTTTCCTCATTTGCTTCTGTCTTTCTTATGGCTATAGAAATGTAGAATGGTCACAGTTTATGCCCAGTTTTTCCTTTCCATCTCTCTTTTTCCAAAAATTCATTTCTTAGCACTCATTTTACAGGACATTTATGTCATGAAAAATGAGACAGACTGTGTTAAGCACTGTTCATTACCACTGTATTCTTCTGTTTTACCATTGTAAGATGTACTGAGTGCCATGTTCTATTGTGGATGTGTCAACACAAAATGAAATAGCAGCTTAAGGCCTCTGTTCATTTCCTTTCTATTATCCTAGAAAGTATTTCCTATTTTGAAATACTTTCAATGCATGAAAGAAAATTAAAAGCCTGGATCATTTTCTTCTTTTGGTAAAATAAGACAGTAACTTTTAATTTAACCCCCCTTTCTATTAAAAAACAAAACAAAACAAAACAAAACAAAAAAACCAAAAACCAAAAAACAAAAACAAAACGAAAAAACAAAACAAAACAAAAAAAAAACCCCTAAACCTAAAAACAACTTTATGGTTCTATGTGTTAAGGACAAAAACCACCATGATACAATACCTGCTATTATCTTGGGGAATTAGCTCAACAGCCTTCAAAGGCTTCCTTCCAAGTGTTCTGAATTCCTTTCTTTGAATTCTGAATAGAATTTGTTTGGCCAAGCAGGTGTATGAATCACAGAGGATATATGTTTTTTTCAATCAGAAATGATCCTTGCCACCCCCAGTGCTTCTATCTCTCTCTAGCTGTGTGTTTGAGTGTGAATAGCTATAGAAATTGGCTTCATGGGACCGCAAGTTTTTGAGACAAAGAAAACTACCTGCCTCTTCTTTTGGAGTCTTGCCAAGACCCCCAAAGAAACTGTTTAAGCAGGCAAATTGTAGTTCACTGGGCATGGTGTTTAGGGAATAACCATAGCAAGGAGAGTCTTATTAACAATGTGACTAGTAGTGTAGATGCAGTATTGTGGCCAGAGGAAAATAGAAAGTAAGTTTCAAAGATGGCCATTTGAAATACATTCTAGGCTCTTCACATGCTAAATGAATCTAATTGTATCAGAGCCATGGTCATTACTGCTTTTAAAATTATTTTAATTTTATATGAAGAGAAACACAAGATTTGATGAGGAACTTCAGTTTGAGTGGTAAAATAAACTTATAATACAGAAAAATATGAAAAAATAAACATATCTGTCATATTATGGTCCTACTCTGACAGGATAGGAAATGAAGGGCTGAAAATCCTCTGAAACTCTCAGTGGAGCTGCATAACGTCTGTTGACACAAACTGGCCTTCTGATTATGCCTGACTGTAATTTTGGTCAAGTTGGAGATATTCTGTCAATCTCCATTTTCTAAGGCAAAAGATCACTTGAGGTGGAAATATCTGTTTGGTGAACTAGTGTAAAAGATTTTGAGATTGAATAATTATGAATTCACAGTGATCACTTGTTGAGATAGACAGTGATGTGGAAAGACTCATTGTCAGGTTTGGTTCATAGTCTTCAGTTCTATATCTGTGTGCGTGTGCGTGTGCGTGTGTGTAAGCATGTGCTCATACACACACATGGAAACCTACACTGTCAAATTATTTATTTTTGAAATAAAACCAGTGTATTTTTAAGTTTTGTTTCAATCCACTCATGTCTATGTTTTTTATCAGCAGTTTCCGGGGGCTTCTGCTACCATAATGTTTAGTGTACAGCACCTAATGATTTACTTTCTTGTTTTCCATATAATCTTTTAAAAAGGCATTTTGCTTTTAAAGCAAGGCCTTATCAAGTCATTTCTTTGCATAGAATCTTCCACAGTTTTACATTTCAAGGTGAAATTTTTGATACACATTATTAAGTCTTGCAAAACCAGGACATGGGGTCTACTGAGATAACTCGGTAAATAAAGTGCTTGTCCTAAGCCTAGCAACCTGAGTTTTGTCATTAGATCCCACCATGGAAGGAGAGAGTGCACTTACAATAGTATATACTCTTCTCACCTTGCATATATCATGTGTGCACTTGACTCGTAAATATATCAAACACATCCCACCAAACCCACACAGGATGGCAGGGTGGTGATGATGATAAGTGGTTTGGCCATTGACAATTTTTCTTGGTCATTCTGTCCTCTGTACCTCCTCAGGTTTTAACAACTTAAATTTAATTTAAATTAAAACGGAACTCTTTTCCATGAATGTGCCTTGCACAGATGCCTGTCTGTTCAAAACACTAGGTACTACTTCACTGAATTTGATATCACACTTAAAGAGGTGTCCAGCATTTTTAATATTGTCACACGGACTTTATCCACAGTGTTTCCAGTTGAGCAGCACACAATAATGCCCCATCACCACCAAAATAAAATTACAAAGAGTCAACTGTTCCTCAAAAGAAAACTCAAGCCAGGTGTCAATAACCAGGCCAAAAATCTGTGTCTGGTTAGGTTAAAGGCACTAGAAGGGAACCTAGTTTGAGAATTCTGCAAAATGGATATGATATTAAACTGTCCCTAAGCTATTTCTTTTATATCTACAGATTGGTGCATTTCTCAGCCCTTCTCAGTGAAACTTCTTTTTTGCAGTGGATGGTGATTAATACAGAATCCTATAACTTCCCAACATGCAGAGAATAAGAGATTATGTAATTCTCCCCTAAAAATAGGATATTTATTATACACCCTTACCACAAAGTATGATGGAGCACTGTGTAGAGAAAAGATTGTAAGACAAGAGGTTGTAAAGATATATAATTTAAGTGAACTTTATAGACAGAAGAGTCTTCACACAGGTGAACTCAGAGACTGACTGCCTGTGTAAGACCTGCACTAGATCAAGCTAACTCAAATTATAACATGTAAGAAAGACAAGATCACACGGTACCACCCTTATTTCGACTATATTTTAATATTAAAAAGTGAAGCACTTAGAAGCATCCAGAATGTATATTTTTGAAATGCTTTTATGGGCACATATGCTTATATTTATGTATCATTATACGTTTGTTTTTCAAATCATATTTTATGTCAATTATTATTAGTATTTTGTTGTTCTTCTTCTTGAGAGTGGTGGAATATAGGAATCCATTAGATAAGCAAGAAGCTTCAGTGGATTCTGCTAGAGCCAGTATGTTTCAGGGATCACTCATCTTTTATTTAAGTGAGAACAATCCTTGAGTGAATCCGGAACATCACCTGCCATATTCTCAGAGCCTGTCAGTAGAGGCAGCATATGTGCCACACTTTCAATAAGGTAGCATCATTTCTGTTTGACTTCAAGGATATATGAAGTAAAGGCTGCAGTAGAGGGTAATTTTTAACATTACCATTTTAAAAGAATTTTTAAGACAAAGTCTCCTTATGTTGCTGAGACTAGCCTGGATCTTACTATATATAGTCTTGGCTTCAAACTTTTCTCAGCATCCCAAGGGATAGAATTAAATGCATGTTCCACCATTCCTGGCCGTTTTTCTCTTAATCATACCAATTCTTAGTTTAGACTTAACCACCTTTAAGCTCAATGATCTGAAGAAACAATAATTTTGTTAGCCCTGCATGTTGGTAATCATGACTTTTTTGTGGAGTCCAGTAAGAGTGGCTTGCTTTTCTTTCTTAATGAATGGGGAATCAAATGCTGTGTGTCCTGTAAGCTGCTGGAAATGCATTAAGAATTCTGCAGCATTGTTTTTGGTGGTCCAATAAATCTCCTAGTCCTACTATTCATCTGTATACTCTGAAAGAAACATTCAAATCATATTTTTTTCAAATCATTTGATGCTTGTGACTAGAAGATTAAAAGTACTTATGTAATCAAATACCCTTCTCCATGTAATTGCCCCTCCTTCCACAGGCTGTCATAGGGCCATATCAGGAAAGCAGGACTTCCTACACAGGTCTATTGAGTTTCTTCTGAGGGAACATTTGGACAAACCAAGGTAGACCTTGAAGAGCCTTTTCCAAACTTGGAGTAATGCATTACGTTTGCCCCTCTATACTGTATGCATAGAGAAGTCCACATTCTGGGACACAGCATGGGTCCCAAGTTATTTACCCTAGGAAAGAGATCTGGAACCATAGATGCGAGCATCAGCAACAGAATACAAGAAATGGAAGAGAGAATCTCAGGTGCAGAAGATTCCATAGAGAACATCGACACAACAGTCAAAGAAAATACAAAATGCAAAAGGATCCTAACTCAAAACATCCAGGTAATCCAGGACACAATGAGAAGACCAAACCTACGGATAATAGGAATTGATGAGAATGAAGATTTTCAACTTAAAGGGCCAGCTAATATCTTCAACAAAATAATAGAAGAAAACTTCCCAAACATAAAAAAAGAGATGCCCATGATCATACAAGAAGCATACAGAACTCCAAATAGACTGGACCAGAAAAGAAATTCCTCCCGACACATAATAATCAGAACAACAAATGCACTAAATAAAGATAGAATATTAAAAGCAGTAAGGGAGAAAGGTCAAGTAACATATAAAGGAAGGCCTATCAGAATTACACCAGACTTTTCACCAGAGACTATGAAAGCCAGAAGAGCCTGGACAGATGTTATACAGACACTAAGAGAACACAAATGCCAGCCCAGGCTACTATACCCGGCCAAACTCTCAATTACCATAGATGGAGAAACCAAAGTATTCCACGACAAAACCAAGTTCACACAATATCTTTCCACGAATCCAGCCCTTCAAAGGATAATAACAGAAAAGAAGCAATACAAGGACGGAAATCACGCCCTAGAACAACCAAGAAAGTAATCATTCAACAAACCAAAAAGAAGACAGCCACAAGAACAGAATGCCAACTCTAACAACAAAAATAAAAGGGAGCAACAATTACTTTTCCTTAATATCTCTTAATATCAATGGACTCAATTCCCCAATAAAAAGACATAGACTAACAGACTGGCTACACAAACAGGACCCAACATTCTGCTGCTTACAGGAAACCCATCTCAGGGAAAAAGACAGACACTACCTCAGAGTGAAAGGCTGGAAAACAATTTTCCAAGCAAATGGACTGAAGAAACAAGCTGGAGTAGCCATTTTAATATCGGATAAAATCGACTTCCAACCCAAAGTTATCAAAAAAGACAAAGAGGGACACTTCATACTCATCAAAGGTAAAATCCTCCAAGAGGAACTCTCAATTCTGAATATCTACGCACCAAATGCCAGGGCAGCCACATTCATTAGAGACACTTTAGTAAAGCTCAAAGCATACATTGCACCTCACACAATAATAGTGGGAGACTTCAACACACCACTTTCTTCAAAGGACAGATCGTGGAAACAGAAACTAAACAGGGACACAGTGAAACTAACAGAAGTTATGAAACAAATGGACCTGACAGATATCTACAGAACATTTTATCCTAAAACAAAAGGATATACCTTCTTCTCAGCACCTCACGGGACCTTCTCCAAAATTGACCATATAATTGGTCACAAAACAGGCCTCAATAGATACAAAAATATTGAAATTGTCCCATGTATCCTATCAGACCACCATGGCCTAAGACTGATCTTCAATAACAACATAAATAATGGAAAGCCAACATTCACGTGGAAACTGAATAACACTCTTCTCAATGATACCTTGGTCAAGGAAGGAATAAAGAAAGAAATTAAAGACTTTTTAGAGTTTAATGAAAATGAAGCCACAACGTACCCAAACCTATGGGACACAATGAAAGCATTTCTAAGAGGGAAACTCATAGCGCTGAGTGCCTCCAAGAAGAAACGGGAGACAGCACATACTAGCAGCTTGACAACACATCTAAAAGCCCTAGAAAAAAAGGAAGCAAATTCACCCAAGAGGAGTAGACGGCAGGAAATAATCAAACTCAGGGGTGAAATCAACCAAGTGGAAACAAGAAGAACTATTCAAAGAATTAACCAAACGAGGAGTTGGTTCTTTGAGAAAATCAACAAGATAGATAAACCCTTAGCTAGACTCACTAAAGGGCACAGGGACAAAATCCTAATTAACAAAATCAGAAATGAAAAGGGAGACATAACAACAGATCCTGAAGAAATCCAAAACACCATCAGATCCTTCTACAAAAGGCTATACTCAACAAAACTGGAAAACCTGGACGAAATGGACAAATTTCTGGACAGATACCAGGTACCAAAGTTGAATCAGGATCAAGTTGACCATCTAAACAGTCCCATATCACCTAAAGAAATAGAAGCAGTTATTAATAGTCTCCCAACCAAAAAAAGCCCAGGACCAGATGGGTTTAGTGCAGAGTTCTATCAGACCTTCAAAGAAGATCTAATTCCAATTCTGCACAAACTATTTCACAAAATAGAAGTAGAAGGTACTCTACCCAACTCATTTTATGAAGCCACTATTACTCTGATACCTAAACCACAGAAAGATCCAACAAAGATAGAGAACTTCAGACCAATTTCTCTTATGAATATCGATGCAAAAATCCTCAATAAAATTCTCGCTAACCGAATCCAAGAACACATTAAAGCAATCATCCATCCTGACCAAGTAGGTTTTATTCCAGGGATGCAGGGATGGTTTAATATACGAAAATCCATCAATGTAATCCATTATATAAACAAACTCAAAGACAAAAACCACATGATCATCTCGTTAGATGCAGAAAAAGCATTTGACAAGATCCAACACCCATTCATGATAAAAGTTTTGGAAAGATCAGGAATTCAAGGCCCATACCTAAACATGATAAAAGCAATCTACAGCAAACCAGTAGTCAACATCAAAGTAAATGGAGAGAAGCTGGAAGCAATCCCACTAAAATCAGGGACTAGACAAGGCTGCCCACTTTCTCCCTACCTTTTCAACATAGTACTTGAAGTATTAGCCAGAGCAATTCGACAACAAAAGGAGATCAAGGGGATACAAATTGGAAAAGAGGAAGTCAAAATATCACTTTTTGCAGATGATATGATAGTATATATAAGTGACCCTAAAAATTCTACCAGAGAACTCCTAAACCTGATAAACAGCTTCGGTGAAGTAGCTGGATATAAAATAAACTCAAACAAGTCAATGGCCTTTCTCTATACAAAGAATAAACAGGCTGAGAAAGAAATTAGGGAAACAACACCCTTCTCAATAGTCACAAATAATATAAAATATCTTGGCGTGACTCTAACTAAGGAGGTGAAAGATCTGTATGATAAAAACTTCAAATCTCTGAAGAAAGAAATTAAAGAAGATCTCAGAAGATGGAAAGATCTCCCATGCTCATGGATTGGCAGGATCAACATTGTAAAAATGGCTATCTTGCCAAAAGCAATCTACAGATTCAATGCAATCCCCATCAAAATTCCAACTCAATTCTTCAACGAATTGGAAGGAGCAATTTGCAAATTTGTCTGGAATAACAAAAAACCTAGGATAGCAAAAAGTCTTCTCAAGGATAAAAGAACTTCTGGCTGAATCACCATGCCAGACCTAAAGCTTTACTACAGAGCAATTGTGATAAAAACTGCATGGTACTGGTATAGAGACAGACAAGTAGACCAATGGAATAGAATTGAAGATCCAGAAATGAACCCACACACCTATGGTCACTTGATCTTCGACAAGGGAGCTAAAACCATCCAGTGGAAGAAAGACAGCATTTTCAACAGTTGGTGCTGGCACAACTGGTTGTTATCGTGTAGAAGAATGCGAATCGATCCATACTTATCTCCTTGTACTAAGGTCAAATCTAAGTGGATCAAGGAACTTCACATAAAACCAGAGACACTGAAACTTATAGAGGAGAAAGTGGGGAAAAGCCTTGAAGATATGGGCACAGGGGAAAAATTCCTGAACAGAACAGCAATGGCTTGTGCTGTAAGATCGAGAATCGACAAATGGGACCTAATGAAACTCCAAAGTTTCTGCAAGGCAAAAGACACCGTCAATAAGACAAAAAGACCACCAACAGATTGGGAAAGGATCTTTACCTATCCTAAATCAGATAGGGGACTAATATCCAACATATATAAAGAACTCAAGAAGGTGGACTTCAGAAAATCAAATAACCCCATTAAAAAATGGGGCTCAGAACTGAACAAAGAATTCTCACCTGAGGAATACCGAATGGCAGAGAAGCACTTGAAAAAATGTTCAACATCCTTAATCATCAGGGAAATGCAAATCAAAACAACCCTGAGATTCCACCTCACACCAGTCAGAATGGCTAAGATCAAAAATTCAGGTGACAGCAGATGCTGGCGTGGATGTGGAGAAAGAGGAACACTCCTCCATTGTTGGTGGGAGTGCAGGCTTGTACAACCACTCTGGAAATCAGTCTGGCGGTTCCTCAGAAAACTGGACATAGTACTACCGGAGGATCCAGCAATACCTCTCCTGGGCATATATCCAGAAGATGCCCCAACAGGTAAGAAGGACACATGCTCCACTATGTTCATAGCAGCCTTATTTATAATAGCCAGAAGCTGGAAAGAACCTAGATGCCCCTCAACAGAGGAATGGATACAGAAAATGTGGTACATCTACACAATGGAGGACTACTCAGCTATTAAAAAGAATGAATTTATGAAATTCCTAGCCAAATGGATAGACCTGGAGGGCATCATCCTGAGTGAGGTAACACATTCACAAAGAAACTCACACAATATGTATTCACTGATAAGTGGATATTAGCCCCAAACCTAGGATACCCAAGATATAAGATATAATTTGCTAAACACATGAAACTCAAGGAGAATGAAGACTGAAGTGTGGACACTATGCCCCTCCTTAGATTTGGGAACAAAACACCCATGGAAGGAGTTACAGAGACGGAGTTTGGAGCTGAGATGAAAGGATGGACCATGTAGAGACTGCCATAGCCAGGGATCCACCCCATAATCAGCATCCAAACGCTGACACCATTGCATACACTAGCAAGATTTTATTGAAAGGACGCAGATGTAGCTGTCTCTTGTGAGACTATGCCGGGGCCCAGCAAACACAGAAGTGGATGCTCACAGTCAGCTAATGGATGGATCATAGGGCTCCCAATGGAGGAGCTAGAGAAAGTAGCCAAGGAGCTAAAGGGATCTGCAACCCTATAGGTGGAACAACATTATGAGCTAACCAGTACCCCGGAGCTCTTGACTCTAGCTGCATATATATCAAAAGATGGCCTAGTCGGCCATCACTGGAAAGAGAGGCCCATTGGACTTGCAAACTTTATATGCCCCAGTACAGGGGAATACCAGGGCCAAAAAGGGGGAGTGGGTAGGCAGGGGAGTGGGGGTGGGTGGATATGGGGGACTTTTGGTATAGCATTGGAAATGTAAATGAGTTAAATACCTAATAAAAAATGGAAAAAAAAAAGAAAAAGGAAACTTTGTAGATTATCTACTACACTGCTAATAGCTTTGGGTAATTATTCTTGTCAGTTAATGCATTTTTATGCACAGTTGTTCTTATATACTGCTTGAGATCCTATAAAGTATTGTCACATTAATATCATTCTTGAAAACAAAAATCAATGAGTTTAAGGTACTTGTTTGGGGAAAGTTACACTAACATTGTAAAAAACTTTGGTGGAAATAACTATTACTATAATTTTATGTGCTCTTCTGAGAGTTTTGCTCCTTAGTATTGAATATTTAGTACTCTAAACAGATATTAATATTTAATACCTACAGCATGATTACAAAGTTTAGAGTTGTTACTAAATAAGAAAGCTACAGGAGTAGAATTTTCAAATTATTCACCCATTTATGAAAATACTATCCTACTAATGAGTATACCAAGTGCAGTGTTTCCCACAAATCTTATTCTTTGTATTCCAATAGTTTCAGAATAAAAATAGCAAAAATAATTTTTTCTCCTTTTTCTTCATTTATAAAACTACTCCCTGAAAGAGACCTAACTATTTAAGTGCATGAATGTCTCATTACAGCCCTACTAGATGTACAAATGATAAATTTAACTGATGAAATTTTATGCAGACTATCAGAAAGAATAGAGACATAATATTCCCTGATCTATCATAGTTTTTGCTTTTCTTCTCCTTGAGAGGTAACTTGAAGTTTAAGCTATGCTTGCATAACATAAAGGCAATGCTTTAAAGTATGGAAGAAGACAATCTTCACAGTAATTTTTTTTACTGTGAACCAAACAAAGACAAATTAATCACATATCACTCTGTGAGTGAACTCAACACAACTGTATAACTATTCACTGAGAGCTTACTGCTTATCAGGAAAATATCAAACCCTGGAACTCAGAAGGTATACAGCATATAATACATTTTAGTTTCCAGACAAGAATTGAAAACAGATGTGCAAACAAATAAGTAGAGCACACTGCACCATGTCCTCTTTGGTTGCCCAGACCCAGAGAGCTAGTTAGAGAAGTTTCTCTCTCTCTTTCTTTCTTTCTTTCTTTCTTTCTTTCTTTCTTTCTTTCTTTCTTTCTTTCTTTCTTTCTTTCTTTCTTTCTTTCTTTCTTTCTTTCTTTCTCTTTCCTTCCTCCCTCCCTCCCTCCCTCCCTCCCTTCCCTCCTCCTCCTCCTCCTCCTCCTCCTCCTCCTCCTCCTCCTCCTCCTCTGCCTTCTTCTTCTTCTTCTTCTTCTTCTTCTTCTTCTTCTTCTTCTTCTTCTTCTTCTTCTTCTTCTTCTTCTTCTTCTTCTTCTTCTTCTTCTTCTTCTTGGCTCTGAGGGGTGAGTCCCAGTTATAAGGAAAGGTGATATTAAAACCAAACTTTTTCCTTCCAAGGGACATAAAGCATGTAAGCTAAGAGAAAAATATTTTTCAATTCAAGCAATTTAATGCTTGTGCGGGTATCAGAGTTTGAACCAGAATATGGAGAAGAAAATAAAGAAGCATCCATCAAAAATACAAATGAATCAAGAGTGGAACTTCTCATTTAAATGGATCAAAGCTGGATTTATTCTTGATGCTAATATGTCCTTGCTTAAGAAAATGCTGCCTTTGCCACTGATGGTGCCTGGTAGAGTAGAATGAACCATTGCTGTCTTCTTGTCTTGCATTTTCCTTTTGCTCAGGGATGTGTAGGTCATATTTGTCTTTGAAAATGATTGGTGGATATTAGCCCAGAAACTTAGGATACACAAGATATAAGATACAATTTGCTAAACGCATGAAACTCAAGAAGAACGAAGACCAAAGTGTGGACACTTTGCCCCTTCCTAGAAATGGGAACAAAACACCCATGGAAGGAGTTACAAAGACAAAATTTGGAGCTGTGACAAAAGGATGGAACATCTAGTGATAGCCATATGCAGGAATCCATCCCATAATTAGCTTCCAAACGCTGACACCATTGCATACACTAGCAAGATTTTGCTGTAAGGACCCAGATATAGCTGTCTATGTGAGACTATGCCGGGGCCTAGCAAACACAGAAGTGGATGGTCACAGTCAGCAATTGGATGGGTCACACGGCCCCCAATGGAGGAGCTAGAGAAAGTACCCAAGGAGCTAAAGGGAACTGCAACCCTATTTGTGAAACAACAATATGAACTAACCAGTACCCCGGAGCTCTTGTCTCTAGCTGCATATGTATCAAAAGATGGCCTAGTCAGCCATCACTGGAAAGAGAGGCCCTTTGGACTTGCAAACTTTATATGCCCCAGTATAGGGGAACGCCAGGGCCAAAAAGGGGAAGTGGGTGGGTAGGGATTTGGGGGGGGTGGGTATGGGGGACTTTTGGCATAACATTGGAAATGTAAACGAGGAAAATACCTAATTAAAAATATATTAAAAAAACAAAAAAGAAAATGATTGTCTGTCTATCTATCTATTTATCTATCTATCTATCTATCTATCTATATCATAAATATCCTTGATTCTTTGAGGTAATGGGTAACCAAAGGTATATTTTCATTTGGTTAAAAGTGACCAGAACTAGCTGGGTAGTGGTGGCTCACAGCTTTAATCCCAGTACTTGGGGGGCAGATGCAGGTGGATTTCTGAGTTTGAGGCCACTCTGGTCTACCAAGTGAGTTCCAGGACAGCCAAGGCTATATAAAGAAACCCTGTCTCAAAAAAAAATACAAAAAAAAACAACAAACAAACAAACAAAAAAACAGAAAAACAAAACAAAACAAAACAAAACCCCAAAAACAAAAAACAAACCAAACAAACAACAAAAAGTGACCAGAACTAGAGTTGGAATAAGAAGGTCAGAGTGTAGGGAGAGGATAGCCATGTTGTTTTCTTGCATATATTATTTTTGTAAAGACAATAGTCATGTCAACACTTAAATCCCCACAACATTATTATGTGGTAATTTACACGAATAGGTCTTGCTTATTTTCAGACATCAAGACATAAAGTTACTAATAAACATGCACTAAGTTTTGCTTCCTTTAAAGTACTCACTAGGCAATGAATAGATGAAATGAGAGACATCCTATACTTTTATGAAGTTTGTGTTTTTAAAAATAAATAATAGTCAATAATACTGAAAGTTCTTATAAAACCCCAGAGAGTTTAAAAGGCATTTAAACATTGTGAGACTGACCAGGTGTTTTCAACAGTGTTTCCTGAAATTAGATGCTAAGCATTTACAGATCATGTTAAGTCAGTGTTCACCTGGCTAGTTGTTCTCTATTCTGCATATGTGTCTGATGGCACACACACACACACACACACACCTCTTACACAAATAGTAAATAAATATTAAAAAATGAAACCCCTCTTTCTAAAGGTAATCTTTATGGACAGTGTTTTAAGACCATGATCTTGTAAACAGTGCTTACCATTGAGTAAAAGTTCAATAAATGTTTTATGTATTTAATGCAGAATGAATACATATAGGGGTGCACTTAAAATATTTATTTTAACAGGTAGCTGGATTCTTTCATAAACATTGGATATATCAAGGTGATTAAAATTTAAAACAAACCAAACACGATGTGCCCTGCTATATTTTACAAGATAGTATTCTCAGATGGGAATTCACACTTTCACATCCTATTTCTGTGATGCCATTTTAATTACATGTCACTGCCTATGCAATGGGTTTGTGAGTGATTATGCCTACAGGAGCATTTGGCACATGATGGGAGGAGGACAGAAGGATATTTCAAATTTATTATGACTTACTCAGGCACTAAGCACAACATTCTTGAACAAGGACTACATTATTGTCAGCTTGTCACTCAAACTAATTCCTGATCCATCACAAGAGTTTTCTTGACAACATACTAGGTAAGAAAATTATGCTTAGTTCAGAAGGTCAACGGTATGATTGAAAGACAGGAAGACATGAGGAGATGATCATACTGTTTACTGAGATGAAGAAACTGTATCCTGTATCCCCTGTTGCTCATAGGGAAAGGGTGAAGGCCTAATGATAAGTGAAGAGGAAAAGGAAGAGAAATGATAAAATGGCCGTGGTACAGACAAGCATCCATCATTGGATCGCAATGTAACCTTTGCACTCTGAGTTTTTCTGTAAGTTTTCCAGTCACAGTTGGCAAACAGTCAAGTCTTCCTAATATATTAAGTAAATATATCTTTTTTTGGTACAAAAGAAAAATTAATGCCAATCTATTTCCCACATTTTGGCATTACTATTTGGATTAACTTCAGTTGTCCTAGTGAGAGTCAAATATCTAGGCTAATATGAGGCTACACGTGTGCAGGTAGTCAGGAAACCAACTCAGTTCATCACATAACTCCCATCTTACAAATAATGAAAAGGAAGCATGTTTATAATTTTATGAATTATTCACTAAGTAGAAATCAAACTATCATACCTTCAAAAAATGTATTTTCAAGAGTCACATTTTGAATTCCCAGACATAAAAGAGGAAGAGAGAAAAACATGCAAGCATTTTAAAAGAAAAAATGATCTTAAAAGAAAAATGTAAGATTATAAAGAGAAATAATTAGAATTCTCTGTTCTAGAATGAACAAGAATGGACAATTTATTAGAGTTCTGTGTTCCCTTCATCCTGGCCTGTGCTTTAAAAATAGTGCATAAAACTAAAGAGAGTTTTTGCAAGATGAAACACTGTGAAATACTTAGTGGTTAAGAAATACTTAAAAGTATTCACCATGCCAAGCCAACAGAAACATGAAAATTAAAATCACTTAAGATTTTATTTTACCCCAATCAGAATAACCAAGATTAATGAAACAAATATGAACCCCTTCAAGATACAAGAACTTTAATTTGCCTGCCATGAAGAAAGGAAAGTCTTCAGGCCGCAGTATACTTTACTTCCATCGTATGTATCTAGCTTTAATTAGTTAAATAATTGATTGGTCCTAGCAAAAATTCTTAACTGTTTTAACATGATTGACTATTTGGATCATATGAATCATGAGATATTAGCAACATGAAGAAAATCTATATTCTGTTTTAAATATAAAGAACATTAGGGTCATTGAGGAAGTCTGTTTAGTTTAAAAATGGCAAATCATTTTGGAATTTGGTGAAGCTAAAAGGCTTGGCCAAATGCCAAGTGCCATGAACTCTCCAGTCTCCATTTACGACAAGATTTTCACCACAATATATACTTACACAATAGTAATTTTACCAATCCTTTCAAAATTTCTTTAAAAATGGTTTTCTTATTTTATGTATTCACATCCCAAATGTCATCCCCTTTCCTTGTGCCCCCTTCCCAAGTTCTTTATCTCATACCCCCTCCCTTTTGCTTCTGAGAGGGTCCTCCCCCACCCACCTACGTAGTCCCACCTCACTTTCATCAGCATCCCCCTTCCCTGGGGCATCAAATTTCTACAGTATTAGGTTCATCTTCTCCTACTGATGCCAGACAAGGCAGTCCTCTGCTACATGTGTGATGGGTGCCATGGAAGAGCCTGAGCTCTTTTGTTGGTGGCTTAGTCTGTGAAAGCTCTAAGGGTTCTGGATTTCTTGATACAGTTTATTCTTCCTATGGGGTTGCCATCCACTTTAGCAGATACAGTCCTTCCCCTAACTCTTCCATAGGGGTCCCTGACCTCAGTCCAATGGGTGGTTGTAAGTATCTGCATCAGTCTCAGTTATCTGCTGATAGAGCCTCTCAGAGGACACCCATACTAGGCTCCTGTCTTCAAGCACAACATGGCATCAATAATACTGTCAGAGTTTAGTGCCTGACCATGGGATAGATCACAAGATGGTCCGGACTCTAGATGGATTTTGCTTCACTCACTGCTCCAGTTATGCCCCTGCATTTCTTTTAGAAAGGAACAACTCTGGGCCAAGATGGGTGGGTGGCCCCATGCCTCAACTGGAGATCATGTCTGTCTACTGGAGATGGTCTCTTCAGGTTCCTTTCCGTATTTCCACTGCTGGGCATTTTGGCTGACATCATCCTTACTGAGTCCTGGTGGTTTTCAAAATTTCAAATTTAAGTGGTACATATTGTTTATACCAGTTTTTATGCCAGAATAAAAGATAACGAGAGTCCTTGATATAAAATTTTTGTTTAAGGAATTTATAAGGGTTATGTTAATTCATTCTTAGGTTAGAATGAAACTGCCCATTCTTTTCTTTTCTTTTTTTAATTAGGTATTTATTTCATTTACATTTCCAATGCTATCCCAAAAGTCCCACACACACTCCCCCACCCACTTCCCCACACCCCACTCCCACTTCTTGGCCCTGGCATTCCCCTGTACTGAGGCATAAAATGTTTGAACGACCAATCGGCCTCTCTTTCCACTGATGGCAGACTAGACCATGTCCTAATACATATGCAGCGAGAGACATGAGCTCCTGGAGGTACTGGTTAGTTCATATTGTTGTTCCACCTATAGGGTTTCAGATCCTGCCAGCTCCTTGGGTACTTTGTCTAGCTCCTCCATTGGGGGCCCTGTGATCCATCCAATAGCTGACTGTGAGCATCCACTTCACTGTTTGCTAGGCCCCGGCATAGTCTCACAAGAAACAATATATCTGGGTCCTTTCAGCAAAATCTTGCTAGTATATGCAATGGGGACAGCGTTTGGAAGCTGATTATGGGATGGATCCCGGGTTATGGCAGTCTCTTAATGGTCCATCCTTTCATCTCAGCTCGGTAACTTCTTCCATGGGTGTTTTGTTCCCAATTCGAAGAAGGGGCAAAGTGTCCACACGTTGGTCTTCGTTCTAGAGTTTCATGTGTTTTGCAAATTATATCTTATATCTTGGGTATTCTATGTTTATGGGCTAATATCCACTTATCAGTGAGTACATATTATGTGAGTTCTTTTGTGATTGGGTTACCTCACTCAGGATGATGCCCTCCAGGACCATCCATTTGCCTAGGAATTTCATAAATTCATTCCTTTAATAGCTGAGTAGTACTCCATTGTGTTAATGCACCACATTTTCTGTATCCATCCCTCTGTTGAGGGGCATCTGGGTTCTTTTCATCTTCTGGCTATTATAAATAAGGCTGCTATGAACATAGTGGAACATGTGTCCTTCTTACTGTTTGGGACATCTTCTGGATATATGCCCAGGAGAGGTATTGCTGGATCCTCTGGTAGTACTATGTCCAATTTTCTGAGGAACCGCCAGACTGATTTCCAGAGTGTTTGTACAAGCTTGCAATCCCACCAACAATGGAGGAGTGTTCCTCTTTCTCCACATCCTCACCAGCATCTGCTGTCACCTGAATTTTTCATCTTAGCCATTCTGACTGGTGTGAGATAGAATCTCAGGGTTGTTTTGACTTGCATTTCCCTGATGATTAAGGATGCTGAACATTTTTTGCAGTGCTTCTCGGCCATTCATTCAGCATTGCTCAGGTGAGAATTCTTTGTTTAGCTCTGAGCCCCATTTTTTAATGGGGTTATTTGATTTTCTGGAGTCCACCTTCTTGAGTTCTTTATATATATTGGATATAAGTCCCCTATCTGATTTAGGATTGGTAAAGATCCTTTCCCAATCTGTTGGTGGACTTTTGCTCTTATTGAAGGTGTCTTTTGCCTTACAGAAGCTTTGAAATTTTATGAGGTCCCATTTGTTGATTCTTAATCGAACAGCACAAGCCATTGCTGTTCTATTGAGGAATTTTTCCCCTGTGCCCATACCTTTGAGGCTATTCCCTACTTTCTCCTCTATAAGTTTCCGTGTCTCTGGTTTTATGTGGAGTTCCTTAATCCACTTAGATTTGACCTTAGTACAAGGAGATAGGAATGGATCAATTCGCATTCTCCTACATGATAACTACCAGTTGTGCCAACACCAGTTTTTGAAAATGCTGTCTTTTTTCCACTGGATGGTTTTAGCTCCCTTGTCAAAGATCAAGTGACAATAGGTGTGGGTTCATTTCTGGGTCTTCAATTCTATTTCATTGGTCTACTTGTCTGTCACTATACCAGTACAATGCAGTTTTTATCAGAATTGCTCTGTAGTACAGCTTTAGGTCAGGCATGGTGATTCCACTATTGGTTCTTTTATCCTTGAAAAGAGTTTTTGCTATCCTAGGTTTTTTGTTATTCCACATGAATATGCAGATTGCCTTTTCTAACTTGTTGAAGAATTGAGTTAGAATTTTGATGGGGATTGCATTGAATCAGTAGATTGCTTTTGGCAAGATAGACATTTTTACTATAATGATCCTGCCAATCCATGAGCATGGGAGATCTTTCCATCTTCTGAGATCTTCTTTAATTTCTTTCTTCAGAGACTTGAAGTTTTTATCATACAGATCTTTCACTTCCTTAGTTAGAGTCACTCCAAGGTATTTTATATTATTTGTGACTATTGAGAAGGGTGTTGTTTCCCTAATTTTTTTTTCTCAGCCTGTTTATCCTTTGTGTACAGAAAGGCTATTGACTTGTTTGAGTTAATTTTATAACCATCTACTTCATTGAAGGTGTTTATCAGGTTTAGGAGTTCTCTGGTGGAATTTTTAGGGTCTCTTATATATATTGTCATATCATCTGCAAAAAGTGATATTTTGCCTTCTTTCTTTCCAATTTGTATGCACTTGATCTCCTTTTGTTGTAGAATTGCTCTGGCTAGGACTTCAAGTACAAAGTTGAATAGGTAGTAAGAAAGTGGGCAGCCTTGTCTAGTCCCTGATTTTAGTGGGATTGCTTCCAGCTTCACACCATTTACTTTAATGTTGACTACTGGTTTGCTGTAGATTGCTTTTATCATGTTTAGGTATGGGCCTTGAATTCCTGATCTTTCCAAGACTTTTATCATGAATGGTTGTTGGATTTTGTCAAATGCTTTCTCCACATCTAAGGAGATGATCATGTAATTTTTGTCTTTGAGTTTGTTTATATAGTGGATTATGTTGATGAATTTCCATATATTAAACCATCCCTGCATCCCTGGAATGAAACCTACTTGGTCAGGATAGATGATTGTTTTGATGTGTTCTTGGATTCAGTTAGCAAGAATTTTATTGAGTATTTTTGCATTGATATTCATAATGGAAACTGGTCTGAAGTTCTTTATCTTTGTTGGGTCTTTCTGTGGTTTAGGTGTCAAAGTAATTGTGGCTTCATAGAATGAGTTGGGTAGAGTACCTTTTGCTTCTATTTTGTGGAATAGTTTGTAAAGAACTGGAATTAGATCTTCTTTGAAGGTCTGATAGATTTCTGCACTAAACCCATGTGGTCCTGGGCTTATTTTTGGTTGGGAGACTATTAATGAAAGTGTTTCTTTCTCTAGGGGATATAGGACTGTTTAGATCATTAACCTGATCCTGATTTAACTTTGGTACCTGGTATCTGTCTAGAAACTTTTTCATTTAATCCAGGTTTTCCAGTTTTGTTGAGTATAGCCTTTTGTAGAAGGATCTGATGGTGTTTTAAATTTCTTCAGGATCTGTTGTTATGTATCCCTTTTCATTTCTAATTTTGTTAATTAAGATGCTGTTCCTGTGCCCTCTCGTGAGTCTGGCTAAGGGTTTATCTATCTTGTTGATTTTCTAAAGAACCAGCTCCTCGTTTGGTTGATTCTTTGAATAGTTCTTCTTGTTTACACTTGGTTAATTTTGCCCCTGAGTTTGATTATTTTCTGCCATCTATTCCTCTTTGGTGAATTTGCTTCCTTTCTTCTAGAGCTTTCAGGTGTTTTGTCAAGCTGCTAGTGTGTGCTCTTTCTAGTTTCTTTTAGGAGGTTCTCAGAGTTATGAGTTTTCCTCTTAGAAATGCTTTCATTGTGTCCCATAAGTTTGGGTATGTTGTGCCTTCATTTTCATTAAACTCTAAAAAGTCCTTAATTTCTTTCTTCATTCCTTCCTTGACCGACGTATCATTGAGAAGTCTGTTGTTAAATTTCCAAGTGAATGTTGGTTTTCTATTTTTTATTTTGTTATTGAAGATCAGCTATAATCCATGGTGATCTGATAGGATGCATGGGACAATATCAATATTTTTGTAACTATTGAGGCCTGTTTTGTGACCAATTATATGGTCAAATTTGGAAAAGGTACCATGAGGTGCTGAGAAGTAGGTATATCCTTTAATTTAGGTCAAAATGTTCTGTAGATACCTGTTAGATCCATTTGTTTCATAACTTCATTTAGTTTCACTGTGTCCTGTTTAATTTCTGTTTCCATGATCTGTCCATTGATGAGAGTGGTGTGTTGAATTCTCCCACTATTATTGTGTGAGGTGCAATGTGTGCTTTGAGCTTTACTAAAGTTTCTTTAATGAATTTGGCTGCCCTTGTATTTGGGGCGTAGATATTCAGAATTGAAAGTTCCTTTTGGGAGATTTTACCTTTGATGAATTTGTGTCCCTCCTTTCCTTTTTTGTTGACGTTGGGTTGGAAGTCAAATTTATTAGATATTAGAATGGTTACTCCAGCTTGTTTCTTCAGACCATTTGCTTGAAAATTGTTTTCCAGCCTTTCATTCTGAGGTAGTGCCTGTCTTTTTCCCTAAGATGGGATTCCTGTAATCAGCAAAAAGTTTGGTCCTGTTTGTGTAGCCAGTCTGTTAGTCTATGTATTTTTATTGGGGAATTGAGTCCATTCACATTAAGTGATATTAAGGAAAAGTAATTGTTGTTTCTGATTATTTTTGTTGTTAAAGTTGGCATTCTGTTCTTATGGCTGTCTTCTTTTAGGCTTGTTGAAGGATTACTTTCTTGCTTTTTCTAGGACATGGTTTCCATTCTTGTATTTTTTTTCCTGTTATTATCCTTTGAAGAGCTGGATTCCTGGAAATATACTGTGTGAATTTGGTTTTGTCATGGAATATTTGGTTTCTCCATCTATGGTAATTGAGAGTTTGGCTGGATATAGTAGCCTGGGCTGGCATTTGTGTTCTCTTAGTTTCTGTATAACATTTGTTCAGGATCTTCTGGCTTTCATAGTCTCTGGTGAAAAATCTGTTGTAATTCTGATAGGCCTGCCTTTATATGTTACTTGACCTTTTCCCCTTACTGCTTTTAATATTCTGTCTTTGTTTAGTGCATTTGTTGTTCTGATTATTATGTGTTTCGGGGGGAATTTCTTTTCTGGTCCAGTCTATTTGGAGTTCTGTAGGCTTTTTGTATGTTCATGGGCATTTCTGTCTTTAGGTTTGGGAAGTTTTCTTCTATAATTTTGTTGAAGATATTTGCTTGCCCTTTAAGTTGAAAAATCTTCATTCTCATATATTCCTATTATGTGTAGGTTTGGTCTTCTCATTGTGTCCTGGATTTCCTGAATGTTTTGAGTTAGGATCTTTTTGCATTTTTGCATTTTCTTTGATTGTTGTGTCCATGTTCTCTTTGGAATCTTCTGCACCTGCGATTCTGTCTTCCATCTCTTGTATTCTGTTGCTGATGCTCACTATGGTCCCAGATTTCTTTCCTAGGGTTTCAATCTCCATCGTTGCCTCACTTTGGGTTTTCTTTATTATATCTACTTCCATTTTTAGGTCTATTATGGTATTGTTCATTTCCATCACCTGTTTGGTTGTGTTTTCCTGTTTTTCTTTATGGACTTCTACCTGTTTGGTTGTGCTTTCCTGTTTTTCTTTAAGGACTTATATCTCTTAAGCAGTGATCTCCTGTATTTCTTTGAGTGAATTATTAAAGTCCTTCTTGATATCCTCTACCATCATCATGAGATATGCTTTTAAATCTGGGTCTAGCTTTTCGGGTGTGTTGGGGTGCCCAGGCCTGGCTGTGGTGGGAGTGCTGAGTTCTGATGATGGTGAGTGGTCTTGGTTTCTGTTAGTAAGATTCTTAAGTTTGCCTTTTGCCATCTGGTAATCTCTGGAGTTAGTTGTGATAGTTGTCTCTGGTTAGAGCTTGTTCCTCTCGTGATTCTGTTAGCCTGTATCAGCAGACCTGGGAGACTGGTTCTCTCCTGAGTTTCAGTGGTCAGAGCACTCTTTACAGGCAAGCTGTCCTCTTGCAGTTAAGGTGAACAGATATCTGGCGTTCTGGCGTTCAGACCTGCCTCCTGGCAGAAGATGAAGGCCTGAAACATGGCTTGTCCCAGAAGCTGTTAGGTTTTGTAGTCCGCACTCACACCTGGGAAGACTAGTCTCAGCTGGATCCAGGGACCAAGATGGCTCCCTCAGGTATGCCAGCAAAGCCCCCCTGGGCAGGGCAGACACCTCTCCTCAGCCAGGGAAGGTGCCCGGATGTCTGGAGTCTGAAACAGGGACTGTCTCAGAAGCTCTGTGGCTCCCGCCTGTCCCTGAAGCTGTTAGCTTCTGTAATTCACACTCTCTCCTGTGCAGACTAGTTTTGGTGGAGTCGGGGAACCAAGATGTCTCCCACAGATGCTCCTGCAACTGGCCACTTCCTCCCAGGCAGGGCAGACACCTCTCCTTTGGCAGGGAATGTGCCCAGATGTCTGTAGCCTGAAACAGGGACTGTCTCAGAAGCTCTATGGCTCCAGCCTGTCCCTGAAACTGTTAGCTTCTGTAGTCCACACTCTCACCTGTGCAGACTAGTCTCCGTGAAGTCTGGGAACTTGAAACTGCCCATTCTTTAAAAATCAATATTAACATAAAATTTATTTTTACCATAAATAAAGAATCTCAAATCAAGTCATGACTATTCTTACTGTGACTTTCTTTTCATAAATGATAGGTGATCAAACTCTGATCTTTATGATTGTGCAGCAAGCCCTTTATAAATTGACCTATACATTTCTTCATTTTGACCCCCCTACACCTTTCAAATCTTAAATTTATGAACTGTGTTTCCAGCAAAATCACTTATCCTTGGCTAATAAGGAATTTTCTTACTTATAATCTAATTATATCATGACATTTATGTGACTAGATGAAGAGACTCTTCTATTTGTTTCTGTATTGTCTTATATTAAAATTTTTAATATTATCTTAGTAGAGTTTTGAATGAAAGGGATAATTTGGGGGGATTTGTTGGTATATTTGTTGTCACAGATATGGATTTATTTTCTCATAATATGATCACTATTTGGTGTGTTAATGATAAATTATACACATTATAACGGCTTTACCATAGAAATTAGTTTTCTAGTGAAAGTTGCTTAAATACACCTGCTTACCTGTTCTTCAAATGCTGTGTGTGATTGAAAGTTTTAATCAAGTTTGTCATGCTGTGGTCTTCTAAACATGCCTGATCTTCAGTGTCACTTTCCATATGATGACTGAAGAAACAAGCACACTTCTTAAAGGAGTACTGTGGTTTCGCCATGCTATTGCAAAAGCTAAGTTGGTTAGCATCAGGACAATGCATATCACTGGGCAGTGGAGCCACTCCTTAATACAACAAATCAAAATCCCCTCAGTTACTATGCACCCTCCTTTTCCTGCTTACCATTGAGTTTATCCTTTACGACTCTACCTGCAGAGTAGAAATTTTGGCTATACCTCATTTTTGTGATATTATTTTTAGGAAAAACAATGACCAAGATTATATACAACACCCAAAATTGTAATGTGTACCTTTTCAGGTCATGTTTCTATATAAAATCCAGAGTAACTGTCTTATTTAATGTAGTCTTGGATATGCAACAATGAATAATTGTAGAAGAGTAAAAGGGATTTCAAACGTCATGGATTTCTTTGACCCTCCAATCGTTTGAAACTTTATATTAGTTCTAGTGTCTATTGTTTGTGATTTCCAGTTAATTTATCAATCATCAGGCAATTTTGTCTACTTTAGAATATTTTACCTTTCTAAAAAGTAGCTAGAATTTACTTCATATTTTTTGATTTAATTGTCTTATTCTTTCACATAACATAGCTTCAAATATATAATTAATCAGATTTGTATAACTAATATATTTGAAAAATTAATATATTGAATATTTTTTCTACTAATAAGTTGAATAGTTAATGAAAGTGTTTCTTAATCTCTTGATATTTATATTCATTTTGATATTTGTTATTCTTAGTTACTAAAAATCACAAATAACTAAAAGAGTAAATAATATGTAATTTTATAGCTTTATGCTTAAGGTGTTTTGGAATTATGTATGTGCTATATACTACATAGTATATATATGTGTGTGTGTGTGTGTGTGTGTGTGTGTGTGTGTGTGTGTGTGTATGTGTGTGTGTGTGTGTGTGCTTGTGTTTGTACTTATAAATATAACCTTTTAAGTCCATTTAATGCAATTGTATATATGTTCTTGGGACTGATCATTTGTCACTGGACAACAAGTTGAAGTTCTCTTCCCTGGGAAAGGCCACAACTCTGTTTCCCAGCTTGCCTCAGTTACCTACAGTTCTTTTTGTAGGTTTAATCTTTTATAAACTTTAAACTCAGGGTATTAATAATGACATGCTCCTATTATTTCATCATCAGACTCGTATAGATCTCACCAATCAAGTGCTATATGGCAAAGGTATCCAGTACTAAATCAATCATCACAGTTTGTGTTCATATTCTAGTATTGAAGTACCTCAGCTTTATTTAACTTCCTGATGTTGGGTATATTAAATTTAACTACAGAACACTGCTATGTCTTGCCTTATGTGACACTGTCTAAGGAGAGACTCAGGACATGCATTTCTGGCAGAAATAATCACAAAACCATATTAACTTCTTCAGAATGCCATGCTGGATTATAAATATAACTATTCCATTATGTTCCATTTAATTCTTTGATTAAAGTAGCAAATGGCAGGTGTTCAACATAAATCACTATTTTTCCTTTTCTGAACAATTACTTTGAATCTATTTCAATTTCTCCTATATTGGAGATTTAACTAATTAAGTATAGATGGAAATGTTTTTTATTTAGTGGATATTGACTTATATTTACATTATATTTGATATGAATAATAGTTTTATTTTTTAAAAACAAAACTTTTCCTGTTTTATTTTAGCATATAATTGGAACTAGAATCTCATTAATGCCAGGCCAACTCTGTACCCTGAGTTAAATGCCTCCACTATTCCTTTCACAAATTACCGTGTCTTTCTAGATTTTATTGCTTGCACATAAGAAAAATCACATTCAGTTTGAAAAGCATTTTTGATCTTGTTTCCAGAAGTTTCAGTCCATGATCAGCTGACTTCATTCTGTAGATATGTTGTGAGACAGAACATGGTTATGTGGTCCACAGTGTGTGCCTGAGGATACAACATCACTCAAGGATGCTAGGAAGCACAGACAGAAACAGTGCCAGTGTCAAACATATACCTAAGTCATTCTGATAACTTCTTCCAACTAGGCCTTGTGTCTTGACATTTTCAATACCTTTACTTATTGTATACAGCTTGGAACCAATCTTTCAATAAAATGACATTGTGTATGATGTTCCAGATTCAAACTCTAACTCTGGTTTGAGAAATTCTGTGCTTATTGGTATATGAGTTATTTCAACTTCCTCTTGTGATTTTTGTGCTTCTGTACTAAAATAAGGTATACTCAAGGCACTGTTGCTTATTTTTGTGAAAATCTGTATTTAGAAGTCAGCACACCACCAGCATGCTCATTGAAGACAAATCACTCATATATCCTCTCCATTGTGAATGGAGACACACACACAAACACACTATATATATTTATGTAATGTAAAATTCATGCACAGTTGCAAAATCATATTTAAGACAGTTTTACATCTTTTTAAAAAATTTCCCTATCAGGCAAAATATTGAACTCACATTGCTGTTTCTTATTATAATATAAACACATAAAATTTACTATAGTTTTCTTTCTTTTCAGAACTATAACTCTAGTCTTCAGTTCTGACAACCCTGCTTTTTGTATAAAAAATATAGTCCTAACTTAAATACACTTTCTATATAGAGTAAATCTCCAGTCTATTTGTACACTGTTTTCAACAATGATGACCTCACTACCCACTAGAGCAACAGTTCTATTGTTGTCTATTGTTGTTAGGATTTAATTGCTGTCAAGAGACACCATGAACACAGCAACTCTTATAAAGAAAAACATTTTATAGGGATTGGCTCACAGTTTCAAAGTCTTAGTCCATTATCATCATGGCAGGAAGCATGACAGCACTAAGGCAGACATGGTACTACAGAGGTAGATGAGAGTACTACATAGCAGGAAGTGACAGTAATACTAGAAATGGCTTGAGCATTTGAGACCTCATAATCTGCTTCCTAGTGATATACTTGCTCTAACAATGTTACACCTTCTTCATCAAGTCCACACCTCTTAATAATGCCCCTCCCTATAAGCCCATGGGAGCCAATTTTTAAAACAAATTTTTATTAGACATTTTCTTCATTTACATTTCAAATGCTATTGTGAAAGTCCCCTATACCCTCCCCCTGCCCTGGTCCTCAACCCACCCACTCCTACTTCCTGGCCCTGGCATTCCCCTGTATCGGGGCATATAATCTTGTAAGACCAAGGGCCTCTCCTCCCAATGATGGCTGACTAGGCCATCTTCTGCTACATATGCAGCTAGAGACACAAGCTCAGGGGGTACTGGTTAGTTCATATTGCTGTTCCTCCTATAGGGTTACAGACCCCTTCAGCTTATGGGAACCGTTTTTATTTAACCATGGTAAGTTCTTAACCTGTGTGTCACAACTCCTTTGGGTTGCCCAAAGCCATAGGAAAACCCAGATGTTTTTATTGTTATTTATGATAGAAGTAAAATTACAGTTATGAAAGAGCTACAAAAATAATTTATGAATCTGAGTCATCATAATATGAACTAACTATATTATAGGGTCACAGCATTAGCAATGTTGAGGATCACAGCAACTAGAGCTTTGCAAACCACGTTATTCTTTCCACAAGCAGACAACCTCCATACTCTTAGTGGGATCAAAACAATTCATGGTGAACAGCACACATGTGTGAAATCTCTTTCCTTTTTTGCTTCTGACATCATTATGAGCTATATTCCCATCTTTTATGACTGGGAATACAGAGTGCTCCATCTCTAAAGATAACAACATACCATCCCTTGGAGAAAGTATCTATAGAAATTGTATTTTAACATCAGCAGTTTACTAGGCTAGCCTGACCTTCCAAGTATCTCCATGCAGGTTGTCCCTTTGCAATTCCATCTTTGATTGGCTTATTATTACTGAAGCCAGACTATACTCAATGTTTCATGTGAACGTACTCTCTCCCCTTGACTGCAGTGTTATGTGCGTGAGTCCTCCATGAGGACTCTATTTATGTGCTCTAACTTCAATTGCCAGTTTTACTTTTTCGATGTGTATCCCCTTGCTTCACAAAATGCTTCTTGGACATGTTGTGTATGGAAATTATAGTCACATTCTCTCTCTGCCTCATAGTAATCAGTATGTTATGATAAGATGTCTTCAACATAGATATCCTCCATCTCTCCTTTGAAAGTAAAATATGCTTAATCTACAGGGCCTTGTAGATTAAACTCCCCTCGTATAGTTCTACAATGCTTACCTTACTTTGCCTACATATAGCTTTTGACATAAATATTAAAGAAAGGAAAGGATCAAAGCAACACAAAGGCTAGAAGCAATTTATATTTAGTATAATTTAATCAGTAACTTCTACATAAAACACTGTATTTCTTCCATGAAAACTTATTCACTGATTCAAGCTTCTCCGTTTCTTTCATTCTCATTAGAATTGGCAAAGTTCTGATTTTAGTATTTTAGAATCCTGAAAAGAAACAGTGTCTTAGCTGGTGGAATTATATATAGTTTTTCTGAAATTCAGCATTTCCCAATATTTCTAATTGAGGAGTGTATATACTAATATATATGCATATAATATTCTGTTTTAAAGACAGAGTGTTAGATCAGACACATGACTATCATAGAAAGATTACTATATAAAGGTAAAATTCTCCAGTAGTTTCTGTCCATGTCTTCATGCCTACAGCATGGGAAAACTATGATATTCTGCCTTTCTGTTCTTCCTGTCAAAGTGATTAGAGTTGAAAACCATAGATTTAGGAAATTAATAACCTGCTAATGTTCACACAAATTTGTAATGTTTTCCCATTCTTGAGTGGATTTTCTACTTAAGTTATAAGATTGTTTTTTTACAAAACTGAAATGAAATACATATATTTGATTTTATGCGGAATTAGAAACCTTGGTTAATAAAAATGTGTATTGTATCTACAGTAAAGATATTCTGTGTCTGATTTTAGTGCTGAATCTTTGTTGGCTAATTGCTATTGTTTTTCATTTTTCTATTTATTCCTATTTCTATTTCCTCTCCCTTCTTTCATTTTCTTCTTCCATTATTGTGGCATGGCTGTCCATTCTTTGTTTTTATCCCATTATTGATAATGTGACATTAAGATTGATAGATACTAGTCCCAGCAGGATGGCTTATTTGGTACAGGCACTTCCACAAGCCTGACAGTGATCCCAGTTGATCCCTGCTATCTACATGTGGAAAGGTTATAGAACAGGGTTCTGCAAATTGTATCCTCCAATGTGAACATAGGTGCAATGTCACACATAGGCTTACATTCCCAGCCCATCACACCATAAGTGTAATAAAATATTTATAGTTTCTAAGAAGTAACTAAAGATGTCTGAATCAATTTTCCCTGTTTCACAGTGAGAAGAAAGAAACATCAGTAATAATTCTAGACTATATAAAGCTATGGTTATTGTCTGAAACATGCCTGATCAAGTTTTGAGTTTCATCAAGCTCCTCTTTAATATTCACATATGTTTCATGGTCTTTTGATGACAAAAGCAGTCAATCATTTAGACTATGCTGAACATATTTAAAGTGATAGATAGACATTGCTCTTGTCAAATGTTCCCTACATGATTTTATGTAATCACTGATTTTAGTGAAATAAAGGCTGCCCCCCATAACCCTGTACACTGAATCAGTTTCTCATATATCCTGATATATAAGTTATCTCAGTAGCATGTAGAAGACTTGTGATTGAATAAAACTTCGAATTTATTGTTATTATGCATTTTATTTTGTGAAGATGTATTTTACATGCAACTATTAAAGAAATGATTGTGCCTATGAAATTATATCATTTTCAAATCTTGGTTTCATTTCCACTTACCTACAAAGTGACCCTGGAGAAATGATGAAACTCATTGCCATATATGTAAAAATTATAACTGTGAGGCGATATAATGAAAGTTACAACACTTTAAGTGCATTATTCACAATGATGCAAATATTCAGAGTTTGAACTATTATTCGGGTCTATCCAATTGGAAACATATTTCCTTCATTATGCAAAGTTAATGAACTGACTAAGTAGTGACATTTACTAGTATGTGTGCTTAGTGACACTTTTGATGTGTGTGCATGTGTAAGATAATGCATATGTACACAATAAAAATCAAAAAACTTTAATTGATTATAACTATGATTTATGCTAATAATATACAAATGTGCTAAAAATAAAATATAATTTCTTGCTCAGGTCAAAACACTTTTGATATCATTATGAACTGCTTTATGAATACTTAATAAGTGGAATATTAATACGAATTTTATTGTATATTTTATTTACTTACATTTCAAATGTTATCCCTTTTCCTAGTTCTTCCTCTGGAAAACTCTCATCCCATTGTCCTTTCCCCTAGCCTACCAACTCCCACCTCATCACCCTGGCATTCCCCTACACTGGGGAATCAAGCCTTCACAGGACCAAGAGCCTCTCCTTCCATTGATGTCTGACAAGGCTATCCTCTGCTAAACTGCCATATTATGGAGCCATGGGTCTCTCCATATATACTCTTTGGTTGATGGTTTAGTCCCTGGGAGTTCTGGGGGGTCTGGTTGGTTGATATTGTTGTTCTTCCTATGGATAGCAAATCCCTTTATCTCCTTCAGTTCTTTATCTAACTCCTCCATCAGTCCAATGGTTGGCTGAGAGCATCCATCTCTATAATTGTCAGGCACTGGCAGAGACTCTCAGGAGACAGTTATATAAGGCTCCTGTCAGTAAGCACTTCTTGGCATCCAGTGTAGTGTCTGGGTTTGGTGTCTGTATGTGGGATGGATCCCCAGGTGGGGCAGTCTCCAGAATAATACAATATACTTTTTTATAAGCATGAAAAATATGCATATATTTCTAAATAGTTTTGCCTAAGGATTGTTATGCTGTTTGTCCAAAGTGGCATTTTATGAAAATATTTTATTTACTTCTTTATTTTCTGATAACGTGTAACTTAGCCATATGGTTACTGTGACTCACTATCAATGGGTATTTTATTATGTATGTTGTTTTTGTAATATATACACAGTATGTAAACATGTTGAATGTCCATTGAATTTAGTATTTACTGAACTTCTTTCTAAATTAGGATAAATAATACTATTTCCATGTTCCTTCTCAATGACATTTTTATTGTCACTTGAAACTTTCTCTAATTTTGATTTGTATAATGAAAAAAATTGTATGTCTATTTATCCTGAAAAGTAAATTACCATTTATTATGTTTTCTAATAATGTAAATTTTATTAATACTACACATCTTTTTCTATAGTGTGTTTTGTCTTTCCTTCTCTCACCAGACTCATAAACATAAAATGTAGTAATTTTTGTTACTTCACATTATATGTATTGAGCCTACAATTATTTAAATTCAAATGTACAGTATTCCCTAGAGTAGGTAAGAGGTGTGTTGCAATTTTTACAAACAGATAAAGACTATTATAATATTGTTAAGAATGCAGTAGTACTAGAGGATAAACAAAAGACATGGAGCCTGAACTAGCCATCTTCTGTAACCACTCTACGATCTCAATGGTGGGACTGGCATACCAACACAGATATGAAACATGTAGTCTGGCTCCAGAAATGGTAGTTCAGAGCACATGGTAGTGGACAACCAATGTCTACTCTAACTTGAGGTCCATTCCACAAGAGGAGACTCATGCTCCAACACCTAGATGACCATGGCCTGGAAACTGCATGCATGACTCAGAGACTTAGGGTAGACCCAAACACTACAAAAAACAACCATCACCACCACCACCATCACCACCACCACCAGCAGCAGCAGCAGCAGCAGCAGCAGCACCATCACCATCACCAATCCAATAGCAAACCAAAAGCTATTGTATTGCAACACCAATCAATGAAATGATTCCTGATGATATTCTGCTATACTCACAGGCTCAGTGCCTAGCCCAATCCTCATCATAAGGTAGCTTTCGGGAATCCAGACTGAGGAGAAGAGGGAGGACTGTAGGAACCAGGATCGTGGAAAATACAAGAAGAATATGTCCCACACAATCAACTAAGGGGATTCACAGAGACTGAAGCTTTAGAGCCTGCCTGAAGTCTGTCTGCACCAGGGCTTCTGTATACATGCTTTGAGTGCTTAGCCAGGGATTTTTGTGGAAAATGGGAGAGAGTGTGCCTCTAACTATTTTGCTTGCTCTTGGGAGCCTTTTCTTTCTACTAGGTTGTCTTGTCCAGCCTCAAATTGAGATTTTTATGCCTCGTTTTATTGAATCTTGTTATGCTATATTTGGTTGATGTCACTGCTTCTTTCTGATGGAAATTGGAGGAACAGTGGATCTGGAATGGAGGAGAAGTGGGGATGACTGAGAGGAGGGGAAGGGAGGGGAGGATGAGAATACTATAGACTGGATGTATTGCATGAGAGAACAATTTAAAAAAGGATTGAATTATTTAGATTTATGGTAGGTACAACTTTAAATCTATTAAATAAATCATTATTATTTGTAAAAGGCTATAAAAATTTGCACCAAGAGAATGACTGACTATACTGTTGAAAATATATTTAACACAAACGGATTCTAAAATTGTTTTTGGATATCTTATAAAGTAAAGTGCTATCACCTTCAAGGTTTGATTTATGTGGCTCTGACTTCAAAATGAATTAGCTTCCTGTGATGTATACACTGGTTGTCTTTGCATATATCCATTCTTTAGTTTACAGGTGGAATTCTTTCTTATGGATTTCAAGGTTTTCTTTAAGTACTCTGAATGGAAGTGCACTATCAACCATATTTGTAATTTCATGTTCTTAACCTTCATTCAGTTTAGATGGTTTTTCATCAATAATTTCTTGAAAGTAATGTATTTGAAAATGCCATATTTACAGTGTCTGTGTGTTATAATTTCATGTTTAAAAATTTTTTATTTGAGATCACAAAATATATTTAAAATATTCTGTAGTTTCATTTTCCAAAATAACACTTTACAGTATCTAAGATCCATCAATTGGATTAGTGAGATCAAATTATAACTTATATGAATTGTTTTCCAATAGGTTTAATACTTCTGATTCAACTGTAAATTATTTTGATAGCTATGTCATCTTTTAGTTATTCATTGATGTCAAGTATGATTTTTAAATGTACATATATTACTAATTAGTTTTAATTTATGGAAAATTTTAAGTTATTTATATAATGATAAAAATATGTTTTATATTTCAGTAATAGTTTGAAAGGTTTGAAAAATGTATTTATTATTATAACTAATTTTATTGTTCATGAGATTGAGACCAGGCCTACATCCATATTAAATATGTGTTGTCTTTATGAATTACCTTCATGCCCTAGGTAATAATTAATAACTCAGATGGGCACAGCAATGTAACACAGAAACATGTGTTATATAGCTAAAATTATTTCTAGTTAGGTCTGCTAGAATGATTTTGGAACAAAGTAGAATATGAAATTACAGGCAGAAGAAAGTCTTCCAATGACATGTGCATCATTGTACCCATTGAGCATTATACAGTGAGTTTAAAAAGGATAGATCAGGGCTTACTCTGATAAACTACTTGCCCTATAGTAGTAATTTTATCATACACAGTACTTCCACTGCTCAGGCTTATACACTGTAATGAGAATTGCTAACACTAGTTTCAGATTTCAGGATATCTAGCTACATCACCAATTTCTTCAGGTCATGAAGATAGGGGTAGCATCCCATGAACTTCTCAGCCTCTATATTCTTTGAGCCAGTATCTCATATCTTCACACATGGACACGTGCACACATACACACACAACTTACACAAACACACATATGCAGAGACACACATTGCAGGCTCCAATTTTTTTTTTCTTTGCAGGCTCCATTTTTTTCTGGAGAAAAATCAATTAATATAATGACCAAATTTTAAGGATATTCTGACCACGAGAAAGAGAGTAGGAAAATATAGTGCTAAATGAGTTATAAATATCTCAATAGCTTTTTTTAATTGCTTTTTTTAATTACTTTTTTTTTACAATCCAGCTGTTGCCGCCCACCTGGTCCCCCTCCAACAGTTCCTCATCTCAGTACTCCTTCCCCTGTTTCCAACATGATGTTTTACTCCCCTCCATCAGGCCGCCCCACTCCCTGGAGCCTCAGGTTTCTTCTAGAGTTAGGCATTTGTCCTTCTACTGAGGCCAGACCAAGCAGTCCTCTGCTATATATGTGTCAAAGGCATCGAACCAGCTTATGTATGATGTCTGGCTGGTTGCTTAGTGTCTGAAAGACCTCATGGGTCAGGGTTACTTGAGACTACTGGTATTCCTATGGGGTTTCCTTCCCTCTCAGCTTTTTCCAGCCTTTCCCTAATTCAACCACAGGGTTCCCTGACTTCAGTCCAATGATTGGGTATAAGTATCTGCATCTGTCTAAGTCAGCTGCTTGATGGGCCTCTCAGAGAACAGCTATGCTAGGGTCCTGTTTGGAAGCACACCATAGCTTTAGTAATAGTGTAAAGCCTTGGAGTCTTCCCTTGAGAAAGATTCCAAGTTTGTCTGGTCACTGGATTGCCTCTTCTCAGTCTCTTTTCCACTTTTGTCTCTGCAGTTCTTTCAGACAGGAATAATTCTGGGTCAGAGTTTTTGACCCAGAATGGCAACCCTATCCATTCACTAGATACCCTGCCTTTCTACTGGAGGTGGACTCTACAAATTACCTCTCCGCACTGTTAGGCATTTCATCTCAGATCCATCCCTCTGTGTCCTGTGTCTTTCTCCTCCCAGGTCTTTGGTATGTTCTAGAGAGTCCACCCCCCCACACACACACACACACACTCCATCCTGCCAACCCCTGAGGCTGCCTATTTCCATTCATTCTGCTGGCTCTATCAGTTTCTCTCCTGTTGCCTCCTATATCTAATCATGTTCCTACTTTCCCCCTTCCCTCCATCTCCCCTCTCCCATACACATCCCTCCCTCCCTTTGCCTCCTGTGATTATTTTCTTCTCTCTCCCAAGTGGCATTGAAGCATCCTCCTGCTTGTTAACCTTCTTGAGTTTTGTGGATTGTATCCTAGGTATTCTGCACCTTTTTGGACAATATCAATTTATTAGTAAATACAGACCAGGCATGTCTTTTTGGGTCTGAGTTAACCTCACTCAGGATGATAATTTCTCATTCTATTTATTTGCCTTCAAAACTCAAGTTGTCCTCATTCTTAATAGTTGTGTAGTAAGTATTCCATTGTGCTGTAAGTTAACTACATGTTCTGTATCTGATTTCCTGTTGTAAGACACCTGGGTATTTCCATCTTCTGGCTATCGCAAACAAGGCCACTTTGAACATAGTGGAACACGTGCCCCTGTGGCATGGTGGGGCATCTTTTGGGTATACTCCCAAGAGTGGTATATCTATATCCTCAGGTAACTCTATTTCCATTTTTCTGAGGAATCTCCAGATTAATTTTCAGAGTGGTTGAACCAATTTGCAATTCCCACCAGCAATGGAGGAGTGTTCCTCTTTCTCCACATTCTATCCAACATGTGCTGTCCCCTGAGGATTTGATCTTAGCCAATCTGATTGTTGTAAGGTAGAATCTCAGGATCATTTTGATTTGAATTTCTCTCATCACTAAGGAATTTGAGCATTTCTTTAGGTATTTTTTGGCCATTCAATATTCCTCTGTTGTGAAGTATCTGTTTAGCACTATACCCCATTTTTTTCTTGATTAGGATGTAGATCAAGGACCTTAACATAAAACCAGATACACTCAATGTAGTAAAAGAGAAAGTGAGAAAGAACCTCAAATTCATTGGCAAGGGGTGGGAGGATTTTCTAAACAGAATGCCAGTGGCTCAGGCTCTACGATAAAATATTAATAAATGAGATCTCAGAATACTAAAAGGCTTCTGTAAGGCAAATGATACAGTCAATTGGAAAAATCGGCAACCTACCAATTAGGAAAAAAAATTTCACTAACCCCACATCTGGTAGAGGACTAATATTCAAAATATATAAAGAACTCATGAAGTTCACCTCTAATAAACGAATTCAGAATGATTTATTTCATTTATTGTAACATTATCTTGTGTTGTATTACCATTACAATGTTTACTTACTCATTACTGTTAGTCCCACTCCATATTCCTGACAAGTTCACATCTTAATATATAAAAGTAACATTTTGTATCGCCTATAGAACAAAAACCAGATTGTTGAGCAGCACACTCACATCTGTCCACAGAAGCACTTCATCTCCTCATGATTTTCCTTTCTGTGGAAGATTCATCTTAGCTCCTTTGTTACATACATGCTACAATCTTGTATCTTCCTCCTACCTTCTATATAAATCCTTAGGGAAGGTCAACTTGACATTCATCCTACGTACAGTTTAGTTACTGTTTTTTCCGAAAGCAATTTCATTATTGCGTCCCAGACAGGATTAATTTTCTCATTTCTACAACTTTTACATAAACTATCATGTGTTACCATTCTATATAAATCTTTACAATCATTTACTGTCTTATTAGAATCCTTTTACTAAAATGAGAAAATGCTTCTTCATCTTTGTTTTGTAAGGACTTGTCAAACCACAGGATATTATTGAATGATTGGAGAAATGGTGAATCAGTAAAGCATTCCATTCCAGAGACAAAATTCAATATTCTATCATAATAAATATCATGCATAATGTCGTTAGAAGGGAAGATGCTCTAAATGTTACATGAGGAAGAATGAATTTAATATTAGTTGAAAAAAATTTTCCCAGTAGTCATTGCTTTATTAAATTAGGAATCTATTCACAATTACAACATCATTAGGAATTTGTTCATGCCTTTCACTGAAGTTTAGGATAGACCTCCTCTGGCAAGAGGGTACAGAACATTAATTGTGGCCAAAAAGCATAATGCTGCTGACAAAAGATTAGATTACAAATAGAACATTAGCCTACTTTCCCCACTCCTTGTCAAGCAGAGCGAACCAATATTTTCTAGCTTATAGGAGAAAGCAAAAGCTTGTAACAGCATGAGGGTGAAAATGCAATGCTAGAAATCATATTCCAAACATAGAGACTAATTAAAGGGTTGTCTTTCATTTATTTTTATTTTGGAATGTTGTAATGTCAAGCAAGGCTGCTGAATATTAGGACATCTGAGAGTCATGTCAGAAAACAGGACAGAAGAAAGGTAAGGAGAAGCTTTGCTAAACAAGAATTTCTTCATACAACCTTGTTTTTTAATTCTTTTAAAAATCCATACAGTATATCTGGATCATTTTCATCACTCCAGTCATCCTCCTAATTATCTACAGACTGACCCCATCCTGCTTTATTCTGCTGGTGATCATTTCTTTTTTTAAAAAAATATTTTTTATTACATATTTTCCTCAATTACATTTCCAATGCTATCCCAAAAGTCCCCCATACCCTCCCCCCCCACTCCCCTACCCACCCATTCCCACTTTTTGGCCCTGGTGTTCCCCTGTACTGGGGCATATAAAGTTTATGTGTCCAATGGGCCTCTCCAGTGATGGCCAACTAAGCCATCTTTTGATACATATGCAGCTAGAGTCAAGAGCTCCGGGGTACTGGTTAGTTCATAATGTTGTTGCACCTACAGGGTTGCCGATCTCTTTAGCTCCTTGGGTACTTTCTCTAGCTCCTCCATTGGGGGCCCTGTGCTCCTTCCAATAGCTGACTGTGAGCATCCACTTTTAAAATAAGTCTTCAATTCATCTTTTTGCCATTATGCTCCTGAATAAAGGAATGCGTGGTCATTCACTTGAGTGTGGACACCTTATTTTAATCCACACCCTTAAAGTAACTCTTCATCCCCCAGAAATCATAGAGTGTCCAGAGTTTCTCAGTAAAAGTAAGGTAGTATATGAACCCAATCTGATTCCATGTAAGAGTGTCCATTGGAATGATATTGTGCAGGGCTCATGTGATGACACTTCAGAATCTTCTTGACCCATTTTCATCCTCCCTTTATTCATAATATATAGGAAATGAGAACAACAGAAATGTTCTTCAACTGCTTAGTGCATAATGAAAATGTATATATGCACAATGGACTAATATTCACCTTTAGAGAAAAAAATCATGAAGTTTTCATGAAAAGTAGAAAATATTATAATCAGTCTGGTAACCAGACCCTGAAAAACAATATCACAAACTATCTATCATCTAGTGCTAATGGCTCCAAATCTTCTTATTTGAGTCTAAAACCTGAAGTAGCTGCAAAAAATCAGGTAAGTAAAACCAGATTTGTGAAGGGCAATGATATGATGTAAGGGAGGAGATGTCAGAAGTGAGAGAAATGGAGAAAAACTTCAGTTATGGAAAGTGTTGTCAATAAAAACCTATACAGATACAATAGGGGTAATAACACTATTTTGTTTGAAAATCCCTGAAGAAAGTTAATTTTTATGTAAAATTAAATTTACAGACACATGCATGCACGCACCACGAATGCATGCAAACACATACCCATGTATGCATGATCCTGATTCTTTAATTCCTGACTCTTTTGCATAATCTTCCTAAGTGTTAGCAATAGAGACTTACTTTATTCCCTCAATTTACTTAAGCAGTCACTAACTTGTTGAAAGAGTTCAGGTTTCCTTTCAATATTCTCTTTTATTTCTGTATAGGAAACTGATTGCCATGTCAGCTTGGGAATCCCATTTTCTTCTTAGAGATAAAAATAGTAACATGAGACTGTTAATACTACAAATTAGTACTTCAGAATTTTTCACTGACTAATTCACAGCTGGTACTTTTATATCTCATCATTTTTTTTCTTTTTACATTTCTAATTTTCTATATACTATGAAGCCAAACCTTGTAAATGCTTATTACATAAGTATCTTTCTACTTTATTATTTTTTCCTTTGTACTTTATTACTGGTTATTGTTTTGTTTCTATTTGATGAAAGTGCAAAAATACAGTTTCTACCGAAATAAGACACCTTTATGCTTAAGAAGTTCTTTCATGTACTCCATTGTTTGATTAAAATTCACTTTTACTTAATATTATGATGTGAATGTGTAAACCAGCATTAGTCAAGTGGAAGTAGAAAGATCATAAATCTGAGTATAATCTGGAGTATGCCATATTCCGAGGCCAGCCTAATTTATACAACAAGTTCTCTCTCTCCCTCCTCCTTTATTTTCTTACTCTTTCTTTCAGTGATTTTATTGGTGAAATATTCATTTCATAGAATTTCATTCTTAGTAATTTGCATGTTCAAATGTAGAGGTGTTAAGTACACTTTCAAGATCAACCAGTCATTACTATTATTTATCTACAATTTTCCTTCATCAAAACTCCGTATATATTAAGCAACAACTTTTTATTCTTGTCTATCACAGACCTTGATGAGCACCTCAAACTGTTCTCCTTCTCTGTCTCCCTTTTCTCTTCCTTTCTCTTCTATATTCTCATTTTCTCTCCCCTTTTCTCAATCCATTCCTTTAACTTTCTTTCTCTTACTTCCCCTCTTCTTCCTGTCCATTCCTCTTCTACCTTCATTCTGTCTTTATGTCCTCTTGTTCCGTTATTCACCTTCCCTGTTCATAGATCCCTCTCCAGCTCCCTTTCCTTATCTCACTATGGTATGATATACTCACTTGTGAAATGATTTGCCCTCTGTTATCTGGCTTATTACCATGTGTGTATATGCATATATATATATATATATATATATATATATATATATATATATATATATAAAATTTGGCTCATAAAACACATAAGAATTCCATTCAATTTAAAGACGAATATTGATTGTATATGTATGTACCACTCTGGCTTACATTACACATTACCTTAATGAGAAACTATTGAGAGAGATACTATAAAAGAGAAAATATTTATTTGGACATACAGATAAGATTGCATTCTATTATTGCTTATTTCCTATAGTAAGACTGAATATCATAATGAATAGCAAGAGCCAGTATAGTTCTGCTTACCTCATAGAATCCAGGTATCACAAAATAGGAGGAAGGGACTGGAAATTCTAATATTCCTTTCAAAGGCATAGTCCAAGTACCAACCTTTTGCTTTAAGATCTTACCTCCTAAAATTTTCCTATATTTCCTATATTCCTATAGCAGAGCCTAGCACACGTGAACCTTGGGAGAACATTCCAGATTCAACTATACTATCAATATGCATGAATTCCCATTGAGCCACTGCTTTCACACTTTGTTTCATGGTTGACATTTTGACCTTGACTTTATTTCCATACTGTACTTCTCTAGTATATTTCCCCACCAATCTGAATTATCTCAGTTCTTTTTTTTTTTGTTTTTGTTTTGTTTTTGAGGCCAGTGTTTTTTGTTTTGCTACTGTATGGAATTTTCTTTATTAACAAGAGTGGGTGATGAGGATACAGCTACATTGGTGTAGAATTTGTCTGGGATATGTGATGCTTTACATTCAATCTCCAAATAAATAGAAATGTTAAAAGAACGAGAAAGAGAGAGAGAGAGAGAGAGGGAGAGAGAGAGAGAGAGAGAGAGAGAGAGAATGAGTTAGCTTATCTTGTAGCTCTTATAGATCCTACAAAGTTATTTCAGATGCAGGCTTCTATTGACACTCAAGAAAGATTGACTGTAGATACTCTGGATCAAAGGGCACAAGAACTTTTTTTACTGTTTCTTTTTTTTTTAATTAGGTATTTATTTCATTTACATTTCCAATGCTATCCCAAAAGTTCCCCACATGCTCCCCAACCCACTCCCCCACCCACCCATTCCCACTTCTTGGCCCTGGTGTTCCCCTGTACTGAGGCAGATAAAGTTTGCACTACCAATGGGCCTCTCTTTCCACTGATGGCCGACTAGGCCATCTTCTGATACATATGCAGCTGGAGACACTAGCTCTGGGGGGTATTGGGTAGTTCATATTGTTGTTCTACCTATAGCGTTGCAGATACCTTTAGCTCCTTGGTTACTTTATCTAGCTCCTTCATTGGGGGCCCTGTGATCCAACCAATAGCTGACTGTGAGCACCCACTTCTGTGTTTGCTAGGCCTTGGCATAGTCTCACAAGAGACAGCTATATCTGGGTCCTTTCAGCAAAATCTTGCTAGTGTATGCAATGGTGTCAGTGTTTGGAGGTTGATTATGGGATGGATCACCGGATATGGAAGTCTCTAGATGGTCCATCCTTTTGTTTCAGCTCCAAACTGTGTCTCTGTAACTCCTTCCATGGGTGTTTTGTTCCCAATTCTAAAAAGGGGCAAGTTTGGTCTTCATTCTTCTTGAGTTTCATGTGTTTAGCAAGTTGTATCTTATATCTTGGGTATTCAAAGTTTCTGGGCTAATATCCACTTATCAATGAGTACATATTGTGTGAGTTCTTTTGTGATTGGTTTACCTCATTCAGGATGATGCCCTCCAGGTCCATCCATTTGCCTAGGAATTTCATAAATTCATTCTTTTTTTATTATGTAATTTCCTCAATTACATTTCCAGTGCTATCCCAAAAGTCCCTGATATACTCCCCCCCACTTTCCTACCCACCCATTCCCATTTGTTTTGGCCCTGGCATTCCCCTGTACTGGGGCATATAAAGTTTGTGTGTCCAATGGGCTTCTCTTTCCAGTGATGGCCGACTAGGCCATCTTTTGATACATATGTAGCTAGAGTCAAGAGCTCCGGGGTACTGGTTAGTTCATAATGTTGTTTCACCTATAGAGTTGCAGATACCTTTAGCTCCTTGGGTACTTTCTCTAGCTCCTCCATTGGGAGCCCTGTGATCCATCCAATAGCTGACTGTGAGCATCCACTTCTGTGTTTGCTAGGCCCCGGCATAGTCTCACAGGAGACAGCTATATCTGGGTCCTTTCAGCAAAATCTTGCTAGTGTATGCAATGGTGTCAGCATTTGGAAGCTGATTATGGGGTGGATCCCTGGATATGGCAGTCTCTAGATGGTCCATCCTTTTGTCACAGCTCCAAACTTTGTCTCTGTAACTCCTTCCATGGGTGTTTTGTTCCCAATTCTAAGAAGGGGCACAGTGTCCACATTTTGGTCTTCATTCTTCTAGAGTTTCCTGTGTTTAGCAGATTGTATCTTATATCTTGGGTATCCTAAGTTTGGGGCTAATATCCACTTACCAGTGAGTACATATTGTGTGAGTTCCTTTGTGATTGGGTTACCTCACTCAGGATGATGCCCTCCAGGTCCATCCATTTGCCTAGAAATTTCATAAATTCATTCTTTTTAGTAGCTGAATAGTCCTCCATTGTGTAAATGTACCACATTTTCTGTATCCATCCCTCTGTTGAGGGGCATCTGGGTTCTTTGCAGCTCCTGGCTATTATAAATAAGGCTGCTATGAACATAGTGGAGCATGTGTCCTTCATACCGGTTGGAACATCTTCGTGATATATGCCCAGGAGAGGTATTGCTGGATCCTCTGGTAGTACTATGTCCAAAGATCTCAGAAGATGGAAAGATCTTCCATGCCCATGGATTGGCAGGATCAACATTGTAAAAATGACTACCTTGCCAAAATCAATCTACAGATTCAATGCAATCCCCATCAAAATTCCAATTCAATTCTTCAACGAATTAGAAAGAGCAATCTGCAAATTCATCTGGAATAACAAAAAAACTAGGATAGCAAAAACTCTTCTCAAGGATAAAATAACCTCTGGTGGAATCACCATCCCTGACCTAAAGCTTTACTACAGAGTAATTGTGATAAAACCTGCATGGTACTGGTTTAGTGACAGACAAGTAGACCAATGGAATAGAATTGAAGACCCAGAAATGAACCTACACACCTATGGTCACTTGATCTTCGACAAGGGAGCTAAAACCATCCAGTGGAAGAAAGACAGCATTTTCAACACTTGGTGCTGGCACAACTGGTTGTTATCATGTAGAAGAATGCGAATCGATCCATTCCTATCTCCTTGTACTAAGGTCAAATCTAAGTGGATCAAGGAACTTCACATAAAACCAGAGACACTGAAACTTATAGAGGAGAAAGTGGGGAAAAGCCTCGAAGATATGGGCATAGGGGAAAAATTCCTGAATAGAACAACAATGGCTTGTGCTGTAAGATCGAGAATTGACAAATGGGACCTCATGAAACTGCAAAGCTTCTGCAAGGCAAAAGATACTGTCAATAAGACAAAAAGACCACCAACAGATTGAGAAAGTATCTTTACCTATCCTAAACCAGATAGGGGACTAATATTCAATATATATAAAGAACTCAAGAAGTTGGACTCCAGAAAATCAAATAACCCCATTAAAAAATGGGGCTCAGAACTGAACAAAGAATTCTCACCTGAGGAATACTGAATGGCAGAGAAGCACCTGAAAAACTGTTCAGCATCCTTAATCATCAGGGAAATGCAAATCAAAACAACCCTGAGATTCCACCTCACACCAGTCAGAATGGCTAAGATGAAAAATTCAGGTGACAGCAGATGCTGGCGAGGATGTGTAGAAAGAGGAACACTCCTCCATTGTTGGTGGGATTGCAAGCTTGTACAACCATTCTAGAAATCAGTCTGGTGGTTCCTTAGAAAATTCATTCTTTTTAATAGCTAAGTAATACTCCATTGTGTAAGTTTACCACATTTTATACACTTCATTTTTTTCCTTTAATACTTTAAATTATATCGATTACTCTTAATGCTTAATACAAAGTAAAAATCAAGTAAATATTTGTTATATTGCATCAATAAAAAGAAACAAGAGGTGTATACTTAGTTCATAGTTGGGTGAATTTGTGGAAGTAGAACCCACAAGTACAGAAGGCATAATGTTGAACATAATACTTTTCCTGAGACATATATATGTTATCGACTAATGTGAGACATTTTTTTCCCATCTCTTCTCAGCTTCAATGCTTGATGAGAAAGCCTGGTTATAAAGCAATGTGAATTTTAACTAAAAACACTGGTTCTTCAGGTTATTTACAATTGTGATTTAAAATGATAAAGGGAATTCCTGAGAACTCTTTTGACCATTTAGAAAAAAAATGCAGTATTTTTGTAATCAAGCCTGCCTCCCCTCTCATTGATGTCAAATAAGGCCATTCTCTGCTACATATGTACATGGAGTCTCTCTCTATATATACTCTTTGGTTTGTGGTTTAACACCTGGGAGCTATTGGGTAATCTGGGTAGTTTGGTATTGTTTTTTTTTATGGGGTTACAATCCCCTTAGGGTCTTCAGTCTTTCCCTTAGTTCTTCTATTTGGGTCCCAGGGCTCAGTACAATGGTTGGCTGTAAGTATCTTCAGCATTTTCAATTCATTCAGGTGAAGAAATAAGGAGAGATCTTACTTCAGGCCCTGTCCTGTGGTAGACTTTCTTGCGAGTTGCAACATATACATCAGTCATCCCAGTAAGGGAACCCACATCAGACCAAGTAATGATTGGACCACTGTCCATCTTGGTGAACCAATAAATTTGTATTGGAGTTACTAAAAGGACTATTGGTAGAAGATACTTGCAGAATCAGGAATGACTCAAAAGCAGCCATTGCACTGGAAATACCTGGCCTAACATGAGTGACAATTCACAAAAGCTGCAACCCAGAGTTTGCCTACACAGTTGCAGGCAGCTCAATTGAAACCCTCTTCTCTACAGGTTGGTGAGCTAGAGTGACCTCCCTTGGATGCTGTTTCTCCTTATTTACTTTGCTGGAAAAGGGTCTTGAGACTCTTCCAATCATCTGTTCTCCCAGACTTCTGACCTTCTGTGTACTTTCTGAGTCTCAAGAACCTCCTCCTCCCTCCTGCAGAAAATGTCATATAACTGGCATTTAATCAGAAACAGAAAATATGTTAATTCAAAAAGCAATGATTCAAGGGTTGTGTTGAAATAAACTTAAATTGTTAAGCTGTTCTAGGAATAGTTTTCAGTAATTCATCATAATCATAAAAACCTTCAATCAGTAAAAACATGAAAGAATTTTATACAGAATTTCTGAAGGCTTTCTAAGCCAGGGTGATGGTTCATGTGGTGATGGTTCATATATAACTCCTCACAGCGTGGCTGCTGCTTCTTAGTTATTAGTAAAATATATATGCACTAACAATTACTGAAAAAAAGAAATGGTGAATTAGAAGGAGCGAGGGGAATAGCATATGGAAACTTCAAAAGAAGAAAATGAATGGAGAAATGTTATAATTGCCCTTTATTCTCAAAAATAAAATTAAAGATGTTTTAGTATTCTTCTAATATAAAGCTATTTTCTTAAATTAATTTCAAGCTTCAGCAATAATGCAGGCAGGGGAAATATTTTCTTTTCAAACAAACTAAAAGTGACAATTACTCAGTAGGGTATTTGCCACCTGGTGCAAATACTGAACCATGGTCCTTCTCTCTAATGTTATTCAGCAATAAGTAAGCATCATCTACTTGCAAAAGGTCAAGTGCACTATTAATTAAAATCTAATTTACTGCTTAAGAATTCTGTATAGCTAGTTGACTTCCAATAATTCTTGATTTACTAGGTCTAACATGTCTTTCGTTCTGGTTGTTATTATTATTATGGGCATGTTTATCATAACATCTGTAGAAAATGAAGTGCATGTAGAAATGAAAGCCCATAGATTTTTTTAAAGTCGTCATTCTAAGCATTAGATAAAATGAATTATTTTCAGCATCACGAATTCAGCACATTCAAAAATGGTTGAGTCTCAGTTGATGTTAAGAATGTCTTTCTAAAACTTGCTCCATTTTCATTCTTTCCAGATTTTGTCATCAAGTTTCTCAACAATATTGTTGTTGATTTATTTCTCAAAAACTATTTTCAATTGTTTAATCTTTAATTATTTGTGTATGTATATATCTTTCTGTGCATATGTGTGTGAGAGTGCAGCTACCTGTGTAGTCCAGAAAGTCTTCTTTTCCCTGGTTCTGCTGTTGCAGGCAGCTGGAAGCTGCCCAGTGTTGGTGGGTCCTCTCCAAGAACACTTTTTCTCAACTGCTGAAGTCATCTCTTCCATCTCTTCAGAATTGTTTTAAATCTTATTATAACCTCTTGTTTCACACTTGAGTACATTTATATAAAGAAACAAATTTATTTCTAGCAATTAATCTTCCTGCCTAACATTAGATTCCTAACATTCATGTATTACACAGACTCTGGAGCCTGTTAGGCTGTCCAAGAATTAGATGCAGACACCAACATCTTGTAACTGTCTTTAAAAGTAGAGCATATTCCAGGACACCCTCAAGTGTGAAACTGGAGATTGTAGTTATCACATTGACTATGTTTATATCACTTGGAACTGTAGACATGATTTGGGCTAGAGAGATGTCTTTGCTACTAAGTACATGAACATCTTTTCCAGTGCATCCAAGTTACATTCTCAACACCCACACAACCACCTATAGCTCGAGTTCCAGATGATCTATTTCTGCATACTGGCTTCTACATGCACTGCACAAACATTGTGCACTTTGCACTTGCAAACATGCAGGCAAGGTACTCCACTTCCATTGATAAAATTGAAAACATTAATAAAATATTTTGTAAAAGATCTCCAGAGGTAGTAGAAGACTGGCTGTGAAATTTGGAATTCAGGCTCCTGTCAGCAAGCACTTCTTGGCATCCACTATAGTGTCTGTATTTGGTGTCTGTAAATGGGATGGATCCCCAGGTGGGGCAGTCTCTGGATGGCCTTTCTTTCAGTCACTGCTCCACATTTTGTCTCTGTATTTCCTTTAGACAAGAACAATTCTGGGTTAAAAAATTGGAGACTAGTGGGTGGCCACATCCCCAACTGGGAGCCTTGCATAATTTCTGGATATGGTCTCCGCAGCTTCTCCCTCCCAAGCATCCCATCCAGGAGCATTCCTCTTCCGGAGAGGAACTTCTTGGAAGTTATTCTCCCATCGTTTTCCCTCTGATGATAGATTTCATTGCTAGGGGAGGGACAAGCTGAATACTTGCTACATTTGTCCATGGTTCCTTTTGCTGCTAGTGAATAATCAGAAGATACTGGAAATCAATCATGCACCATGACATCTTTGAATTTTATGTGTATCAGTAGTGAAATCTCATACTTAATGGTTAAATAAAGGATTAATTGAAAGCCACATGGCTATTCAGCAAGTGAGTCAAATATCAAATCTCAGAAGCTCATCTCCAGATGCCACACACTTCACTTCTTTCAGGTAAGAAGTCAACTTCCTACCTCAGAAATTAGCATTTAGTAAACTCTGCTTTCATGATTGGTCCTCTGTCTAGAGCACACACAGAGAAAGAAAGAATAAAAGGAAAGCATTTACTAGATAGCTTCTCATCAAGAAATGTATCTGGGCTGAAACCAGTAGTACATTCAAGTTAAAAATGGCTTATTTTTTATACTTCCTACACACAGCTGTCATATTCATACTCAATGCTAGCTGTATTAAACACGCAGTCTTTGGCAGAAAAATGCCTTGATTATATACATTGTACGTTTTATGAAGACACTTTTAAAATTGAAAACACTTGCAAACCAACTCTCCTCTCATGTCTAGATATCCTAGGCAGAAATTCCACAAAAATATGGAAATGTCTATTCCAAGAAATTTCAAGACCACAAATCCTCACACTATTTAACAGCAGAATAGTTTTCAAGGGCATAAGATACTTAGGCCAATATATCCAAGAAGTTATTTTAAATAATTTGTAATTTTTGCAAATTAGTGCTTTGTGCGAGTCTATTCTGAGTGATAACTTCCTTTATATTGATACTGCATCAGAAAATTATTCTTTTATTATTATTTATTTTTTAAAATATTTTTTATTACATATTTTCCTCAATTACATTTCCAATGCTATCCCAAAAGTCCCTCACACCCTCCCTCTTCTTTAAGCTTCCATATTTCTCATGGAGAACTAATGAGCACTCTAAAACATAAAAAAGATACTTTACTGGAGAACATGACGATGTTTTAGTCTACCCCAACCTCTTGAACTATGCCAGGATACATTTCATTTCCTTTAGCCACCAGGAGGAGCCTGGTAAAGCAAAAGACACATCCTTTTTTCTTTTGTGTGCCTCTGGCTTACCAGGTGACTGTGGGTCCTTCCCTTCATGGCTTTTATTTCTCTAAGAAGCTTACCTGAAATCCTGGGATCAGAACACATTAATGGGCTTCTCTCTATGCGTTCTTGTCCATTCCTTGATGATGCCTTTTTTTCATTCATTTTTAATTGGAAGTCTTTTGTTTTCTGTATCAAACCCATTGTATCAAACCCATTCTTAGATTTTTTTGTACCCATCTAAGTGAGTTATTCAATGGTGCCCAACTCTTTTTAATTCCTTAATAATTTTATTATTCAAACATACATGGTAATACCTTTCGTGTGTGTGTGTGTGTGTGTGTGTGTGTGTGTGTGTGTGTGTATGTGTGTGTGATGATATTAAAACACCCATGTCTAGGCATGGTATCCTTTCAGAGCTTAACTTCTACAAATTATATCATCTAGTAACATCAGGGATTCCTGATATGACATTCATACTAAGGCTGTGTTCTTGAAATTATAGGGGAATTTTCTTCAGAAATTGCTTCTACGGACAACAGCATTAGCATCCACCTAGGTGCTAGAGCTACACAGTCAAGCTTCATTTTTTTATGTTTATTATTACTCTACAACCACAGATTTTCACTCTTTTGTATGCTTTCAGAATTTCAATTCAGGCCTTCATTTTTACTTTGATTAATAAAAAAGTCACCCTGATTTGTATTCAAGACTTCATTATGTCATTTTCATCTAGTCAGTTTTCCAAATGATTAACAGACCAAACTTTTAAGATTATGAATCTGGATTCACTCAGTTTCTGTTCGTTGCCTAAGTTTGAAATGATTTTATTCAAGGATCCTGGTCAATCAGCTGCTGAAAACAAATTAACCGACTGCATAATTTTACTGAACATAAAATTTAGTTTAAAAGTAAGAATATGAGACTCAACAGTATTATATATCTACTTCATTTATATGACTTGAAATTTTTACTCAACATTTTTTAATATTAAACATAATTGAAGTATTGAAAATATTATGGTTCTACCAAATGATATAAAATTATAACTAACTAAATAGAAAACTGATAACCTAGTTTTGAACAGTTTTGGGTTTGTTATAAAATATTATGTATATAATTTTTTGAAAAAGATGTATATTGAGTTTACAGAAAATACAAAATGATAAATAGGAAGTAAAAACATTTTGTCTTTTTATTAACAGATGATTTTCTGTTTTGTTCTTGGTATTAGTTCATGACCTTCAGACAACTATATCCCATACAAAACTGTTTTAAATCTAGTTGAGCTTTTTATAAATTACCCAATTCTATTTTCTTTCTTCTAGTTAAAAAAATACAGATTATTCTGAATATTTGTTCTCTTTTTACAATTGCAGGTAACAGGCAGAAATATCTACTAATAGCTTCCATCTTCTTACAGCAAATAAAGCTATAACTACCGTTATGTATCACTGAAGGATTTTGTACACTAAAACTGCAACAACATTCAGAGGTTTGACTTTTAGGAAAATACACAATGTGTCCTTGTGCATTTGTTCTTTGATGCTCTGAAAGGTTGCCAAGAGTTTATTTTTTCAGGCAAATCACTACTCCATATGGGAAAGTAAGTGTATACTCCAATGTATCCCTGCCATGACTGATGGAAGAGATGGCATCTGTCGCCAACAAATCTTTGTAATGTTTTCATGTAGTGTCCATTCAACTGCTGAATGCACCACTGCACAGCTTGAAGCTCATAATGGCTGCCAAAAGTTTCACTGACTTGTTATAGCCTTTGTCTCCCAGAGATATTTCTCCTCTAGATTATTCAGTTCAGAAACTGGACTGTCTTTTTTTTTTTTTCTAGACAGATCAGAACTGCTCCCTCTGATGGCTTATATTTCCTCTTTCAGAGGGGGCTATATCTCAGAGAGACATCCTTATTAAAGATGGAATTATAGTTTCAGCCAAATATATTTTCAAGCTCAGATAAGTTGTAGATAAAAGCAGTCGAGTAAAAAGAGCATGACTCATCCATTAGATGCAAAATTTTATTAGCTGAAAATTTTCAGTTTCTGAATATTTGACAATTTGAGGTTTTCTTGCTTATAAATCAAACAGCTTTTAACACGTAGGACAGCTCAGTACCTAAAGGCGGTTTTTCAAACATTACAAACAAGATGGTAGTTTTCTCTCACAGAAGACTATCATCCCTCTGAGCCTACTTTCTACTTCCTGAGATATATAACTACAGCAGCGTTCAAGGTTTTGAGGATTAGGGATGAGATGCTGAGGTGTGCCTGAGACTTTTGTCACACATTTTAAAGAAAGCTCTATTTTGAATCACAAACATCCTGTCTCATACAGAAAAAGCTTTGACAGTTTCTTTGTGACAGTAGAACTTATTTCCTTAGAACATTATATCTAATTAATAGACAGAGACATATACTCTTTCGTAGGAGAAGGAAAGTTTGACTGAACAATGCCAGCGGGTTATAAAAGGTGTTCAGTCTTAATCTTGATAAGAGAAATGATTGAACCAGATCTTCATGTTTATTTCAATGTGAAAACTTTTGTTGAGTTCCATGGTAAAAATCTAATTCTATGAAGTCTCTTTTATCAGCCTCATTTATTAGAAAACAGCCATTTTCATAGATGATTGAGTGTATAAACTTATTTTTCAGTTTTTAATCCTACATATATGGGTGTTTTGCATCCATGTATGTCTGAGCTGGACATACACTTGGATGGTGCACATGGAGGACAGAGAAGAACATTGAACTTCCTGTACCTGGAATTACACAAGACTTTCCGTTGTCAAATGCAAGGAATTGAATGCCAGGCCTCTGGTAAGGCAACACAGTTTCTTGACTGCCAAGTCATCTTTTCAGACTTGGGACATTAACATACCTTGAAGCACCCTTTTTTTCTCCATGTTCCCCATTGCAGCTCAACTCTTTGGATTTTAATCCCAAGGCACTTTGTAAGAGGTGACAACATCAATATTGCTCTTTCAGTTCAATTTTCTCATAAACTATTTTAAATTTAAGATAAAACTGTTTTTTTGTTAGTTTGTTTGTTTTTAATTCTCAAACTTTTCATTTGAGCTGAGAGGTTGACCATTCACCTACCATACTCAAGGGTCTCAGTTTTCTAAAAAGCACTGAAAATAATTAACTTATTTAATTTATTAATCTTTTTTGTTTTATCTTATGGGTAGGGAAAATAATAAGACATATAATATATCTGAATGTATGTGTGAATAATACTATAAGTACTAATTGTTATATTCATGAATACACACACACAGACACATACACACACTATATATATATTATATATAAGATCAAGGAGACTCCTGAGGATGGATATTAAAAAGTTTAAACCAATAGATAGTATACATTCTTCTTTAATAATATTGCAAAGAAAGTAGGGAGAGCTGATGAGGTTTGACAAAAATGTCGCCCATAGGCTCACGCCTATGAAAACTCAGTGTTCCCTTGGTAGTACTATTTGGGGAGGTTTCTGAGATGTGATGTTAGTAAAGATAATGTGACACTTTGGCAAGGCTTTGAGAGTGTATAGTCTCACAGTTTTAGTTTGCTGCTTCTGCTAGTGTTTGCACAAGCAGGTGAGGATATGAGATTTCACATTTCTGCTCCTTCCAGCATGCCTGCCAGGTGCCATGTGTCCTTCTCATGATGGACTCTTACCCCCAGGAGCTATAAGCCTAAAGAATAGCTCTTTTAAGGTGTTTTGTTCATGATATATCCTACAAACATGAAGATAACTAATACTTTTACTGGATATTTATATGAATTTCTGTCTTTCCTACATACACTTTTTTGTTATAATAATCAATTAACCCACCTTCACATTTGCATATTCTCTTTATATACATAGGAGATTTAAAATGTGTAACTTAGTGGCAGTTTATTTCTACTCAAGAAGAGCAACAAAAAACTTTACTTTGGATCTGGACTGTCCAATAAACACACAAAAAATTACTGAACTAAATGTTTAAAAGCAATATTCATTGCTGATAGTTATGAAAAAGTTTCTTTAGATCTGTAGATCTGAGTGCCTGAAATGCAGTATCATATTTAATGTTTATAGATGTCTATTATCAGTCTTCGGAGATTTCATTTCAGTAAGTTTTAAAATGATAAGGATTTGGGAAATCAATAAGCTTAATATATATTCTCAGTTTCTTTCTTCATTTCCTTTGCTTAATACGTATGCAGAGAACAGATGTTATGTTTCCTTTTTTTTCATCTCACTATAAAATCCTGGTTAATTACTTATGTTGGAGAAATTCTTTCAAATAACAATTTGTAGATTTAAAATTTATAATTCAATTTATATATTTATTTAGATAGATAGATATTAGCATAGATATGTTTTTTTTTTCTTTAAAACAAGATAAATTTTGTTTCTCTCATCTTAACTCTAATCTCAGTATTATGGACAATACTGGCTTATCAAATGTTTTAAAGACAATTTAATTGAAATCCTATAAGACACTCTAACATACTGGACTGTGAAAAATTTTAGTGCCAACAAGTAGTGTTGAAGTGTTAATTTGAGTTTATTTTTATCACTCTAATTCACACACTCAATAATTTACACTTTCTTTAAAGCCAATGCAAGGTAAAGCATGCTAGGCCTTGACTCAATACAAGGGTGATAGCTACCTGGACGTAGAGCAAAGTCTTCCTCCAAGCTACCTGGACGTAGAGCAAAGTCTTCCTCCAAGGAAAAGCATATCAACTGGTTATCCAATACTAAGTGGTCAGCCCTATATCATATATATAATATATAGCCCTATATGCATTCATATATATGTGTATATATGAATAATATTGTAAGTATTGATCAAGTTATATTCATGAATACACACACAAACACACACACATAATAACAATTAATGAAAAAGATGGCATGAATTTGCTTTCTTCTCCCTCGTAAGTAACACTGAGACATCCTCACTTGGGTCCTCCAGTTTGTTGACCTTTATGAGTGATGTGGTCTGTATCTTGGAGATTTGACACTTTTTTTTTGGCAGGGGGAGTTAATATCCACTTATGAGTGAGTACATATCATGAATGTCCCTTTTGGTCTGAGTTATCTCACTCAGGATGATACTTTCTAGTTCCATCCATTTGCCTGCAAATCTCAGGATACCCTTGTTCTTAATAGCTGAGTAGTAGTATTCCATTGTGTAAATGAACCACATTTTCTGTATCTATTCTTCTGTTGTGGGACATCTGGGTTGTTTCTAGCTTCTGACTATCACAAACAATGCTGTTATGAACATAGTGGAACATGTGTCCCTGTGGCATGGTGGGTCATATTTTGGGTATATTCCCAAGAGTAGTAGAGCTGGGTCTTCACATAGATCTATTTTCAGTTTTCTGTTGAACCTCCAGATTGATTTCTAAAGTGGTTGTACCAATTTGCAATTCCACCAGCAATGGAGGAGTGTTCCTATTTCTCTACATCCTCTCCAACATGTTCTGTCAGCTGAGGTTTTTATCTTAGCCATTCTGATTGTTGTAAGATGGAATCTCAGGGTCATTTTGATTTGAATTTCTCTGATCACAAAGGACTTTGAATATTTCTTTGGGTGTTTCTCAGCCAGTTGAGATTCCTCTGTTGTGAATTCTTGATTTAATTTTATACCCCAATCTTTGGCTTGTTTGTTTTTTGGTGGTTAGCTTCTTTAGTTCTCTCTATATATTGGATATTAGCCCTCTATCGGATGTGAGGTTAGTGAAGATTTTTTCCCAATCTGTAGGTTGCAGATTTGTCTTATTGGCTATGTCTTTTGTGTTACAGAAACTTTGCAGTTTCATGAGGTTCCATTTATCAATTCTTGATCTTAGAATATTAGCCATTGGAGTTCTGTTTAGGAAATTTTCCTCTGTGTCAACGAGTTCAAGGTTCTCTCCCACTTTCTCTTATATTAGATTTAGTGCATCAGGTTTTATGTTGAAGTCCTTGATCTACTAGGACTTGAGCATTATGCAAGGTGACAAATATATAATCCTTTTTTGACTGGTTTATTTCATTTGTCACAATGTTTCTGTATTTGTCTTTTTTGAATTACCAATTAATATTCTTTACTTTTTTGCCAAACACTCCATTATATTTATGTTACATTGTGTTAATGGGTTTCTTATTGTATCCTTCTGTAAATCAATTTCAACAATATAATGTAAAACATCTATACTCACAGCACCTACAATTGGGCTAGAGAGATGGCTCAGTGGGTACAACATTTATCATAAAATACTGAGAAACTGGAGTTTAGATAATAAGAATGCACATAAAATTTGGATGCATTCACACAGGATTCTGTAAAACCAATGATTTTTAGCACGAGATTAGAATCAAATATGGGTGAATTTCAGGAAGCTCATAGTTTGGATAACTTGGCATATGTAGCAAAGTGTAAGGCTGTAATTTCCTCTGATAACTACACAAAAGTTAGAGCATGTATGTGTCCCCATGTACAAACATACAGACACCCATGTCATGTACACATACATACACATAAATATTAGAACTATGTATACTGAATGTAAAATAAAACCTTAGAATTGAAGACTACAATTGTTGTTGTACCCAATGAATGGTACTCAAATTGATCCCAGTGGAGGTAATGCATTCCTTGCCTACCTGCCCCAATATTCTGGAACGAAATACACACACACACACACACACACACACACACACACACACACACACACACACACACGGCCTTTATATTTTGGTATGCCATAAACAGCTCAATGGCTGCAGCTTTCTTGAACTGTGTTCCCCCAAGACCTATATGACAGCTATGGTCTCTGCCTTCTCTACCTCTCAGTCATTTGGTCTCTTCTCCTTTCTAAGAATGGCAGCTCCTCTCCTACCTTATTCCTTGGTCCCTTGTCAGGCAATCTTCAAAGTCATGCTTCTCTTTCCTTGCCCATACCTTAGCCACTGGCAACTTTATTTACCAATCAAAATCAACTGAGGGCAGAGTCTCTCAGTCTTATATGTGGGACACTGTAAACAGGTTTTGGGGGAACCTAATTCAGATAAGAATACAAGCAGCTACATTTCTGTCTTTTTCTGTCCACTAAAAGGCTTTTCTCTCAGAAATACATTGAATATAATTATAACTGTTATATAAACTATAAGGTAGGATATGCATTAATAATGTCCAGTCCAACAAAATTGGCAATTTAGGTACATTACTTTAACATTTATCCTAATTTAAAGAGTTTCATATCTGAACTATGTTTTGATTTTAATTTGTATTACCATCTGAAAACCTTCCTCTTAAATCTAGATCATGTTCTTTAATGTTAAACAATTTAAGGTTGATTATAAGACTCCAACTAGACTTCAACCCTATCAGATCCAAGAATGAATTAAATGGTACCTTATTATATAGGTAGCACAAAAACATAGCTTTTAAAGTTTGAACAATTTGTCGAGACAGTTGCCTATCTGGGCAGTCCCCTATATTCCTTATAATATTGGAGCACCTGTCTTCAGCCTTCTGGCCCAAAACCATCGGTGGGAAAAATGGATCATACTAGGAAACTTAGGAGGTTGAACAGAGTTCAGATTTCTAGACACACAGATACACAACTGAGATGGTAGGTGGCTTCCTGTTCTCTGCCAGATTCCTGGCCAGGAACCTATACCTCAATTCCCACATATGGAAATGTGACCTGTGGTCATATAGCCCAACAGAGTTCTCCATGCTATTGAGTTACCAAGAGACCCGGGAGTTTAACCAATAAGCTTCCCTTGTTGGACATTCCTCCTTGCAAAAAGTATTTACTTTGTCCACCTAGAGGAGGTGGTTTGCATCCATTTTCTATGATGATCAGTCAATAAAGAATATGGATAAACAAGGACTGCCTCTTTCATCGAGAACCATAGGGATCATGGAGAAGGCCTTTGCCTATAGAGCCACAATCTAAGTCTGCCATAGAAGGCCTCTCTTCACTCCCTGACAACCACCACCAAGCTAAGGACAATCACCTGATGAACTGAGCCAGAGCTCCCATTTCCCTGTTCCAGGGCTGGTCACTGTTCCCAGCCTATAGGCCCTTGACTATGCTCCCAACTCCTCACAACTCAGCAGCACTTGGAGTTTGGTAGTACTCAGTCCCATCTGTGTAGCAGGCTCATGGATCCCTGATCATTCCTTCCTCATTACTCTAAGTGGGTACCCAGTAGTGACTGGTTACCTAGGAGTCAGGGAACCAGATTCAGCCTCCCTCATCCCAGGCTGTGTTTTCCCATCCCTAGAGCAGAGTCTCTGTACTTCCTTCCCTATAGCCAAGCATCTGATGGTAGTAGCACAGTGTCAATGCTGTCAAGTGCTCCACGTTCTGCCTGCCTAAGCTGTGTGTCAAACACCCCAGTGGCAGGGAAGAACAATGTCTTAAGTGACATAGGAATTATGAAGGACCAGCTTATCATATTTTGACAGAGCTAGGTTGTGGACTATCTCGTATTGTGTGTCGTTTCCTGGACAGGATTTTTGTTGTTGTTGTTGTTGTTGTTGTTGTTGTTGTTTTTGTTTTTGTTTTTTTGTTTTTTTGTCTCTGGATGAATTAGGGCAATTCTTGTCTAGTGACTACCCTGTCATAACTGGAGCAAATTTATATGGAAGTAATGATGTTTAATATCTTCTTTGAAGTGGGAAGGGGGTACTATCTGGAGCAGACACATATTCCTACTCAGAAGATTTATTAATAATGAAATTATTTTAAATGCTGTATTTTGTGGATCTCTGATTTCTTTGAAGACTGACTATATACCTATATATAGAATACTCGAACTGTTAAAGCTTAACTGCTCTTAGCTATATCTATTTGAATAATACTGAAAACATTTTATTATAATTAAATCAGAATCTACTATAACCATGACTGTATTGTCTGGTTTGCCTATAGAGCCACAATCTAAGTCTGCCATAGAAGGCCTCTTTTGATTGCATTAGGTGATCATCCTAAAGAGTTTGTAATAGCAGCTATTAGAAGAACTGGACTTAAGCCTTGCATTCTTAAATGAATTGAATAGGCACAAAAACTATCAAGAGTAACAATCTCAATTTTAAATTTCTATAAATATGCAAAAATTTATATCAATGAAAACTTTAAACCTGTATCAATATATAAATTCTGTACCAATGTAAGAAAATATAACTTTAACTTTGCATCAAATATAAAGATTTCTAAAAATGTAAGATGACTCTACAATGTTTTGTTTAAGAAAAAATTTATTAATATATTCCCATATATCTAATGCTTTTTTACCATATATTAATTCCCATCTGTATTACTACTGATTATTAACTTAACCCCACCCCATCATACCAAAGGTATAAACAATTTTTCCAAAAATTGCTGAAAAAAATGTTTCTTTGGTGAGGGGTAATGACTATATTTATCTGAGTATAATTTGTATAACTTGACTAATGTAAATGTAAGTCAACACATAAATATATAAATAATTATATTTAAAGTTAGAAACTATCTTGATTGAGGAAAACTGAAAGCCTCATTTCTAGGTGAAATTTTATAGGCAATCAATGGCTGTTCAGAGGGGGAGAATAAATTTTCTTCAGGGACGAGTCACTAATGTTATCCAATCCCAATTGTCCATCTATAAACACATATAAATACCTGAAACATTAAATGAAGTCAATTGTGGGGTGTGTGTGTGTGTGTGTGTGTGTGTGTGTGTTTGTGTGTGCATGTTTGTGTATGTGTAAAAGTAATAAAAATAAGAGTTCATGAATTTGAGAGTAGAAGGAAATAAATTGAATTTGGAGGGGCATATGAAGGGAGAAATTATGTAAATACCGTATATATTTATTAATTTCTCAATAAAATATATTGAAAAAACAAGATAATGATTTTTTTAAATACAGCTTTACTCTGTATTCCATGGTCATTCAAGTTTACTCTACTATGATCCATTATGAATCTAACTCCTGTTATTAAATGTTTTATTCTTTGCTTCAAAGGATATTGCTATGCATAAGAAAGACGTACTAGAATGCACTTTCAAGAATACCAACGTATGTTAAGAAAAACAGAATCAGGCATGAAAAGACAGATGTTGGAATGTAATGTGTTCTCACAGTAACCACTAATCTCTCTGATGCCAAAATGGCCATTAAGAGTTATCATGGCTTGAGATAAATTCTTTAGTACCTTCATCCATTGTCAGAAAAGAATTCCTAAATGAAGAAGGTCCTGGAAGCTGAACGTATGAGATATTTGATCCAAATAAGCAGATCTAGGTGATGGACCAAAACTTTAGCTAGTGTATGCTTCTAACTAGTTGCTATAGAAGACATGCCAACCTGTGCTTTTAGTAATTCCCTTACTTTCTATTGCTCCTGTAAGGCCTGAATATTCTATACAATTATGCAAGACTTTACATATTTTAAATCTCCAACTTTTTCCTCAATTGAAAAGAAACTGATTCCAAAAGAGACCAATGGGGAAGAAGTACAGGAAAATAATTCAGCTAGTGACATAGGGAAAGTTCCAGAGAAATGGTTTTTGTCTCTCCTTCAGGATGACTCTAAGCTAAAGCAATCTTTAGGTGATTCAGTGATGCTTTCAAAAGTCCACTTCTGAGAGACATAATTAACTGGAGCATCAAATCCCTAGCTTCCAGCTTCCTTATTTGAGGTTAAACAGATTCAGGAACTCCTGTAGAGGATGATAAGAAGAACCAGCGATGTGTGTCGCAAGAGGCACAGTGAGACCAGGGTGGGGAAAGATCCAGGAATTAGAAGAGAATAAAGAGAAATCTGGAGCACAGAACATCATATAAGCTTTGGGGGGGTCATGTAGGAACAACTATTTGAATGTTTAATTGCTCAGGCTAAGATTTTATCTCTGTGGTTTAGTGCTTGCCTAGCATGTGTGAGTTCTCTCATTCACATGCCAGCAGTGCAGTTAATATTGCATACACATCTACTAGTTTTTCCTTATTTATTTCTCACTAGAATTTGGAACTACTAGAACACTCAATTATCCCATTTTTTTTCTATTAAACAACATGATTGCCTGCTTAGAATACTTCACGTTTACTTTTCCCTCAGCTGAGACAGATGATTAAGGTTATTTTGGTATTGATCTATTTTATTGATTTGGGAAATTGGAGAACACCCATGAGATATTTTCAGTGTGAGAATGTCAATTGAAAGCCTGAACTATTTGGAGATGTTTCAGTTTTCAAGTTGAATAAATAAGATACAAGAACACACAAAAGAAAATGCGACCTTTGAGAACAGTCACTTCTAATTAGGCGAGAAGGTGGCATTCCCAGGATGTATCTTCCTTAATCAGTACTAATATTTCTGCTTCTTGACTTAGATTGTCATTGCTGAATTACTTGTAAGAAAACTGGGGAAGGATGGAAGTGACCACGAGGGGGTCAGTGAGTGGGATGTAAAGTGAATAAGTAAAAAAATTTAATAATAATAATAATAATAATAATAATAATAATTAAAATGCTCAAGTGAAAGAATAAGGTTGTATGTGTGTATATGTTTATGTATGCATTCAATTTACATGTATTTTAGTCAGATGCTAATTCTTCGTGTGAAATATTTCATAGTTTTATTCTAAGTAGAAAATATTGTGTCATAAATGAAATATTCTGAGACTCTGTGATGCAAACAGACATTTTATCCCAATATTTCTCTAAAAGGTATGGTGACTTTTCATATCTTGAATGCGTGTGTGTGTGGTGTGTTCAGTTAGGTATGTGTGTGAGTGTGGATGCTAGAGGCTGATGCTTGGTGTCTTCATCTGTTACTAGGCACTTCATTTCTTTGAGCCATTGTTTCTCACTAAACATGTTGCTTAGCTGGGCCTAACTAAGAGGGCCCAACTATCTCTTGTCTTTAGAATTTCTTTCACATGTGTGCTCCAGATTTATACTCTGATCTTCATGACTACCCAGAAAGCTCTCTTGACATACAAGAGTGTAGGTGTATTTCTCTTTTTGTGCCTGGCTTGTTTTCACGAATACAAAATGTTCTAGGTTTGTCCTCATTGTTACAAATGACAAATTTTGACATTTTTTCAAAGTTTGCACAGGATTCTACAGTGAGTGTGTATTTGTGTTCTATTTTAAATGAGATTGGGTTTCTTAATTTCATTTCCATGTAGTTATTTGTAATGAAACACTACCGATTTTTAGAACACATTTTTATATCCTGCCCCACCGTGGAAATCATTTAACATCATAGATGTTTCGTTTTGTAATGGACAAAGGTCTTTGCAGGTGCTCACCAGAGGTCATAGTGCAGAAGATAAATTAATATGGAGTTCTCATTCAAATATAACACATCTACCTTCCCACTAAAGTCTCAAGAACATTATGGAAAAGAAGATAGTAAGATTGTTAAGAGTTAGAAGACTAGGAGAAATATTGAAAAATACTGTCTTCTGGACTCCTTAAGAATGACTTCCAATGAACATTCAACAGCTCTAGTGGTCTGCTCAAAATGTGAGTTGACCAAAGGAGCACAAAGCTGAACTTCTGGTAGAGGGATTACAGGCAAGGGATGAGAAGAGAGGGAAGGACTGGTGCTTTTCTTCCGGGACATAGCCCCTGCAGGTTGCCAACACTACAATTATCAGCCTTAGTCCATAGAAGCCACACCAATGGACTACTTCTCTTGTTGGTGGATTGTCCTCTGTAAGCTGAAATAAACCAGTTTCTCCCCTAAATGTTGGATAATTACCAGAGAAGCCATAATGAAAACCAGGATGCTGTGGTATAAATATCACTTTATACACTTTTTCATGTATCTCCCGAAAAAGCTAAAACAAATGTCTGATGCCTTAGTATTTTCAGAAAACTATTGTGCTCTTTCAATATGTAATTTAAATAGCTTCAGTAGTTTTTTTTTATGTTTAATAAATATGTTGAATTAAAGACTTTCATTTTTAGCACCTGAATTTGGATATCATCCTCTGATTTTGGTATTTTATGCACAAGAAATTGTTTTGCCAAATCACCTTGTTTCATATGATTTTATCCTACTCCCTATTTTTTCTTAAATAATTGTGGAGTTACCTATTATTCATATTAAAGGCATCTTAACCACTTGATCTTCAACAGTGTTTCTTTTTTACTATAATTATATATGTGCCAAGCGACCAGTACGATCTGTTTTAAAGCAGAATTTTCTCTATCTACAAACAGTCACTAATCTACTCTACTTTTAAAGATTTACTTCTTCTTGAAAATAAAATGAAATTTATTTTCAGCACTCTTTTCTTGTTTGGGTTTCTGTCTGGAAGAATTTCCAGATGCGTCCAGTTTTAAATAGGATTAAGGATTTTGTGGCCTGAAGCCTATGTTATTTGCTCTCAGTTTCTGATAGGTTTGGATCTGGACTGAGGTAGCTTTCTTTTAGAAGGATATCACTTGGGTGTATATAGTCAGCTCTAGTGAATGCCAGGGTTCATTAGGGAATTCTACTCTTATTTTGCCATGTCTTCTTCCAGACTCCCTATTATTTATTCTGCCTCCTACTAAACAGATAGTGAAGGTACACAGGTTTTATCCTCAAGGAGTTTTTTGTCTATGCTTGTATTTTGTGATTCATGTGATTACTCTGTGGACAAATTTTGTTTTAAATATTTGGAACTTGTAGTATATAATTTTTTCCTGTACTCTTTTTGGTTTCCTTACTGATGATTACGTGTGGAGTCAGTGACATTAAACAACATGAAGCCTTTGACATTTTCAGTAATCCAATTTTAAAGTTTTTCTTAAATTTGGAACAAGATGGAACTTAAAATATTTGGTACAATAGTGGAAATAATAAATTAGCTATAGCCACAATTTAATGAGTTTTCAATATAGTAAAAATATACATACACATTTTAATAGAATTTTGATTAATTTTGTACTTTGCAAACTTTCTTTTTTTCTTTTTTGTTTATATTTAATCTAAAAGCTCATCAGGTCCCATTATATAATCCATTTTCTTTTCTTTAGTGTTTTGAAGGCTAATATTAGAACTAAATTAATGTAATAAATTAATTTTCAAAATTAGCTAGTTTTATGTATGATGCAGCCTTAATGACTTTAAGAAATTTCCTCTTCCTTTTTGTCTTGTGAGGATATTTATGTCCCATAACATTTATAATTTTATTTATAATATTATAAAAATAATTGCTGTAGATACCAGCCCTCTAATTTTCCTTCTCTATGCAGAGATACTAGAATTTTTTGGCTCCTAATGTTTTCCTTTTTCTCCATTATTATTTATAATGAGCAAATTCCCACAGACGACTTGGTCCTGGTCTTGACCCTGTTTTGAGATGTGAGAGGAATGTTATTTATAGGGAGAACCTTGACTACACAGCAATTCATAAAAAAGTGGATCATTTCCAAATGGCAGTAACTTATATATTATTTGTAACAAATTGCTTGTAACACATCCTTGTGACTGATTACAGTACACCAGCTGTCACTGTACTACAGCTAAAAACTGCTGTATTACAACAAGTTGACCTTTTCAATGGATTTTCTAAAGGATTTGGAAAATCTTGTATCTTAGAGGAAACTCCCTCTGTATGATATGAAATGTCATTATAATTTGTCTTTTCTGCTGTAGGAGTTTCTGTTACCCAGGGGAATTGCCTCTCCACAGGAAGAATATTTTTGTTCTTTAACTTCACTAGATAATGTATTTTTATTCCTTTTAAAAATATATTTAGTTTTATGTCCTTCTCTTCTAGAAAAATTCTAAGCATAACATTATTAATATACAGCTCTTCTTTGGCACCACCATCATGTGTAACAGATGGAACTTTGAGGGTCAGGTGTATAAGGAGATGATTTTAATAGATGATGTCTTCTGATCCTCTCTTGAACCTCAGGTGGAAAAAGGCCTTGATATTTGTTAAGTAACTTCCTGTTTCCATTCCATCTCTGTTAACTGAGAAGCATTAATGCAAGGTCAGAATAATTTTAGATTTAGCCTAAATATGAAAGGAAAAAAAAAACTTCATTTCAAACTGTTGTACAGGAGTTTGTCTCTGTAACTCTATCTCTGTCCCCTATCTCTGTCTCAGATTCTGTCTCTCTCTGTGCATGCATGTGTACGTGTGTGTGTGTGTGTGTGTGTGTGTGTGTGTGCCCCTCTCTATTTATTTGCCTCTGTCTTTCCCTTTTCTTTATAACTAATTGCATGGCCTCAGATTGTAAGATAATTATTTTTGTTCATGATGACCTCTTTTACGGTTATGAAAGCATCTCCATCTCTTCCTTTAAAGAGGTTTGCTTCATATAATTCTGGTTCTTGTTTTCCTCTGAACAGCCTGCCCACAAAAGTATATTTTAATAACTTATCTTTTCTACGTAGGAATGAGAGTTAGTATTTTTTTTTTTTTTTTTTTTTTTTTTTTGGTAATGAAAATTCAGGGTATTGGGCTAGACTGCCCTTCCCTCAGAGATTTAATCCTGTATAATCCTGACATTGGTCTCTCTCATTTCTTCTCTCTCTGGTTACACACCCCCTTTTTTTTCTTTCCCCTCCCCTTTTCCCCATGGCGATTTCCCTGACCTTGGACCTTGGGGACAGCGAACACTCTTGCCTGAACAGAGCTGCCCAATAAACCTGCCTTTAATATAATCTAATCTGATTTAAATCGACTCATTTTTGCAGCAGAGAAACAACTTACCAGAAGTACCTGCTTATTCTCATAAATTAAAGAAAACAGGGACCCGAGGGATTTGATTGTAAGCTAATAATGAAGTTTTGTTCTTCCACAGAAGTAATTTTTAATTTTTTTCTAAAGCATAGGTGCAGACAAGGGGGTTTGATGGATGAAGATGCCTGGCACCAAGGCTCATGAATTGAGTTTGCTCTCTGGAACCTACATGATATTAGTAGAGAAATGTCTTTAATAAATTGTCATATGGCCTCCACACATACACCATGCAGTGAATAGAAACACACATATGCACACACACACACACACTACACAGATAAATAGTAGATATTAAAATATAAAATGTCTGAAAACAACTTTCTTGTTTATTGTACTATTGTTCTGAAGTTACATCATGTCAAAGGCAATTCTTATAAAAGAAAACATTTAATTGGGGCCTTGTGAGCTATTTCAGAGCATTAGCCCATTATCGCCATGGCAAGAATCATGGAGGCAGACAGGTAGGCAGGCAGGTAAGCACACGGAGCTAGGGAAGTAGCTGACAGTTTTACATCCAGATCTGCAGGTAGCACCCATGGAGAGAAAGGGATGCTGGTCCTGGAGTGGGCTTTGAAACCTCATTTAAAGCACCACAACCTTCAATAGTTTACCATCAATGTATATTTAGTGCTTGTTAAAAAAATGTAGTGTGATTGGAAATAACATCAAAATGTTATGTGTATTCATTCAATAATCAAAAATACTCATAAAACACTGCTCATCACTGACATGATGATAACAAAGATACTCATCAGCAGTATGATGAATTGCATTAAAATATTATTGAAAATGCAAAATAATACTGAGGAGGAACGTTGTCTATAGCAAATGTGGTGAACTAATGAAATAAACTTTTATTGACTTATTACACCAAATACATGCATGTGCATGTGCCATAAGTTGACATTGGTTATCATCCACTTTATTTTTTAAGATAGTATGTCTTGCTGAACCTGTAACTGACCATTTTGGTTCATCTAACTAGCAAGCTTGTCCAAAGGGTACTCTGATGTACTATGTGATAATGTGATGTACTATGTGATAAATGTCAAAAACATTGAACAAAAACAATGGACAAAATGGTTATTATTTGCCAGCCACTCAACAGCTTCTAATGGCTGAGAAATTTTGTTCCATATCTCAAACTGTTTCCCTGTGTTTGTTGTAAAAATTGAGTAATATAACCATTTTAGAACCCAAGTTCGTTAGTAGGTATTCAAGCTTCACTGTAAGGATATCAGAGGCTCTGTTTGGTGACAGCTGTTTATTCATGAAGTAATCACTTTGATTGGGGTAGATTAATCATCAATCAATGTGCCTCTAACCATTGTGAAGAAAATGAAGTGCCCTTTTCATGTTTCTATCCTGAGCTTGGCCTCGGGGCTCAAGTGATTTAGAAAGTTACTTGATTTTCTTTTTCCTTTTATTGAACATGCAAAATTTCTTTGATTTTTTTGCCTTTTATATTCTCTGTGTTCATTCTTGGACGCTGCTCTCTGACAAAATGTCAAATCACTTTGGAAGAAGGCTTATTAAGTACTGACTTTACGCCCTGCCACCTGCAGATAATTCTGGTTCTGGTTTAAAACCAGACTTCTTCTGCTAGGATCTGGAAACAGGCCTGTTTGGCCTTGGGTCATACTCAAGCTGTGTCAAATCAAGAGCCTCAAATAAATTTAAAATTGGAATAGAGTAAGTGATAGAGAACTCACTCTGTGGTTCATTGTTGTCTGAGAGAATCTCCTTTGAACAGAGGGCTCCACCATCAAGAATTTCCTTCTTAAGGATACAGAGCAAACTGACATGTTATATGTATTCATATAACATACAGTAGTTTTCATAATACACTGTTCACAAGTGACATAAATGAAAAAAATCAAAATGTTCACCAAGAGTGTGATGAATAGCATTGCAAATAGTAAAAGAAAATGTAAAAGAACATTGTTAATGAACGTTAATTCAGCAAGAAAACTGAATGAATGGAATTGATTTATATTGACTCATTACACAAGGAATATACACTCAAATTTTACTTTTAAAGTGTTTAACAAGCAAAACTAATCTCTACCAGTAGAAGTTTTTGGTTACTTTGGTGAGGCTCGATGGCCAGAATGTGAGACAAGGGGAGGTTTGTTCCCAAGTTGTGTTTCTGAATGGGAGGCTGTGTGCATGGATGGGTTCACTTTGAACACTGTTGTGGAACAAAAGATTATTTTCCATTTTCTTGGTGGTAGGTGATATTTAATGTAAAGTTAATCAAGTAATTCAAAACATAATAAATTAACTACATGGATATATTTGGATCTGGTTTTATTGTCAAAATCTCATAGTATATCCATACTTCAAGGTATTTCAAAAGTTTCAGTGTTTTAAAGAGAGAGAATATTCATTACAATTAATATGAACATCATGAATATAATCCATCTAGAGGCAACAACCCAGCTTCCTTAGAAGATACATATCAAAGTAATGAACTGTAAATGGATACTCTGTGAGTGGCAACATTTTGAAATGAAATATGTAGCACAATCAATCAACTTTATGGGTTCTCAATGAAAAAAAGGAAAAAGCTCTTTGTGATAGATTCAATAATACAATACTCTTACCACAGATTTTCTATCTTCCCTTAGAAATGTCTGTATTTTAACTTTTTTAGTAAATACACAGACACACACACACATACACACACACTAACACACACACACACACACACACACATACATATATACACACACACACACACACCATATTCACACTCACACATGGAGAAACAAACCCTAAAATCCAGTTCCTCACCTTTCATTAGAGTAATAGAAGAAGCTGATGGATGAAGTTAAATATGGCCTTACATCTTTCAATATCTGCTCAATTGCTTTCCTATCAGAAGTCACTGTGGTGATTTACTACTGGAGCTTCTAGCCAGAACATGAGTCTTATCAGACATCATAAGCCTGCCTGCGTTATATATTTAAGTGATACTTGGATGTTCCTGGAGGTTTGATGCAACTTTTCAGTTAGTAAGACTTCCATTGGTATTCTTCAATGGTTTACATGCTTTTAAGTCAAGTTCAGATAGCAGGTAACAAATTGAAGAAACCAGAAAATTATATTAAATATGAATGAAAACCTATTTATACAAGGTAGAGATATTGATTTAAAAGTCTACTAATAACAAATAAGTCATGAGAATGATACATATTAAATTTTAAGATGAAAGTCTCTGACAGATGTGTTAGGAGTATGTTTGAGAAAATAACTACAACCTGATCAGGCAGTAGCTAGTACCATACTGCAAATTTGAGTTTGTGATTTGTTTATTAATGGTGAGCTATTCTTATATTGTGGGAAAAAATCTGCTAACTAAGGTCAACGTCCACCATGACCAGCTAGCCTCAGAGCACTGTGCAAAGTGGGAGACTCCCTTGTTAGCAGTTTTTCTCCTGTGACTGTGGCTGGGTAGTTCTAAGTCCCCACACTCACCTCTATCTAAGAAATGTCACTCATGTAGCCTCAATTAGTTTATAGGATCAATTTTCTTTCCCCTGACAAATCCTGTTCAGTTAGTACTAGGGATTTCTGAAATTCTTCTTCATATGAGTGAGATATGCCAGATACCCTAAGCCTCCAGTCAATGACCTATGACCATCCTGGATTTCCTGACCTTCAGTGCCCCAAAACTTTATAAGTCTTCTATCACTTGACCTGCCTACTGACAAGCAGTCTCAGCATGGTCATTCACTGTAGGTACTCACAGGGCTTCTGAACCACTTGTTATTTCTCTACCTTTGCTCCTACTCTCTCTGCTCCTACTACTTGTGGACTGAATAGGCTGAGGATTCATGAGAGCAGAGGGACACACATTATATAATTGAGTTACTGTTATTATTATCTTATATTTATAGCAGAGCATTGCTAGTATGCAAAAGTATATACATATGTGTGGTACATTTTGAAAATATTATGAGTAATGTTTCAGGAAGTGAATTTACTATGCTAATAAGTAATATTTCTCACAGTTTTGAGACACAGTTCTGTATCTTTCTGTTCCTGTTCAGCAGATCACAATTTTAATTGAAAGTTTCTTAATAATGTTCACGGCCCTTTGCAAATATTCAATTTTCTTGTGGTTTATGGTTCTCAGTAAATACAATTGAAATATTTCTAGAACATAAAAAACATTACTGTATACAGCTTATGAAAATACTAAATGTGTTTGCTTTTACTTTAAACTTTTAACAGTATTGAAAGCTTCAAGATTTTAGGAGTTCCAGGGAATGGCTTCTTTTATTTCCATATTTGAATATTAATGTTTGTTGGATAGCTAGAAATATTAAATCATACTAGGCACACACATATAGCCTAGTTAGCTATAGTAGTAGCCAACTTTTTATATTTTGAAAATAATATTTGTAAAATATATTTTTTCTACATTAAAATATGCAAGTGATTCTACCAGAAGGAATTGGACTCTCAAGTTACTAGAGGGAGACTGAGAAAGATTTAAAAGAGGACAAGGAAATGACTTTCAAAAGAGCTAATATTAAAGTGTTCATATCTTCACCTCCTGCTGAAATAGCCAAGGCAGAAAACTAAGAAAGAAATTCTGGACATTAATAATAATTTATATAGAAAAATAATTTTCATATATAAATCACAAATCAATTTGTCATGCCAGAATTCTATTTTTTTAATGATAGACTGTGACGTATCCCTAAGAAAACTAAAAATGAGTCATTGAGTTTTATCAGTTGATGAGAAGAGGAATAATTTAATAGAGTCAAAACCATTTGGAATTTACCATAATGAGTGTCATACAATTCTTGATCAGCATTGGTGACTTGTTATCATCTCAGATCTGATATAAATCATTTGAAATCAGGCTGTACTCTATGTCCATTGGTCTAGTTAAAACCTTCCCTCTAGCCTATGAGCTAAGCTACTTGCTCCTCATCTCACTGAACCAAATCTAGCATACACACTGTGATTGACACTTAAAGTGGTCATCAGTATCCTGTATATGTATCCCCCTTTGAAATTCAAAGCAGTCAATTTATCACTTCCACAGGAAGAAGTGGTGTGAGGACACATCCCTAGCCATTTTCATTCTCTACCCACTGACTGAGCTCCCCACAGAAATTAGACTTCTTATGACTCTTTCTTCATACTTGACAACCTCTATGTTTTTTATCTAAATCCAATGTTCTTCCTGAATGGGTAATATGAATGGGTAATATTTAATGATTCCAAACTTTCTTGTTTGAAATGTAGTGTTCCCTCCCTTTAGATGGTTTTATTAAGCAAGCAGCTTCCTTAGTTTATGGACACTTGAAAGGAAAAAAAAAAAGAATGTCAAAGCAATATTAGAACAAAATCACAAATACAGCAGCTTTAGTAAAAGTGTATGAAAACTTATTTATATACTTAACTTATCTTAACATATAATAACACATAATGTGATTAACACATATTTTTCAAAATATAAACATATTTGAATACTTTTGTCAATATATTCTATTAGATCCAGCAAATACTTAATGGATCCCCGGGGATTTTACCCAAATTAGATATTATTGTTAAGTTTGAGACTAAAGTCCCTATGTAAAGTGAGTTCTAAAACTGAAAGAGTATATTTTAAAATAAATCAAAGTATGAAGAAGGATAATGTAGCTATAATGGAACATAGCTGTCAACTGACAGGAAAAAAGTAGGCTTTCAGATTCTTGAGTGTGGTGTGGTGGATGGGTAGCAAATTGAGGAAGATTTAGAATTTCTTTAAATGGCCTCACTAGAGGATGGTTCCATGTCAAATACATTTACTTCTTTATAAAGTGCTTAGCCTCAGTTGTTTTATTTTACTAATACAAAACACAATTTGGAGCCATATTGAGAAAAATAGCATAATTCAGGAAAGAAATAAAGTCTTATTATAGAAGTGGTTGTAGTGAAATCTGATGTTAAGTAGTCTAACTCAGTGCATTCTATTCTCTAGTAGAGACAGACTTTCTGACACATGGATTATGGATCATGAAACAGTTCAAAGTCCTTGAGAGGATAAAATTTCTCATCACTAGCATTTTATATATTCTGAGTGCAATATTTACCTACAGGAGGACTTTATGGTCTAATTTTGTAGGATACACTTGGAAAATCTAGTGGACAAGAAGGTATTTTTACTTCCCACACCATGCATTGAAATAAGTGATTTCCTTTGAGGACCTCATATATTCTACAATTTGCTTTGTTTTTGTTGAAAAAGTAGGATGGGGCATGATTTACAATCACATTTGGTATTTTCAGGAGTAGGCATGCACAAAAGTTTCATTTAAAAATATTTAGAAGTTATTCTTAAATTCGTCTTTAAGCATTTACTTTTTTATAAAATTAATATGTACAAAATAATCCTTCCTAGATAGAAATTGAAGATGTTGAATGAAATGAGAAGTGTTAGAGCTGGTTGTGAAATTTACTATTTCATCTGAACCTGTACTTCATCCTCCATATATAAACATTATGCATGTCAGTTATATGATTCTGTGTGTCATGTTTCCTCATGGAAGACTGTGATTTATCATGAAATAAACTCATATTTATCAGTCAAGAAGAAAATTTAACCTTTCTAAATATATAGTCTGGGTATACACGTTCAGGAATATGGGGAATTCTAAATGCCAAGGACAATTGAAATACTGTCTATATAATATTAAATAAATGTCATTCTTACATAGAAGAATTGTGTGAAGAGATCTCTTCTTTAGGATTACTTGAGACGTGAGAGGGAAGGATTTGATGGTGATGTCCCATTTAGGCTCATTGTTGCAAGGTTTCTAATATTTTCTACATATTTTCTGGCTTTTGGTCTCTGTATTTGTTCCAGTCTCGTTCAGGAAAAAGCTACCCTGATGATCACTGAGCAAGGGATTCATCTATGAGTACAGCAGAATGTCATTAGGAATCATTTTATTTTTGAGAACAATATTTAAATAATAATAATTTTAAAATTTAAGAATTAACTCCTGGCCTTGAATAACAGTTTAAAAGACAGTCAATGCATTGAGTAGACAACTGCTTGCAGATATCTCATAACAGTAGGAGACCCTCTATTATTGGAAATCACATTCCAGCTTTCAAAGAAAGATGAGACAAGTTGCCCTTCTCATGCTTGTACCTGAAATGTAAGATGAAAGAGGAGGGTTAACAATATGAGACCAAAACAAACACAAATTGAGACTTTGTCTTAAAAGGACATTTCAATATGTTACTATATGAGATGAATACATAAAATCAGATACTTCAGAAGTTTATAGATGTTTCTAGGAATTTTTTAAAGGATTCTCTGAAGTCAGACACTAAATGCCTTTGGATTATATAACAATAAAAGATCTTCCTTGCGTCCAGCCATAGCAAGATGAATTACTTATAAAGGTTGTGAGCTCAGTATACTTCTCCGAACCACCCAAGAGCACCTCTTCCAGCTCACCATTGATATTAGTGTGACATTGTTATTTGGGCAGATGGCAAAAGCTTTTAGAGCGTAGGAAACTCACTGAGAAAATTCTCAGGGAATTGCAGAAGATATGAGTGGACAAGGAGACATCAACATTTCTAATCCAAGTGAATTGAAGGACAGACACTGGGATTGTCTGTTTTGAGCAGGAATAGGGTGTTTTCTGTAAAAGTGAAAACTGTCAAATTGTATTTGGTAAACTGAATTGTATAACACGGTTAAGAATATTATATTTCTTCCCACTATATTCTAGACAAATTTGTAAGGACAATTGTTAGCTTCCTTGAAGTTAGATTAGAGTTAGAGTTAAGCTTTTGTTTATTACCTATGGGCAGAGTGTAATATTTTATGCCATAGGACTAACCTATGAAATACTCACTGTACTAGTTGTAATTTATGCTCCATTATATATTTACACAGAGACTTCACATGTTGAAGCTGAGGGAGCTGCTGATGCAGGAATGCATGCATGGGAACTGAATCAGTCACATTCTGTTATTCTCCCCTGCCTGAATCTATGGGACTTGACCTGAGAAACAAAACAAGCTATGTAATATCTAGGCATTGGTTTTGTTAACTTGTACTTCATTTAGCTAGGATGTTCTCTCTCTCTCTCTCTCTCTCTCTCTCTCTCTCTCTCTCTCTCTCTCAATCTCCACATTGATCTTCTGATTTGGTAAAACATCTGAAACTATTTAAATATTGCATTTATTAAAACAATTTTCCTAAAAAAATAGGAAAGCTTTTCTATTATATGCTTTTCTATTATATTATATATTTAAATTCTATATTGGAATCATGAATTTCTTGTCTCAGAAGACAAGAATGGAGACAAGAAGACAATTATTCCTTTAAGAGGGATAATTAATGAGGGTGTATGGTACATAAACATTTAGAATGAAGCTTAATGTATTACATACCATTCCTTCTACATTAAAAACCCAGTCTAAACATGAGAATAATGCATGAGTGGTTTGTATGTTGAACTTTTCAAGTTGAATGGACAAAATGGTAGACAGAAACTTAAAACTTTCAATACACAGAGACATTTTGACAAAGAAGAGGGGGGATATAACACAGTAAATCATATTTGCAATTATTATGATTTTACTAAAATGCTAGTGTCCAGTCATTCTAGGAAATCTTCATATTTGAAGAGAATTGACAAGAAAGGGGCCCCATGGGTTCTAGGGAATCATAGACATATAACATTCCACACCATTGGGCAATAACTCTAATATGGGCAACACTACAGATCTTTAGTATATACAGACAATGGCAATATATAGAAAAGACTGAGAATTAGCCTTTTCTAAGTAGTAGTCAGGAGACTGAAACCCATCAAGTTCCTACCAGGTACCTCTGAGGTAGAGTCTATACAAGAATAATTCATGCTGACATTTTTCTCTTACAACATTCCATTATATACAAAACAAAATAAAAAGAAATGTATCTATCACCTGGGCAGAGGTGCATCAAATGCCAGATAGCTATGTGATGAGCGCTAAGCATTTACTATTGACACAGCTTAGTTTTTCTAATATGCAAGCATAAAGGAGAAAGTGTGGATTGTTAAAAACAATACCCCCAGAGCTCATATGTAGCAGAAGATGGCCTAGTCAGCCATCATTGGGAGGCGAGGCCCTTGGTCTTGTGAACATTATATGCTCAGTACAGGGGAATGCCAGGGCCAGGAAGTAGGAGTGGGTGGGTTAGAGAGCACGGCAGGGGTGGGGGTATAGGGGACTTTCAGGATAGCATTTGAAATGTAAATAAAGAAAACATCTAATAAAAAATAGAATTAAAAAACAATGTATCTTGAATAATATGTTCATGATTTGATATTGATTCAATCTCTCAAGAAAGAACTCTGTTACTATCAATATTAAAATATCACAGTTCCTTAATTTCATCATTCTTTTTCACAGTGGACCTAAACCAAATGAATTATTTTATTATTATATTTATAATTTATTTTTATCTTATATTTCTGAATATTATATGCTTAATCTTGAAACTTTTAAATGATAAATTTTCCATCTTTTTTATTTTGTTTTGCATTGCTTTTGTGTGACCAGGTACTCCTTTTGTATTCAATGATAACAGTGAACTTCTTATTCTTTTGCCTGTAACTCTCAGAAGTTATGATTTTGTAATTGCTAGAATACTTAGACACATTATTCATTGTTTTCTTTGTCTCTACTATTATTTTGAGTTTCTGGATAGTAGACTCCTGGAGAATTACTTCTTCTGTATCTCTACTTCCTTAGACATTCTACTTCATGGTTGTTTTCTCTCAAAAACTAAAAAAAAAAAAAAAAAAAAAAAAAAAAAAATTTTTAAAAGTCATCTACAGCCACTGCTACTTGAACGTTGGAACATTCGATGCCATTACCTTTCCTGTTAATGGAATTCTAATTATACTGATCAGTTTTAATTAGTATGCTGTCATGTAGCAATGTAATAAAATACTGTGTTGAGGAAAATTGATCTGGCCATGATGCTAATTACTCTCTTAGACTCTATGTTTTATCAAAATGGGAATTGATTGTTTCCAGGAAACCTGATTTCTGTTTCCCTTTCTCTAGTATCTCTTGTTTATTACATACTACTTATATTTAAGTTTTCTGCTTAATTCATATTGGGTCCTCATTCTCAATTTAACTGCATTCTGGTCTCTGATGTGTCATGAAAGGATTGAAAATAAATCTACCTGAAGACCCAGCAATACCACTCTTAGGAATATACCCAAAAGATGCCCCACCATGCCACAATGGCACATGTTTCACTATGTTCATAGCGGTCATATTTGTGATAGCCAGAAGTTAAACAACCTAGATGTCCTGAGACAGAGGAATGGATACAGAAATTGTGGTTCATTTACACAATAGAATACTACTCAGCTATTAAGAATGAGGACATCCTGAGTTTTGCAAGAATATACTCTCCAATGAGAGGTCTTTATACACAGACTACAGAAATAGGTCATTTAGGATGGTTAGTTGTAGCCTGATTTATTTAACCAACTCTGTGCTTTGGACAGGTACCATGTGTATATCTGCCCAAGAGCTATCTGGATTTGTGAATGAAAGACACTCACACACAGGCCAGTTAAATTTTATATGCCTTGACTAATGTAATTGTTGGGCATTTCTAATATTTTCTGCTGCTCTCAAACACTCCCCTCTGGCATTCTATAGTTAACATCCTTTAAAATCTATATTTCATCTCTGCTACCACAGACTCAATCAGGGAAGTGGCCAATAGAGCCATCCTACACCCCTCTCGTGGAAATTCTCCTTCTTCTTCTCCTCTCACTCCCAACTAATCCTAAAAGTCCTGTGTCTGTCTGTCCTGCTCAACCATTGGCTGCTGGGATCTTTATTTACCAATAGGAGCCAACAGGGGGGCAGGGTCCTTCACTAGCTTATTTGCAGACACTTGTGTAAGCAGTTTTGGGGACCAAAGTTAACAAATACAAGCAGCATTAGGCCAAACCTATTTCACTGAGTCATGATTTGTAGCTAGAAGAAATGTATTACTTTGGGAACAGTATGTTTAAAATACTTGGCAAGGGCTGGGCAGTGTGGCGCATGCCTTTAATCCCAGCACTTGGGAGGTAGAGGCAGGTAGATTTCTGAGTTCGAGGCCAGCCTGGTCTAGAAAGTGAGTTCCAGGACAGCCAGGGCTACACAAAGAAACCCTGTCTCAAAAAAAAAAAATCATTTCAACTTTTACCTAACACAAAATGAAAAGGAAGGAAAAAGCAACTTTGTAGTCATGGCAATGGAAAGAGGTAGGATATTCATGTTCTGTAAGAATTAATAAAAGGAGAAAGTTAAATATGCATGAATTTTCGAGAGTTACATATGATTATGCTAGTGGATTACTAAAATAAGCTAGCTTGACTTGAAGTAATCAAAGATCACATTATTATTTAAGACTGGCTAAAAATGATGTGAAATCCTCCTCCTGTCTTATCTAGATAGAAAAATTATCCTGTTTCACAGAATGAATTTTAGTAACTGGTAGAAGTAAATTTGGTCCAATTTTATATCTTGCAAATTCTGCTTTTGCAACATGCAAGGCAGAAGAGCTGTTGAGATTGTATTTCATTTCTGGCAAACAGCTTATACCCATAAATTCCAGTTATCATTTACACAGAATTATACTATAATCAGTGTTTACATATACGGTGAGGTTTAGCTCTAAAAAGAGAGAAAAGGTGACCTTTCATTAGCTTCCTTGAGCCATTAATATAGATTACTATTACAGTCTATTTACAAACCATGGAACATTTTTCATCTGATGCCTGAAGTTCAAAGATAGGATTGCCATGAGCCTTGTTTCTAGTAAGGTCTGGCTTCTGGATTGTGGACCACTGAATTCCTCTTGTATCTTTAAACATAATTCAAAGTTAGTGAATTAGGTAGGGATTAAATCTTATGAAAGTATTCATCCAATTCTGTTGGGTCTCTTTTTCATGACCTAATTAACTGTCTAAAGCTTTGTGTTCAAATATTTCATTGCCCCACAATATATTGATTACCTAAGTAAATGAAATTACCAACAATTTATTAGCTTGTGGTTTTTTTTCTTATTGTTTATTATTGGAACAGAAGTTTCTCTGCAACTTACCTGGTTTTATCCTGAAAGGAGATTTTATATATATATATAATTTAGAGTCCCGATGTTTGAATTATTGGCATTTACAATAGACACCATTGTGTGAATATAAAATTGTAGGTACTGGGATAAATGTGAAAAGGATGAACATATAGATATATACTATGTGCTTTATAATATAACAAAATGAGTAAAATTATACCCAAAGCTTTTTCTGAACTTGGATAAAAGGTAAGATTTATGAATAAGAAATAGAAAATGAGGAAGAACACAATAAAATTTTACTTTTATTTTTGAAACTACAATGTGAAATTCAGGTGCTAGATTTTCAGTTTCATATCAAATTTTCTCTTCTCATAGTCAACTGAGCCAAAATTACAATGACTTGTAATCTCTGAATCAATGGGACAAATTAAATATTTTCTTCCCTACGTTTTTGTCAGGAATTCTGCCACAGTATGGGACATTTGCTTCCTACAATCCTCTATCAGACATAAACATAGATCTACAGCATTATGAAATGTTAGAAGTGGGAAGACAGAGATCACAGAGAATGAGATTTACATCTCCACTGATGAGCAGTTCTAGGAAATGGTCTTTCTATTGCTTTATTATACATACCAGAAAGCAAAAAAATAAATAAATAAATAAATAAATAAATAAATAAAACCCTTTAATTTATTAAAAGTTCTTTGAGATAAATTTCAAATTGCAAAACAGATTGTATCAAATAAAATTTTCTTGCAAAGTTTGACTATAGGATTTAAGCAATTAACCTCACCTTACTGGAGATACTGGATTTCTTTAATTCTTTGTTCATTATGATAGTACTGGGAGGGAGACTCAATATTTCTGAGTTTAAGCAGAATGTCACTGCAGTCAAAGTACAGCTTCAGTGGGATAGATCATAGCTTGCTGGATTCTATGGTATAGTTGAGCTCTTCATTAGTACTGCCATCTATTTTGAAGTATTCTTTTTTTCAGATATATGCTAGCATTTCATTCTTGCTTCTTTCTGAATTTGGAGAGACTGCAACTTACTAATTCAGTAGAATCTGAAGAAAATTCCAGAAGTCACTTTTAAGCAGAAGTTTATAATGGTGACATTTTCTCCCATTTTTCCAATTCCATAAACTAAGCTGAAAGTGGAGCTTCAACACTCGAATATTACATGAATAGCAACTGCCCATGATGTCTTCTAGCCGTGTAGGAAATTATAAGTTAGCAATAAATATTCCATGTTTTCTATTATTATTTTAAGTCATTACTATTTGGAGATCATGTTAGGGAACATGGCCTAGATAAATCATTGAAAAACTTCCATATCAAAATTGACCTATACTATAAAAATATCAAATCTGAACACTGGATACGGCACAAAGATTGGGAAACTTTTGACTCTCATCACTAATAGTCCATGCTATCTGATTGAGAAGTCATATATGAAAAGACACTAAATGAATAAGGCTGACCGGGCACAAAATTTACAAAGAGTTAACAAGCAAACCAAATACATGTTGTGTTCATTGATTTCTACTGAAAACAGTTTGAAGTCATTTGTGAAACAGTTTTCAAAAAGTAGTTTAGAAATAATAAGAATTGCCCTTCCACTCAGCCCCAGCACTAGGCCACCTTGGGCACGGAGTCAGCAGACACCCCCAGGTCCCCAGAGCACTCTCCACAGGATCTTAGGACCTCTGGTGATTGGAACACAACTTCTGTTCCAATCCAAACTTGCGGGACCTGAGACAGCATTAATTAGGGAAGCAGAAAACCAGGACTGACCAGGGTCACAAGTCCGTTCCAGTCGGCCCCAGCACCATGTCACCTTGGGCACAGAGTCAGTGGACAACCCCAAGGTCCCCAAAGCAGTCTCCATGGGATCTTAGGTATCTGGTGAGTAGAACACAACTTCTGCCAGGAGGCAGGTTCAAACATCACATATCTGGGCACTTTTCCTGCATGAGAAGAGCTTGCCTGCAGAGAGTGCTCTGACTACTGAAACTCAGGAGAGATCTAGTCTTCCAGGTCAGCTGATAGAGACTAACAGAATCATAAAAGGAACAAGCCCTAACCAGAGACAACTATAACAACTGACTCCAGAGACTACCAGATGGTGAGAGGCAAACTTAAGAATCTTATAAACAGAAACCAAGACCACTCACCATCATCAGAATGCAGCACTCCCATCTCACCCAGTCCTGGGCACCCCAACACACCGGAAAAGCTAGACCCGGATTTAAAAGCACATCTCATGATGATGGTAGAGGGAGGACATGAAGAAGGAATTTAATAACTTACTTAAAGAAATAAAAGAGAACACTGCTAAAGAGTTACAAGTCCTTAAAGAAAAACAAACAAACAAACAAAAAACCAAAAAACCAAAACCAAACCAAACCAAAACAAAAATCAAAACAAAACAAAACAAACAAACAAACAAAAAAAACAACAACCAAACAGGTAGAAGTCCTTAAAGAAAAACAGGAAAACATATCCAAACAGGTGATGGAAATGAACAAAACCATACTAGACGTTAAAAAGTGAAGTAGACACAATAAAGAAAACCTAAAATGAGGCAAAACTAGAGATAGAAACCCTAGGAAAGTAATCTGGAAACATAGATTCGAACATCAGCAACAGAATACAAGAGATGGAAGAGAGAATCTCAGGTGCAGAAGATTCCATAGAGAACATCGGCACAACAATCAAAGAAAATTCAAAATGCAAAAAGATCTGAACTCAAAACATCCAGGAAATCCAGGACACAATGAGAAGACCAAACATAAGGATAATAAGAGTAGATGAGAATGAAGATTTTCAACTTAAAGGGACAGCAAATATCTTCAACAAAATAATAGAAGAAAACTTCCCAAACCTAGAGAAAGAGATGCCCATGAACATACAAGAAGCTTACAGAACTCCAAATAGACTGGACCAGAAAAGAAATTCCTCCCGACACATAATAATCAGAACAACCAATGCACTAAATAAAGATAGAATATTAAAAGCAGTAAGGGAGAAAGGTCAAGTAACATATAAAGGCAGGCCTATCAGAATTACACCAGACTTTTCACCAGAGACTATGAAAGCCAGAAGATCCTGGACAGATGTTATACAGATACTAAGAGAACACAAATGCTTGCCCAGGCTACTATACCGAGCCAAACTCTCAATTACCATAGATGGAGAAACCAAAGTATTCCAAGAAAAACCAAATTCACACATTATCTTTCCATGAATCCAGTCCTTCAAAGGATAATAACAGTAAAAAAAACAATACAAGGACAGAAACAATGCCCTAGAAAAAGCAAGAAAGTAATCCTTCAACAAACCAAAATGAAGACAGCCACAAGAACAGAATGCCAAATCTAACAATATAAATAATAGGAAGCAACAATTACTTTTTCTTAATATCTCTTAATATCAATGGACTCAAGTCCCCAATAGAAGACATAGACTAACAGACTGGCTACAAAAACGGACCCAACATTTTGCTGCTTACAGGAAACAAATCTCAGGAAAAAGACAGACAATACCTCAGAGTGAAAGGCTGGAAAACAATTTTCCATGCAAATGGTCTGAAGAAACAAGCTGGAGTAGCCATTCTAATATTGAATAAAATCGACTTCCAACCTAAAGTTTTCAAAAAAGAAAAGAAGGGACACTTCATACTCATCAAAGGTAAAATCCTTCAAGAGGAACTGTAAATTCTGAATATCTATGCTCCAAATACAAGGGCAGCCACATTCATTAAAGAAACATTAGTAAAGCTCAAAGCACACATTGCACCTCACACAATAATAGTGGGAGACTTCAACACACCACTTTCATCAATTGACAGACTGTGGAAACAGAAATTAATCAGGGACACAGTGAAACTAACAGAAGTTATGAAACAAATGGATTTAACACACACACACACACACACACACACACACACACACACACACACCCACCACACACACACACCCACCCACACATATATATATATATATATGTATATAACATTTTATCCTAAAACAAAAGGATATACCTTCTTCTCAGCACCTCATGGTACCTTCTTCAAAATTGACCATATAATTGGTCACAAAACAGGCCTCAAGAGATACAAATATATTGAAATTGCCCCATGCATCCTATCAGATAACAATGGACTAAGCCTGATCTTCAATAACAACATAAATAATAGAAAGACAACATTCATGAGAAAACTGAATAACACTCTTCTCAATGATACCTTGGTCAAAGAAGGAATAAAGAAAGAAATTAAAGACTTTTTAGAGTTTAATGAAAATGAAACCACAATGTACCCAAACTTATGGGACACAATGAAAGCATTTATAAGAGGGAAACTCATAGCTCTGAGTGCCTCCAAAAAGAAACTAGAGAGAGCACATACTAGCAGCTTGACAACACAAGTAAAAGCTCTAGAACAAAAGGCAGCAAATTCACCCAAGAGGAGTAGACAACAGGAAATAATGAAACTCAAGGGTGAAATCAACCAAGTGTAAACAAGAAGAACTATTCAAAGAATCAACCAAAAGAGGAGCTGGTTCTTTGAAAAAATTAACAAGATAGATAAACCCTTAGCCAGACTCACTAGAGGGCACATGGGCAGCATCCTAATTAATAAAATCAGAAATTAAAAGGGAGACATAACAACAGATCCTGAAGAAATCCAAAACACCATCAGATCCTTCTACAAAAGGCTATACTCAAAAAAGCTGGAAAACCTGGATGAAATGGAGAAATTTCTAGACAGATACCAGGCAACAAAGTTAAATCAGGATCATGTTAATGATCTAAACAGCCCCATATCCCCTAAAGAAAGAGAAGCAGTCATTAATAGTCTCCCAACCAAAAACATCCCAGGACCAGATGGGTTTAGTGCAGAGTTCTATCAGACCTTCAAAGAAGATGTAATTCCAGTTCTGCACAAACTATTCCACAAAATAGAAGCAGAAGGTACGCTACCCAAGTCATTCTATGAAGCCCCAAATATTCTGATACCTAAACCACCGAAAGATCTAACAAAAATAGAGAAATTCAGACCAAATTCCCTTATGGATATCGATGCAAAAATACTCAATAAAATTCTCGTTAACCAAATACAAGAACATATTAAAACAATCATCCATCCTGACCAAGTGGGTTTTATTCCTGGGATGGTTTAATATACGGAAATTCATCAATGTAATATGTTATATAATCAAACTCAAAGACAAAAACCACATGATCATCTCCTTAGACATAGAGAAAGCATTTGACAAAATCCAAAAACCATTAATGATGAAAGTCTTGAAAAGATCTGGAATTCAAGGCCCATAGTTAAACATAATAAAAGCAATCTACAGCAAACCAGTAGCCAACATCAAACTAAATGTTGAGAAGCTGGAAGCAATCCCACTAAAATTAGGGACTAGACAAGGCTGCCCATTTTCTCCCTACCTCTTCAACATAGTACTTGAAGTATTAGCCAGAGCAATTCGACAACAAAAGGAGATCAAGGGGATACAAATTGGAAAAGGAATAAGTCAAAATATCACTTTTTGCAGATGATATGATAGTACATATAAATGACCCTAAAAATTCCACCAGAGAACTCCTAAACCTGCTAAACAGCTTCGGTGAAGTAACTGGATATAAAATTAACTCAAACAAGTCAATGGCCTTTCTCTACACAAAGAATAATCAGGCTGAGAAAGAAATTAGGGAAACAACACCCTTCTCAATAGTCACAAATAATATAAAATACCTTGGCGTGACTCTAACTAAGGAAGTGAAAGATCTGTATGAAAAGAACTTGAAGTCTATGAAGAAAGAAATTAAAGAAGATTTCAGAAGATGGAAAGATCTCCCATGCTCATGGATCGGCAGGATCAATATAGTAAAAATGGCTATCTTGCCAAAAGCAGTCTACAGATTTAATGCAATCCCCATCAAAATTCCAACTCAATTCTTTAACGAATTAGAAAGAGAAATCTGCAAATTCATCTGGAATTACAAAAAAACTAGGATAGCAAAAAGTCTTCTCAAGGATAAAAGAACCTCTGGTGGAATCACCATGCCTGAGCTAAAGCTGTACTACAGAGCAATTGTGATAAAAACTGCATTGTACTGGTATAGAGACAGACAAGTAGACCAATGGAATAGAATTGAAGACACAGAAATGAAGCCACACACCTATGGTCACTTGATCTTTGACAAGGGAGCTAAAACCATCCAGTGGAAAAATGACAGCATTTTCAATAAATGGTGCTGGCACAACTGGAGGTTAACATGTATAAGAATGCAAATTGTTCCATTACTATCTCCTTGTACTAAGGTCAAATCTAAGTGGATGAAGGAACTCCACATAAAATCAGAGACAGTGAAACTTATAGAGGACAAATTGGGGAAAAGCCTTGAATATATGGGCACAGGGGAAAAATTTCTGAATAGAACAGCAATGTCTTGTGCTGTAAGATCGAGTATTGACAAATGGGACCTCATAAAATTGCAAAGCTTCTGTAAGGCAAAGGACACTGTCAATAAGGCAAAAAAGGCCATCAAGAGACTGGGAAAGGATCTTTACCTATCCTAAATCAGAGAGGGGACTAATATATAATATATATAAATAACAGAAGAAGGTGAGCTCCAGAATATTAGATAACCCCATTAAAAAATGCTGCTCAGAGCTAAATATAGAATTCTCACCTGAGGAATACTGAATGGCTGAGAAGAACCTGAAAAAAATGTTCAGCATCTTTAATCACCCGGGAAATGCAAATCAAAACAACCCTGAGATTCCTTCTCACACCAGTCAGGATTGCTAAGATCAAAAATTCAGGTGACAGCAGATGCTGGAGAGGATGTGGAGAAAGAGGAACACTCCTCCATTGTTGGTGGGATTGCAAGCTTGTACAACCACTCTGGAAATCAGTCTGGCGGTTCCTCAGAAAATTGGACATAGTACTACCGGAGGAACCCGCAATACCTCTCCTGGGCATATATCCAGAAGATGTTCCAACTAGTAAGAAAGAGACATGCTCCACTATGTTCATAGCAGCCTTATTTATAATAGCCAGAAGAAGGAAAGAACCCAGATGCCCCTCAACAGAGGAATGGATACAGAAAATGTGGTACATTTACAGAATGGAATACTACTCATCTATTAAAAAGAATGAATTTATGAAATTCCTAGGCAAATGGATGGACCTGGAGGGCATCATCCTCAGTGAGGTAACCCAATCTCAAAAGAACTCACATGATATGTACTCACTGATAAGTGGATATTATCCCAGAAATTTAGAATACCTGAGATACAAGATACAAAGCACATGAAACTCAAGAAGAATGAAGACCAAAGTGTGGACACTTTGCCCCTTCTTAGAATTGGGAACAAAACACCCATGGAAGGAGTTACAGAGACCAAGTTTGGAGCTGAGACAAAAGGATGGACCATCTAGAGACTACCATATCCAGGGATACATCCCATAATTAGCCTCCAAACACACACACTATTGCATACACTAGCAAGATTTTGCTGAAAGGACCCTGACATAGCTGTCTCTTGTTAGACTATGCTAGGGCCTAACAAACACATAAGTGGATGCTCACAGTCAGCTATTGGATGGATCACAGGGCCACCAATGGAAGAACTAGAGAAATTATCCACTGAGCTAAAGGGATCTGCAACCGTATAGGTGGAACAACAATATGAACTAACCAGTACCCTGTTGAGCTCCTGTCTCTAGCTTCATATTTATCAGAAGATGGTCTAGCAGGCCATCAGTTGAAAGAGAGCCCATTGGTCATGCAAACTTTATATGCCAAAGAACAGCAGAACACCAGGGCCAAGAAGTGGGAGTGGGTGGGTAGAGGAGTAGGGGGTAGCGTATGGGGGACTTTTGGGATAGCATTGAAAATGAAAATGAGGAAAATACCTAATAACAAATTTAAAAATGAAATAGTATGAATTATGACAAATAACATAGACATTAAAAGGGTGGGATTGGATAAGCAGATATTTCTATGGACATCAGAGTATGTAGAAAAATAAAAAGGGCTAATATCCACTTATCAGTGAGTACATATCATTTGAGTTCTTTTTTGATTGTGTTACCTCACTCAGGATGATGCCCTCCAGGTCTATCCATTTGCCCAGGAATTTCATAAATTCATTCTTTTTTTAATAGCTGAGTAGTACTCCATTGTGTAAATGTACCACATTTTTTTGTATCCATTCCTCTGTTGAGGGGCATCTGGGTTCTTTCCAGCTTCTGGCTATTATAAATAAGGCTGCTATGAACATAGTGGAGCATGTGTCCTTCTTACCGGTTGGGACATCTTCTGGATATATGCCCAGTTGAGGTATTGCTGCATCATCCTGTAGTACTATGTCCAAATTTCTGAGGAACCGCTAGACTGATTTCCAGAGTGGTTGTACAAGCTTGCAATCCCACTAACAATGGAGGAGTGTTCCTCTTTCTCCACATCCTCTCCAGCATCTGCTGTCACCTGAATTTTTGATCTTAGCCATCCTGACTGGTGTGAGAAGGAATCTCAGGGTTGTTTTGATTTGCATTTCTCTGAAACTTAGTGTACCCAAGATATAAGATACAATTTGCAAAACACATGAAATTGAAGAAAAACGAAGACCAAAGTGTGGACACTTTGCCCCTTCTTAGAATTGGAAACAATCACCCATGGAAGGAGTTACAGAGACAAAGTTTGGAGCTGAGACAAAAGGATGGATCATCTAGAGACTGCCATTTCCAGAGATCCATCCCATAATTAGCCTCCAAACGATGACACCATTGCATACACTAGCTAGATTTTGCTGAAAGGACCCTGATATAGCTGTCTCTTGTGAGACTAGGCCGGGGCCTAGCAAACACATAAGTAGATGCTCACAGCTATTGGATGGAGCACAGGGCCCTCAATGGAGGAGCTAGAGAAAGTACCCAAGGAGCTAAAGGGATCTTCAACCCTGTAGGTGCAACAACATTATGAACTAACCAGTACCCCAGAGCTCTTGACTCTAGCTGCATATGTATCAAAAGATGGCCTAGTCGGCCATCACTGGAAAGAGAGGCCCATTGGACACGCAAACTGTATATGCCCCAGTACAGGGGAATGCCAGGGCAAAAAAAAAAAAAAAATGGGAATGGGTGGGTAGGGAAGTGGGGTGAGGGTATGAGGGACTTTTGGGATAGCATTCTAAATGTAATTGAGGAAAATACCTAATAATAAAAAATATTTATAAAAAAAAAGAAAAAGAAAGAAAAAGAAAAAGGGCCTTGATTGACAGGAATAAAATTAAGGGATGGCTATCACAGCTGTCATTATAATCTTTGAATGGATTAAAGTATCTCAGATTTAAGACCCAATTAAGAGTTTTGCCAAGGGATCTTCAACCCTATAGGTGGAACAACATTATGAACTAACCAGTACCCCGGAGCTCTTGACTCTAGCTGCATATGTATCAAAAGATGGCCTAGTCGGCCATCACTGGAAAGAGAGGCCCATTGGACATGCAAACTGTATATGCCCCAGTACAGGGGAACGCCAGGGCCAAGAAGTGGGAGTAGGTGGGTAGCGGAGTGAGGGGGAGTCTATGGGGGACTTTTGGGATAGCATTGGAAATGTAAATTTGGAAAATACCTAATAAAAATATATAAAAAAAACTAAAAAAAAAAGAAGAGTTTTGCCAAATCAGGAAAATCTTTAATTAGTTAAAATGTCTCATATTAAAATATATCTCAGTCACAGAGCTAACATGGTAAAAGTTTGGAGCTTCACTGCTTGGTTAAGGACAGCTTGGTGTTGAGAGAGAAACAGAATTAATGCTATAAACTTTCAGTGAGTTCTGGATGGTTAATCTGGCTATTAGTACATGATTCTGGTTGAAAGGAAATAACTTGGGTGCTAAATTTTTGAAGAAAATTTCTGTTACAGTATGTAAAGATTAAACTAAACAATGAATATCTGTAACAATTTAAGGGGATTAATTTTGTTCTAAAAGCAATATAAGCACCAAGTGAACTGATAAAGCCTTACTCAGTGCAAAGAAGTGTGTTTTTCTTAAATCTTATGAGAAAAGTACAACGGGAAACTTTGTCAGGGACCACAAAATTGGGAAGCGGAGGTGCTGATGAAGAGGGCATATAAAAGGACCATTCTCCATCCTCAAGTAAAATATTCATTTTCAATTGTGAATTGCTACTGGATAATGCCTTCTATTTTCCTATTATCCTGTTCCCAAAATGGTAGATATGATGTAAATTGGAGAGTAAAATATACAATCTGTTTTTATCATAAGAGGACCATAAGCAACTCCTTTGAAGATTGACTGGTAGACAGAAATAAGCAAATGAAAAGGAAGTAATTGAAATGACTACATGATCCCATGAGATTTGAAATCATTGGATCCTATGTATTTTCTTTTATATTTTGTATATATTTTTGTGTAAGCATATTTCTTGTGTATGTGTAGGTGCCTGTTAAGGACAGCATAGGGTACTGTACTGCCCTAAGACTGGAATTACAGTTGGAAATGAACAACCTGAAAAGGGTATTGGGATCACACTTGGGTCCTCTGCAAAAGAAGTGCTAATTCTTGACTAGTGAGCCCTTTACATACTTGGCATGATTCTTAAAAAGATAAATTGTCATTAGCACCACTCACTACTCTTGTCAGCTCTTGCTCCTTCGCCTGCTTGCTGTGTGAGACCGAGTAACTACTAGATCCTTGGACTTCCATTCACAGCTGCGACTGAACAATTGTTGGGAATTGGGCTGCCGACTGTAAGTCATCAATAAATTCCTTTACTATCTAGAGACTATCCATACGTTCTGTGACTCTAGAGAACCCTGACTAATACAGAAGTTGGTATTCAGCACCTAACATGGATATATCCCCCAACTTTATCTGTGGTGAGGAATAAATGTGATTTTTCCACAATTTTATGAGAGTGATTGAGAGATCCTGTACTGGCTGGTTTTGTGTGTCAACTTCACACAAGCCGGAGTTATCAAAGAGAAGGGAGGTCCCTTGAGGAAATGCCTCCATGTGATCCAGCTGTAAGGCATTTTCTCAATTAGTGATGGGGTCCGGGAAGGGTCAGATCATTGTGCATGGTGCCATGCCTGGGCTAGTAGTAGAGAGAACCCAATGCTCTGTTTCAAGAAAATAATGGAAAGAACAATAATAGAAGAGACTTGGTATGCTTCTTTAGCCTCTGGATACATGTGTATTAGTACACATACACGCACTCTAGGATGTGCATCACATGCATACACTACTTACATACAACACAAAACATACATGCACATATGTATAAATATATAATTTAGCAAATCCTTTTCCTTGCTTGACTCTTAAATGAAAGACAAAGTCCACATTTTTTGTGATTTCATAGACATGGGGCAAAAGTTTCAAGGCCACCTGGATAAAGTCATAAAATGTTTTCTTCTAAGCAATGAAAGTAGACTGAAAAGGACATTAAAAGTCCTTTTGGAAATGAAACCATGTTCACTCTAATGAGGCTGTAGAGAATTATATGACACAGTGAGAGAAAGCTGTCTAAAAGTAGCCAGTAAGTTATGAGTTATGAGTTCTTTTTGTGAGAAAAGTTTGTATTCTCTGTTGCAGGGATCTGATTAGATGAGAATCTAATATATAAAATTAGGTGACAACTGAGCATCAACACTTTTGTTCTAATGAAAAATAGCACCCAGGGACAATTTTAAATGTAAAAGAAAAGAAAAGGATTTAGAAATTGGTCCATTTGGATAGCTACTAGAAATGAAAATAACTGTCCCACTGAAAACCTAGAGATCTGCCTCATATTAGGAAGAAAATAAAAATTGAGGATATAAACAACACGATATAACCTATCCAACTCTCTGAGGGTTTGTAAATCAACCACAGAGCAGCATTAAAATTTTAACTTCTAAATAATATTGAGATAACATATATAGACTAATTGTTGAGAAGAGACAATCTAAAACAAGATAAAATACATTAATTGGGGATTTTAGTATGATATTTAAAAGCTGAAGTTTTGAAATTCTACATTTGTTTTCAAATCCTAAATTTGAAAGTTAGGATGTCTGACTTGTTTCTGTAATATGTATTAGTCTTGAAAGAAAATTTAAAATTAAAGATAAATAATCTCTTAGATTGTTGCACAGTTTGCAAAGGAAGGCAGATAGAAGACAGATAGGTATCCACACTTTGGTCTTCCTTCTTGATTTTCATGTGTTTTGCAAATTGTTTCTTGGGTATTCTAAGTTTCAGGGCTAATATCCACTTATCAGTGAGTGCATATCATGTGAGTTCTTTTGTATATGGTTACCTCACTCAGGATGATATCCTCCTGATGCATGTATTTGCCTAAGAATTTCATAAATTCATGGTTTTAAACAGCTGAGTAGTACTCCATTGTGTAAATATACCATATTTTCTGTATCCATTCCTCTGTTGAAGGACATCTAGGTTCTTTCCAGCTTCTGACTATTTTAAATAAAGCTGGTATGACATAGTGGAGCATTTGTCCATATTACAAGTTGGAACATCTTCTGGGTATATACCTAGGAGAGGTATTGCTGGACCTTCCGGTAGTACTATGTTTAATTTTCTCAGGAATCGCCAGACTGATTTCCAGAGTGGTTGTACCAGCTTGCAATCCCACCAGCAATGGAGGAGTGTTCCTCTTTCTCCAGGTCCTCTCCAGTGTCTGCTGTCACCTGATATTTCATTCCTTCTTAGAATGGGGAATAAAATACCCATGGAAGGAGTTACAGAGACAAATTTCGAAGAGGAGATAGAAGGAAGAACCATCCAGTGACTGTTCCACCCAGGAATCCATCCCATAAACAACCACCAAACACAGACACTATTGCATATGCCAGCAAGATTTTGCTGATAGGACCATGATATAACTGTCTGTTGTGAGGCTATGCCAGCGCCTGGCAAATATGGAAGTGGATGCTCACAGTCATCTATTGGGTGGAACATGGGGCCCCCAATGAAGGAGATAGAGAAAGTACCTAAGGAGCTAAAGGTGTCTGCAACCCTATACGAGAAACAACAATATGAACTAACCAGTACCCCCCCCCAAAGGTTGTGTCTCTAGTTGCACATGTAGCAGAGGATGGCCTAGTTGGCCATCAATGGGAGGATAGGCCCTTGGTCTTGTGAAGATTATATGCCCCAGTACAGGGGAATGCCAGGGCCAGGAAGCAGCAGTGAGTGGATTGGGGAGAAGGGCATGGAGAGGGTAGGAGACTCTCAAGATAGCATTTGAAATGTAAATGAAGAAAATATCTAATAAAATAGAAGACAGATAGGTAACTGAGAGATTGATAGATGATAAGTAAAACTTAATTTGGAAAATGGTACACAGTAACATAAATAACCTATTTTGGAAGGAAAAGGAGATAATCATATATTTCAATTGGTGTCAAAGAAATTTTCAAGATATGTGGATAAAATGATGGACAGCTTGAGTTGAAATATGGATTTAGAAGGACATTGGTTTGATGTTTCACTTCATTAGTGTAGTGATCGATATTTTAGATTATTTGGGAGATTGTTTTATCTCAAATGATAGTCTTCTGACTATTTTAATATGAGTTTTATAAAGTTATAGAACATTGTCTTGTATATTTCAAGAAAGCCTAATGAATATAACCTTACCTTTATGGCAGTTGTTAATATTCTCCTTCCATTGTAAGATGTTCACCATTCTACTTTCCCAAACTTCCTAGCAGTTTATTTTCAGATTAGCATCTTCTGGATGACTTTTTAAATTTAATTACTTTATAGCCTGATAAAAGCATCACTCCCACCTCTCCTACCATTGACACCCTCACAACCCCTCCCCCCATCCCCTTATCCCCCTTTCCTCAGAGAATGCAAGTTCCCCATAGTTACCAATCCATCCTGATACATCAAGCCATAGGAGGACTAAGTGCATCCTTTCCCAATACGGCCAGAGTCAGAGACACCCCTTGCTTCAGTTGTTAGGGGACCCATATGTAAATCAAGGTGTATATCTGCTACATATGTGTAGGAGACCTATGTGCAGCCCATTCATGCTCTTTCATTGGTGGTTCAGTCTCTGTGAGTCCCCATGGGCCCAAGTAAGTTGACACTCTAAGTTTTCTTGTGGTATACTCGATCTCTCCAGCTCCCTCATTCCTTCTCCTACTCTTCCACAAGACTTCTTGACCTTTGCCTAATGTTTGGCTGTCGGTCTCTGCATCAGTTTCCATCAGGTGCTAGATGAAGCCTCTCATAGAACCGTCATGCTAGGTTCCTGTATGCAAGCATAGCAGGGTATCATTAATATTGTTAACATTTTATATTACTTGTGTGTGCAGTCTGTTTTCCTGTCTTCATTGTAAGATGCCTATTTAGTTAAGACTTCCTAAATTCCTTCTATGTTCTTTCTACCAAGTAGCAAATTAAAAAGTCAGAGAATAAAAATGTGAAAGAGGTTCTCTAGTCAGTTGTAACTTTAGTAAAAAGAATAAGAAAAACATCATAAAATGTTCGTCTAAAATAAAAATAATTGAGTAATGAAAGGTAGGTGTGTTTGTTTATGGATGTGATTGTACTTATGTTTGTGAGTAAGAGACTTTACTATTTCACAGATGAATATCAACTTATTTAGTTTAACTTTGACCTAAGTGTAGATTAGACAGCTTTTATATATCTTCCTTGTGTATGTATATATCTGAATGTTATGATATTTTAAAATTACATGCCTCAATAATGATGAAAATATAAAGCAATATTTATAAACATTTAAGTGAAAAACATGAATTTTTGGTAATTTATTCTATCATACTCCACAGTCACTATAGAGCTATATATACTGTTATATATAGCAGCATTGCATATTAGATATTAGTACCCATAATCAGAAGTCCCCTCTAGTGTACACTATGTATGTATGTGTGGTGTGTGTGCATTTCCCTTGTGGGTTTGAATTTTCATGAACATTTTTCAACAGGAATTTGAAGGCCAGAAATCAATATCTGATAAATTCCTGAGTTGTTCTCCACCTTCTTTTCTGAGATATGATAGTTCTCTAAATCCAGAACTCACTCATTTGACTGAACATTTGGCCAATAAGCTTTAGAGATCTCCCTGTCTTAGACATTCCAATCCCTAGGTTTTGGCTTATAGGTGTACACTGCTGTGCCAGGTATTTGTTTCATTGTCAAGGATTCAAACTCAGGTTACCTATGACGTAATCAATTTACTAATATAAATTCAGCACTGACCACCAAATATTTTATAGCTCAAGATTTAACAGTATTACTTACTAGTTGTAAAGGTCTATCAAATGCAAAAATGATATAATGTAACAACATAACCCTAAATATTTAATACCATTAAAAATAACTTAGCATGTCACAGCTATGAATAAAGGCATATATACAGTCTTACTAAATTATACAATGCATGTATGTGTACATGCAACTAGCAACCTTCCAAGTATTTTGTATAGAAGTATGTTGGTATTTCTTACCTGTAATTCTGTTATAATTAAAAATTTCATATTATAAATGTTCTTAAAAGTTTTTAAAATTCAGAAAATGGAAGTAAAACAATAAATATTATGCAAGAATGCATAAAAAGAGAAAGAAAATCTATTTATGCAAACGTCCTGGTGTAAAATGTTAAGCGCTTTCCTAGAGTTCATTTCTCATTTGTTTCTTCATCCTTGTAAAAGTATAAACCAATGTGCTTGTAAAAATCACTAGTTAGGAGATAATGTGTTTAACAAATGCTCAAACATCTGTCTTGATAACTAACTAATACTATATGAGCAATTAATACTCTTCAGAGTAAGGAAATCACTTACGGGAGTAAAATAAAAGTTTACTGACTTTCTGAGGGAGAAACTTTATGAAAAATGAGTGTCATGGTGGATATAAGGTCTACTCTCCAAAAAAGAAACAAACTTTGACTATTTGTTTCTCAAGCTAAAACTGTATAGTAGGAGGTATAATGCTGTATTGAAAAACCCATATTAGCCTTAATTATTCCTGCAATATACTTATATATTTAATGAAGAAAATCAATCAATCAATCAATCAATCAAATAGAATATAGGACATACCATAATGGTCACAGGAGCCGCTTCTGATCTCTTTTAGTCTTAGGGTACCATTATCCCCCCTCTACCTGGCCCTAATGTTAAATTTGTAGAACACCAAATAGATTGGAACAGAAAAGAAAATCTTCCTACCACATAATAATCAAAAAAATAAATGTATGGAAAAAAGAATGTGTATTAATAGCTACGAAGGGCAAAGGTTAAGTAACATATAAGGGCAGTCCTATCAGAATTATACCTAAGTTCTAAACAGAAACTCTAAAGGCTAGAAGGGCCTAGGCAGGTGTCTGTAGGCTCTAAGAGATTACAGATGTCAGCACAGACAACTATACTCAGCAAAACTTAAAATCATCATAGATGGAAAAAGAACAAAATATTTCATGACAAATCCAAATTTAAGCAATTTCTATCTAAAAATCCACTTCTACCAATGATAGAAGAAAAACTCCATCCCAAGAAGCTTAGCTAAACTCAAGAAAGCACAGGAAATAAATAATTCCACACCTGTGAAACCTAAAGAAGGGAAGTTCACATGCACACAAACGTGCACGCACACACACACACACACACACACACACACACACACCTACACACACACACACACGGACACAACACACATACACACGGACACAGGCACAAAGAAACACACAGACATTGCAACCATGAACATCAACATAATAGGAATTAACAATCATTGGTCATTAATAGATCTTAATATGAGGGGATTCAATTCCTCAATAAAAAGACACGACTTAACAGAATGGATAAGAGGCCAGGATCCATTATTCCACTGCACACAAGAAGCAACAAAGATAGACATTACCTCATAGTAAAGGGCTAGAAAAAGGGTTTCCAACAAATCGACCAAAGACCAAGCTGGAGCAGTTATTCTAATATTGAATAAAATAGAATTATAACGGAAATTATTCAAAAGAGATGGGAAAGACATTTTATAATCTTCAAGGAAAATTTCAGCAAGATGATGTCTTAATTCTGAATATCTATGCTCCAAATACAAGGGTACCCACATTAGTAAAAGAAAGTTCACTAAACTTAAAACATAAATCAAATTCCACACATTAGTACCATTTATGGAATCACAAGTTGTAACCTCTGAGGTTTTACATCCCTGAATGAATTTAAGTCTCTTCATAAACATCAATTGTTAGTAGTTCCTCAGGAATGAATGAACTTCATAAGACAGCTTTCCTAGCCAGACTTGGAATTTTGCCAGCTTGATCTGAAGTAGAATATATGCATGCAGTCATGCCTGGTGTGAGTTCATGTGTTGTCATGCCTGAAAAATACTGTTTGTTGTACATCTCTACTACCTCTGAATGTTACAATGTTTTCATCCTTTAGTTTTGATTAAATGGTCCCTCTGAATGCTACAGTGAAACAAATGGATAAATGTAGCTTATCAATATGTTTTCTATTTCTTAAAATAATTTGTAATGTAAAAGTTGTCAAACTCTAGAAAGCTGTACTATACATAAGTATACTCACACACATACACACACATACACACACATACACATACACATACACATACACATACACATACACACAGACACACACACAAACACACACACACTAGGGCATGCCAGTTAAGAATGTTTTGATTTTATTTTGAATTGTGGAACTTGGTTTTCATAGTGGGTATTGTGACAAGAGACAAACTGTTAAGTACCCTAGATATAATTTGACTAAACATATGCTTAAAACTTGATTTAATTCACTAACGATAATGTCAATGTCTACAACTATACTTTTCCAAATAAAATTTCTTCACTGGATTACATAAGTGATAAATTTCCACTCCAAAGATGAGGCCATCCCATAAAGAAGAATTACTTGTTAAAATTTATAGTTGCTCTAGGGAAGATGTACAAGAGACTTTATTTTGTGTATAGCTATTTCTGAATAAAATCAGCAGATGAATTAAAATGTTAATGTTTAAAGCTTTGTAACTGCTAATTGTCCATGAAATGATAAATACCACTAGAAATATGGTAATAAAATGTCTAACAGAGTTATAAAGGGCATATTTCTGTCAACATGTGCTTGGAAGAGTATTATAAATTATATTCTCACCATTATTGTAAAAGGAAACAAGAGATTTATTTTCTTTTTATTTGAAGAAAAAGCACTTGTCCATATTATAGTTTAGAGACATTTTCTATCATAAAATATTCATCCTAAGGACTTACTCTTTTAGACTAATAATTCTAAATTGATTTGTATACCAAGTATATGAAAAATATTAATAATTATTCAAAATGTTGAAATCAAGTTTATGATCAAAATGTTTACCTCCAGAAACGTTTTGTCTTCAAATATTTTTCTTGAGCTTTAGAACATTGCCTCAGAAATAAATCTGATATTATAACCCTGAATCTAGCCCACTGAAATCTAATATTCAACCATAAGTATTTCTTACAATGTTTGGTTATTCTAAATTGTGTCTGCACATGTTTGTGTGTGCATACACATGAATGTATGTGCCTGTGGAGGTCAGAGATATTGGATCTCCTGAAGCTGTTGGTATAGGTGGTTTTGACTCACTAAATACTGGTGATGAGAACTGAATTTGGATCCACTACAATGGCATCATGTGCTCTTAGCCACTCAACCATAGCTCAACTTCCCTCTCTATTGTTGTTATTCTATGTTAAAAAAAATTTAATTCTCTGTAATATTGACCAAATTTCTTACTTTTTTATCTATCTCTCTTAATTATAAGAACTCCTTCTTAAAACATTTATTTTTCCATTTTCAATTTTTTACATGTGTATATGTCTCTGCACACCAAAGTGAATCTACTGCATACAAGTACAGGTGCCCTTGGAGGTCAAAGGTATTGGAAACTATGGTGTTGAAGTCATGGAGGTTATATGTTGTTTGATATACAAGTTGTAAACTGAACTTGGGCTTTTTGGAAGAGCAGCATTCTATCATTCCTGCTTAGGCATTTCTCCTGTCCAAATTTGTACCTCTAAATGGAATAACATTTCTATACAGGAATATAATTTTATCACTTACAAATATAAAATTACATTTAATTTGCCATTTCCCTATCATAGTTTCATTCTGATGTTTTTGGACAATGTGTTTATGATAATCTTGTGAAAAAACTATATTATGTATGAACATTGGCCAGTATAAAGAAGGTGGCACCTCAGGAAAATAGATGCTAGAAGAAAGTAAAGGTTGTAATGCATTTAAACAAAAATATCTACTGTTAGAAGACAAGATCAAAGGTGGTTTAGAAAGAGTAGCTTTGATACCTTGTGTTCTAGACAATAACGTCTTTAATGATCCAGTGTTGAACACAGAACAAAGACTACCATTTTACAGGGGCCATGGGCAAAGAAAATGACAAGATTCATGCCCAGTTTTCAGTTCACTCATTGATTAAGGACCATCTTTATAAACAATCAGTTTGTTCTAGAAAATGAGAAGGACCCTGAATTAATTAACAGCTAAGAGCTATTAAGTTATCACTGTAAAAACAAAAAGTGGGTCGGGTAGAGAAGCTAGGACAGGGTCTTTTGACCCACCATCTGTACCTAGGAGATGGGGCTGTACTGCAGCTCTCTGTACGGGTCTTTCCAGAGGAGAGCTGGTCTCCATTGAGTGCTTTGACTCCCTGGTTCGGAGGTGAAACTGCCATTTTCTCTCCAATAACTATCTAAGGCAGAAACACCCAACCGGGAGTACACAGGGCACAGGAGCAGTGGAACAGCTGGAACAGTACTAGTCACCATCTGCATCCAGGAGCTGGGGCTGTTCCACAGTCCTCTGTGTAAGGGTCCTGCCATGAAAGAGCTGGTCTACCAGGAGTGCTGACACAGGCTTATGGGCCCACAGGAAGAAAAAGCTCCACTGTCATTGTGTCCCATAAGTTTGGGTAAGTTGTGTCTTCATTTTTGTTAAATTCTAAAAAGTGTTTAACTCTTTCTTTATTTCTTCTATGACCAATTTTTAAAAGGTACCATGAAGTAAAGAATAGTTCAGCTTCCATGTGTATGTGGGCTTTCTGTTGTTTTTGCTATTATTGAAGACTAGCCTTAGTCTGTGATGGTCAAATAGTGGGGAAACTGGGAGTGGGACATCATTTGAAATATAAATGTATAAGTTTACTATTAAAAATGCTTGATTTGAATCATAAGAAAGAGGTTTTAGTACATGGTTACTTGTCTCCATAGCTATGGGCCTGGTGGCAGCATAATATATCATGACAAATGTCTATGGTTAAAGGTCACTATACTCATAGTGATCATGAAGTGAAAAGAGATAAAATTTACATAGTTTCTGTATCTTCTTCAATGGTACCCTTCTAGGGGTTTAACTTCTTTCTTTGCCCTGTCAGTCTTATAACATGTAATTTCTACCACTTCCTGGTAGCATCTTTGGTATAGTTATTTCCTTAGCAATAAAACATTTCTTTCTAGAAGAAGATCAGATGAAGTTCAAAAGAATAACAGGAAACTAACAAAACTTATACCACTCAGGAATCTTTAAAGTTACAAGATTAAACAATCCTAATATTATAATATTAATTAACTATTACTCAATGAGAGGATGCTCTTTGGTCCAGATATGTGCAAGATACCATGGAAGCTATATTGATGCACCTTTCATAAGTCACCACACACATGAGTTATGGAATGCATTAACCTAGGGTCACCCATTTCTTTTCTTTTCTTTTTTTTTTTTTTTGACTTTTTTTTTTTAATTTGGTATTTTCATTTACATTTCAAATGCTATTCCAAAAGTCCCCCTTGTCCCCCCCCCCCACTCCCCTACCCACCCACTCCCACTTCTTGGCCCTGGCGTTCCCCTGTACTGAGGCATATAAAGTTTGCAAGACCAAAGAGCCTCTCTTCCCAATGATGGCCAACTAGGCCATCTTCTGATACATATGCAGCTAGAGACATGAGCTTCGGGGTACTGGTTAGTTCATATTGTTGTTGCACCTACAGGGTTGCAGACCCCTTTAGCTCCTTGGGTACTTTCTCTAGCTCCTCCATTGGGGGCCCTGTGTTCCATCCAATAGCTGACTGTAAGCATCCACTTCTGTGGATGTGAGGCACTGGCATAGCCTCACAAGAGACAGTATATCAGGGTCCTTTCAGCAAAATCTTGCTGGCGTATGCAATGGTGTCAGCGTTTGGAAGGTGGTTATGGGATGGATCCCTGGGTGGGTTCGCCCATTCTTATGTCAATCACACTTTAACTATGTGGGAATTTCAGTTTATACTTTTCAGAAAAGACTCAAACTTACTAAACAAAGAAAATGTTTTGTTGAAGTGTGAGACTATTTGTTGTGTCTCATCAAAGAAGGGGGCATGGTCTTACAGCTGAGTGTGCCAAGTTGAAAATTGAAAATCTGTCATTTTGCTTTCTGGTTTCCATTTGCATATCCTGTGCCACAGTGATCCATACCCAAATACCATGGGAAGAAACCGGGAATTCCAGGAGTGCCTACACACCTGTGAGCACAGATAAGACCACCACATCTGCTCAAATTCCTGACCCTAGAGGAACCTGCCCAGAGCCATTAGGGCACAGGAACCAAACAAAAACAGGAGACAGGATCCTTCCAGTTTACCTTGACACCCTGGAGCTGATAATGTACCAAAGCTCTCCATACCCAAATTACTCCTGGAGAGACCTGGTATTCCAGGAGTACTGACATACAGGCTTGCAGGAAGGATAACGCACAGTCAGAGACAGCAAGACCAGCTAACACCAGAAATAAACATATGGCAAGAGGCAAGAGCAAGAACATAAGTGACAGAAAACAAGGCTACATGGCATCATCAGAACCCAGTTCTAGCACCACAGCTAGCATTGGATATACCAACACACCAGAAGTGTAAGACTCTGATTTGAAATCACATTATATGATGATGGTAGAGGACTTTAAGAAGGACATGAATAACTCTCTTAAAGAAATACAGAGGAACAAAGGTAATCAGGTAGAAGACTTTAAAGAGGAAACACAAAAATCCCTTAAAGAATTACAGGAAAACACAACCAAACAGGTGAAGGAAAAGAACAAAACCATTCAGGATCTGAAGATGGAAATAGAATCAACAAAGAAATCACAAAGGGAGACAACCCTGGATATAGAAAAACCTAGAAAAGAGATCAGGAATCATGGATGCAAGAATGACAAACAGAATACAAGAGATAAAAGAGAGAATCTCAGGTGCAGAAGATACTATAGAAAGCATTTACACAACAGTCAAAGAAAACGCAAAGTGCAAAAAGTTCCTAACCTAAAACATCCAGGAAATCCAGGGCACAATAAGAAGACAAAACCTAAGGATAATATGTATAGAAGAGAGTGAAGATTCCCAAATTAAAGGGCCGTAGATATCTTCAATAAAATTATGGAAGAAAACTTCCCTAACCTAAAGAAAGACATATCAATGAATATAAAAGAAGCCTATAGAACTCCAAGTAGACTGAACCAGAAAGGAAATTCCTCCTGTCACAAAATAATCAAAACAACAAATGCATAAAATAAAGATAGAATATTAAAAGCAGTAAGGGAAAAAGGTCAAGTAACATATAAAGGCAGACCTATCAGAATTACACCAGACTTCTTGCCAGAGAATATGAAAGACAGAAGATACTGGGCAGATGTCATACAGACCCAAAGAGAACACAATGCCAGTCTAGGCAACTATACCCAGAAAAACCCTCAACTACCATAAATGGAAAAACCAAGGTATTCCATGAAAAAAAATTTACACAATATCTTTCACAAATTCAACCCATCAAAGGATAATAAATAAAAAACTCAGACACAAGAAACTACACCCTAGAAATAGCAAGAGAGCAATCTTCTTTTAACAAACCTAAAAGAAGATAACCACATAAACATAACTCTGCCTCTAACAACAAAAATAACAGGAAGCAACACTCACTTTTCTTTAATATCTCTTAATATTAATGGACTCATTTCCCCAATAAAAAGATATAGACTAACAGACTGGATATGTAAACAGAACCCAACAATTTGCTATATAAAGAAACCAACCTCAGGGATAGTGACAGACACTACTTCAGAGTAAAAGGCTGGAAAACAACTTTCCAAGCAAATGTTCCCAAGAATCAAGCTGGAGTAGCCATTCTAATACTGAATAAAATCAACTTTCAAACTGAAGTTATCAAAAAGGACAATGAGGGACACTTCATACTCATCAAAGATAAAAAATCTACCAACATGAACTCTCAATTTTGAATATTTATGCTCCAAATGCAAGAGCATCCACATTTATTAAAGAAACTTCAGTAAAGCTAAATGCACACATTGCACCCCACACAATAATACTGGGAGACTTCAACACCCCACTCTCATCAAAGGACAGATCATGGAAACAGAAACTCGAGACACAGTGAAACTAACAGAAGTTATGAACCAAAAGGATTTAACAGATATCTATAGAACATTTTATCCTGAAACAAAAGAATATACCTTCTTTTCAGCAAGTCAAGGTACCATCTCGAAAATTGACCATATAATTGGTCACAAAACAGATCTCAACACATACAAGATTAAAATAATCCCATGCATTCTATCTGATCATCATGGACTAAGGCTGGTCTTCTATAACAACAAAAATAATAAAATCCCACATACACATGGAAGCTGAAGAATAGTCTACTCAATGATAATTTGGTCAAGGAAGAAATAAAGAAAGAAATTAAAGGCTTTTTAGAATTTAATGAAAATGAAGCCAAACGATACGCAAATTATGGAACACAATAAAAGAAGGGCTAAGAGGAAACTCATAGCTCTGAGTGCCTCCAAAAAGAAAATGGAGAGAGCATATACTAGAATCTTGACAGCACAACTGAAAGTTCTAGACCAAAAAGAAGCAAATAGACCCAGCAGGAGTAGAAGGCAGGAAATAATCAAACTCAGGGCTGAATTCAACCAAGTAGAAACAAAAAGAAGTATATAAACAATCAACCAAGTTGGTTCTTTGAGAAAATAAAAAGATAGATAAACACTTAGCCAAACTAACCAGAGTGCACAGAGAGGGAATACAGTCCAAGAAAAGCATAAATGAAAAGGGGGACCTCACAATGGAAACTGCGGAAATCCCAAAAATCATCAGATCCTACTACAAAAGCCTATACTCAACAAAACTGGAAAATCTGAATGAAATGGACCATTTTCTAGACAGATACCATGTACCAAAGTTAAATCTGGATAATACAAATGATCTAAACAGTCCCATGTCCCCTAAAGAAAGAGAAGCAGTCATTAATAGTCTCTCAACCAAAAATAGCCCAGGACCAGGTAGATTTAGTGTAGAGTTCTATTAGACCTGTAAGGAAGACACAATACTCTTCAAACTAGTCCTTAAAATAGAAACAGAAGTAACACTACCAATTTGTTCTATAAGGCCACAGTTACTCTAATATGTAAACATAAAGACCCAACAAAGAAACAGAATTTCAGAACAATTTCCCTTATGAGTATCGATGCAAAAACATTCAATAAAATTCTCACAAATTGAATCCAAGAACACATCCAAATGATCATCCATCATGATCGAGTAGGTTTCATCCCTGGGATGTAGAGATGGTCTAATATATGGAAATCCATCAATCTAATCCACTATATAAATAAACTCAAAGGAAAAAAAAAAACACATGATCATTTCATTAGATGCTGAAAAAGCATTTGACAAAATGCAACAATTCTTCATGATAAAAGTCTTGGAAGATCAGGAATTCAAGGCCCATACCTAAACATAGTAAAAGCATTATACAGCAAACCAGTAGCCAACATCAAATTAAATGGAGAGAAACTCGGAGCAATCCCACTAAAATCAGGGACTAGACAAGGCTGCCTACTTTCTCCCTACCTATTAATTACTTGAAGTCCTAGCCTAAGCAATCAGACAACAAAAGTAGGTCAAAGGGATACACTTTAAAAAGGAAGAAGTCAAAAATATCACTATTTGCAGATGACATGATAGAATACTTAAGTGACCTAAAATATTCCACCAGAGAATTATGAAACCTGAAAAACAACTTCAGCAAAGTAGCTGGATAAAAAATTAACTCAAACATATTGATGGCCTTCCTCGACTCAAAGGATAAACCTGAGGATAAATCATTTTCCATAAAATGCTGCAGTGTGTGTGTGTGTGTGTGTGTGTGTGTGTGTGTGTGTGTGTGTGTGTGTGTGCAGCCCAAATATTGGTCAGTGGCAAACAGAGCAATGAGCCACACAAATTCTTTGTTGTGTATGATAATGCATGTCTAGTACATAAAGGGCAGAGGCAGGTGGAGCTTTGTGTGTTCAAGTTCAAATTGATCTACATAGGGAGTTCAAAAACAGCAAGGGTTACATTTGGTGTCATACCTAAACAAAAAAATGGACTTTCGACCCACTCCTCTTCTCTCTCTCTCTCTCTCTCTCTCTCTCTCTCTCTCTCTCTCTCTCTCTCTCTCTCTCTTACAGTATCTTTATTTACATTTCAAATGTTATCCCCTTTCCTGGTTTCCTCTCCAACAAACCCCCTATGCCATTTCTCCTCCCCCTGCTCACTAACCCACCAACTCTATCCTGGCATTTCCTTATACAGGGGCATCGAGCCTTCAAAGGACCAAGCGCTTCTCCTCTCCATGTGGATAAAAAAATACTGTAATAAAAACAAACAAACAAACAAACAAACAAAAAAAACCAAAAAAAAAACCATGAAGTTCATTGCTCTGTTTGCAACTGACCAAAATTTCAGAAGCAGGTTTACCAGAAATCACCTGAGTCTGACTCATTCCTTGTTCACAACCCTTCACAGGAGAACAGATTTAACATCAAATATAATTAGCCCCAGTGCTATCCACAACAATCTTCTTATGAAACCTTAGGGCTTATATGTTGTTTGAGAGTGAAGAGTGTTATGCATCTGATAAACTTTTGAGACTTTCTGAGACTTTCCATTTTTTGTTTGTTTTCTTTGATTTTTGTCCTGAATTTTAAGGATTTTCCCCTTTAGAATTTTCATTATCTCCCTTTTAGAACTTCTTATGTCTTAATGACATTTTTTATTGAATTTATCCAGTCCTTAGAAGTTACAGAATCTTAATGAGCATCTCTCCATGGTGGAATGCTTGAATTTTGAGGAAATTGCTATATTGCAGATCTTTCCATGTCTTTCATTATAAATCAAGTTCACATATTCTTTTCCTACTGGAATCCAGCTATATGTCACTTGCTCTTTTCTGAAAACTGCCATTCTTTGCTGAGATGACACTGGCTTAGTTTCAAAACTAGGATGCCTGTTCTGTGATTTCCTCTCATTGGAGTTTTTGACACAGGTCCAATGCATTTGTTTCATCACTGAAATACACAGCATAATATGAGTTGGAGGAACATATATCCTGAGTAACAGGACTTCCAGCTCAGTAGTATGAAGATGATGCCAGTACATCTCTTTTACCTGATCATATTCATATGTTTGTTGTTCATATCAATCTGTGTTTGACTAGAACAGTGCTACTCAGTGTGAAATGTACTGTCTTTAGAATTTGGAGTTCTTAACATGAGCTTCTTTTAGTGGTAAGAGTAGAAGATAAATCAATTTGCTGTTTGTGACATGTATTACCATTTCTGTGGCAGGAAGACCTCTACAATATTTATCCAAAGTAGCATAGTTATTCATGTGTACTGTGTGGAGCATGTTTAGCAAAACCATCTTCAGAAAGTGATCTCTTATTTACCTTGATAAATCACTGGGATGCCATCATTAAGACAAGCCAATGTGATTTCTATGAAATGATGTTTGAGCTATATTAAGACATAAAACTAATTATCGTGTTTTTTCTAATACATATCTGAATTTTTCCCCTTTCCTTTTTTGTCTTTTATCTGAAAATCACAAGTTGTTGGCTTCATATTATGCACTACAGACTAAATTATTCTGTCATGATAGTTGTGACTTGCTGGATTGCATAGTTGGATGTTTGGTGGTCTGTTCAGTTTTTTTCATAGCTATTAAATGAAATAGAAATATTCAAGTCACACTCTTTTCATCTTTAGGAATGGCATTTGTCTGTACGTTTCCTCCATTCCCCAAGAAACAATACCAGAACTAGTATTAGCCACAAGGTCTTAAAGGTATATATATATATATGGTTTTCTTATAAAAATAGTTCCTGCTTCATTCCACAGAGATCTATTGTGAGATTACTAATACTTTTAAATCTGTAACCTGTTGCTTTATGCCCTGGACAGCATTGCCCTTGGGGTATGAGGAAAAACAATCAACAGCTCAGACTCCAAGAACAGATAAATATGCTACAGCAAGCTTAAGAGAACACTGTCCCAATCCTGTTAATTAATTCTTGGACAGCACTCGTTATCCCATTGGTCTGAAGAAAGTGTGTCTTCCAAGTGGCAGTTCTCAATTGGCTGTCATTGTCTATGTCACCAATCATTAGGCTCTCAGGAAGTCTTCAATTTCGTCCTCATGAGAAAGTTGCCTCCAAGGCTGGCTAACCCCTGATATTTATTGGTTTATGCAAAGTCAGCCACTGCTTCATCCTTGAGGCCTGCTGTTCCTCCTGGACAACCCAGGTAATAAATCCCGTGACTGTGCAAATGTGCAGTGCTTTGATTGGAAGGTCTAGATATGACATTCAACTATACTTTGGTGATAAATATATACATTTTATTTCTTTTGATGGTTTGAATATGAATGGCCACAATAGACTCATGTGTTTGAATGCTTGGCCCATGAGAAGAGTTATTATTAGAAAGTGTGGCCTTGTTGGAGGAAGTGTGTCATGGAGGTTTCAGGCTTAGAGGTCTCATATGATCAATGTAAAACTTGTGTGGTCACCTGCTTGTCTCCTTTCTGTGGATCAAGATGTACAAGCCCCAACTCCTTTTCTAGCATCATGTCTGCCTACAAGCCTCCCTGTTTCCTTCCATGATGATAATGAACTTACTTTCTGAAACTTTAACTCGGCCCCAATAAAATATTTTCCTTGATAAGCGTTGCCATGGTAATGGTGACTCTCCATAGCAATAGAAACTCCAAGATATCTTCTTTGAGGTAATTTCAAAACTTGTGTTGTTATTTGCAAACTAAGTTTTATAACTGCCTTCTTAACCAGAAACTGCACTGCACTGGTAGTTTAAAACTGAAGTGTACAACACTGCCTGTCTTTACAACTTCTCTCATTAAGGTATCTCTGATGATTTGCAAAGAGTGACTTTTCTCGGTCACAGGATATAATTATATGAATTTTCTCTTAAATTCTAGAACAATCATGAACCAATTTCAGTGTCACAATAACAACATTAGATAATTTCCTCACTTAAGTCACAATTACCTGGGAAGAATCAACTTATTGGGAGAAGATGTTATTTTGTCTCACTATTTGAAGAAACAATATAGAATTATGTTTCAGGTCTGGGGGATGGGGAAACTATCTTTGTGCAATAAGAAAAGGAAAATAAAGCTGGTTTTTCATGTCCCTGTGGACCAAGATGTAAGGGTATGTACTAAATAAGCCCCTTGATTAGTTCAGGGATGTAGGCTATGATGTCAAATATATATTCATAGTGAGTCTTCCCTGAAATTATCATTAAATAATCTCTCCAATGTGTAATTCATTAGTTTTTCCTTAAATCAGCCAATTCAAGAATGAAGATTAACTGTCACAAAGATATTATAGTTTCTACTGCTCTTGGCTATTAGTCTACCATGTTCCTTGACAACGCAATTGTCTTCACTTCATTCGGTCTGGCCATTACATTTTCTAAATTTCTAGGTCTAGTTCTCACAGCAAGTTTGTACCATCCTCTGTAGACCTTGCTAGGAACTAAATTCTGGATTGGAAGACAATAAATAGCCCATAAGCCAGATCTGCTTTCAAGTTACTTAAACTAAGCTCTTTCTGATTCTTTCTCTCTTGTAAAACAAATACAAAGTCTTTCTAGTTCTTACATAAGGATGTAGGCATGTAGCTCTTCTATCGCTTAGAGAAGGCATGGCTGGATGAAGAAGCATTTTGTCTCTAATTAAGTATCCTCAAGTGACTTTATCTCCTGAAGGTCACAACAATGGCCTTGTGAAGAAAGACCTCTGGGTTTAATTCTTGGGGGAAAGTCTTAAGAGAGGTGTGTGGAAAGGAGACCCATAGTCATGCTTGAATGCTTTACATAAATATGACTGTTCAACAAAATTGGACAGTGTGAAGAGACCATGGAGCATTTAGCAGTTTCAGTAATGGTGCCTTTATCACAGTCCTTACCTCAAGGCATGGTGATTTATGCTGGAAAGGAGGTAAAAATTTCTGAGAGCTAGAGGGGATAAATGTTTCCAAAGATATAGCATTTTCCAGACACATCAGGGATAATGCATATATGAATGCATATATGAATTCAGAGTGTAACAGCATGCACAAGGTTTGCCCACATTCAAACAGGACAAATAATCTATCAATGAGAATGTAAAGTAAGCACAACATCTATTTGCAAATAATACTGGGTAGAAGAGGGAAAAGGCATTTTCTTCAGTAGAGTGTATCAACTGCACTCCAAGGCAGACTTCATGCTCAAGAGTTGTTGGTAAAACAAAATGGATGACAGTTTTTACTGTGCGTTTTTGTTGGTGGTGGGGCTGGGATTTATTCATTTGTTTATTTGTTTGTGAGAGACAGAGAGAGGGGCAGAAGGAGAGGGAAATAAAGAGTGAGAGGGAGTGAGAAAGGGGGCAATGAGAGACATAAACAAAATGTGAGAAAGAGAACACAAATTTTCAGGATAAAGGAAGAGAAATTAGTTGTATCTAGGAGAAATTAGAAGAGGAAAAGAATATGGTCAAATACATCATGTGAATTAAAAAAAATTAAAATAGTTAAAAGAAAAGTATGTGAGGGGGAAGAATCTTCAGAGACCATCTCTCAGTTGCTCCAACTCAGATTTTAAATACCAGGTATATTACTCAGGTCCTTTATTTAATATGCCAAATTTTATATTATACCAATAACACAACTTTTGCCTCTCTGCCTACTTAATATTCAGTCCTTCACATTTATTTTGAGTTTCCAGAGACTTCTATTTTCACACTAAATTTTCAATTCCTAATGTATTAGCCCTAAAAACTTAAATTATTCTGTGTAAACTAGTGAACAACAACCTGATCTTTTGTTTGTTTTTTGCTTATAATATTTTTCCTGTGCACTATAAAAATTTGAATGATAGCAACAGCAAATACTAGGAGTCAAGCACACTGTTAGCTATCTTCAGAAAATAGGACTGGCCCTCAGTCTGGGAACTCATCGAGGAACTCATTTTTCCTCTTACCATAAAAAACTTTTTTTAACTTTATTCAGAAACATATTTTATTCAGATAAAATAAAATTCTATAATGAATATTGTAGAAAATGTATTTCACTAGTAATTGTGCTAGAATTTAATGAAAATGAAGACACAGCATACCAAAACATATGGAACACAATGATAGCAGTGTTAAGAGGAAAATTCATAATACTGAGTGCCTTCATAAATAAATTGGAGAGAACCCATACTAGCAACCTAAAAAAAAAAAAAAAAACATCAGGTCTTACTATAAAAGCTGATACTCAGCAAAACTGGACAATCTAGAGGAAATGTATGTTTCCAGACTGATACAATGTACAAAAGTGAGATCAGGATCCACTAAATTGTATAAAGAGTTCCATGACATATAAGGAAATAGAAGCCTTAATTCAAGTCTACCAATCCCCACCTTCCCCAAAATACAAAAACAACAACAACAACAGCAACAAACCAAAAAAACCCAGAGACAGATGGTTTTAGTACAGAATTCTATGAGACCTTCAAAGAAGACCTAATACCAATACTCTTCAAACTAGTCCACAAAACAGAAACAAAAGGGTTACTACCTGATATGTTCTCTGATGCCACAGTTACTCTAATACCTAAATCACACTCAGCACCAACAAAGAAAGAGAACTTCAAACTAGTTTTGCTTATGTATGTCTATGCAAAAATACTCAGTAAAATTCTCACCAACCAAATAAAATAACACATTAAAATGATCTTTCAACATGATCAAGTAGGTTTCATCCCAAGGATACAGAAATGATTCAATATAAATAAATTCATCTGTAATCTAATATGTAAAAAATTCAAAGAGAAATTCACATGATCATCTCATTGGACCCTGAAAAAGCCTTAAATAATATACAAAACCCCTTCATATTAAGTCTTTGAGAGATCAGGAATTCAAGGCAAATGCCAAAACGTAATAAAAGCAATATGCAGCAAAGCAACAGTTAACATCAAATTAAATGGAGAGAAACTTGAAGCAATTCCACTAAAACCAGGAACAAGACTTCTTACTCTCTTCTTATTTTATTCAATATAGTACGCAAAGTTCAAGCCAGGGCAGTTTGACAACAAACGGAGCTCAAAGGGACACAAATTGAAAATGAAGACATGAAGGTATCATTATTAGCAGATGTTATGAGAGTATACATAAAGGACTCCAAAGATTCTACCAGAAAATTCCTACAGCTGATAAACAACTTCAACAAAGTGGCTGGCTATAAAATTAAACAAATCATTAGCCTTCCTCTATACAAAGGTTAAATGGACAGAGAAAGAAATTAAATAAACAATAGCTACAAATAATATAAAGTATCTTGATGTAACTCCAACCAGTCAAGTTTAAAAAAAAACTGGATGAAAAGTACTTCAAGTCCCTTAAGAAAGAAATCGAAGAAGACCTCAGAAGTTGGAATGACCTCCCATGCTCATAGATCAGCAGGAATAACATTGTAAAAAATTGGCATATTACCAAAAACGATCTACAGATTCAATGCAATCCCCATGAAAATCCCAACTCAATTCTTCACAGAGATAGAAAGAACAATTTTCAATTTTGTATCGAATAACAAAAAACTCAGGACATTGAAACAATTATCAATAATAAAAGAACTTCTGTTGCAATCACCATTCCTGATTTCAAGCTGTACTCTAGAGCAATAGTCATAAAACCTGCATGGTATTGGTACAGAGACAGACAGGTTGATCAATGGAATTGATTGAAGACCCAGAAATAAACCCAGACACCTATGGACAGTTGATCTTTTACAAAGAAGCCAAAACCATATAGTGGAAAAACTGTATCTTCAACAAATGGTGCTGGTGAATCTGGAAGTCTGTATGTAGAAGAATCAAATTGATTGATTCTTATTTCTTTGTACAAATTTCAAGTCCAAATGGCTCTTGGACCTCCACATAAAACCAGACACACTGAGTCTAATAGAAGAGAAAGTGAGAAATAGTCTCCAACCCATTGGTACAGTGGAAAATTTCCTGAACAGAACAACAATGTCTCAGACAGGCACTAAGATCAACAATTGACAAATGGGATCACATGCAACTGAAAAGCTTCTGCAATGCAAAGGACACTGTCAGTAGGACAAAATGGCAACCTACAGATTAGGAAATGGTCTTTCCTAACCCTATATCTGATAGAGGGCTAATATCTCAAACATACAAAACACTCAATAAGTTAGACTCCAGAAAAACAAATCACCCTATTAAAAATTGCCTATAGACTGTGTAGTTTTATTTCTGGGTCTTCAATTCTATTCCATTGATCAATATGTCTGTCTGTACCAATACCATTGCAGTTTTTAATTACTATTCATCTGTAATAAAGCTTAAAGGTCAGAGATGGTGATTCCTCCAGCTGTTCGCTATTCTGTTTTTTTTTTTTTCCTTTCCATATGAATTTGAGAATTATTCTTTCCATGTCTTTGGAGAAATGTGTTGGGATTTTGATGGAAATTGCATTGAATCTACGGATTGCCTTTGATAGGATGGCCATTTTTACTATTTTAATTCAGCTAATCCATGAGCATGGGAGATCTCTCCATTTTCTGAGTTCTTCGATTTCTTTCTTGAGAGACTTGAACTTATTTTCACAGAGGTCTTTCACTTGTTCTGTTAGAGTTACCCCAAGATATTTTACACTATCTGTGGCTATTGTGAAGGGAATTGTTTTGCAAATTTCTTTCTCAACCTATTTATCCTTTGTATAAAGGAAGGCTACTGAATAATTCGAGTTAATTTTATATCCTGCCACTTTGCTGAAGTTGTTTATCAGCTGGAGAAGTTCTCTGGTAGAATTTTTGGGGTTGCTTATATACACTATCATATCATCTGCAAATAGTGATATCTTTATTTCTTCCTTACCAATTTGTATCTCCTTGATCTTTTGTTGTTGTTGTTGTCTTACTGTTCTAGCTAACACTTCGAGTACTGTATTGAATAGATATGGGGAGAGTGGGCATGCTTGTCTTGTCACTGATTTCAATGGGATTGCCTCAAGCACCTTATACCAATCAGAATGACTAAAATAATAATCTCAGGTGACAATACATGTTGGAAAGGATGTGGAGAGGATCCATTGCTTGTGGGATTGCAAACTGGTACAACTACTCTGGAAGTCAATCTGGGTATTCCTCAGAAAATTGGAAATAGGTCTACCTGAAGAACCAGCTCTACTCTTGGTAATATACCCAAAAGATGCCCCACCATGCCACAGGGGCACATGTTCTACTATGTTCATAGTGGCCTTATTTGTGATAGCCAGAAACTGGAAACAACCTAGAAAGGGGAGTAGTTGGGGTGGATGTGGAGGGGAACCTGATCTGGTATTGGCTAAGGGAAAAGGAGTGAAGCACTGAGGAACAGCAGAAAGAATGTAAACAGACAACCTCAGGAAATAGGAGATGGGCAGGGGGAAGCCCAACAGTAGGGAGAGGGAACTTATAGAGCCCACCTCCAGCAGGACAGCAGGAAGATGGGACATCAAGTGAGGAATGGGGTTGCCATGTCACAGCCACACCTCTGACTCCTAGTTGTTCCTGTCTGAAAGAATTACAAGGATGGAAATGGAGAATAACTTGATGAAAAGAAGGTCCAGTGACAGGCCCAAAGTGGGATCCAGCTCCAAGGGAGGTCCCAAGGCCTGACACCATTACTGAGAGCTCACCAAGTGGGATCCATCATGGCTGCCCTCCGAAGAACACCACAAGCAGCTGAAAGAGTCAGATGCAGGTATTTGCACCCAACCAATGGACAGAAGCAGCTGAAGCCTGTTGTCGAATAAGGGAAGGCTGAAAGAAGCTGAGGAGAAGGGCAATCCTGTAGGAGGACCAGCAGGACCACCAGTCTCAATTAATCTGTACCTCTGAGATCTCTCAAATCCTGGACGGCCATACAGACTGTGTATACCAGCTGATATGAACCCCCCCCCCTCCACACACACACACACAAATACAGTAGAGGACTTCTGGGTCTGTGTTCATTCAGAGATTATGCACCTAACCCTCAAGAGACTGGAGGCACCAGAGAATTTAGAGGTCAGGTGGTGTGGGGTGGGGGACTACATGTGCGATGTGGAGTAGTCGGAGGGTAGATATGAAGGCAGGGAATGGAATATGGAGCATAAAAAATGAATTAAAAATAAAATTAAATAAGAAAAAGAAACACATTTAAAAGAAAAAAGAAAAAAATTGCCTGTAGAGCTAAACAGAGAATTCTCAACTGAGGAATCTTGAAAGGCCAAAAAGCAACTGAAGAAATATTCAATGTCCTTGATCATCAGGGAAATGCAAATCAAAACCTCCCTGTAATTCTACCTTACAAGAAACAGAATCGGCAAGATACAAAACTCAGGTAACAGCAGATGCTAGTGAGGATGTAGAGAAAGAGGAACACTCAAACATTGCTGGTGGGAATGCTTGAACTCAATTTGGTGATTCCTCAGACAATTGAAAAATATCACTTCTGGCCATATACCCAAAAGATGTTCCACCATATCACAATGACATGTGCTACATTATGTTCATAGCAGCCTTATTTATAATAACCAGAAGCTGGAAACAGCCCAGATGTGTCTCAACTGAACAATAGATTTAAAAATGAAGTGGTATTTTTACACAACAGAATATGATTTAGCAGATGGGGATGGCTCAATGGAGCACTTAGGGGAAGGAACTGAAGGGGTTTGGCACCCCATAGCAAGAACAATATCAACCAACCAGAACTCCCAGAGCTCCCTGGGACTAAACCACCAATCAAAGAATACACATGGAGGGACCCATGGCTCAAACTGCATATGTAGCAGAGGATGGCCTTATTCAGCATCAATGAGACGGGAGGCACTTGGTACTGTGAAGGCTCAATCCTCCAGTGTAAGGGAATGCTAGGATGATGAGTCTGGAGTTGCTGGGTAGGTGAAGGAGCACCCTCATAGAAACAGGGTGGAGGGTGGTGGGATAGGGGTTTGTGAAAAAAGGAACCAGCAAAGGGAATAACATTTGAAATGTAAATAAATAAAACAATCAATAAAAATGTTTAAAAAAATAACAATAATAAAAGAACCCATCATTTTTGTAGGCAAATAGATGGAACTAGAAAATATCATCTTGGGAAAACACAGACCCAAAAGGACATACAGGATATATATATATATATATATATATATATATATATATATATATATATATATACTCACTTATAAGTGAATCTTAGCTAAAAGGTTTAGAATATCCATGAAGACCTCACAAACCATATGAAACTTAACAAAAAGGAAGGCCCAAGTGGGTGCTTCCTGCTTCCTTGGATTGGATGCTTTAATATGCTTCAATTCCACTTAGAAGGGGGAAGGAAATAATCATGGGAGGTAGAGGGAGGGAGGAACCTGGTTGTGAGAGCTGAGGAGGAGAGAAAATGGGCGACTTGATCAGGTATAGGGGCAGAGAAGACCAGGTGAATAAATGGAAATACAAAATATTGTGGGGTGGGTGATGAAGGGAAACCACTAGAAAGTCCAGACATGAGTGATGTGAGAGGTTCAAGGGACTCAGTAGGGATAGCATTAGCAGAAAAACCAGAGGATGGATCCTGAGGAGACCACCTCCATTAGATAGACATGGCCACCAATGGAGGGTTATCTCAAGAGTTTTGACGTAGAATTGCTCCTATCTAAAGGAAATGGAGCAGAGACTGAATGAAAGACCATCCAGAGACCATCCCAAACTTGGATCTATCCATGTGCAGACACCAAACTCTGACATGATTGCTGATTTCAAGATGTGCTTGCATACAGTAGCCTGGCCTGGCTTTCCTCTGAGACTCTGCTAGCACCTGACTGAGACAGGTGCAGATACTCATAACCAACCATTGGACTTATCAGGGGTACCCCTATGAAAGATTTAGGGACTAAATGAACTGAAGGAGATTGTAACTCCATGGTATCAACTAACTGGACCCCTTAGAGCTCTCAGGGCCTAAGCCACCATTTAAAGAGCATGCATGGGCGAGTCAGTGGCTCCTGCTACACGTGCAGCAGAGGACTCCCTTGCTGGCCTCAGTGGGAGGGCAGGCACCTGGACTTGTGGAGGCTTGATGCTCCAGAGAAAGAAGTTGCTAAAGTGGTGAGATGGGAGTTGGTGGGTGGGTGTGAGAGCACCCTTTTAGAGGTGAAGGGGAGGGTGGATGGAATGCTAGTGGAGGGTATAATGGGAAGGGGGAAAACTTTAGAAATATAAATAAATAAATAAATGAATATTAGAATAAAATGAAATTTTAATGGAAAAATAATAGGGATGATAATGGTAATAATAATAATAATAATAATAATAATAATAATAATAATAATAATAATAATAATAATAACAATGGAATTAAAGAATATACAATCTCGGAAGTAAAAGCTTTATTTTCCCAACTAAATAATAGTGCTTATATACCATCAGACACACAAAAAAATGAGAACATGAATTATGTTTTTACAGATCTCCAAGAAGAACTTAGCATAATCTTCGAGTCTGTTTCTAGAACACCAATTGAGGACACAGGGGTTTATGTGAGAATCCAACTGACATATGTCATATACATTCTGTGAGACCTTTAAAGAAGAGCTCAAACTGGAGGAATTCTAGTGAAGAAACCAGTTGAAAATAAACTAGCACAGGTATAATGAGGAAATTCATCAGCTCCCTTAGTAACATGAAGCTTAAGTTGGCTACAAGATAATTTCTTCACTTCATAAGCCAATGTCAATATCTTTGTTTTCTAAGTTATCCTTGGCAAATAGTTCTCTAAAAGAGTGTCTCTTCGTAATTTGTGACCAAATAAGTTGCATGGAGACAGCAGCATCAGTATACCTTATATGCTGCTTAAAAATCCCCCAAACACTTGCATTTAAATTCTCTGAGAAATCCTGCAATAAAGAAACTTATTTAATGCAATTTACACCTGAATTTCTCAGACTAATTTGATAACAAATCTTTTATCTGTGTATCTGCTCTCCCACTGAACACATTTTGGGAATCGCTGATTGGCATGGATACCTACTCTGAGACTATTTTCAAGCTGTTAGTCCAAATCCTTGAATAAACTCTAATTTAGAGGATTTTATCTCCACCAAAAGAAATTAAGGTCTAAGGTCTACACATTAGCTGAAGCAATTACTAAACATAGATTGACAACTAAAGTTTTCAAAGTGATGACAAAAAGCTGATGTGTTTTAGTATCTCTGACTAGTCAAAGGTGAAGCCATAGATACAAACCACTGGGATTCCATAGTAAGATAAAAACATATATAAATGTCAAATTAGCATTCCTGGGTGACAGTATGTCACTACTGGCCACATGTGACTATGTCATTTAAATTTATATTAATGCAACTAAAATATCAAAATCCCATTTGTTAATCATTGCATACAACTCTCTCAATATATTGACATAACCAGCGACACTCTATTGAAGAATATTCATCTACGTTTTAAAAATTATGACAAAAATAATATTTAATAAGGTAAAACAAAAAACTATCACATTGAGGTTAGACAAGACAAGCCAATAAGAAAGAGCCCAGGAGAAAATAGATGATTCAAAGACCAACACGTTCACATAACCAGGAATGTCATAAAACACGAAGCTAGAAGTCATAATTTATACACAGAGGTCCTGATGCAGACCATGCGGTCCATCAATTTAAGTTCTCAGTAATGCTTTCATTTAGTAATCAGCATGACCTGTGGTGATCAGAGTCCCTATGTGTTAAACACGTGCTGTGCTATTGAATGAGTGACAGAAGACACATGAATAAAGTCAACCCTTACTTTCTAAACATGATTGTTTTCTTTATTGATGAAATGACTTGCTTTATCACCCAGTCTGATCTGATACAAGCTCTCTACTTTAGGCCATCCCAGCCATCTTCCAGTCGTCCTACCTCAGGCATGAACCACCATGCTAAGTGAAACTGATACATTTTGTTTCAGAAACCAGTGTTCAGTTGTATGAAACTCTGATTGTATGATTTATTAACATGTAACACATGAAAATTGGAAAACAATTAAAGAAAGATTTACAAGTTCTCATATCAGCTACTTAGCCAAAATTTCTAAATTATATGTGAAATAAAAATACTTATCAATGGCAGGTATTATAGACCATTCTTAACACCTTAGAACTGTGTTCAGATTGTTGTTCTTAATGTAACTAGCTAGAGGGATCAAATGACCCATTTCTTGATTATATTTTATGCTTGATCTATTTTTTATTTGTGAAAAATTCGCAATGCTTCTAAAATGAGAGCACAAAACTGATTGAATTCAATAATTGTCTCAACAACAGCAGAAGCTATCCTCTTTGAGTGGTAAAACAGAGAGAAGAAATCATGGAGAAGAAGAGTTCCTAAATGAACTACGTAATAATAGCTCGAAGGCACATAGCGTGAACATATTGAATGTTCTCACAGTAGTCTCCTGTCCAGCATGCAAAAGGCTTGGATGTTTTCACTTTTCTCAACAAGTTGAAAGCTCATCTAACTTGAAGAAATTACCATCAAAATTAGGTTGCAGAAAAAATTATGTACTGAAATTGGAGAGTCAGACAGTCAAACACAGAGAATCATTTCATTTCAGAATATAGTGAGCACTGTATGTTAGAACATAGACGAACATATGAATGTTTTTCTGTGATGTCAGAATTTATCTGATGATAATGAATCCATAAGGTACAGTGTTTTCAATGGCAGTAATTTGTCTAATAATCCTACTTTTCTTGTTACTTTAGTTGAGTTGAACTCAGTGATTTATTCTAATCTTAATTACTAGTACTACCTCTCATATTTCTTTGTGATTTTAATCTCCTCATGTACCTTGCAGACTCAATTTACTCTGATATATTTATAGAGTATGTCTCTTCCTACTCTAACAAATAATTCTATACTAGCCATGCTGCAAGGGTTTTGTTGGACAGAGAATATTACTTTTGGATATGCCTATTCCAAAGCATCCTCCATGTTCAAATGCAATCAAAAGCTGCTTGCAAAATGGAGTTTCTCAGGAAAAGAGAAATGTAACAGAGTTCCCAACCTGATTTCAACATTAGAGACAACATAAAAATAGTCAGGCTTAGCAGTGCAAGGTTAGGAAAATCTCCCTGCTTAGCAAAGTGCTTGAAGTTCTATGCAGACAAGTCTTAATGGTAAATATGACCAGACCATATAGCTATGGAAGATTCCACGCAATGTGAGTTTTACCTCTTTGTATTTCTTAGACTTTTCACAGTGGAAGTGGGTGAATGCTTCCACCTGGAGTAAATTCGAATAAGGAAAGAACATATCAGCATATCAGCATTGTCATATGTAAGGCCTCAATTGAAACTGCTTTAAGAGTAAGCAATCAAGGAAATGGAATATCCAGCTACAGTCTAGTCCATGTTAATTGTTCAAGAAGGGAAATTTTAGTTTAAACCCTCTCATGTAGTGGAAGATAAATCATTAATTTCAGAGCTATTGGCCTTCTACCGCATCTAAATGGGAAGGGAAAATATGAGAGCACTTACAAAATTCCTGGAGTGAATAAAAGTAAGATTTAATTTCTAGATTGCTAGAGCAGGCATTGTCAAGCATTGAGACTATTGAAGATGGATACTTCATTTGTAGTTGGCTTTAAAACCTGCTGCCCATTTGTATTTGACCTTAATGATGAAAGAAAATCAAAATTAGCAAACTTAACAGTGAAATTACCATAGGAAATGATGGTTTCAGAGCTTTGTTGAGGTTCATAAAGAGAAATCTACTTCTTCCTACACAAAAGAATGGCATCTACTTCAGTCCTTGTGTAGACACATGGCATTTTGATCAGTTTTAAAGATTAATGTATATAATATTGCCTCCTTCCTAATGGATAAGTGACCTATGAGTTTCAATCACGTAGCCAGGAGACCATTGCCCCATAGCCATTTCACCTAAAGACTTGCTAACTAGATGGGGGAGTAATTTTACCTTTAATGATTTAAGGTGATTGTCTTCTCAGAAGTCCCTCCCTTGATGAAGCTTTTATTTCTTTTAGATTCCAATCCAAAATAAGCATGACATTTTCTCTTTATTTGCACAACCCCCCTCCTCTTAGCAGCTATAGAGATTTAGAGCTGATTATTACTAATCTCACAAACTCCAAAAATTGATACCAAAAGTCTTTATTAATGAGACCAAGACTCTAAAAGAGAGAACCAACTTCCTTGGTAGGATAGCCATTAACCTCATTATTGACTCTGCCTCTTAAAAACAAAAACAAGAAACAACAACAACAAAAAAAAAACAAAACAAAAAAATGCAAAACAAAACATAAAAAAGTAAAAAAAAGTGTTTAGACAAATTACAGTATAGTATAACATAGTACAGTATTACATGGTATAGTATAGTGTATGAAAATCAAAGTCTTCGAGGGACCCAGAAATAGGAAAAAACTGCATCTGGAGGAGAAAAGGAAGAAAATTTATACTTTTCAGTAAAAAACTAATAATGTATTCCATACCATAAAAATTATGATTCAAGATGAAAAGGCAAAAGGAGAATACACCATAGAATGAAATATTTTCCAGCCATAAATAATATGCAGTTAAGTCATTTTTAGGAAAGTGGATCCAACTGAAGGCAAAGGGAAAGTGATATGAGGGAGAGAGGAAGGGAATGGAAAGGAAGGGATAGGTGCTGGATTAGACACAAACACATTATGTGTAGCTATAAAAACAAGAAACAGCAAAAACGTGCCTAAATACCCTTGGAAATATAATCTAGTAAACATAAGCCAGATAATAAGAACTATATATTTCTGTATTTATTTAATAGGGAAATGATTGATACTTATATCGGCTTTTTTCATTATTTCTTAAATTTGGAAGCAACCAGTATACCCATTAGTAGATAGAATGATAAAAGAAATATGGTATATTCAGATAATGGATATACTATAATTGATGCCACAACTGCTGAAAAGACATGAAGAAGTTGAAATTCTTGGGCAAATGGATGTAACCCTTAGTGAGTTAACCCAGTCACAAAAGAAGTCACTAGATATGCATTCTCTGATAAGTAGATATTAGCCCAGAAAATTAGAATACCCAAGATACAATTTGCAAAACACAAAATAATCAAGAAGAAAGAAGACCAATGTGTGGATACTTCATTCCTCCTTAGACTAGGGAATAAAATAACCATGGAAGGAGTTACAGAGACAAAGTTCGGAGCTAAGATGAAAGGATGGACTATCCAGAGACTACCTCATTGGGGGATCCATCCCATAATCAGCCACCAAACAGAGACACCATTGCATATGCCAGCAAGATTTTGCTGAAGGGACCCTGATATAGCTGTCTCATGAGAGGCTATGCCAGTGCCTGGCAAATACAGTAGTGGATGCTCACAGTCATTTATAGGATGGAACAAGGGCCCCCAGTGGAGGAGCTAGAGAAAGTTCCCAAGGAGCTGAAGGGGTCTGCAACCCTATAGGTGGAACAACTATATGAACTAACCAGTACCCCCAGAGCTGTGTCTCTAGCTGCATATGTAGCAGAAGATGGCCTAGTCGGCCATCACTGGAAAGAGAGGCCCCCAGGTCTTGCAAACTTTATATGCCTCAGTGCAGGGGAACGCCAGGGCCAAGAAGTAGGGGTGGGTGGTTAGAGGAGCAGGGCGCGGGGAGGGTATAAGTAATTTTCGGGATAGCATTTGAAATGTAAATAAAGAAAATAGCTAAGAAAATAAAATAAAAAAATACACTTTCTAAAGAAAAAGAAAAAGAAAAAGAATTAGTTGTTGAGTAAAGAAATAATCTAAGAGGCAATTTATTATATAATTCCAACTACATGACATTTTGGAAAAGGCAAGCCTGGAACTCAAAATTTTCTTGGTTGTCAGAGGTTATGAAGAAGGGTAGAGTACAGAGCCTTTCTTACAATGCACAATGCGGTAGCAGGTTTATATTATGATCAACATTGCTTAGAAAGAAGGCACAACTCACCATAGGTTAGGAAGAAGTCATGTTAATTGGAGAGTTTTTGAATATAACAAGTCAACAGCCAAATTTTCCTAAAGCAAATTTAACACCATTTGTTTTTCTATGTATGTGACATAGTGTCTTTGTAATTGTTACATACATCCTTTGGGATGTATCAACAAAGCACTAGCTACTACAGAGCCAAAAAGTGAGAAGACTACCAAGCTGTCAGCATGTCAGGAAGATAGCTAAGCTACCCAGGATTCCTTGGAACTCACCTACTTAATGTTTCCAAGAATGCATTTGAAAAGTGTCTTGATTTACAATTCTTGATTTACAATTCTTTTTGTTCTGTGAGTATAAAATTTCATGGAACTGTTACCACATCAGAACACTGTGTTTGAGAGAAAAACTTGAATCTGTGTTTCTAGGCTGCTGTCATATTTGGCTCCACAATAAACTGTATTTTATCTGCTTTGGAGTAAGTTGTGCATTTGGCATACAATGTATACTGTTTAGGTTTTTTTGTCAACTTGACACAATTCTAGTCATACCTAGGAAGACAACTCAGTTTAGATATTGCCTCCATAAGCCGGGCGGGGTGGCGCACGCCTTTAGTCCCAACACTCCGGAGGCAGAGGCAGGCAGATTTCTGAGTTCAAGGCCAGCCTGGTCTACAAAGTGAGACCCAGGACAGCCAAGGCTACACAGAGAAACCCTGTCTCAAAAAAAAAAAACCAACCAAACAAACAAACAAACAAAAACCCAAACAAACAAACAAACAAAGAAATTGCCTCCATTAACTGGCCTGTGGCCATGTCTGTAAGACATAATTTATACTGTTAATTAATGTAGGAGGGCACCATCATCTATGGACAGTTCCATTCCATGATCTAAGGATGTGGGCTTCAGCTGTATAAAAAATGTAGCTGAGCCGGGCATGGTGATGCACACCTTTAATCCCAGCACTCGGGAGGCAGAGGCAGGCAGATTTCTGAGTTTGAGGCCAGCCTGGTCTACAAAGTGAGCTCCAGGACAGACAGGGCTATACAGAGAAACCCTGTCTCAAAAAAACAAAACAAAACAAAACAAAACAAAACAAAACAAAACAAAGTAGCTGATTGTGCCAAGGGAACCAAGCCCATCATTATGGAGAATTGTGCTATGGTTTCTATTTTAGTTCCTGTGTTCAAATTCCTGACTTTGTTTCCTTTGACTGTGAGTTTTAATCTATAAGCCAATAAACATTTTTCTTCTCAAAGCTGCTTTTGGTCCATGTTTAATATAGCAACAGAAAAATAAACTAGAATATAGTATCATCACATATCTTCAGACACACTTAAAATATACATTTATTGAATATATGGAGAGTGATAATCATGTGTCAATGAGTATTGGACATATGTATCAAATGAACACTCTGGATAAAAATTGTGATTGTCGAAGAGGCCTCATATTGATGACACTAGTACACATATAGTAAATCTCTATCTTCCTTACAATGTTTATATAATTCTAAAACTTTTCCAAATAATATTTTATTAAATGCTTATAAATAATTTTGGCATTCATCATAAAAGCTATATAATTTAAATCATCAATTCACTGAGAAAATTAAAGTGCACTTGTTTATGAAAGTTAGTAAATCATCATAACTCGAATATAAATAACTCTTCCAACTTTGTTTTAATGCTATCCTCATAAAACATTATATCCCTTATGAAAAGAAATATGGCAGATTATTGATTGAAAGTATATGCCAAGTTTAAACATGCCTGTAGGGGAGAACATTTAAGTCTACGTAAACTGGCATTTAAAGATACTATGGCATAGGTGAGTATAACTGTGTGAAAATACTAAATATCCAGAAGGGAATACAGCATTGATTTGGTAAGTATCGAATTAATGCCTTTTTTTGCGTGGGGGGGGGGGGGCACATACACAGTTAACCTTTAAATAGAACATGGAAAATTATAGGACACCACTGTGAAATAAGAGCAAAGAACTAGTAAGCAAGATTATGCTGTGCTTTATTATAAATATATAATATTGATCTTAAAATTCAGTATAAAATATTATCCCTAACATAAATTCTTAGGATTTTTCAGATAAAAGAGCTGTATACTGAAAGGGAATGGATGTATTAATCACTTCTCCCAGAATGCACTTCTGCCTGCCACATCCCATGCAAAATTCACTGAAAAATAATCATGTACTGTAGAGAGCCATTCCATTATATAGTAAATGATGCTTCACTTCTGGACTCAGCTCATTGTAACAATAAGACTTAAATGGTATTTGTATGTAGAGGAATATAGCACAAGTCTAACAAAATGATCTGCCTCACTGAGGCTATGATTCTTTTTGGAAAATTACTAAGCTTCGTTATACTGCGTACTTGTATGCACTTAGGTCCCCAGTTGCTAAGGTTATTGATTTCCTTATTGCAAATATCTTCACTGTTTGTAATACATTGATGTCTCCCTAACTCATGAAAGGAGGAATATCTGACTGTATAGTCTCTGTCTTTGTTCTATTTCTCTTTGCCTTAACTGGAATGTGGTTTGAAGGGCTAGATTTCCTTATTATCTGAAAGAGTCAATGTTTTCTGGGTCACCCCACCTTTCAGTACTTCACTGCCTTTAAAGGCTCCCCTGCCCCCATCACTCTTATTCATCCCAGTATTGCAGTATTGCCTTAGCTCATAATCTCTTCTAAATCCTATTTTCTCAGTTCCTGTTTCTCTCCACCAACTCTACAGTGCCCACCTAGCCAGTCTTCACCTTTCATGACATCAAATTCAAAAGGCATGTCTGTGACTTTTTTCCCCTCATGCATCAATATGAAGCCCACACATGGTGTGGGCTATAAAGAGCTCAAAGTGAATTTATTTATACCATTGTTCTGACAAAATAGGTCTGTTGCTAACAGGTCCCAGGGTATGCATATGTAATTCACACAGCTATTAAAAGAAAGAAACAAATGCTGGATACTGAGCTGCAAGCAGAGAAATCAAATGCTAAACAGAGCAATAAAGAAGCTGAGTTTGGGAGTTGGCATTGACAGCCAACACTGGCTGCTATTTAGAACAATAAGCATCTTTAAGAGTAGAGAACATTACTTAATTTCTTAGGTAATAAAGAAGCTTTGCTACCAGCCATCATCACAACCTCATATGGCAAGCAATTTAGGGAGGAGATGAAATAAAGCAAAAAACAAGGCATGCTTTGTTTGTGTTAATAGTTTGCTTTTTCTCCTCCTAAGAAACAAATAATGAAGTGATTATCTCATGGATAAAATTTGTGTGATTATAGAAAATGTACTATTTAGTTACCAGAAAAGAAGAAGCCTTTACCTTTACAAGTCACTTTATAAGTTATCTAAGATCATGAGAGATCTAAATGGCCTAAGCCACCAGGTAGAACAAACATTTGATCAACTTTCCAAGATTATTCATTTCCAACTAGTATGGATTAAATATCTCCCAGAGAAACTGAGTGCTTTCAGATATAGTGCAAATGGTTGCATCCATCCTGAGCGAGGTAACATAGCTATAAAAGAACAGACATGGTATGCATTCACTGATAAGTGGGTATTAGCCCAAAAGTTCGGAATACCCAAGATACTATTCACTGACCATATGAAACTCAAGAAGAAAAAAGACCAAAGTTTGGATGCTTCAGTGCTTCTTAGAAGGGGGAATAAAATACTCACAAGAGGAAATATGGAGACAAAGTATGGAGACTGAAGGAAAGGCCATCCAGAGACTGCCCCACCTAGGGATCCATCCCATATACAGTAGCCAAACTCAGACACTATTAAGAATGTGGTTGCTGGAAAATGCTTGCTGACAGGAGCCTGATATGTCTGTCTCCTGAAAGGCTCTGTCAGAGCCTGACAAATACAGAAGTGTATGCTGGCAGCCAACCATTTGTCTGAGCTTGGGATCCCAGATTGAGGAGTTAGAAAAGGGATTGAAAGAGCTGAGGGGGTTTGCAGCCCCATGGTGAGGTGGGGTGGGGGACAACAGTATCAATCAGGCACGCCTTTCAGAGCTCCAGGGACTGGACCACCAACCAAATAGTACACATGAAGGGATCCACGGCTCTGGTTGCATATGTGGCAGAGGATGGTCTTGTTGAACATCAGTGGGAGGAGCAGTTCTCGAGTCTGTGGGGGTTCGATACCAAAGTGTAGGGGAATCCCAGGGCTGGAAGGCTGGAATGAGTAGATCAGAGCACCTTCATAGAGGCAGGGGAAAGAGGGATGGAATAGAGGATTTCCGGAGGGGGGACCTGGAAAGGAATAGAATTAGAAATGTTAATAGAGAAAATATCCAATAAAGGGAAATATTTTTTAAAAATGAAAAAAGAATAGTTAAATGACTTCCAAAGCAAAACTTTAACTTCGTCTCGATCTTGGAAATTGGAGTTCTGATCTTAGCAAGATCTTTCTCTGGGTTGTTTGTTGTGCCCTTCAAAATGAGAAGTGAGAGACCATGACCTCATCTACCCTGTAAATTCGGTGTTCATGTGGGGACAGAAAGAAAGAAAGAGAAAGCCAGTTCTGGTGGTGCACTCTTGCACTCTCAGCACTCTGGAGGCTGAAGCAGAAGTGTTGTCCTGAGTTGGGGCCTGTCTTGAACCATATAGAAAGACTGTCTTCAAATATTGGAAAGAAAGGGATTAATTTGAATGTGTGATTGGCCGTTAGCCTCCTAGGTGTTATCATTAGTGTACACAGCCAACATCTTAAGAGAAGATCTGCGTCTTGACTTCACATTCTTTGCTTGTTCACAATATAGTACCCCTTTCCCACCCCTTTATATGTAAATATTTTATCAAAAATAATGATTACTTTGCCATTTTGAAGTAATTGTTCCTAAATTAGAATTAAGCATTAATTTAACATTTCCGAACTTTCAGTTGCAGGTAGGCAAGGGGAACTTATTTGATTTAGATTTTGACAGATGCTGTGAGGCTGTTTCATTGTGCCCTGGTTATGAGCTTATATGAGTTTAATGATATAGAACTTACACATGCACAATTACACAATTTTATTGGTTACAGAGAGGTTGCAAGGGGGCACAACCTTAGGATATATCATGTGCTGGTCCCTCAATTGGCACAAAAGCAGCATGCTTTCAATCAAAGGTAAAATTTTTTTTCTAATCCCCATAGTAAATGATAGTCATAAAATATTGCAGATCTCTTTACTCTACATAAATATATTTATAATACACATTTATTAATATATAAGAATTGTTTATGAAAAGCTGAACCTTTGTTACCTTCCAGCATCCGATTCCTGCAAACAAGCCAGAAAGCTTCTGTAACAAGCATGTGCAGGAGAATGCTTAAATTTAAGTCAATGCGAATCAATTTGTGATTCAAAGGCAAAGCAGAAAGTGAAAATACTCACTCTATCATTGTGCAGAATTAGATATCTAACACAGCCAAAGCATAAACAAAATGCTCAACAAACCAGAGAACGAAACTATGAAGACGAGAGAGCATCACTGAGTAAATGCTAACTGAAGTAGATTTTACATTATGGATTGAATTTAATTAGGTAGAGAATAATTTACCCTAGATGCAAGTGTCCAGGGTAAGAAGAAACAGTCCCTTGTGTGTATGACTAGTGTAAGAGTTCCCTGTATGGAGAACAGACTTTTCCTCACCAACTGTAGAAATCTATTATGGGTTGCATATTCATCTATCATCCTTTTTATTTTCCCCTCAAATTTTTAACCCGAAGCACATTTTGCATTTCACAAACAATTCAATTTATGTTTATGAACATAGGGTTAAAGTACCTTTTCTATTTTCCTTAACAATTAGTGAGTCCACATGAATTCTTCTAGCACTTTTCCTTTTAGCTGGTTTTCACCTTGCCTGCCCTCTAGCATAGCTAAAGCCAGATATGAGTGAGTATCACACCATAGCATTCATCACAAATAAAGAGCTACTAAAAGACTTATTATCATGGTGAAGCTACCATCTCAGTATCTTTTGAGAAATAGGAAATAATCACATGGTCAGACATTTAGAGGTAATAGAGGAGGAGCATTGCAGAATAAAGGAAATTGTCTTCTTCAGTCTTCCATTGAGTACTATAAATCACAATGAGTGCTATAGTCAGAAAACAGACCAGCAATGATGGATATTTTGTAAAGAGCTACTTTATAGACTCACATAAGTAACTCATGGATACAAGAGGCATAATAGCTTCCCACCATTCTGACCTGGTGGGCAGTTTGTACTCTTTATCTGTTTTAGTCAATACTTTGACTTTTTTTTTAGTAGTACATACACATTCATACACACACACACACACACACACACACACACACACACACACACACACACACTGAGGGAGGTATTCATGTTAAATATCGTGTACTATAGTTAATTAAATCTCCCACTTGAAGGCTTTTCCACCTTATTCCTTTTTTTGTTTGTTTTGTTTATTTTGATAGCTCACCACAATTAATGACTTATAGATATTTGTTAAGAGTAACACTAAACATAGTTTTAGACATTGGCTTCATTTGAGAAGATAAGTCTTCACTGTAAACTCATTGTCAGAGTCAGACGACTAAACAGTTGGAGAATCTAACTTATTGGATAGCTTTTGTTTTGCTTTTGTGCCAAAGAAGGCTGGAAAGCAATGGGTATCACATGAACTTTGTAAGTCCATGTAATGTTGATAAGACAATAGATCTGCGACATTCCATGAAAGTAGGATGTCAAATGGATGGAATCTGGTGGAGAAAGGCCTTAAAAACTAAGGGGGGGGGAAAGGGTGTGAGGGACTTTTGGGATAGCATTGGAAATGTAATTGAGGAAATACGTAATAAAAAAAATTAAAAAAAAAAAAAAACTAAGGGCAAGGTAAAGTGCCACCACCAGGTATTATAATAGTTTCCTGAGGAATCTATATGTCTACAGTGTCAATAATATAATATAGCTTTAACTTACGGAATTGATATCCGACTAGCATCAGAACAAGTTGCACAGATCTTACTTGCGTATAAGTGTATATTCACAGGAAAGAATGTTGACATTGAAGCGGAAAAGGTTTGGTATAGTAGTTACATGTAATAGCAGCTAGTGCAACACCACAAATCTATTAACTACAGCTCAGTTTTCTTCTAAGAGTCCAAGTTATGGACATAACGTAACCTAGTTCTTGTTCTGTTGAGGTTGAGATTGAGTCAGGGTTGTTCACTATTTTTACCTCTGCCTACACCATCTCTGCCAATGGGCTCACTGTGCCAAGCATTGTCTTCTGTGACCACTGATTTGGGAGTAGTCTGGTTCTTGGCACTCAGTCATTAATAAACAGACAACTCTAAATGAGTTAAGGTTAATCAATAAATGATAATCAGGAGGAATGGATGTGTATGCACAAATTAAAGTATACTCTGGAAATGTTGTTCATTTAACTTTAATAGAGTAGTCCCTAATTTTACCCTGTAATGCTGCATATAGTACATGGAATTTAATTTGAAACACTGAAGTGTACAAAAAACTAAGTAGGTTTTAGAAGATGAAGTGAATATCAGGGTGTGAGCTTCAACTTTTCCACATATTAGATGAATATCTTTGTGCTAGATGCTTAACTTTTTAAGTCTTATTTTCCTGAAATTATAAAATTTAGCACAAAATCGATGTTATCTAAATGTATTTAATATTTAACATTGGTGGAAATACATTTAATGTTTACCATTGAGATAAGTATTCTCATACTTTATGGAACTAAATCACTAATGATAGGATTGTCCCTGATATAAATTACACACTGGTTAAGGATACACTAGTTAATTAAATGAAGTAAAATAGTGTTTAGAAGTATTTTTACATATATTATTTTAACCACTATATTAAGGATCTTTTTATGTATACATTGGTTTCAATCACTCTTACAGAGAACCACTAACTAAAGGATACAAGCAAGATAATCAAAATGCACCCTTAACATATGGGAGCTGCCCTAACAACCTTATGCCCAGAACTTCTTTGGGACACAAATGATTTCAGAGAAAATTAATATTATTCAAAGTGATTGACACAAGTAAGAAAGAAAGGAGTAAAAATAAAAGAGAAAAATAGAATACAGCATCACAATTTTCATCTATCCTTAACCACAGACATAAAATATGTTATGCTTCCAAATAGTACCAAAAGAAAGCAGTTACCCAAATTAACCCAATCAAGGAGAATGAGAAAACACTCAGACATAACAGAAATTCAGAATATGTTAAGTGAATTCTTTGAACACCTGTAAGATGAAATTATATGATTTTTAAAAAAATGGAAGAGTTTACTAGATTCACCCAAACAACCAAAAATGAGGCAAGAAAATGTTTACAACGTAAATAAACAAGATAAGAGTAGTACTTAGATCTGATAATATACAGAACTCGAAAGTATCCCTGCTTGGTAACTCATCTACAAGAGAGCATACTTTACCTTGGCAAGGTAAAGTACAACAAAAAATGGTCGTAGCTCACTCCTACTACTTCGTCCTGAGAGCTTATGTTTTTCATGGTATTTGTATTCTGCCATAGCAACCTAGTAAAGTCCAGTCAAATCTTTGGATGTCTCAGGTTTGAAGGCACCAACATATTTATTATGTAGGTATTTTAATTGTACATAGAAGATTCATGTTTTTGATGTTGATATTGATGTTGGATGTTGATAGTAATCTTGTAATTTTAATTTTAGCAAATGTCTCAAACACAATAGCATACATGGACATGTGAAACGGTCTCTAAGCTCATGGCAGGTTTACATGGCATTCATGCTGCTTTCCTTTTCCAAATGGAGAGAGATTATTCATTCTTTTATTTGGTGGGAGCTGGCTTTCCTGAGGTGTTCGGTTCCCTTTTCTTTCCTCAGATTTATGAGTCTGGCATGCTTTTCTGTCTATTGCTGAAAAGACTATTGTGCACCGTGTACACACAGTCCCAGCAAATAATTTATTTCAGACCTCTAAGAACATTCTTCTTTCAGCCTCAAAACAGGAATTTTTCATTTCAGTCATCAGTCCCAATCTCAGCAGTGATTCCACAATGTCAGTATTCATCTTCAATAAAGGAAGTAAAAAGTTATAGCCGAGGACACTTTGATGTAGAAAAATAGAAAGGTGAAAGAAATAGTTCTCAGTTTTATGCTTACCATTTCCAAAATTTTGTTCGCATAAAGTACAATCTTTTAAAACCTCATTTTTCTTTTCTTTTTCAAAGAAAAAAGTAATTTAAAAATCAATGCTCTATTAGCAAAATATTTGAGTATTTTATTAATTGAAAAGCAATGTTCTTTTAGATATAAAGAATAATCCTTTGCCCTGACTTACTTAAGGTTATCTGATATACATGTCTAAATGCATGACTTTAGTGAAAGAAAAGTTGTTACAGATTTATTTATTTTCTTTGCCTGAGTCATTGTGTCTGAGATATAAGTTTATATTCCCTGTTGATATTTATCAATTACAGAATAATCTTCTATATAGCTAATAATGTGAATTGCTATACCCTTTTAAGGGTAGATGAGACCACCTTTGATAATTTTATAGCTCATTCCTTCAGGAACAGAGAAAATATAGTTGGTTTTGACCTTTCTCGTCTTTTCATAAGATCACTCAAACAGGGAGGTGACTCTTTAGCCTCTCATTCTAAAAGGAAACCTGACTTTTAAAGAAATGACCAGAGAGAACTTGACCATAATCCATAACAATTTTACAAAGGTACACATTTATCATTTGATTTGAAGGTCTCAGACTATGGTGCTGACATTTCAGAGTCAGTGGATATTACATTTTACTCTTCTTTCCTTGATAATACCTTTGTGTGTGTGTTAAAATAAACTACATGGGCATTAAGTGTCTGGAATTTTGAACAAGAAAGGTGAATCTCATATATACCCATAGGAAGAAAGGTTAAACCCTAACTATTTCTTTGTTCAGCATTATAAAAAGCAGGTACAGGTCTTAGGCATCAGGTAAAATAAACACATTTATTCAGAAATATTATATATTCTAAAATTTTATATCAAAATAATAAATTGCCTATAAAATAGAATTATAACTGCTCAAAAAGTTTGTCTACCAGTTATAACATTAATATATTCCTCATTAAAGATTATTTATTAAGAAGGCTTTGGAAAAAGTCGCTTTTCTTTTTCTGTATTAATATTTCTAAAGAGTGCTAATTGCTTACCAATAATTAAACTTCTTACAAGGACAATGCTGGTTTTAGGGCTGAAAAAAGATGTCAGCTGTTCAAAATGCGTATTGCTCTTTCCAAGGACACAATCAAATCGGTTCTCAGCATGCACATCAGGTAGTTCACAAGAACTTATAAGTCTAGCCAGGGATCTGAGCCCTTGTCTGCCTCTATGGATGCTCCCACATACAGCCACAGATATGACGCCCTCTGCTGGCTTTCACAGATAAATCCACACAGTTTGCTTTCATGCATATATGCACTCTGCTCACACATATTAAATATATATATATATATATAGATAGATAGATATAGATATAGATATAGATATAGATATAGATATAGATATAGATATAGATATAGATATAGATAGATAGATAAATAGATAATATTGTCATCAAGTTAAGCATCCCTATTATATTAACTTCTGAGATTAATTCAGCATTGTAGAAAAAAGAGGAGTAGGAGTAATTTTTTTTAAATGTCCTTGGGAAGACTCACGGAATGCTTGACATCACCTAACTTGTTGAAAACTCAAGGATTTTCATTTCAGAAATATTACATGACATTTAAATACTGTTTGGTTGATTTTAGTACTGTGAGATACATTTTTTTGTAGTCTGTTATAGGTAGAGACCCTCATTTACATTTGAACTTTAATAAACAATATTTTCTTGATAGAATTTTTTAAATATTGACACCTGTTTATTTACTTATGTCCCTTCACTAGGTTACACTTCTATTATTTGGAAAAATTGTCTTTTTTGAGTATGGAGTTTGATAAGTAGATAATGTATGGTTTATATGTAGTAAGCAGAAATTAAAGATAAGCCCCATATATGTCATTTGAATAACAAGGAAACACAGGTAGTTTAAAATAACATTGTTCCTGAAAATACATGACTCATAATGAGTTTTTTCCCAAGAGCATCTGGTTTATTGTAGATATTAAACTTCTGGTTTCTATTTTTAAAATTTTGGATATTTTCTTTATTTACATTTCAAATGTTATAACCCTTTCCCAGTTTCCACACCCCCTTGGAAATCCTTTATCCGACCTCCCATACCCCTTCCCCCATGCTTCTATGAGGATGTTCCCCCACCCACCCATTCACCCACTACCCCCTCCCTACCCTTCCATTTCCCTACCCTAGTTTATTAAACTTTCACAGGATCAAGGGCCTCCCCTCTCATTGATGTCCCACAAGGCCATTCTCTGTTTCAGATGCGGCTGGAGCCATGGGTCCCTCCATGTGCATACTTTGGTTGATAGTTTAGTACTTGGGAGCTCTGTGGGTACTGGCTGGTTCATATTGTTGTTCCTCCTATGTGGTTGCAAACCTCTCCAGCTCCTTTCTCTAACTAGTCCATTGGAGACCCTGTGCTCAGTCAGATAGATGGTTGGCTGTGAGTATCTGTCTCTGTATTTGTCAAGCTCTGGCAGGGCCTCTCAGGAGACACCTATATCAGGCTCCTGTCAGCATGCACTTCTTGACATCCACAATAGTGCCAGGGCTTGGTGACTGAATACATGATGTATCCCCAGGTGGGGCAGTCTCTGGATGGCCTTTCCTTCAGTCTCTGCTCCACACTTTGTTTCCATATTTTCTTCTGTGAGTATTTTTGTTCTCCCTTCTAAGAATGGTGGAAACATTCATACTTAGGTCTTCCTTCTTCTTGAGCTTCATGTGGTATATAAATTTTATCTTGGGTATTCTGAGATTTGGGTGGATATCCACTTATCAGGGAGTCCACACCATGTGTGTTCTTTTGAGTCCATGTGTTCAAGTCTCTTTCCCACTTTCTTTTCTGTTAGTTTCAGTTTTATGTGGCGGTCCTTGGTCCATCTGGACATGAGCTTTGTACAAAGAGATAAGAACAGATCCATTTGCTTTCTTCTAAATGCTGACTGCCAGTTGCACTAGCAACATTTGTTGAAAATTCTGTCTTTTTTCCACTGGATGGTTTTAGCTCATTTCAAAGATCAAGTGACCATAGGTGTGTGGGTTCATTTCTAGGTCTTCGATTCTATTCCATTGATCTTCCCGCCTATCACTGTATCAATACCATACAGTTTGTGTTACTATTGCTCTGTAATACAACTTGAGGTCAGGAATGGTGATTCCCACAGAAATTCTTTTATTGTTGAGAATATTTTTCACTATCCTGTTTTTTTTGTTACTTCAAATGATTTTGCAAAATGGTCTTTCTAACTCTATGAGAAATTGAGGTGGAGTTTTGATGGGGATTGCATTGAATGAGTAGATTGTGTTAGGCAAGGTAGCCATTTTTCTATATTAATCCTTCCAATCCATGAGTATGGGAGATCTTTCCATCTTCTGAGATCTTCTTTGACTTCTTTCTTCAGAAACTTGAAGTTCTTGTTATACAGATCTTTCACATGCTTTGTTAGAGTCACACCAAGTTACTTTATATTATTTGTGAGTATTGTGAAGGGTGTCATTTTCCTAATTTCTTCTCAGCCTGTTTATGCTTAGAGTAGAGGAAGGCTAATGAATTGTTTGAGTTAATTTCATATCCAGCCAGTTCACTGAAGTTGTTTATCAGCTGTAGTTCTTCTCTGGTGGAATTTTAGGGGTCACTTAAGTATACTATCGTATCATCTGCAAATTGTACTTTTTTACTTCTTCCTTTCCAATTTGTATCCCTTTGATCTTCTTTTGTTGTTTGATTGCTCAGGCTAGGACTTTTGAGTGTTATATTGAATGGTCAGGGAGAGAGTGGACAGCCTTGTCTAGTCACTGATTTTAGTGGGACTTCTTCAAGTTTCTCTCCATTTAGTTTGATGTTGGCTACTAGTTTACTGTATACTGCTTTTACTATCTTTAGGTATCGGCCTTGAATTCCTGATCTTTCCAAGACTTTTATCATGAACGGATGTTGGATTTTGTCAAATGCTTTCTCAGCATCTAATGAGATGATCATGTAGATTTTTTTGTTTTTGTTTTTGTTTTTTTTTGTCCTTTGAATTTGTTTACATAGTATATTATAGTGATGAATTTCTTTATACTGAACCATCCATGCCTCCCTGAGATGAAGCCTCTTAATCATGATCAATAATGGTTTTGATGTATTCTTGCATTCGGTTTGCACAAATTTTATTGAGTATTTTTGCATCGATATTCATTAGGGAGACTGGTCTGAAATTCTCTTTCTTTGTTGGGCCTTTGTGTGGTTTAGGTATGACTGTAATTGTGGCTTCATAGAACGAATTATGTAGTGTTCCTTCTGTTTCTATTTTGTGGAATAATTGAAAGAGTACTGCTGTTTAGTCTTCTTTGAATATCTGATAGAATTCTGCACTAAAACCAACTGATCCTGTTTTTTTTGTTTTGTTTTGTTTTGTTTTTTGTTTTGTTTATTTGTTTGTTTGGGAGACTTTTAATAACTGCTGTTAATTTTTAGGGGTTATGTGACTGTTTAGATGTTTTATCTGATCCTGATTTATCTTTGGCACCTGGTATCTGCCTAGAAAATTGTCCATTTCATCGAGATTTTCTAGTTTTGTTGAGTATAGGCTTTTGTAGTAGGATATGATGATTTTTTTGAGTTTCCTTGGTTTCCATTGTTATGTCTCCCTTTTTATTTCTGTTTTTGTTAATTTGGATACTGTCTCTGTGTCCTTTGATTAGTCTGGGTAAGGGTTGTTGATTTTGTCAAAAACCAGCTCTTGGTTTGGTTGATTATTTGTATAATTTTTGTTTGTTTGTTTGTTTCTACTTGGTTGATTTTAGCCCTGAGTTTGATTATTTCCTGCTGTCTACTCCTCTTGGGTATATTTGCTAATTTTTGTTGTAGAGGTTTCAGGTGTTCTGTAAAGCTACTAGTGTATGCTTTCTGAAGTTTCTTTTTGGGGGCACTCAGAGCTATGAATTTTCCCCTTAGCTCTGCTTTCCTTGTATCCCATAAGTGTTGGTATGATGTGCCTTATTTTTTCATTAAATGCTAACAAGTCTTTAATTTCTTTCTTTATTCTAAGAGAATGTGTTCTTGTGTTCTTTGGGTACTCTTTCAAATTCTTCTTTATTGAATTTTTATTTGCATTTTTCAAATGTTTTCCTCGTTCCTGGTTTCCCCTCTGGAAACCACATATTCCATCCCCGTACCCACTGCTTCTATGTGGGTGTTCCCACATCCATCCACTCATTCCTGCCTGTCAGCCCTTGAATTCTCTTTCACTGGTACAGCAAGTCTTCACAGGTTCAAGGACCTTTCCTCCCATTGATGCACCACAAGGCTATTCTCTGCTTCATATGTGGCTAGAGCCATGGGTCCCTCCATGTTTACTCCTTGGTTGGTGGTTTAGTCCCTGGGAACTCTGGGGGATATGATTGGTTGATATTGTTGTGGTGTTTTTTTTTTTTTTTTTTTTTTTTTTTTTTTTTTTTTTTTTTACCCCTATGGTATTGCAAACTCCTTCAGCTCCTTCAGTCCTATCACTAACTCCTCCACTGGGGACACCATGCTCAGTCCATTGTTGGATGCAAGCATTTGCCTCTGTATTTGTCAGATTCTTGTAGAGCCTCTCAGGAGACTGCAATATCAGCATCCTTTCTGCAAGCACTTCTGAGACAGGGTGATCAGTGAGAGAATCTGAGTCAAGCAGTACATGGATGTGTGGCAAGGAAGTTTGGCAATGCTTGTTATCAAACTGTCCTATATGTCCTCATGTCATCTGCAGAGTCTTAATACAGTATTGAGAGCATTAAGCCACAGAAGAGGAAGAGACATTCTCAAAGAGAAAAGCAATGGCTTTTCTGGAACCATTGATTTCATGCCTGGTCTTTCCAGAGGTGCCTCTTTCGTAAATGACTTCCTCAAGTGTCTCTTGCAAGACAACTTCCCTGCCACCCACTCCATTCCTGGTTTCAAGTAGACGCTCCAGAGTAGCTGTGTGATCTCTCTCATCTGACAGTGGTGGTAACTTCTGGGAACTGGTGAATATGTGGGACATACCTCACAAAGTCCCTTTACCTACAGTGTTCCCTCCCATGAGCACCCCAATTTAGAATGTTCAAGTGAAGTTCAGTGAGTTTCACATGTGATAATAAACTTGCCCTTCCAACATTCACAAGTCACTACTTAGCTTATAAATTATTTTAGCAGACGAAATACTCTGCAAGGAGTCTGCTCTAATCCAAAGGGTTATAATTAAATGTTTCATGATACTAATACTGCATAGCCTTTTAATTCTTAAAAATGTAAGAGGAGTATTTGTAATACAACATTTAACTTGCTGATGTTTATACTGTGACTGTAGCATCTCAATCTTAACCCACAAAAGATAGTTTTAATTGTCCATTCCTGAACCAATAAATTAAAGTATTTCAAAAATATCAAAAATTTCTCATGATGTGTTTATTTTTGTTGTTGTTATGTATAATACTTATTTACTTCTTGATTACTTCTGGCTGATATTTGTTATTATTCCTGTATCATTTTAGGCATGAACAATAGTATCCAGAGAAAGAGCACATTGGAAATTCCTGCTTTAAATTATTACATGTTTTTCAGTTTGGGCTCAGGTCACATAAGTATCTTGCTCCGGATGAACTTAACTGCTATGGAAAAGATGTCACTATCATTAGTATGCCACAAAATGAGGAAGCCTATATAAAGCCTATATAGAAAGTGTACACAGAAAGAGATAGAAGTGAAGAAAGATATATCATTTGCCATCCAAATTATGACCACACAAGCCCAATAATTAATCAAATGAGTGATGGTGTTTTCTTGAATATTCCAGTCTTATTGACGTTCTGATTGTAGCCAACACTGGATGTCAGCCACGTGACCTAGATAAGTGACTCTAGTTAAATTCAGTCCATAGTGCTATGAGCCATCCCAGTCTCAGTTACATGGAGTGAAGAGCCTATACTCTGCCTCACACAAACTACTAACCTACAGGCTTGTGACTCGGAAATTACTTAACACACACACACACACACACACACACACACACACACACACACACACACATACTTTGAACTTGGGCTGATGTGTATAGCACTTTATACAGTATTCCAAAGTGTCACAGACTGGCTTAAATAGCATTTATTTCCCACAGTTCAATAAAGGTTCACAAAGGCAAAGCCTATATTTTAAAATATCTGTATCCTGCTTTGTGATGGAAATATTATTTATGATTTATTAAAATGGTTCAAAGCTACCACATATATTTCATGGCACTTGCAAACTGTGGTCACAAACATAATTCCTTCTAGATTATTTTTTATTAGATGTTTTCTTTATTTACATTGCAAAATTTATCTCCTTTCCTCCTTTCCCCTCCAAAATCTCCCCTATCCCATCCCCTCTCCTCCTGCTCACTAACCCACACACTCCCACTTCCCTGTCCTGTTATTCCCCTATTCTGGGGCATGGATCCTTCACAAGACCAAGAGCCTCTCCTCACATTGATGTCCCACAAGGCCATCCTCTGCTACTTATGTGACTAGAGACATGGGTTCCTGCATCTGTACCCTTTGGTTGGTGGTTTAGTCCCTGTGAGCTCTGAGGGTACTGGTTGGTTCATACTGTTTTTCTTCCTATGGGCCTACAAACCCCTTCTGCTCCTTGTGCCTTTTCTCTAGCTCCTCCATTGGGGACCCTGTGCTCAGTACAATGGATGGCTATGATCATCCACTTCTGTATTTGTCAGGCACTGGCAGAGCCTCTCAGGAGACAGCTACATCAGGCTCCTGTCAGTAAGCACTTGTTGACATCCCCAATAGTGTCTGGGTTTGGTAACAGTATATGTGACAGATCCTCAGTTGAGACAGTCACTGAATGGCCTTCCCTTCAGTTTCTGCCGCAAACTGTGTCTCTGTATTTCCTCAAATGGGTATTTTGTTCTCCCTTCTTCTCTGAAGCTGGATGCTCCTTACTGATGGACTCATTTCTATCCTGTGTGTACTCTAGACCATTTCTGTAAAGTTGTACATTGAATTTCAAAATAATTGAATGAATCTTGCATCACTCTATGTAAAATACTCTATACAAAATATTTCTTTGCTAATTACACTGACCATTCTGTGGATCCAAATTCATTACAATCATAGTTTATTTATTATAAGCTATGCAGTTTATAATATTTAATAAATAATCCTGAAAGGATAGGTGTACTATACTAAACTATCAAACTTTACACTATTAAATTACTCATATGAATCCTTAAAGATATTATTTTCTTTAAAAAATTGGAGCTTCACATAAAACATTGTCTGTAAATTCTTTTATGAAACATGTTTTCCCTTTTTTATTTTTCATTTTTCTTTGTAACACAACACTGACTATCCAAGAATGTTATCAATATCCAACAATAGCTATTTTCCTTTTGGTCTTTAGTTTCTGCCAATTTTAGTGAATAATAATTTATAATAAATTTACCATTTAATCTGTTGGGTCTACCTGTCTCTGATGCTTGCCTGACCCCAGCTGTGGGATGAAAAACATATATTAGGAGCCAAAGATTTGTTGACTATGATGATGAGGATATGAACTCAAATATTGTGCTTTGATCAGCAAGCTTTTATCTGCCATTTCTCAGTCTAGAAATACAATTTTAAAATGGATGGGTTTTGTCTATGCTCATGAGCTCCCCATCTAGCAGGAAAAAAATAGGTCATAAAAAATGAGCAAACACAATGGGTGCTCCTTGTGACTTCCTACTTATCTTCATCTCACATCTTTAAATGTATCTATTTCTATTATGCTGTTTTTCTAATGCTATTCTGAAGCTGAAGGTAATATTCCAAATATGATCAAATATGCAGCAAATTTTTAGCAATTTATTACTGCTCATTGCATTAGTTTCTTTACTAAGACTGCTTACCATTTAAAATAAAATTACAGTTATAAAACTTAAGTATAATACATGGCACTAATGAAGAATTGAGAACATGTTAGTGAATCTTAATGCATCTAGAAAAATCATAATTACCTTCCTTCTCTTGTTCTAAATACAGTCTAAGTCATAGGAGTTTTTGTAGAAAGCACATTATTTCTGCTATTAGGGCTCTTCCATTCACCCTGTTTCTTAGGGAAGATTTGACTGCCATGCAATGGGAAACTTTTCAAATATATGATTCGTGTCTTTCAGTTTCTCTTTATGGCAGTATCCGTTATTATGGATCTTGCTCTACCTGTAGATCCAAACCTTGTTGTGCAATACCATAATACCATTCCAAATAATATATTTCTTCTGCTTGCATTTGATTAATACCATGCTAATTAGAAGCTGAACAGTACAAGTTGAAAGATAACATCCCAGAAGGCAGTTATAAAGAAATAAATTGCTTTCTTAAACACTTAAGGCACGAATATTTATGTCATACTGAGTTTCTCAAATTTTTTCTTGTATGAGGAGCAGTGGTCCTGTTTTTGTCTAGTCCTAGGCTAAGAAATTTAAAGTGCTGTTCTCTAGCCAAACGGAATTTACTTGGTCCTGTGAATGATGGCTGAAATGATGTTTACTATGGAAATATAGACAAACAAATTAGCAAGCTCAACAACTGACAGAAAAGAGGAAAAACTTCAGAGTGACAATAACCACATGATTAGCAGTAATAATATTTATGGATTGATTGAGACTTCTTTGGCAAAAATAAAAATGAGTTTGAAAAATTTCAGAAGTAAAAAGATGAAGATTAAGGATTCAGCAGATGCCACTGTTATAGCTGTGAAGGTTCACAGGTCCTTTTCATCCAGACCATCTAAAATTTATTGTAAAACTTTTGTCAGCTGAAAGCTATCAACACCTACCAGACATGCTATTAAGGGAAGGCGTCATCTGTTTTACATAGCAACAGGATGCCAAGAGCAAGTCCTATTTAAGATAAGGGCATTGTTGTCAGTACCCTGAAAGTGACATCAAATAAGTGGTAGACAGATGCATTTTACTTGTAGATGCACATTTGTCTAGCTCCTACTCCCATATTTGTGTTTGCTTAAAGAATCATCTCTAATTATTCTCCCATGAGGCACAACACAAGCATTAATGCCATCTGCAGGGAAGAGACAAGACTGAAATCACCACTATTTAATGTACATTTAGGGTAGCAGTCCATTAAGGCCCTTGGGATAGTTGGTTTTGTAGTAAGCCATTTGTAATTACAGCAGGTATTGCAAATATTAATAAGCACCCCAAGTCCCTTAATCATATGCATGTATTATTCTTTGTAAGATACATTTATTCCATGTTTTCTAAGGAGAATTTTGACAGTTGAACATATATAGGAGAAAAAATGTTTTGGAAGCATAGACTCTTCTTAAAGTATTAAATCATGTGCAGAGAAGTTTGTTTCTGTGAGAATTCACCAAAAAATACCAGTATAGGAGTGGCTTGATAAGAGCCCCATCTGGAAGTATAGAGATTGCACTGGCCAGAGGCCTAACAGAGAGCTAGTTCGTGGAGCAACTTTATGACCTCATGACACACATTTTCTCTAATTACTCATGTAAGGTTGAGGTGCAATTAATCTTTTGATGAGTCAGTAGTGGTATACATGTGCATGTGCTTTGTGTGTGTGTGTGTGTATGTGTGCATGCATGTGTGTTACAAGGAGTGGGGTAGGATTAGTAAAGATCAGCCATATTTTTGTCTTAGTACTGCCAATCTTAAAGTCATCTTTAAACTTCATTGCTGACTCCATTTTTTTGGCAGTTTCTTATATTTATAGCCTCCTTGCTATTCTCCGTGAGTTTCGTTGTCTTACTATTTCTATAGAAAATACAGATCCTAAATGAATAACTGTTTAAATTATGGAAAATGAAGTTTGAACAAGGTGGGGAGAGTCAGAAAATACTCAACCTCTGAAGGCAGAGATTCTTGAAATTACCAGTAGTGGATGAAAGTAAGAAAATTTGTTGTCTATTTTAAGTAAAATTAATTACAGTTTATGTGCAGGGGAACTTAGTAAATCACACAGTGGTGTTTGTGAAAATCTTTTTTCATTTTGTTCGGCCAGAGGGTTGGAGGACACCAAGAGAACACATACTACAGAGTTAACTAAATATGCATTGCTCATGGGGGAGGTGGATCACAGAGACTGAAGCAACAATCACAGAGCCTGCATAGGTCCAAGCTAGGTCCTTTGCATACATGCTATAGTTAGCTTGATCTTCTTATGGGACTCCTAACAATAGGAGTGTGGGGATGTCTCTGACTTTTTTGCCTGCTCTGTGGACCACTTTTCTCCTACTGGATTGCCTTGTCTATTGTCCTTATTAGGGTTTGTGCTTAGCCTTTTTGTATCTTCTTATATGGCCTTTGGTTGATAATTTTTGGAGTTCTGAATTTTTTTTCTCAAGGGAGAAATGGATCTGTGAAAGAGGCAAGGTGTAGCAGAATTGAAAAGAATAGAGGGAGTGGAAACTGTGGTAAACTTTGGTGGGGATACATTTCCCGAGAAGAGAATTTTAAACAGAAGAGGAAAGAAAAACAAGAATGTATGGTTTCACTTCCTGAAATCAGTTCTCAACTAAAGGTAATTTTGACAGTATCCTGCTAAATGGCAGAGCAGCATTCTGACATCAGAGTTGATGAAATATATTTTATTTGAAGGTCTTAACTAGTGTCCTACATACAACATGTATTTGGTAAGTAAACCAATAAGAAGATGTGGGAAAATGAGCAATGAAAAGTCCTTGATGTCTTTGTTTACTCAAATAAAAATGCTAAAGTAGAAAAAAATGAGAGACTCATAAATCTTAGTAATACATTTCAACTGCTATTAATAGCAGACACTGATTTGATATTATTTTTTGAGTCATGATATTCATTCTTCCTGCGATGGTACTATTTCCTCTGGCAGGTAAAATTACATGATTTCATTCATTCATCTTCCTTCCTACTTCATATCGTTCTGCAACTATTTATGATATTTCAAATCCATGCACTGGAAAGGAAACTGAAGTTTTACAGAAATGAGGTTTAGACAATGATTAAATAATGGAATACTTCATAAAAGAATTCGTACAGGAGAGTAGCTTGACAATTTTTTCAGTGAAAATTCAAGATTAAATTCAAGATTTAATTGGAAGGAAGAAAAGGAGCTTAGTGCTTCACAAATACATATATAGGCAACACTTTAACAACTGAAAAAATCAGATCATATGTCTCTTGAATCCTGAGTTTTCTACATTCTGACATGGTACTACATGTTGTCAATGTTTTCTTTATTATTATTATTTTTTAATCATGCACATTCATGGTATGTGATGTGTTTTTACATATGAAATATACATTTCTTCATGTATAGAGATAGATCACAAAGGACAATTGCTCTCCCATCTTCTTAATTACCCACCATTACTGTGCTGGGAGCTTCTAATCTCATTTCACATTGTTTATTGGAAAATAGGTACAATGTTTTTTAATAGCTTACTTCTCAGTTGTGTGAGATTCTTTGAAGGAAAGCCAATTTACAGATGAAATAGGGAAGGTATTTCTCTCATAACTTCTAGTGTTCTGACACTAACAGCTGACGATAGAATATGTTTTGTAAAACTTTTTATATTTTGGAAAAAAAATCCTAATTTGATAAAGATGCCAGAAGCAATACAATATAAGTTAAAAAGCTATACAACACAGTGAAATATGAAACATATTATCAGGTTGGAAGGAGGGAGAAAAAAATGGCACTATGAATTCCAATACCTACTCAATAAAATAATCAGGAATTTTCTTAATAGAACTCTAGAGCATACTGCCTAATATGCAGAAAATATGAAATGCACAGGAAAGAGTTACACCTGCATCTCTTTTCTACTGAAAGAAACATTTGAAACTATGTTGGTTTACAGCTATAGTGGATTGGATCTAGTATCACAAGTGTTTGGCTATTTTTTCATCTTTTCATTGTTAAATACTGATAAAACTTCAATTTCAATGCTCTCATTTATTTGCTGATATGTCATCAAATGTCTGAACTCACACAAAATTTGGATTGCATATTTACTGATGTTTGCATTTCAGCACCACAGAGATCTTATTTTCTTGATATATTGTGAGTCTTATTTAATAGAAACACAAAAGAGAATACAAACGAAGAGAAAGTAATATTCCTTGATTAAAAATATGTCTGTTAAAATATCATCAAATTTTGAGCCAACATGATGTCAATATTATGTTGTAGTCTATAAGCCTATATACCACAAAAGAATGTTAAAAAAATTAAAATTTGAGGCTCCAAAATTGAATCTATTTTAATTCATTTTTTTTTACCATTTTACATAAATTTCTATAGCCATGGCAACAAGTGAAATAAATTAAGTCATGATGCTTTTGCTTATAATTAGATAATATAGGTAAGAACAAATTAGCATTTGTAAACTGAAAAGTACTATAGTGTCAGGACCCATTTGAATTGTCAAGTTCCTGATCTCATCGAGGAAATGACTGGCCAAAAAGGGTAAAAATCAAACATCAGATTCTGGTCAATCAGTGTTATAGGTAACATTTTACACTGTGACGTCATATTTTTGACAATACACATATAAAGAGTAAAAATGAATAAAAGTAGTTAAACCACTTTTAAGGCTATTCTGGTATGATGATTTTTAATGGTTTGATAAATATATTTAAACTAGCATTCTCATGAATTTTTGATAACTTGATGAAATAGTAGAATCAACCAAGGCATCCTTTGCTTGTCAGTTTATCTTTCCCATATCCATTTGACACATGTCCATTGAAAGTCTTTGTGGCATACTGGGATCTTTGCATAAAGAAGAAACTCTACGGTAAATACTCATCCTGTTATGAAATTTTGGACTGGGAAAAGCCTGGACAAACACATGGTGGTTATTTTAAACTTTGAAGAACTTATACAAGGAAAGCATCTTGAAGACCTTGGCAATGGCATCACATTTTATTGAAATAAAACGCATGGGTATTGTGGAGATGATGTGCTAGGAAGAGGGAAGAATGAAGATAAAGGTTCACAGGGACATGCTATCTGGCATCTGCAAAACATATCACAAGTAGGGTAGAGCCTTAGGTAGAGAAGGCAGAAAGCAGAGACAAGCCAGCATCTGAACAGTTTTAGAGCTGCTTGCCTGAGCCATGCCTGCCTGAGGGAGCAAAGATTTAGTGTGTATTTCTGTTATGTTTTAACTCTGGAAAAGGTCAAAAGGCCTTCGTAGAAAACAACATAATGCTTAAAGTAGATGAATTATTAATTATATTGTGCACATTTTATGATAGCAACTAATTGTGCTAAAATTAGTCTAAATTTCCTGACCCCAGAGGAACTGCATTAACTTATAATTACTTTTAGAATGCTTTTTGTTACACTTTGAATGCCTCATGAATCTGAAATGCAATGCAAAGGTTTTAAAGAAGTAGGCTTGATTATATCCTGTAAAATAAAGAGTGTCAAATTTAACTTTGACGAGACATTTGTTTCTCTAATTATTAATTTTGATCGGATTCAAAAGAATTTGAACTAAAAACAGCAAGTTCCGGGAGCTTGCATGCTTACATAAGTGTTCTTTGCTGTTTTAATATACATAGATTTCATATCCATCTATATCTATATTTAATGTGTGTATATTCATGTTTTTACACGTGTATTTTTGCATTATTAGAAGTAATATTTAGAAAATATATTCTGATTATGATTTCCCTTATATTAAATTCTATCAGATTCTCCTCTGTTGCTATAGTGGATCAATCTGTTCTAAGCTCCCCAGCAACAACAGAGTGAGTTCCTCACTATCCACCCCAATGCTCTGGATTCTCTAATAAAAGATTCACATAGCCTTATATTTAATATTCCTTAATCAGTTCAGTGCCTGGGCAACTCCAAATCTCCACATCACTAATGCCTCCCCTACAATAATCCTGAATTATTGCCTACTAAAATCTATCCTTTGTCTTTGCTATCCCAGACCCAATGGGGGGGAGAGGAGGGCTGTTCTTCTCCAGCTCTTACATAACTATACTCTCTCTTCTGCTGCTCTCAAGCCTGGTCCCTCTGCTTCCCTAGCATGGTGTTTACTAAAACCTTCTTCTTCCCTCCATTCTTCCATTCCATTGACCCAGAAACCTAAAGTCCTGCCTGGCAATGTTATTTACCAATTAGAATCAACTGGGGGCAGGCACCCCCAGCATCTTACATGAAGGAATCTCCTGTAATTTTCAGGGAACCCAATTAACATAACACAAGCAATATAAAAGAAATCCACAAAACTTCTCATCTTTCCATCCACCAAAATACACACCTTCTTTTTGTGTCTCTTTAGACAACAAATATCTACCCACACACTGCAAAATAAAAAAAAAAACAAAGAAAAGGCATGAGAAATATGTGCACACAGACGAAACCATAAAAACAAAATAAAAAAAAAGTATATATGAAAACAATATCGGTCAGACAAAAATGCACCCTCCTCAAAGCAATGTGAGACAAAGATGGGTATGGGACCTATCCTTAAAAGCAGTTAATATACCCAGTGAAATTCCATTATAGAAAATTATAGAAAATTCCAATATAGAAAATTAAATGATATCAACTAACCAGATAGCCCAGAGCTCCCAGGGACTAAACCACTGACCAAAGAATACACATGGAGGGATCCGTGACTCCAGTCGCATATGTATCGGAGAATGATCTTGTCAGGCATCTATGGGAGGAGAGGCACTTGGTCCTGTGGAGGCTTGATGCCCCAGGGTAGGGGAATGTCACGGGTTCCCAGAAAATTACAGGAGAATCTTTCATGTAAGATGCTGGGGGTTCCTGCCCCCAGTTGGTTCTAATTGGTAAATAACATTGCCAGGCAGGACTTTAGGTTTCTGGGTCAATGGAATGGAAGAATGGAGGGAAGAAGAAGGTTTTAGTAAACACCATGCTAGGGAAGCAGAGGGACTAGGCTTGAGAGCAGCAGAAGAGAGAGAGTATAGTCATGTAAGAGCTGGAGAAGAACAGCCATCCCCTCCCCCCATTGGGTCTGGGATAGCAAAGACAAAGGATAGGTTTTAATGAGTAATAATTCAGGAGTATTGTAGGGGAGGCAGAAGTGGGTGGATGGGTGGAAAAACACCTTCATAGAAATAGGGGGAGGGAGAGGTTATAGGGGGTTCCCCTACAGGGGGGTGGTGGCAAGAAAGGGGATAGCATTTGAAATGTAAATAAAGAAAATATCCAATAAAAAAAGAGAGAAAATAAAATTAAGTGGATATCAATTGGAGATAGCTTCTTAGTTAGGGGTATGAGCTCATGTTCCTTGTTGGAGCTCTAGGATCCCATTTTCCTTGAACATGTGACAGCCCTGTCATGTTGTTAGGTTCCATAAATTTATATGTGTCAGTCCTGTTCTGTCCAGAGAACACAGATTTGTTGGTGTCAACTGTCTAGTAAAATCATTATATCTCTTCTTCTCTTCAGCATTCTGAAACTTTCTAGGAGGAATGAGATGAAGACATCCCATTTTGAACTGAGTATTTCAAAGTCTCTCACTCTCTGCACATTGTCTACTTGTGGCTCTTTGTATTATTTCCTATCTACTGTAAGAAGTTTCCCTGATGATGGCTGAGTGATGCATTTATCTATGGGTATAGCAGGATGTCATTAGGAGTCATTTGATTATTATGTTCCTCAGCATAACAGTAGTAGTTGGTTTTCTCCCAAGTTTATGCCCTATATAGCATTAGAATCTTGCCCACTAAGATAGTGTTAGGCATAGGATCTTTTTCCTGGTGTGGGCTGTAAATCCAATTAGAGAATAGGTGGTTACTCCCACACATTTGTGTTACTATGGTACCAAACTCTCACTCAGAAATGACAGTGTTGTAAATCCCTGGCGTTGTAGCTGAGTTGGTGGTTTATTCATTTTCTGGAAAACTAGATAATTCAGCTAGGTCTTAAAATTTTCCTATGGCCATGATATTTTTTAAAAGAGGGAATATTGAATGAAAAGGAGAGACATCCATATTGTCATTATATCAATGATTAACTGGATCAATAATTAGTTGAATAACTCTATTGAAGAAACCTTATTTTAAAGGTTTATATAAGTCATGTAGACTTTATTCAATTGACTTTTGAGTACCATCAAATGCCTGCCATATAAAATGTTATCAAACAATAAAAACACACTTGTTAACAGGTATAATCCTGTAAGAGAATACGGTAAACAATTGGTTTACCCTTATAGAAGGACCCCCATCACTTATATGAAGGTTCAAGGACACAAAACAACTGACTGAGGTAGGAACTTATCTTATGGCTAGAGGGAAAATTAATGTCAGCCTTGCTTACAAGGAGGTGGGAGCAATGAGTCCTATGGATGGAAAGTACAAAGAATGTGAAGCTCTGCTGAGGTTGAGATGACATCCTTTAAATCTATTAAAGTTCAGATATCTAAGGGAAACTAGTAATAGAAGAGTAAATATGTAATTTGTCAATCACTATTTTTTTCTCTTTGATATATTAATAGTTTGAGTTTTATGAGAGTGGTACAAAAAGAGATCCAAAATTGTGAATCAGAAAGAGAATGTGTTTTGTTCCACAGTTGAATTTCACTAGGCTAAGTGTATATGGTGAAGTTTTAAACCCAAGAACTTCAAAATATGACTTTATATAGGAATTTAAGTAATCAGCGAAGATAAAATGGTGCTGCATTGGTGCCAAACCTTACATAATTAGTTTCATTCTAAAGGAAGCATTCTGGATACAGACACATACAAACAAGGTGAACCAAGAAAACTATAAAAGATGATAAACTGATACAGGAGATGAGATAGCCGTAGGAATGGCTTGCTATTTTTGAGCTCAGGAATCCTTGATTTATAACTTTTCCTTCTAGATCTGTGAGGTAGTAAGTACTGGATCCAAACACTCATTTGTGTTACATTTTTAAAGAACATTTGATCGCCCATGAACAGGAACTCAAGAAATCACCAAAGCATCAATACTAACGTAACCATCATCGTAGAAGCTTCCCTTTGCAATCAACATGCTACAACAGAGAGCTACAAGTAGTCAACCTGCAGACAATTACTATGGACATACTCGAATTAGATGTCTACAATAAAACTCCTATACCCAAGGACCAAAGAATATCGCGTAAGAGATATGTCTCAATAGTAAAACCAATTGAACGAGAATGACAGCTAAAAATAGTAATTTAGGGACACGACAAGGATATTATCCATAACCACTTCACATCTATAGTTACCTGCATAGAAACACTCCAGCCCAAATTCCAGTATGGACTGAAGAAGCACTCATAAGTTTTTCCCATCTGGTTGATAACCAAGAGGAATTTGAAAATTGAGGGCAGTGGGAGAAACAGTTTTCCTAATAGATGAGTTCTCTTGTATGTTACCCAAGTACAATACCAGAGATGGGCCCTATACTTTTGTTCAAATAGACAACACTAATTTGACTAATAGGTTTCATGTGTGTGTGTGTGTGTATATATATATAATCATAGCTATCCTACTGTATAATATACATGTATACAAGGCCTACTATATTATCTCCCTCTATATGCATATATATGTATATATTATATGTATAAATGTATTATATGTATATATGTGATATATATATATATATATATCATCTGTTTGTGCATGTATGTATATGCAGACATAACTATAATCCACTATTTTAAAAATTCCCAGATCACTTATTTCCAGAATATAATGGTACAGCATATACATCACTTTTCCATAAGTGAGAAAGTAGACCATAGTAAGGAAATCATGAACTAAAGCAAGACCTAAAATCAACTGAACTAAATTCAAAGTCTGCTTCTCCTTGTCAGATCTCCAACTCTTTTCAGCTTTGTTGACTGCAACATACGTCTTTCTCTTAGGCTGTTTCTACTTCCTATTATCAGCTTGCTTCAGCAGGTATGCCAATGTTCTCTTATCTCTAACCTCTTGGAGTCTCCAAGTCAATTTAAGCTTTGGCTTCACAGCTTCACACAAAGACATTTTTTGGGCTTCAATGCAGAGAAGCTTCTGCTAAATTTCTGGCCTCAGTGACTTCCTTAGTAGGAGCAAGAGTCCATAACCCCTTTATTTTTCTTATTCTCGACTTAAAAGATGGAATTAGTTGGCCAAAGCTGCCAAGTTCTGCTGCTTTCTAGGGCTAGAACCTTGTTCTACCATGTCTTTAACAGCTTTGTTGTTTAGATGTTTATCTTCAACCACTAAGCTTGACTGTCCTAGAACTTGCTCGGTAGAATGGCCCTTGAACTCAGAGCTCTGCATGCTTCTGTCTTTTTAGTGCTGGGGATTAAAGGCATGTACCACCATGCCTGAATCCAAGCTTCTCTTTAATTCCTTTGTCAGCTTGCTTTGCTTTATCTAATACGCGTGAAAAAGATGTCTCATAGGGTTTTTATTGCTCTAATGACACACCATGACCAAAGGCAAGTTGAGGATAAAGGAATTTATTCAGCTTTATAGTTCCAGATCCTAGTATATCATGGGAGGAAGTCAGGACAGGAATTCAGGCAGGGCTGGAATCTAAAGGCAGGAACAGAAGCAGAGGCCATAGAAGGTGCTGCTTACTGGCTTATTTCCCATGAGTTATTCAGCCTACTTTTACAGACATCAAGTCCACCAGCCCAGAAACAGCATCAGCTGTTATGAGCTGGGTTCCCCTCACTGATAAAGAAAATTAAGAAAATGCCCTACAGCTGCATACCATGGAGTCATTTTATCAACTGAGGCTCCTGCCTCTCTGAGGGCTCTAGCTTGTGTCAAGTATACACACACAGCAGCTAGTAAACTGACACCTATATAACTTGACAGACCAACATATCACTGCTAAGCCATAACCCTTCCTTTCCTTCACCCCCAAGAGCTCACATTAAAAATCACAAATAACTTAAATATCCAATCTCTCTAAAAACCCCAAATCTTTTTAAAAGTTCGAGGTCTTTAAGCAATGGGCACCTGAAAAATCAAATGAAATACCTCCCTCAAGAGAGACGAGCCAGGTTACAATCACAATCTAAATCAAGCAAAACTAAACTCGAACAATATAAGTAGCTGAATGTCCATTTTCTGGGACCAAGACATGATCCTCTGGGCTCTTCCAAAGAGCTTGGATCACTTCACTCTGTCTTCTAGGCTCTAGTTAATTCTTCTCTACTGGTGATGGACAGCCTGTGGTGCTGGCTTCTAAAATACAGTGAGTTCTGCAACTGGGCTGCACTTTTACCCTTAGCAGCACTTAGGCTCTCTTTATGGTACAAACATCTGTGCCATGACCTCTTCATCTCTGGGGCTTCAGTTGATACTGAAGCTGCACCTTCACCAATGACCCTTCAAGGCCTCTCACAGTACCAAGTCTTAGCTGCTCTTTATAATTCCTTCATATCTTCAAAACCATTTTCACCTGGGTGATTCTTACACTTTACCAAGTCCAGATGCCTGTATGAGATACAACCTTGGCATATGCTGGAACAGAGCTTCTCTATTTTCTCAGGAAACTCTTCCCAGAGGACTTCCTATCAGTGATGCTGGGGTATTGTTAATCACTGCTAATATCTTAGCTCCAGCTAACCAGCATCAATTTTCCTAGTGACTTAAAAGTTTCACTTCAGTTGTTTCTGGTGTCTTGTCAATTGCAGCTGATTGTTCAGCACCAGAAAACCAGAAACAGAAAATATTAAATCAAAATAGAGTCTTCCCTCTGATACTTCATATGCCAGGTCTCCATTTCTTCTTCACTGATCTTGATATTCTTCTTTCAAGCCCCTACAGAACTTCCTACTAAGGTATCAACACTCATTGGTCTTCTAGCCCAACATTCATAAGTCTTTCCCCAACTCTCTCTACTCTTGATATCAGTTTGTCTTACTTAGGGTTTCTATTGCTGAGACAAAATATCATGACAGAAAAAGCACATTGGCAAGGAAAGAATTTATTCTCCTTGCACATCCAGATCACAGTCTGTAATTGAATGAAGTGAGGACAGGAACACATGCAGGTCTAGAACCTTGAGGCAGGTGCTGATGCAGAGGTCATGGATGGTGCTACTTAGTGGTTTTCCTTCCATGGTTTACTCAGCCTATTTTCTTATGGAAACTAGGACTGCCAGCCCAGGAATGGCACCACCCACCAGGAGTTGGGCCCTCTTCTTTGATCATTAATTTCAAAAATGTCTTACAGCTGGATATCTTGGAGGCATTTTCGCAACTGAGGCTCGTTCTTGTCTTTGGATTCTAACTTTTGTCAAGTTGACCTACAAACCCAGCCAGTACAGCTGGAGAGAATGGGGAGGAGATGATGAATATGCATTCTATTCCTGTTTATTATTCTCAAAATAATAGTTGAACTTATATAACGAACTTACAAGACTCAAGTCTAAGTTGTATGAGAGATGGCAGAAATATAACTCTACAGTTACATGAAATTTAAAAAGGCCTATGTTTTAAGTTCAAGTCATGATTACTATGAAACACTAATAAAGTGGGTGGATCATCTGTTTTAAATGTATTGAAAACAATGACACTGTGTAACGAGAAAGTGTATTGCCATATTTGTGTGTATACATTTCCTAGAGCACTTTCTTGCAACTTGACTGCTTTCTACATTTGCCAGGGACATAAATTGCACTGAGAATTTGTTTCATGTAGCTGAGGTTTCGATTATGAGAAAAACTAACTTTTCAAAACTCGGAAAATATTTTTAAGGTTCTAATTAGAAATATTATTTTTATCTGTGCAGTGTTATTTGTACTGATCAAGATTTTGTCGTAATGTTATGAGTTCTGATGATGCCAAGTAGTCTTAGTTTCTGTTGGTAAGATTCTTGTGTTTGCCTTTCGTCATCTGGTACTCTCTGGTGTTAGATGTTCTTGCCGTCTCTGGCTATAGCTTGTTCTTCCTTTGTGTCAGCACTTCTGGGGAACCAGCTTTCTCCTGGAAAGACCAGTGCACAGAAGGTTGCCAAACAGCCCCACCTCCTGGCTGCAGATGTAGACCCCTAGGACCCTGTTCCAGCTTCTCTGCTGCCTCTGCAACCTGTGAACTCCTGAGTGGACCCGCCTTAGAGAGATACTTGAGAGAAAATGGTGGTCACCCCTGAGTCCCAGGGTCAGAGCACTACCCGGAGGCAAGCTCTCCTCTGGCAGTCAAGGTGCACAGAGGACTGAGAATCAGCTCCACCTCCAGGCTGAAGATGTAAGCCCTTAGGACCCTGTCCCAGAAGCTCTGTTGGTTCTGCAGCCTGTGCACTCTTGAGTGACCCCCCCCCCCACCGTCTTACTTAGAGTTTTACTGCTGTGAACAGACACCATGACCAAAGCATGTCTTATAAAAAGCAACATTTAATTGGGGCTGGCTTACAGGTTCAGAGGTTCAGTCCATTATCATCAAGGTGGGAGCATGGCAGTATCCAGGCAGGCATGGCACAGGCAGAGCTGAGAGTTCTATGTCGTCCCCCAAAAGCTGCAAGTGAAAGACTGACTTCTAGGTATGTAGGGTGAGGATCTTAAGCCCACACCCATAGTGACACACCTACTCCAACTAGGTCATACCTATTCCAACAAAGTCACACCTCCAAATGGTGTCACTCCCTGGTCGAAGAATATGCAAACTATCACACTCTTTTAGAGAGTCACCAGCTAGAAAATGGTGATCTCCCCTGAGTTGCAGGGTCAGAATCCATCCTGGAGGCAAGCTCTCCTCTGGATGGCTTATGTCTTTAATCCTAGCACTTGGAAGGCAGAAGCAAACAGATCTCTGTGGGTTCAAAACCTGCCTGGTGAACACAGTTTACAGTGACTTTTAGGCCAGCCTGTGCTAAATAACCAGTCTCTATTTCAGAAAAGAAGTTTGTTCCAGTCCAACTAAAGTAACCAATGCAGGGCCAAGCATCACTCCAAACTTTATATAGCCATGAAGCAAGAGCCATGAAGACTTGTGACACTACTCCTACTATCTCCTACTGAGTTTTGACAAAATGTGCAGAGCCTTGTAACAAAATTTCAGATCAAAGAACAGAGTATAAATTGGTCAGATTTCTAATGACGCTAAAATTTACAGAAAACAGAAATACATAGGATTCTGAGTTTCAAATAAAAATGAGACTGTTTATTAGCATACACAGCAAGGCGCAGCTTCTCTCTCCTGGAAAATTGAGTGGAATGCTAGTGGAAAAAAATAGCTGAGACCCTTTATAATGGTGGGGTGAAGGGATTGATAATGAGGAAGATGTTCCAGTCATAGGTCTTATTTCTTTCCTGTGGTTTCTCCTTTGAAATTTGCCCTGTTTACTCAAGGCAAGACAGCCTAGGGATTCAGGCTGTCTCCACAGACATTTTCTTATGGGCTGATGATAAAGGGGAGTAAGGTTGCCTTTATCTCATAAGAATATCAGTTCACCATCAAGGCATTCTAGCAGTGAGGAACAAAGAAATTTTTGCCATAATTTTTAAAATGCAGTATCATTATTAAAAAGAACTACCACAAATTTTGGTTAGAAATTCTTTAGTTATAAAAGGAAAACCATATTAATAAAATTAGGTAAATATCCAAAGTAATCACATTTCTAGAAGAAAACAGAGATTTTAAATGGAAAATATTGTTTGAAAGACAGAACATTTAACCTGCATACTAAAGTGGATATCCAGATGCTATTGAAATTTAATGTTCATTTCATTTCTTACAATTTAATGTAAATAGATGTGTTCACACATCACTAAAGACATATTAATCTACTTGAACTGATACATACTTATCTATTACAATGAAACACTTTGAAAAAAACCAAAATCATAAAATACATTGTAGTTACAGATAAAATCTTAAATAACATCAGGAAGTTTATTTTTAGATGTTGTAAATCAATGATTATAATCTATCTAAGTGTTATAAAGAATCTGTGTTATCACTTTTTACTTATTTATTCATGGGAGTATTCTTTCATTGCTAATTCACTATTTAAGTCTCAGATAACTATATGAACATACTACTTTGATCAGATTTTGACTAAAACTAATGCCATGGTCTGTATTAGTAAAGATTTAATAATGTGCCCAAGAAGGATAATTTACAGACAAATTTACTTCTATAATTGCAATGTATTGGTTTGCATTTTATCTTAAGAGAAACAAGAGAAACAAAGACAGAGAATGTAGGCGTTGGCAATAAAATGTCTTCTTCTAAAATCAGATGCTTAATCTAAATTATAACAATTACTAAAAAAAAGAGGTAGATCAATTGTATCTGAAAAGGTGACAATACCATCAAGGAAGAGAGTAAGTACATGGGGGAAGAGAAAGCAATGTTTCTGGAGCAGCTTGCTTGAGGAAGAGCTGAATAAGAATTAATAATTTAGGTATGACAAGAATCTTTAGAAAATGTTTGTTATCTTTCTTATCTTCTCTTCCTTCCTTCCTTTCTTCCTTCCTTCCTTTCTTCCTCCCTTTCTTTCCTTCCTCCCTTTCTTCCTTCCTTTCTTCCTTCCTCTTTTCTTCCTTCCTTCCTCCCTCCCCCCTCCCTGAATAAGAATTAATTATTTAGGTATGACAAGAATCTTTAGGAAATGTTTGTTATCTTTCTTATCTTTCCTTCCTCCCTTCCTTCCTTCCGTTCTTCTTTCCTTCTTTCCTTTCTTCCTTCCTTTCTTCCTTCCTTTCTTCCTTCCTTTCTTTCCTTCCTTCCTTTCTTCCTTCCTCCATTTCTTCCTTCCTTTCCTCCCTCCCTCCCTCCCTCCCTCCTTCCCTCCCTCCCTCCCTCCCCCCCTCCCTCCCTCCCTGGATAAGAATTAATAATTTAGGTATGACAAGAATCTTTAGGAAATGTTTGTTATCTTTATTATCTTTCCTTCCTTCCTTTCTTTTTTTCCTTCCTTCCTTCCTTCCTTCCTTCCTTCCTTCCTTCCTTCCTTCCTTCCCTCCCTCCCTCCTTCCCTCCCTCCCTCTGTCTCTCTGTCTCTCTCTCTCTCTCTCTCTCTCCCTCTTTCTTTCTTTTTACACACCAGATTGTATTCCCCTCCTGATCTACCCTTTAACTGTTCCCCATCCCAAATGTCATCCCTGCTCCCCACCCCCATCTCCATAAGGATGTCTCCACCACAGCAGATCTCTAAACTCCCTGGGGCCTCCAGTCTCTTGAGGGTTAGGTGCATCTTTTCTGACTGAACCCAAACCACGCAGTCCTCTGCTGTGTATGTGTTGGGAGCCTCATATCACTTGGTGTATGCTGCCTGGTTGGATGTACAGTGTTTGAGAGATCTCAAGGGTCCAGGTGAATTGAGACTGCTGGTTCTCCTAAAGGGAAGCCCTCTTCCTCAGCTTCTTCCAGCTTTTTCCTAATTCAACCACAGGGGTCAGCAGCTTCTGTCGTTTCGTTGGGTGTTGCTCTCTGCATTTGACACTTTCAGATGATAGATCCATTTTTGTGAGCACTCCATAACTTCAGTAATAGTAAATGACCTTTGGGCCTCCCCTTGAGCTGGATCCCACTATGGTCCTATTGCTGGAATTTCTTTTCCCCAGGCTTCTCTCCATTTCCATCCCTGCAATTCTTTCAGACATGAACAATTATGATTCAGAGTTGTGACTGTGGGATAACAACCCTCACTGGATTTCCTGTCTCTCTGCTGGATGTGGGCTCTCCAAGTTCCCTCGCCCCACTGAAGGTCATTTCATCTAAGATCTCTTCCTTTGAGTCCTGAGAGTCTCTTAACTTCCAGGTAAATTCTGGAGGGTCCCCCCCAACCTATTACTTCCTTAGTTTGCCTGTTTCCATTCTTTCTGCTGGCCTTTAGGGCTTCAGTCCTAAGAATACTATATCATGTTCTCCTCTTCCCTGTCCTCCCTGCTCCTTTCCCTTCCAGATCCCTCCCTCTCTCCCCCCTTGTGATTGCTTTCTTCTCCCTCCCAAGTGGGATTGAGCCATCCTCACTTTGGCCCTTCAGCTTATTGATGTTTTTGAGTTCTGTGGTCTGTATCTTGGGTATTCTGTACGTTTTTGGCTAATATTCACTTATTAGTGAGTACATACCATGCATGTCCTTTTGAGTGTGAGTTACTTCACTCAGGATGATATTTTCTAGTTCCATCCATTTCCCTGCAAAACGCAGGATGATAGATAAGAAGGAATTTTTGGAGAGTTTAGTAGTAATTGTGATACTAATTGATATATTTGATGGGATTTATATCAGATCTATATAGGCAGATGGCTGATTAGTCCTCACCTCTTATGGAGGATGATTTCTTACCAAATCTATTATAAAAAAGTAGAACCATCAAACTTCAGAACTGTAGAACATAGTCCCAACTAACACATCTATAACTCAACTGTACTTAAGGGACAGAGATCACTGAGGAGGAAGAGTGGGTAGAAAGGACATAATAGCCAGAATAACCAGGTGTTTATTATGATTGCGTCTTGTAGAAAATATCAGAAGACATACTCTTAAATTCTCATCATCATGACAGTCTAAACATAAGCTAAATGAGGTTGACACTAGTAGTCATGCTAATGTTCACAGGGGAAATCCCAGGAGGACTCAACCAATACAAACTCAATCAGACAAAGGAAACACTGTAGGTAAATAAAAAAGTCCTGAGAGCTACCACATCGTGACACATCATCCTCAGGTTTCTTACTTTGACCTATTTACCTGATATTCTGTAATTTTGCAAACTTCATCCCCAGTGTCTGAAGTAGTCTTTTCTATGCTGAATCATCTATATTTATCTCCAGTTATGTACTCTTATGTGAATTAGGAGAAATAGTATTCCCCAGGGAAAAGAAAAATCTATTGATTATATTTTAATATAACAGCAAATGATCAGACCTGAAATCAAACTCATGTAAGTACTATCGTTACAGACTAAGCTGGCTGGATTTAGGCATATTTTTAACAAGTAATGAGAAAAATAGGTGACAAGTTTAAAAGAGAATAGTTGTGTAAGGTATATGGGATAAACTTGGAATGAGGAAATGAAAGAAGAAATGATGTAATTATATAATAATATCAAAAATAAAAGAAATTAGAAAAAATCTAACTATAGAGGAAGACAAATCTAGTTATAGAGAATCACCTTGAAGTATTTGCTGATCCAGTATAAGAACAAAAGAGGAAATGCATTAATGCAGTTGCAGTAGAAACAGCTAATGGTAAATAAAGCAAGCAATATTTTAGAAAACAAAAATTGAAATTAATGTATCTTTGAGCAGAGAATGTTAGTGCAGATGTTTTCAGGAGAATAACTGGAATGCATCTGGGAGAGGTACCAATGAGATTTAATAAATTCTCCAAGTTGGCTTAGAGGAGAAGATGAGTTCACATTTGGATATTTTGATAATCTTGTGCCACAGAAAGAAGAAAAATGTGTGACCTGGGAGTTAATGATGTGTGAAATCCATGTGGAAGTACAAAACTGGAGATAATTTCAGATGATTCAGCAGAAAAAGACTAGTTACCATACATGGGAATTAAGTTACAGAGAGTACAGATTATTAATAAGTAAGTCAAAGTAAGCAAGTTATCCATGCTGTGGCAGGATGTGATACAGACTAAGTGTAATGTTTTCTCATGATTATTACATTAGGTAGAACATACAAATACAGAGAGCAGAATATGAGACATTTCTGACCCTACCATAAACAAGGTCTATAACTATTTTACATGTTCTATGATTTCTTAGTATCACTGACTTATTTAGTATGATATTTTGGATAGTACATATACATTGCATATGTAGACAGCCCATATGTGTGTGTATGTGTGTTTACAGGTGTATATTATTTAAATTGAGTATGCTCCTAATTAACATATGAAGAAAACTAGTATTTCATGTGAATATAGAAAAAAGAAATATAATTTCATTTTAATATATTTATAAATTAGCAATATATCCAAATTCATACATACAATGCACACACACACACACAATTTATTACATGGTTCCTATATATGTAATATCAACAATAGAATCAGTCTTTCTGGGCACAACCTTCCATAAGTACTGCAAGGTTCAGTAGAGTCAATGTGTTCTGGGTCTTCCAGGGATGCTTTCAATTGTCTCAATTCACTCCATATCTCCTACATGTCTCCGTTGGGTAAAACTGCCATAATCTAAGTTCCTCTTGAAGTTTCATTTTTGTTTCTTTCAGATATCTCTGTGTAAAAAACTGGCTGTCCTGGAACTCACTCTGTAGACCAGGCTGGCCTCGAACTAAGAACCAGGCACTGCCTCTGCTTCCAGAGTGCTGGGATTGAAGGCATGTGCCACCATGCACAGCGTACTTCACTCTTATATGTATGTGTCTTACCTAATCAGGGACTGTTTATAGCAGCATGATTCTGCCACAGGACATGCCAGGCTTTCCTTTGAAGTCTTACTGGTACCTTTAAATGTTGTTTTATTTCCAATGGCTTTGCATTAAGCTTTAGTTAAAGGCTTCCATCTTAGCATAACTCCTACATTTCATATGCCCATAAGACACCATTATACCAAATATTCTCCCTGGTTTATTAGCTGTCTTTCTGTTACTGTGTGTGATATATATATATAACCCTAGTTTAGATGCCTGACTATTGAGAGACAAGTTTTGTTTCATATAACATTTTCAGCAAGTTTGGTTCTTGATCAGTTGCATCCATTGCTTTCCTCAAATCATTATGTCATGGTATAAAAAGCATGGTTAACATAACCTCTGTGTTCATGAACAAAGAACAAAGACTGGGAAAAGAGAAGTTAAGGAATTCACAACCCAGTTTATGGGCATGAACCCTAATGGGCAGTATTATATTTTAACGGCTGCATTTTCCAATTATAGCATCCTAGAGCTTAAGCCTTTAAAATTTCTGTTTAATAACACTTGATCTTTTTAAAGGATAGGTAAGCATGGATTCTTTTAAAAGGATAAATGTCCAGATGTAAATGCCAAAGAAGAGAAGAAGTCTAAGTGGTAGAATGAAGAGCATCACTTCTTTCTTTGTACTCAGCAAACAAGCTGAATCACTAGCCCCGTGCTCTAGAGTTTAACTTCAGACCCCTACTTCATCTTGGAACACACAGGATCATATTTTCTATTGAAGTCAACAAAATAGAACAGTTTGAATAGAGTAAAACAATGTCACAAGCATATAAAGGCTTGACTTTCACTGCTGAGAGAAACTGAAATAGGTTATCACTGGAGAGCAATTGTAAGAACAACCAAACAGGTCAACATTGGTCAGACAGAGCATCCAGAAAATGATAGTTTTTATCTTCTACGTTTACTGTAGTTGAAAATTAACTTTTAAAATGTACTCACTAGATTTGGAAACTGCAGTACTTTTTATTACTTTTGTTATATAATCCTTTAAAGACTTTGTTCTCAGGTCCATTTCTCCAGTGTTTCCAATGAGTTATAGTTTGGTCCTAAAGGGTCTATGTGTTAGAGGCAGTATTATGAAAAATGAGGGAACCTTAAAGAGATCGGGCCTCACAATAAATCTTTAGGTCATGGTAGGTACCAAGCTGGAGTGTTCATTTTGTGAGTCGGGTTTCCTCAAGTGAGCATCTTTAAATTTCCAAAGCTAGAGCTTAAATATATTTCATTCCATTCTTTTCTAGTGACATGCACCAACTTGATACTGTACACAGTGATATCATAGCCATGTCCATAAAGTGACACAGCTGAAAGTTCCTCAACAGAATGAGCAAGTGTCAATTCTACGTTCTCCATCTCATAAAACTGTGAATTAAATGAATCTCTTCTCTTAAAATGTATCCCACCAGAGCTGGATCATTACAGTGGTGAAAGGTTGACTGACATACACAGCTACAAGAAATTGTATTTGTATTTTGAATTCTTTCTTCACTTTTAATGCATCATTCCACCATTTTGGATTGTTTATAATACACCCCAGGCATATTGAGGAAAAAAATGAAAAATTGATCCAGTAAGTACGAAGTGAAGCTCACCAGTGGGCATTTCAATGAAATCAAAGAATAATTTCCCATTTGAAATTCTGAAGAAGTCCCATCCTGGCAGAAACCTTGAATACCACATAATGAGCAGCCCTAAAGCAGACATCCATTTGAAATTGTATTCAGATTTATGACTCACAAGGAACATGTAATAAAGAGAAATTTTAGGAAAAGTTAACATAAAGTAATGAATAATAATATAAAAAGGTTCATTGAGTTTTATCTCCTGTGACAAAATGTTTTAAAATGCCTTTTATTTTATGTATGTACAAATATGTGTACAAATAAAAAGTTATCTAAACTTCATTTTACATTTAGCCTTGTCTTTCATTTTTTCTATAAAGTCTTTGATTGATATTTTAATACATGCATCAAAAGTTGTAATCCTCAACACATCTAACTTTTCCAGTAGAAAGAACTGTAACTATGCACAGACGTACCATACAGTTCAGTTCAGAGCATTTCCCATTAAGACAATGATTCACTAGACACAGCTTGTGTAGTCATATTATGAAAAATGTTTTCTATTTACCTTGGTTTGACACACAAGGGATGGGACAGCACAGTGCTTTCCATATGGCATATAATTTATTTTGCGGTTGTGCCTTAAATAGTTTAGTTCAACAGTAATTAAGTCATGTTGCCATTTTACAACATGTCCCCTGCACATAGACTTTTTTTGTACCTTAAGTCTTAACTGTTATAAAACATTGCTAAAAAGTGAATCACAGATAATCTACTCAAAAGAGCAATCCAAAAAAACTATTCAAAATATTCAGAAAGAAATACCTCTGCATAAGTAATTGCATATAAAACTTTAAATATAAAATTTGAAATTCATAGTGAATATGTTTAAGTATATTGATTGAAAACTAACACTGGCAATATTCATGACACATGGCATATTGTAGACACTCAGCAGGTACATGCTGAATTCAAACAAATGATTTGTCCTTTTTCACACAAAATGTATTTTTTCAATTCACTAACAGGCTAGTAAGTAATTTATTAAAATATTATACAAATATTATATACAGCAAGTTGCCTTAATTGAAAGTAGGAGATATTTCAATAAGAGCAACTTACATAATACTATATTTCACAACAGATATTGACAAAAATATTTTAAGTAGGGTGTTAATAAAGATATTTACAATAGGCTTTAAACGAAACATAAGCACTGAAACAAGAAAGATGTTCTGAACTAAAATGTGACATCAGAATAAGTGTGACAGTTTTTAGGACAGAGACACAAAGGAAATATTTTATCAGTGCCCTAAAATAACAATATGAAGTTTAAAAATCATCCATACATAGTTATATGTTTAATATATACTTTCTGGTTTTGATAAAAATTATTAAATTGTTTACAATTTAAATATTATATCTCAGTACTCCTATTCATAGTTTCCTGTGTTAACAGACTACTTTGGTCCCAGAGCCTTAATCTTAAAAAAAAATAAAAAATAAAAAACTATAATAAGACAACAACAACAACAACAAAAAACCTGGGCTTTATCTGTTTCTATATTTAGAATTACAATTTTCTTTAATGTATTCATGTTTCTGTGGAGATACTGATAGACTGCATGTTTATTTCCTAAAATGACAGCAAAATCAGTATCTTGGTACATGTAACTCATTTGCTGATGTAATATAAATATGACTACAATCAAGTGGCCAGACCAATATTAACCCCTTAGCAACATGCCAATATTTTGATATCTGTTATTTTTCTTCCTGAAGTTTCTATGAATTCCTAACATTGAAGTTTTTAGTGTCTTTGTAATTTTTGTTTGTAATTTATTAGTGTTCTATTCATTTTTTTTTCAGAAATTGCTTTTTATTTTTCTATTGTTTTTATCTTCGTGTATAAAGTCTTACTTTTGTTTTCATTTGTGCTTTTGTTATGTTTGGCTGTATTTTTAGAGTACTCAGTCATTAATATTGAGAACAATTATAAAATTAATACTATATAGTAGAATATAGTGATTTGGGTCCTAAGGTAATAAATCCAGTTTACTAGAATATAAATACTTTCTGAATGCAATACAATTTCATAATTTCACATCATTAGTAGTTTACATTTTAGTTTAACAATCATTAAAAGTAAGTTATTTCATATAAAATTTGTTCATTTAAGAATCTGTCAGAATAAACTTTTATAAATTAACAACAACCTGAATATTTGAATATTGCCTTGTCCCATATCTTACAGGATGCAGTAAACGTTCTTATTTTAAGACTGGATGTCCTATTATGGATGAATTGTATTCTGGGTAATTGTGTAGTAATAACCTTTGCTAAATTGTATGGAGCCTTTACTATGCTTAAAAGAAAACATAGATGCTCCACACTCTAATATTATCATCACTCAATATAATGAGCCATACAAACCAGTCCATTACCAATCTAAAAGCCATAAATGTCAAAGTAAAAAAGTGTGCAATATTCTGGCCCCAAAGAACAAAGGACAAAAGTAATGACAGTACCTCTTTGTATTTGCCTTCTATCATACCATGCATAACAAATGATGCCATAATTGTAGACAGTGTTATTTTAACAGGTTATCAGGGAAAATAGTGGGGGAGGTTAGTGGGTGTTTTGATTACTGCTGTGGAAAATAATTTAAGCACATTAAATTAAAATAGCTAGCAAGAGGAAGAGAGCAATTTTAGAATGCATTTGATTCTTACCTTTTCCAGTCTTATAAATGGAAGATTTCAGTATTTATCTAATTCATGATATCAATGACTTCAGCAGGATGCATGAAAATGATGCCGATTTTGCCAACTGCAATCATCAGGAAGGAGAGTAAATAAGCAGTTTCTGATCAATCATTTCAATAGTGTAGTGGGGAAAAAAGTAGAAAAGAGAAAATGTGTAATGCATGTCTAAATGTATGTATTTACTAATTTCTCTAGTGAACATGTAGTTCAAAAAGTAAAGCCAATACCCTTTATTTAGTATTACGGTTCTTATATGTCTATATCTTTATGAGTTGAATAAGTTTCGAAACTCCAGAGATCGGTTAACTAATAGTTTAAATAAAGAGAAGTTGTTTAAACCTCAAATTACCATCAACTAACAGGAAAACTATGGTTGAATATCTTTTTTCAAAATAAGTGATAAAGATACTAAGTCTACATAAATCATGTAAAATACAATATAGTCAAAGAGTTCTGATTTAACTAGTTTTCTTATTTTGGGAAGTGGGGAATTACATTGGACTCAACCAATTAATCCAGGAATAAACTTCCTTTTTATGTAGAGATGGTCTGTGGACCCTGTGTAGATGAGATATTTGAGCGAACACTTTGAGTAAAGTTCCCACATTTATTTTGATTTACTGGCATTTTATAGTTTTATTTGTATATCATGTTTTCTTCTCTCTTTAGGTTACTCTTTCTCTTTGTACAGCTTCTGTAGATAATGAGAAACATGAACCATCTCCCTAAGTCACAAGGAGTAACTGAAATTTGTTTTTACATTTTAACTTTTTGGTCAACAAGTATACTAATGTTTTTGTACCAATAATAAATGACATCCTACTGGACTTCTCACTCCATGGTTGATATGAGGGTTTGTCTCTAGTCTTACTGGATTTTGTGCTGTATTTACTAGATATTCCTGGGAGGCCTGCTCCTGCTCATTTCTGAAGAGACATGGAGGAGTAGATCTGGGAGAGAGGGTTGGGAGGAGGGGTAAGGAGAAGTGGAAGGAGGGAAGATGTGGGAGGTGTGTATTGTAGGTAAGCAGCATAAAAGTAAGAGACTGCTAATGGTAAACTATACTCTCTAGTCCTGCAAGACAATAGGTACTGGGGACTAACTAATGATGACAAGTTTTGCTTCTATGAAAAGTGTTTGCTTGCTGGAGATAACCGAGGCATCAACAGAATGCCTATTGTAAAAGTTATGCATTGTAGGATGTGAGCTAATTCACCCTCCCCCCACCCCATGAGCTGTAACTTTGTGGTTTCTGTCTTTATTTTTTTTATTAGATATTTTCTTTATTTACATTTCAAATGTTATCTGCTTTCCTAGTTTCCCCTCTGAAAAACCCCTATCCCTTCCCCCCCTTCTCCTGCTCCCTAACCCACCCACTCCCATTCCCAGTACTGGTTAGTTTATATTGAATTTCCTCCTATGGGGCTTCAGATCCCTTCAGCTCCTTGGGTCCTTTCTCTAGCTCCTTTATTGAGGAACTTGTGATCTGTCCAATGGATGATTGTGAGCACCCACTTCTATATTTGCCAGGCATTGGCAAAGGCCCTCAGAAGACAGTTATATCAAGCTCCTGTCAGCCAGCTCTTGTTGGCATCTGCCATAGTGTCTGGGTTTGGTGGTTGTTTATGGGATGGATCCCCAAGTGGAGCAGTCTCTGTATGGTCATTCCTCTAGACTCTGCTCTGAACTTTGTCCCTGTAACTCCTTTCATGTGTATTTTGTTCCCCCTTCTTTTTTTAAAATTTTTTATTAGATATTTTCTTTATATACATTTCAAATGCTATTCCTAAAGTTCCCTATACCCTCCCTACGCCCTGCTCCACTACCCACCCACTTCACTTCTTGGCCTTGGCATTTCCCTGTACTGGAGCATTTAAAGTTTGCAAAACCACGGGGCTTCTCTTCCCAGTGATGGCCGACTAGGTCATCTTCTGCTACATATGTAGCTAGAGAGACTTGTTCCCCCTTCTAAGAAGGATTCTGAGCTTTTGGGCTAATATCGACTTATAAGTGAGTACATATCATATGAGTTCTTTTGTGATTGGGTTACCTCACTCAGGATGATGCCCTCCAGGTCCAACCATTTGCCTAGGAATTTCATAAATTCATTCTTTCTAATAGCTTTTTAATTAGTAGTACACCATTGTGTAAATGTACCACATTTTCTGTATCTATTCCTCTGTTGAGGGGCATCTGGATTCTTTCCAGCTTCTGGCTATTATAAATAAGGCTGCTAAGAACATAGTGGAGCATGTATCCTTCTTACCAGTTGGAACATCTTCTGGATATATGCCCAGGAGAGGTATTGTGGGATCCTACAGTAGTACTATGTCCAATTTTCTGAGGAATCGCCAGACTGATTTCCAGAGTGATTGTACAAGCTGGCAATCCCACCAACAATGGAGGAGTGATCCTCTTTCTCCACATCCTCGCTAGCATCTGCTGTCACCTGAATTTTTGATCTTAGCCATTCTGACTGGTAGGAGATGGAATCTCAGGGTTGTTTTGATTTGCATTTCCCTGATTATTAAGGATGTTGAACATTTTTTTTCAGGTGCTTCTTAGCCATTCGGTATTCCTCAGGTAAGAATTCTTTGTTTAGCTCTGAGCCCCATTTTTAATGGGGTTATTTGATTTTCTGGAGTCCACTTTTTTGAGTTCTTTATATAAATATTGGATATCAGTCCTCTATCTGATTTGGGATAGGTAAAGATCCTTTCCCAATATGTTGGTGGCCGTTTTGTCTTATTGACAGTGTCTTTTGCCTTACAGAAGCTTTGCAATTTTATGAGGTCCCATTTGTCTATTCTCGATCTTACAGCACAAGCCATTGGTGCTCTATTCAGGAATTTTCCCCCTGTGCCCATATCTTCAAGTCTTTTCCCCACTTTCTCCTCTATAAGTTTCACTGTCTCTGGTTTTATGTGGAGTTCTTTGATCCACTTAGATTTGACCTTAGTACAAGGAGATAGAAATGGATCAATTCCCATTTTTCTACATGGTAACTGCCAGTTGTGCCAGCACCATTTGTTAAAAATGCTGTCCTTTTTTTCCCCCACTGGATGGTTTTAGCTCCTTTGTCAAAGATCAAGTGATCATAGGTGTGTGGGTTCATTTCTGGGTCTTCAATTCTATTGCCTTGATCTATCTGTCTGTCACTATACCAGTACCATGCATTTTTTATCACAATTGCTCTGTAGTAGAGCTTGAGTTCAGGCATGGCGATTCCCCCAGATGTTCTTTTATTGTTGAGAATAGTTTTTGCTATCCTGGGTTTTTTGATATTCAAGAAGAATTTACAAATTGCCCTTTCTAACTCATTGAGCAATTGAGTTGGAATTTTAATGGGGATTGCATTGAAAGTGTAGATTGCTTTTGGCAGGATAGTCATTTTTACTACATTATTCCTGCCAATCCATGAGCATGGGAGATCATTGCATATTCTGAGATCTTTAATTTCTTTCTTCAGAGACTTGAAGTTCTTGTCATACAGATCTTTTACTTCCTTAGAGTCACACCAAGGTATTTTAAATTATTTATGACTATTGTGAAAGGTGTTGTTTCCCTAATTTCTTTTTCAGCCTGTTTATCCTTTGTGTAGAGAAAGGCCACTGATTTGCTTGAGTTAATTTTATATCTAGTTACTGCACTGAAGTTGTTTATAAGGTATAGGACTTTTCTGGTGGAATTTTTATGGTCACTTATTTATGCTATCATATCATCTGCAAATAGTGATATTTTGACTAGTTTCTTTCCAATTTGTATCCCCCTGATTTCCTTTTTTGTCTAATTGGTCTGGCTAGGACATCAAGTACTATGTTGAATAGGTAGGGAGAAAGTGGGCAGCCTTGTCTAATCCCTGATTTTAGTGGGATTGCTTTAAGTTTCTTCCCATTTAGTTTGATGTTGGCTACTTGCTTGCTGTATACTGCTTTTATTATGTTTAGGTATGGGCCTTGAATTCCTGGTCTGTCTAAGACTTTTATCATGAATGGGTGTTGGATTTTGCCAAATGCTTTCTCAGCATCTAAGGAAGTGATCATGTGGTTTTTGACTTTGAGTTTGTTTATATAGTGGATTATGTTGATGGATTTTTGTATATTGAAACATGTCTGCATCCCTGGGATGAAGCCTACTTGATCATAATGGATGATCATTTGGATGTGTTCTTGAATTCATTTGGCAAGAATTTTATTGAGTATTTTTGCATCGATATTCATAAGGGAAATTGGTATGAAGTTCTCTCTCTCTTTTGGATCTTTGTGTGGTTTAGGTATTAGATTAATTGTCCCTTCACAGAATGAATTGAGTAGAGTGCCTTCTGTTTCTATTTTGTGGAATAGTTTGAGGAGAATTGGAATTAGGTCTTCTCTGAAGGTCTGATAGAACTCTGCACTACACACAACTGGCCCTGTTTTTTTTTTTTTTCTTTTTTTTTCCAGTTGAGAGGCTATTAATGCCTGTTTCTATTTCTTTAGGGGAAATGGGACTGTTTAAGTTATTAATCTTATCCTGATTTAACTTTGGTACCTGGTATCTGTCTAGAAAATTGTCCATTTCATCCAGGTTTTCGTTTTTTCAGTATAGCCTTTTGTAGTAGGATCTGATGATGTTTTGGATTTCCTCAGTATCTGTTGTTATGTATCCCTTTTCATTTCTGATTTTGTTAATTAGGATACTGCCCCAGTGCCCTCTAGTTAATCTGGTTAATGGTTTATCGATCTTATTGAATTTTTCAAAGAACAAGCTCCTGGTTTGGTCAATTCTTTGTGTAGTTCTTTTTGTTTCTACTTGGTTGATTTCAGCCCTGAGGTTCATTATTTTGTGCTGTCTACTCCTCTTGGGTGACTTTGCTTCCTTTTGTTCTAGAGCTTTTAGCCCTGCTGTCAAGCTGCTAGTGTGTGCTCTGTCTAGTTTCTTTCTTTTTTTCTGAGACAGGGTTTCTCTGTGTAGTCCTGGCTGTCCTGGAACTCACTCTGTAGACCAGGCTGGCCTCAGACTCAGAAATCTGCCTGCCTCTGCCTCCTGAGTGTTGGGATCAAAGGCATGAATCGAAATACCCTGCTCTGTCTAGTTTCTTTTTGGAAGCACTCAGAGATATCAGTTTTCCTCTTAGGACTGCTTTTATTGTGTCCCATATGTTTGGGTATGTTGTGGCTTCATTATCATTAAACTCTAAAAAGTCTTTAATCTCTTTCTTTATGTCTTCCCTTACCAAGGTATCATTGAGAAAAGTGTTGTTTAGCTTCCAAGTGAATGTTGGCTTTCCATTATTTATGTTGTTATTGAAGATCAGCCTTAGTCCATGGTGTTCTGATTGGATGCATGGGACAATTTCAATATTTTTGTATCTGTTGAGGCTTGTTTTGTGACCAATTATATGGACGATTTTGGAGAAGGTACCATGAGGTGATGAGAAGAAGGTATATCCTTTTGTTTTAGGATAAAATGTTTTGTTAAATCAATTTCTTTCATAACTTCTGTTAGTTTCAGTGTTTCTCTGTTTAGTTTCTGTTTCCAGGATCTGTCCATTGGTGAAAGTGGGCTGTTGAAGTTTCCCTATATTATTGTGTGAGGTGCAATGTGTGCTTTGAGCTTTACTAAAGTGTCTTTAATGAATGTGGCTGCCCTTGCATTTGGAGCATAGATATTCAGAATTGAGAGTTCCTCTTGGAAGATTTTACCTTTGGAGAGTATGAAGTGCCTCTCCTTGTCTCTCTTTATAACTTTGGGTTGGAAGTAGATTTTATTTGATATTAGACTGGCTACTTCAGCCTGTTTCTTTGGATCATTTGCTTGGAAAATTGTTTTCTAGCCTTTTACTCAGGGGTAGTATCTGTCTTTTTCCCTGAGGTGTTTTTCCTGTATTCAGCAAAATCTTGGGTCCTGTTTGTGTTGCCAGTCTGTGTAGTCTATGTCTTTTTATTGGGGAATTGAGTCCATTGATATAAACGAATATTAAGGAAAAGTAATCATTGCTTCCTGTTATTTTTGTTGTTAGAGTTGGGGTTCTGTTCTTGTGGCTGTCTTCCTTTTTAGGTTTGTTGAAGGTTTACTTTCTTGCTTTTTCTATGTTGTAATTTCCATCCTTGTGTTGGAGTTTTCCCTCTATTATCCTTTGAAGGGCTGAATTCGTGGAAAGATATTGTGTGAATTTGGTTTTGTCATGGAATACTTTTGTTTCTCCATCTATGGTAATTGAAAGTTTGACTGGGTATAGTAGCCTGGACTGGCAATTGTGTTCTCTTAGGGTTTGTATAACATCTGTCCAGGATCTTCTGGCTTTCATAGTCTCTGGTGAGAAGTCTGGTGTAATTCTAATAGGTCTGCTTTTATATGTTACTTGACCTTTTTCTCTTATTTCTTTTAATATTCTGTCTTTATTTAGTGCATTTGTTCTGATTATTATGTGTCAGGAGGAATTTCTTTTCTGCTCCAGTTTATTTGGAGTCCTGTAGGCTTCTTGTATGTTCATGGGCATGTCTTTCTTTAGGTTAGGGAAGTTTTCTTCTATAATTTTATTGAAGATATTTACTGGCCCTTTTAATTGAAAGTCTTCATTCTCATCTATACCTATTTTCCATAGGTTTGGTCTACTCCTTGTGTCCTGGATTTCCTGGATGTTTTGAGTTAGGATCTTTTTTGCATTTTGCATTTTCTTTGATTATTGTGTCCATGTTTTCTATGGAATCTTCTGCACCTGCGATTCTCTCTTCCATCTCTTGTATTCTGTTGCTGTACTCTCATCTATGGTTCCTGATTTCCTTCCTAGGGTTTCTATCTCCAGAGTTGTCTCCCTTTGTGTTTTCTTCTTCATTTCTACTTCCATTTTTAGATCTTGAATGGTTTTGTTCAAATCCATATCCTGTTTGGTTGTGTTTTCCTGTAATTCTTTAAGGGATTTTTGTGTCTCTTCTTTAGGACTTCTAACTTTTTAGCAGTGTTTTCCTGTAATTCTTTAAGGACTTCTACCTGTTTTGCAGTGTTCTCCTGTATTTCTTTTCTTTAAGTGAGTTGTTAATGCCTTTCTTAAAATCTTCTACCACCATCATGAGATATGATTTTAAATCCGAGTCTTGCTTTTCGGGTGTGTTGGGGTATCCAGGACTTACTGTGGTGGGTGTACTGGGTTCTGATGATGCCCAGTGTTCTTGGTTTCTGTTAGTAATATTCTTACGTTTGTCTTTTGCCATCTGGTAATCTCTGGAGTTAATGTTCTAGCTGTCTTTGGTTGGAGCTTATTCATTCTGTGATTCTCTTAGCCTCTGTCAGCACTCTTGGGAGTCCAACTCTCACCTGAGTCCCAGTGGTCAGAGCACTTTGCAGGAAAGCTCTCCTCTTGCAGGGCAGGTGTCTAGAGTCTGGAGCTCTGATCCACTTCCTGAGTCCTGAGATCAGAGCCCTCCCTGTAGACCAACTCTCCTCTGGAAGGAAGGAGCCCAGGGGTCTGGGTCTCAGCTCTGCTTCCTGGCTGAATATGAAGGCTAGAAGCGATCCTGTCCAAGAAGCTCTGTTGCTTCTGTCGCCCAAGTCCTCTCCAGTGATCCTGAGGTCCTGGGTGTGCTAGGGGTCCTACAGTGTGAAGAGTCTTCTGGGAACCTTGGCGTTGGGCTTATTTGTCCCTGTTCCTCCTGGCACAAGACACTCTGGGATTCTTTGGAGCTGATATTGCGTTCCACTCACTGGTGGTCCTGAGGTCCTGGGTGTCTTGTGGTGTGGAGAGTCCTCTGGGCACCTTGGAGCCCTCTGCCAGATTCAAGCTGAAGATCTCACCAAAAAAGTTTTTAGATTTGAAACAATGACAAAATTTAATAACTTCAACTAAAACAAAGGAGTGAGACTACAATTATTAAAATCAGAAATTAGTATAAGGATATCATTATAATTTCTACAGTAGCAAAATAATAGTTCCAGATACAAATTTACAAAGGGGGTTTTCTTTTTTAACAAACTAAAATTTTAAAAGGTGCCAAGTTATTAGACAATAAAAATGTGGAATGGTAGTAACATTGGACAGAAGCCAATGATTTTCAAACAACCTAAATGGAAATGTATCATTAAATCCAACATCTTCTTTCTTCCCATCTCACACACTATTCTCCAGAAATGGGTGTTTTTATTTTGCTTGACTGTACTTATACTTTTAGAAATCTATTTCATTTAGCTTTCTATTGCTCATATCTAGTTATAATAGTAGAAAAACAAGGAATAGGCTATCCCTTCCATTTCTAATACCAGAAGTGTGGCTTATCAGCAGACTTTCATTGCATTTTGCATGGATCATAAGTCAAGGACAATTAAGCCTTTCTTCTGTCTTTGAACAGAGAAATGCTTCTTGCAATAAAAATAGTCATAGAAGAGTGTGCTCAAATATTTTTTTCTCTTGGATAGAACACTATAAATTCTACATTGGTTATAAATTTATTTCCTAATTTACCAAGGACAAAAAAAAAAACAGAATTGAATTCCAGAAAAAAATATATGTGTTTTTATGTTGTCTGAAATCCAGGAAAATTATATGTACATACAATTCTGTGTTTTCATTAAGGAACACTTAAAAACTTATCACTTAGAGTTGTCTTTAAAAAAAGAAAATAGTGTACTTGTGGTGAATTTTCTTTCCCACAATAAAACCATTTCATTTTCATTCCTCTTTTGCTGGATAGGTCCATCACTGCTAAATCAAAAAGTTTATAGTTCTTATATTACCTCACAATATATTATTTGAAGTACAAATAAAAAGAGTTTTATGTAGTCAGCTTCTTGCTCACATTGCATGACTTGATCTCTCTCTCTCTCTCTCAAACAAAGATGCTGCTACTTTCAGACTTGTGAGTTTTCAGAGCTGAATCTAGTTAAGCCGCCAATGGTCCAGAGTTTATAGAGCTGTTGTCTAGTATCCTGACAGATTCTATCCAGAACACCCAGCACTTTCTCAAGGTAGGCTGAAGTTTACAATCCTGATAGAGAGTGGAAAGGGAAGATATCTGGTTTGCCTTTCCTTTGTACTGCAACATCATAGCTCTGAGATTATTATCTTACTCAACCTTCAAGTTATCATTAACATTAATGCCCAAGAAAGGTTTTGAACATTTGAATAGCAAAGTGGCTCAAAGGAGTAAATGATAAGTGAATATTTTTTAAAAAAATATAGTTTTCAAATAAAGTACAATGCTTGCTACTTAAAGGATATCATTTAGAAATAAATAGAATCAGAGTTTATGTTAACAACACTCAATCATTTATTGGCTAGGTGATTATGAGTTTTCCATTTCTAGACAAGCATCTAAGAGTTTCCTCATACCAGGTGATGCTCACATGATGATAATTTAAAATAACTAATTAACTTAATAAAAAAACAAAATAAAAAAAATAAAGTAACTAATTATAAGTCTTAAACACACACACACACACACACACTCACATACACACACACACTACCCTGCAAGATATAGAGATATAGGAAAGGATTTTCTAACAGAATCACATTTAGGAAGGGGATAAGGTTAATAACTGAACTTTATAAACTAAAACACTTCTCCAAAGGTAAGGACTCAAGCAAATGAAGAAGTCCACCAAATGAAAATGAATCTTTGACAGATATATTTCAGACAGAGGATTAATATCGACATTGTACAAATCCCTCAAAAGAGAAAGAATCAAGGAAATAAATAACTAAATCAGAACTAGAAGAAGGTTCTTAAAGTAGAAACATAAGGGTTCTTTGGAAAGGACTTTATGTCCAATGATGGTGTTTTGCTGGGGTAAACACATGAAGGAACACTTCACTGAAGTGGGTAGACACAGGTGAAGGACTAAGGCAGACTCATGAAGAAATGTTTTGGTAAAGCAGGCATAGGTGAAAGGATATTTCCCTAATGCACATGTGATGAAGGGTTCTTCACTAACTACATAAATGTATCAATCAGCTTTACACTGGGCTCCTTTTGTTGGGACTTCATAGAGAAAAACACACCAAAAAAACTTCTGGTGGTGTGCTGTGGCTTCTTGCGGCTTCCTCAGACATGGGCTAATTGGAAAGAGGACTTCAGCTAAGATGGAATCGCTTGGAGTTTTGCTAAGTCAGGTTCATATGCAAGACCTGTGTGGCAAGGCAAGATACTTGGAGGTAACGTGGTATTTGAAGCAACTATAAAAAGCACTCAATGGACTGTGAGAAGGGCTTGGCTTGCTTCTGTGACTAAATGCTTCTTGGTCTTGCATTTTTGGTGACTTTCACTTCTCTGAGAAAGCCAAAGCTGAAAACTGCTATTGGTGTTCCTGCTTGTCCAATTTGTTCCTTCTGGTCCCAATTACACCTGATGATTCATTCATTATCTAATCAAAATTCACTTATATCTGATCTGTCATTACTATTATTATTATCATTATGTTGCTGCTGTTGTTGTTGTTGTTGTTGCTGCTATTGCTGTTGTTGTTCAGGCACATGCAAAGTTAAGGCCCATGTGTTGACAATGTTCCTCCCAAGAACAATAAACTTACAAAAACTCCAGTACAGGGTTCTAATGGCATTAGATACCTCATTCCTGATGGTGATCAGGTTAACCCAGGTGACTTCCCAAACAGTACAGATTAGTTATATAGTCCTTGGTTATCTCTCAGGGATTCAGAATCCCAATTTCTGAAACCACCACATACTGAAGACACAGGGCTCAGATGATTCCAGATGGATCTTACTCCACAGCCTCCTTCTTTTAATCTACCTCATGAGTTCAAGAAAGAAACAAACTAGGGGATTATGCAAGCTGCCAACACAGAGAAGCAAGTAAAGAGTCTTACACAGCTGCAATGCCTATGAGCTATCTTGATTACCAGTATGGCAATATATCGATAAACGTATAAAATGTAGCACTCACATGTTCATGTGTAAGAGGTGTCTAATTGGACTTGAGATCCCCTCAACAGCAACCAAGTCATACCAGGTATTGGAAACCTAGCCAATGTCTAGGGACATGTGAGATCATGTATGGAAGAAAAGAATCTACCCCTGTCTGTTGACTACACCAGCATAGTTCCTGACTCCATTTCAATTCTTATCCTTATATCCAGAGATAAGTGTAACTACTACTTCTTATCAAAGAAACTTCTTATCTTTACAACAAATGGAAACCATCACAGAAAACCACAACCAGACACAAAGCAGAGATCAACATTTCATGGGGTGACCAGCCCTAGTGAATTGTCTCTCTCATATCTCAGACAGCTATGGCTCTGGGACATGCCATCAAAAGGGGGAGGGGGGTAAAAAGAATATAAGGGTCAGACTACCAAGACATTTCTTGCCCCATGAAATGATGGTGCAAATATTTTTAACATATACAGAGGGAGGCAAGTGGTAATGCATCCTTTATTATAAGGGCTGACACACTGACAACAAAGAGAGCTTAGCAAGAATAAAGGAAAATTAATCATGATTTTACATGGTACAGAACCTTTCAGAATAAAGACTGAGAAATAACTGGGTTGGTTTTGTTTGCTTGTTTGTTTGGTTTTGTTTTTTATGCCAGACATTCTCTGAATCAGGAGTACATGACTCACTATTAGACATGGGCAGGTGAGAGAATTTCATTATTTCAACTTCTCACATCCAAAGGTGGTTCACCTGGGCAAGGAAAGGCAGTATAGGTTTTATGGCTGCCCAGAAGAAAAAAAGTTTTGTGTGTATGATCTTCTTCAAAAAGATGTATTCTACTTTTTATTAGTTTCTGTAACTTGCTTCAGGGATGAATGAAGTCAGAGAAAGCACAGGAGAGAAATTAAGAGCAACCTGACTGATGGCTTCTAAGAGAACCCAGTGTTCTTCAGCCAAAGCAGGTGATGTTCCATATAGCCTTAATGAAGCCTATTGCTCTTTTTAAAAAAAAAAAAATCTATTTTTATTAGATATTTTCTTTATTTACATTTCAAATGCTATCCTGAAAGTTCCCTATACCCTCCCCCCACCGTGCTCCCTTTCCCCTCTCTCCCACTTCTTGACCCTGGCATTTCCCTGTACTGGGGCACAAAAAGTTTGCAAGACCTAGGGGCCTTCTTGGGCAAATGGATGTATCTGGAGGATATCATTCTTAGTGAGGTAACCTAGTCACAAAAGAAGTCATTAGATATGCACTCACTGATAAGTGGATATTAGCCCAGAAACTTAGAATACTGAATGCTCACAGTCATCTATAGGATGGAATACAGGGCCCCCAATGGAGGAGCTAGAGAAAGTACCCAAAGAGCTGAAGGGGTCTGCAACCCTATAGGTGGAACAACGTGAACTAACTAGTACCCCCAGAGCCTATTGCTTTTTAAGGGATAGATTTTACTTAAGCATTGTTAGCTGTTATGATAAGATAAAACACTGGTTTGTAAATGTAGACAAGGTAGAAGTGTATATATTAAAAACCCATGGTTAGATATAAATAAAGCTGAGGTTGTTTAAAAAGAATTTGAATCATAAATCAAACCCATTTTAGATAAATAGTTTGGAGTTAGAATCTACCACTATTGCTTGATAGATTACACAATACTGTTTTCTTTTTCTAAATCAGCATCACTGGTCATTGGGTCCTTAATATTGTCTTCACTTGGCTACTTCTTTTGATGGAAGATTCCATTTAACTTTGGGGTTTTGACCTTTCTTACAATATTACTTTAGAAAACTTTAAAATTATTCTCTTTAAAGATTTAATATTTTTGATTAATTTTACACTAAAAGAATATGTTTCTAAATATCTCATGGCTTTGAAATTGGTTATAAAAGAATATGAGAATCATATATCTCATTTTCTGTAATTGGGAAGATATATGAGGCAGATGCTGGAGGAACTGGAGGTAAACAACATCTTTTGGACATGACAGGAATGTGACACACCTCAACACACAGCAGTGTAGTTGTAATTATAAGACCTGTACACGACCAAGCCATGGAAAAGGGAGAAACTCAATGGATCTTGTTCCTACTTGAGGAGAAAAGGGTAATTTATGATTTGTGGATTAGGTCAGAATGGTAGGTTATCTCCTATCTAGTGTATGCTCCCACACCTCCTGTTATATATGTATCAAAATATGGACTTGGTGAGTTTGTTTGTTTTTTTCTTTTAAAAAAAAAAGACAGAACTTTGTGAGAGAGTTGAGAGGTAAGAGGCCATTCAAGGAGCTGGGATTGGGGAATTAATATTATAAAATATATTTTTGATGTTCATGAAAAATAATAAATGTTGTATTTTAAAAGTTATTAATGGAAGCTTACTATTTCAGGAAAAGAGTTCATATTCATTTATAAAGAGAGGTTTTCATAGATAGTTTCCCCAATTCATGCTATAGACAAAAGTGGTGTCTTGTTCATAACTTTTGAATCAGACATCATACATTTATTTGTGAAATAATTGCTGAGTAAAACTTTTTAGGTTATTTATCCTTTGTGTTCATACATGTGTTATGAGCCTGAACCGCATGAGATAATTTTATTATTTTGTTTAAGGTATTTTGTGTGTTTTAGGCCCAATCATGTAAGAATCTACTAAGTAATGAGTTGATGGTAGATATATTTAAATTTAAGCATAAATGGAATTGTCTACATATTGAAGATTCCTTTAGAATGTATAATTTTGGATGCTCAAATATTATTACAACTTCTACCATCACTCTAAGCTACTGAACAATACATAAATACTACTGTGAGATTAAACAAGTTTAAAAGAATGAATAGAAAATAAGTATAATGAGTTATGTATCATTTAATTTTATCCAACTAACTTAATCTCATAATAAAATGTCAACTATGACTCTTCTGTCACAGAAGAACCCACACATTGGCTTTAGAATATTGGCTACTAATATCCAGTTATTGTATTTTCTATTAAGAGCACTGTGGTGGCAGGTTGGTGGTTGAATATGTTTGTAATGCACATGTGTTAAAAGCTGGTTCTCAGAGCGACACTATTGCATGACAGTAGAAGTTTTATGATATGGAACTCAAGAGGTTTCTGATAGGCTGTTGCAGTTGAACTCTAGAAGAAGCACTCATCCATACCCATTGTTTTGATTTGTTTTCTCTGCTTCCACATTTGACTGCCTACATTGATATGCTTTTCCCAACAGAATATCATCATATCTTCTCTCAAAAATGCTCAAAACAATAGAGTTGTTCTTGTCAGGGTTCTCTAGAGAAGCAGAAATTATTGCATGCATAGGGTGTTTATATTTATTTTATTTTATTTTATTTTATTTTATTTTATTTTATTTTATGTTATTTTATTTTTTGAGACAGGGTTTCTCTGTGTAGCCCTGGATGTCCTGGAACTCACTCTGTAGACCAGGCTGTCCTCAAACTAAGAAATCCACCTGCCTCTGCTTCCCAAGTGCTGAGATTAAAGGCGTGTGCCACCACTGCCCTAAATAGGGTGTTTATCAACATGGCTTATAGTTATGGTTTGGCTAGCCACTAATGGTGCCCTTTTGATAGAAAGGACAGCTACCTAGTAGTACTTCAGTCCACAAGGCTGAGTGTTTCATTGTTTGTGTCAATCTATGTTGAAATCCCAAAGAAATATGTTCTAATAACCACCAAATTATGCCTTAGCAGCAGGATAGATAAACCTGCCAATGAGCATGAGTGGCTAAGCATGTAACAAGCAAAATCATTACTTCATTTAGGTCCTTTGTCTTGTTTGTTTAAAAACATTATTTGTTTTTGATATTATAATTTCATCATTTCCCCTTCCTTTCCGTCACACAAACTTCTCCCATGACCCATCCTTGCTCTTTCAAATTCATGACTTTTTTTTTCATTGCTTGTTACGCACACACAAACACACACACATTTCTAAATACTTAAATAGAGTCTTTTCAGTTTGTATATTGTTACATGCACATGTTTTCAGGACTGATCATTTTGTGTTGAATGACCTATTGATGTACTCTTCCCTGAGGAAGATTATTTCTACCTCATGCAACTGTCCTTTGCTGTTAGTAATTATTTATGGAAGGTTGACTTCCCCTGGGCTTTTTCTTGTACATATTATCTGGTTATTGTTGTACATGAGATGTTAAAACCAAAGCTTAGGGTAGCCCTTTGAACTTCAGTTTTCCAGCCTTATAGTGACTTGCCCAATCCTAAATGATCTGATCAAGAAAATTTTTCACAAGTGTGACCTGCTGCTTGGGTTTTAGTGATATAGATATAGTCAAGATGATAATCATGATTATCCATTCCTGGGGCACACTCATTCTTAGATATTAAGCTATGATGTCAATATGATTAGACATCTTTTCTATGTGCTTAGCATGTTGTTTTCATATCAGACACTATTTGTCTATTTCCTCAGTAATGTCAAATGAGAGATCAAACAAGTAATCATAGTTGATTTAATAAAATAGTTTAATTGAAGTGTTTTTCAGCACAAAAATTCTTACATCACAAACATTTTAGTAACATGGGAAAAACCTTGAAATAAAGTACTTTTTTTTCTTTTCTTTTTCTTTTCTTTAATTTTTTTACAATTTTTATTAGATATTTTCCTCATTTACATTTCAAATGCTATCTCAAAAGTCCCCTATACCCTCCTCCCACCCTGCTCTCCAATCTACCCACTCCTGCTTCTTGGCCCTGATATTCCCCTGTACAAGGGCATATAAAATTTGCAAGACCAGGGGCCTCTCTTCCCAGTGATGGCACACCAGGCCATCTTCTCCTACATATGCAGCTAGAGCTCTGTGGGTACTGGTTAGTTCATAATGTTGTTCCACCTATAGGGTTGCAAACCCCTTCAGCTCCTTGGGTACTTTCTCTAGCTCCTCCATTGGGGGCCCTGTGTTCCATGCAATATGTGACTGTGAGCATCCATTTCTGTATTTGCTAGGCACTGGCATAGCCTCACAAGAGACAGCTATATCAGGGTTCTTTCAGCAAAATCTTCCTGGCATATGCAATAGTGTCTGAGTTTGGTGGCTGATTATGGGATGGATCTCCAGGTGGGGCAGTCTCTAAGAGCTGAAAAGATGGTAAAAATGGTTGATACTTTGAAAATAATGAAAAGTTAGCTATCAAAACCTCTATCATAACAATAATGCTTTTCTAATACTCCCAAGTGTTTTTCAAATTCACCTTGCCCTATTATTCTATATCATTTTAATATTCAATCTCCATCTTTAGTTTCTCTCTTGATCAAAATTTCTTCTATTTTAAAACATTTGAAAAGACTACAAATGTTGTAAGAAAAACAGTTTTATTGATCAAAAAAGTAGAATTTTTACATGCTCATCCATCTATTAATGCTGGGAGTTTATGTCATTTAAGTGTCAATCATTTTTTAATTATTTAAAATTTTCTCTAATTATTTGGACTATTTTAGAGATTATAAACATGGGATGTTTACTCTAGATTTGTAACTTGTGATGGCACATGTATCTGTCATTAACTAGTTTCTGAGATGACATAGACCTTGACAGGATGAATGGATATAAAATTCAATTTCACAGCGAGAAGGAGGAGCCAACTTTGACTTAAACGTCACTATTTTGAATGAGTTTCTTTTTTGACTTGATAAAACAACGTCTCAATATATATATAATATTATATATATATAAAATATTATAATATACTATATTATAATATATAATATTTTTAATATACTATATTTCATTCATGTTCATAAATGAAATTTCTGTATTTCTGTAATAAAGAATATGCTGTGCAGCTTTAGCCATAGGAACACATGCACAATGATTTGTAATATTGGCTGTGTATCATCCTTTCTGGAACTAATTACATGGCATCATATATATATATAATGGGTGTGTGTATGTTTATGTGTATGTGTGACAGTGCCTCGTTTTTTCAGTTTTGTTTGAGAATGAAATTTCTGCAGTATTGCTCCAAGTCTAAGGGTATTAAAGTTGGGGATTACTTAAAATCTGTCCAAAATTAATAACTAGTAGTGTTTTCAAATGATGTTTTCAATGGTACTGCAAGGAGATTGTCATGGTTGTGATTGATGGTGCTCACATCCTGCATCGTGGTCATGACACAGTCACTGTTTTTCCCCAGGTTAATGGCCTTTTGTCCACTTTAAGAATGGTCTGACTGATTTGTCTCATGTTACTTTAATATATCATACAACATATTATGAAGATCAGGTAATATAAGCTTATGTTCATAAATGAAATTTCTGTAGTAAAGAACATGCTGTGAAGTTGTAGTCACAGGAACACAGGCACAATGCTTTATAAGATTGGTTGTGTGTCATCGTTTCTGGCATTAATTACGTGGCATAAACATTGGAATTTATGAAATGGGGTTCAAGTTGAAAATAAAATATGGAAGATGATTTAACACTTAGCTCTTAAAAAAATGTTACGCCATAGTAAATCAACACATGGTGGGACTCATAGCTCCAGCCGCACATGTAGCAGAGGATGGCCTAGTTGGCCATCAATGGGAGGAGAGACCCTTGGTCCTGTGAAGGCTCTATGCCCCAGTGTAGGGGAATGCCAGGACTAGGAATCGGTGGGAGTGGGTGGGTTGGTGAGCACGGAAAGGGGGGAAGGAGTAAGGGCTAGGGGTTTTTTGGAGAGGAAACCAGGAAAGGGGAGAACATTTGAAATGTAAATTTAAAAAAAATCTAATAAAAATTTTTAAAAGAATATATATTCATTATCAATCCTACAGAATGTAACTCATGAATATAATGTAAAGTATCCACAATTATTTATACCTCTTAAAATGGTTCTAAAATAATTAATTATTACTTTCTATTACAATAATATTCAAATTACACTGAAATACATGCATGAAAAAGTAATAATGAAACCACATATTTTGTAACTAAAGTCAATTAATAAGAACAAGAAAAAACTTAAAATGAGCAAATTTGTATTTACACAATGGAAACTAGTGCTTTTCCACAATCATAAAATGACATGTTTAATATTTTGTTAGAATTTCTCATGCACACACTATTGCTATAACGGTGGGTTAAATAAATAAGTATATGTATTTATAATATAGTTGTAATCTAACTTATATGTTTACAAAAGTGTTTTTGGCCTAAATCTATCTCTGGTGGCAAGTCAATATCAAATCATTACCTAAAATTTTCAATAATAGTTCATCTAAATTTTAAGTATCATATATATACTATTGCATTTTTTATTACTAAAATTTATATTCTCAGACTGGTAGTGTAAAATATGGAATGGTCTGTGCCGTTTGAATGCGCTTAGATACTTTCTGTTAGTGTTTGAGATGAAAGTCATAGCTACTTCTTTGTTTATGATTAAAGTCAGGGTATCATGTTTTCTTAAAGAACAAAGTTTTTTAAAACATATTTTAATATTAGAGCTGTAACATTTATGATTTAAAAGACGAATTGTGGCAGTTGAGTCTGTGAAACATTTCTGTCAGAAATCACTTATTTTGCTACTTAAGAAACTGCAGTAGAAATGCATACTTTATAATACTGGGAATTCCCCTGAAAAGTGCAATTGAGAGATTATTAAAAGTATATCACAAAGATCATTTAGAAAAAGTAATTTTTGAGAAATATAAAGACTTGCTACATAAAATTAATTTTCAAAAATCTTAAATCAAATGCCATCTTTGGTGAAATTGTGTAACAAAACAGTATGATATCAAAAAAATTAACATTGGGAAAAACCATAAAAACTTTGGTTGTCTTCATCATATGCTGAGAATAACTGTATGTATTTTCTTACATATCTCACATGTCTGTTAATGAGGGAGAGAATGCATTAAAAAAATTCTTCCAGTGTCAATTGGATCATCAAAATTGGTTAAATAGGTTACCAGAAAATCTCCATAGGAGCTAGTGAAAATATCTGACCACATTTATCTCTAATTTTATTCAGTTAAATCCCCATACACCTACTGTACTAATTACAAACTTGTTTTGGAGACATTAGGCAAGACTTGAGATAAAATAATTGCTTTTTATATCTATCATCAATAAAGCAGCTTGAACAGATAAATCTGGAGCTAATTATCAATCTATCTACATGTCTATATTCTGCTGCTTTATGAAGAAATTTTGGAGTGACTTATTGACAAAGCAAGGAAAGTTTTTTGGTCAATTACAATATTCAAATTATCTCCCAGGAAATAAAAACAATGAGTCTTAAGATCAGGATTGGTGGTAAGAATTCCAGGGTGTGTCTGAATTGAATCTATTTCCAAGTTAGCATTTCTCTCTCTCTCTCTCTCTCTCTCTCTCTCTCTCTCTCTCTCAAACACGAATAGGCAGTCATTTTGGAATTATTGATACCAAAATCCAAATTATAAAAGTATATCAGAATTTCATATTACAATGACACAATTAGAACACCCAACGTCTTGTTCTGTATAAAGCTGTGCCTAAGCCATGCTGTGGTCCTTACTTGCCTTCCTAAATTCCCTAGGTCTTATGACTTACAGCCTTTAGCCTGGACTATGTAGCTTTATCTGTTTGCTATCCTTCTGCCCTTCTCTCTGCTTCTCTTTCTCTTGCCAGTGCCTGTGGAAAACCATTTTAAAGAATTTGAGCCTGTGAAGGATTTAAACCCTGTATGCTGGGAGGTTTGGAGATAAGGGCAAAGCTCCTGGATGATTGACATCTTTGGAAGAAGGCATAAGGCAGATGTGTTCAGTGTTTATGGAAAAATTAAGTTAATTTTAAAAGAAAGTCTTGCTTGCTTATTACGTGTTCATTTTCTGTTTTGTGAACAATACACACACGTACTTGTTAATCTTTATACTGGACATATCACCCTGAATATCTTTTTGCTCTAGTCTTTTATTTAGGTGCCTCTTGGGTATAAGATTTTTGCTGAGAAAGATTGACATATAGCAAGTTTCTGTTTCTCTTAGAATTCAAGAACAGTCCTTATAAAATGTGTTCACAAATAGAACAGATTCATTGAGATATTTTTAAATAATCTTCCTTTACTGAAACAGTGAATGTGGATATTCTCCATATATCCTTTTTTTCTGAGAGCCTGTGCTTTACACATTTTTAAAGTGATGTTTTAAGACTTTTCAGATATTTATTTACAATTATACACTAAGTAGATAATATGTTATCTAGGTATTTAATTATGCAAGGTTATTAAATTATTTGTATCTAGAAGAGTTTATTCTGAGGACAGACAAATGTGTCCAGTTCTCAACTGTACACCTTACTAAATCTGTGAGTTCTCATAGCATAATGTATTTTTACCTATTATATATGTATATATAATATAATTACATATAATACACACTCATTTATATTTATATATAATTATAGCATAGTATATATTATATATGTTTTATATAATATATAATTATATCCTATATATTATATATACATTATTTTTAACTATTTATTTTTAAATTGTATTACTACATTGCTCATCTTTTAAACATTTCATACAATAATTATTTTTTTAATTTTTAATTTATTATTTTCTTAATATACATTTCAAATGCTATCCTGAAAGTTCCCTATATCCTCCCCCTGCCCTGCTCCCCTACCCACCCACTCCTACTTCTTGGACCTAGTGTTCTCCTGTACTGGGGCATATAGAGTTTGCAAGATCAAGGGACCTCTCTTACCAATGATGGCCCATAAAACAATTATTAATAACATTATAATCTTTCTTTCCATATTTATTTGTGCATTTAAAAATATGTATTTGTTCATTTACTTTATATAGATGGGTGTTTTTTTCTGTATATTTGTGTGGATACCATGAGCATAACAGGTATTCAGATAGGCTAGAAGAGAACTTCAGTTCACCTGGGGCTTGAAGTTAGATAGAACAAACCCTATCATATCAAAATTGGACAAGGCAACAAAAAGAAACAAGAGAGTCCAAGAGAAGACATACAATCAGAGAATCTCCCATCTGCATACTCAGGATTCCCATAAAAATATTAAACTGAAAGCATTAACATATACACATAGGAACTGGTACAGTCCCCTGTAGACCTTGTGCGTTCTGCTTCAGCTTCTTTACATTCATGTGAGCCTTGTTTATTTGGTTTAGAAGGAATTGTTCCCCTCTGATTCTTACAGGCTTTCCAACTCTTCTGCTGGGCTTTCTAAGTCCTGAGGGGTGTAATTTGATGGAGGCATCCCACTTAGAGCTGAGGATTCCCAGGTCTCTATTTCCCAGCACAATATCTCACTGTGGGTCTCTCTGTGTGCTCTTATCTGCTCTATTCGAGGGGTAATCTATTTAGCAAAAGTATATATAATTTCTGTAAAACAAATTTCAATCATGGAAATATTAGTGAAAGGACTTGGACATCACTTGACATCAACAAACTTGATTTTTACAAAAGAAATAGGTTTATGTGAATGGTAAATATTAAGTCTGATGCTAAATCCTGAAACCCTCCTTTTTAGGGCATTTCCTGACTGAATGTACACACACATCAGTCTACAGCATTGAATGCTGGCCAGAGACAAAATACACAATTTTAAGAAGAATGGCATGACAAAATTATTAGATTATTGGTTTCCTTATAGAAGGTTTTTTGTTGTTGATGTTGTTGGTTTTTTTGTTTGTTTGTGTGTTTGTTTGTTTCTAATAAAGGTCACTGATCTGAAAGTTCTATCCCAACCAGGATGATCACCACCAAAGCTATAGCTCTGGAGTTTTGTGTTCCACTTTCAGGCAAAAGAATCTTCTCTTACCCATCAGCTGTTTATTGTTGATAACCCCTAGGTGAGAAGCCTGATGGGTATTGTAGTTTTCCTGAACTTCACCAGTCTAATTTCACCATTGTAAGATGCAATACATTTGGAGGAAACCAAGGCTGAAGTGTTGTTAAAGTCACCGAGAACAGACATTAGTGCGAAGATGCTTATGTGCACACTTGGTCCCAGCTTAGATAAATGGTGTGTATTACCATCCACGTTTATCTTTTCAACACTTAAAATAGTACTATAGGAAGATCCAGCAATACCTCTACTGGGCATATACCCAGAAGATGTTCCAACTGGTAATAAGAACCCATGCTCCACTATGTTCATAGCATCCTTATTTATAATAGCCAGAAGATGGAAAGAACCTAGATGTACCTCAACAGAGGAATGTATACAGAAAATGTGGTACATTTACACAATGGAGTACTACTCAGCTATTAAAAACACTGAATTTATGAAATTCTTGGGCAAATGGATATATCTGGAGGATATCATCCTGAGTGAGGTAACCCAATCACAAAAGAAGTCACTTGATATGCACTCACTGATAAGTGGATTTTAGCCCAGAAACTTAGAATACCCAAGATACAATTTGCAAAACACAAGAAAACCAAGAAGAAGGAAGACCAAGGTGTGGATACTTCGTTCCTCCTTAGAATGGGGAACATAATGCCCATGGAAAGAGTTACAGAGACAAACTTTGGAGCTAAGACGAAAGGATGGACCACCCAGAACTACCCCACCCAGGGATCCATCCCATAAGCAGCCACCAAATGCAGACACTATTGCATATGCCAGCAAGATTTTGCTGAAAGGACCCTGATATAGCTGTCTTATGTGAGGCTATACCAGTGCCTGGCAAATACAGAAGTAGATGCTCACAGTCATCTATAAGATGGAACACAGGGCCCCCAGTGAAGGAGCTAGAGAAAGTACCCAAGAAGCTGAAGGGGTCTGCAACCCTTTAGGTGGAAAAACAATATGAACTAACCAGTGCCCCCAGAGCTCATATCTCTAGCTGCATATGTAGCCGAAGATGGCCTAGTCGGCCATCATTGGTAAGAGAGGCCCCTTGGTCTTGCAAACTTTATATACTCCAGTACAAGGGAATGCCAGGGCCAAGAAGTGGGAGTGGGTGGGTAGGGGAGCAGGGCGGAGGGAGGGTATAAGGAACTTTTGGGATAGCATTTGAAATGTAAATAAAGAATATATATAATAAAAATAAAAATATATACTTCACCTTTTGCTTTCCTCTTAAATTATTCTTATGGCATAAAAATCATGTTTTGAAAAACATGAGTCTGTGTTCTGTGTTTTATATGTTCCCTGGGCTGAAAGCTTGATAGGCATTGTGAGAATATGAGGGCTAGAAGAAAGTGCTTGGAGCCTAGCTGGAGTGTACAGTAATAGTCATTGGAAGTGCTCCCCTCTGAAGCACACCAGATAGTTATTATGGATCCTTCGTATTTAGGAGAATGAGTTGTTATGAAAAATCCCCTCAGTCTCTGGCTTCTCTTCTTACCATGTGCTTCCTCTCTCTCTGATGTTATTGGAGAGTTTGAAGGGATGAGTTTTCCTGATCTTGGACTTTCAGTTCTGAGCTTTATTATACAGCAACTAACCTCTTTATTATACAGCAACTAACTTTGGGTAGTTCATTACAGTAAAGAGGACTAATATAATTAAATATGATATTTAATAGATTAACACTTAATGCTTTTTTTCTATTTTCTTTTTTTTTTTTTTTTTGATCGACTTTTTAACTCTTTGATCATTTCTGGCAATGCTTTCTGTGGAAATTTGTTAATTTATTTTCAACTGATCTTCGGTTTATTGTTTATTATTAGGATATTATATTTAGAAGCAGATATAAAGAAATTAAAAAGGGAAGTACAGAGAGAGATCTTTTAAGTGGCTAGCCTTAAAATATCTTCGATTGAAAATATAACATTGGAAATATAAAATTGCAAATATTATCATTGTCAATGCCTTTCTCAAATTTTGCACCAAATAACCTTTGTAAGCTTTTGTTTAATTTAAAATTTTACTCAGGAAGAAATTCTACTCAATTGAGGTAATTTTTTTCCAATATGCTCAAAAGCATTCTAGAGAATCATTGCAGAATGTATCCTCAGCTCACTTTGGCATAATGACAAAAATATAACTTAGAAAAATCTCCAAATAGATATCAAATGACACTCTACATTTCAGCACAGGAGAGATTTTCCTTGAGAACTGATAGAATAAAAAAGAAAGAAAAGAAAATCATAAAGGGGAAGGAAGGAAGCCTCTTGCTGCCCTGTGGATAACATCACTCATGCTTCCCAAAGGCTCTGATTCACCTGACAGAGGGACCAAGGAAACCTAGTCTATGATCCGACATGATGGTTAGTTTTATTGGTTTATTTTCCCAAGCCATATATTCATAATAAAAGTTTAATCTCTCTCAGTCTCTCTGTATCTCTCTCAGCCTCCCTGTCTTGCTGTCTGTTGCTGTCTCTGTTTCCTTCATGCCCTGCAATGATTTGCACTTCAAAGTGAGGGTTTCTATGGTTTCTTCTTTCTGGGCACATAACTATAGCAACTTTCCTAACTAATTATTAAGATTAACAAAACAAAACTCCGAAAAGGGGAGAGACACAAGGAAGGGGGAAGAAGGGAGGAAGCAGAATGAGAGAGAGAGGGAAGAAGGAAGGGAGGGAGAGAGGTAGGGAGGGAGGGAGGGAAGAGAGGGAGGGAGGGAGGGAGGGAGGGAAGAGAGGGAGGGAGGAAGGGTCAGAGCACAGCAGGGGACATGGACAGGGGGACAATGAATGAACTGTAGGGTTCTGTTTTTCTGATGTACCTTGCAGTCATTTATTCCCAAGAGATTTGGTCTTCCTCTACTGTATTCCAGTCTGTTCTGCTCACAAAGAAATTAAACTGAATGTGATTTGGCTTCAGAATAACTTAACACTGACTGCAAACTTTGAAAAGACCTTGTAAAAAGCTACTGTCAGATTTTATTCAAGCCAGACATTTTTTCCCTAAAGATCACAGCTGCTGATGTGTGACTTCTAATCAGTCCAGCCTTTAGGGAGTGACAGAGTAGCTTTCTGTGCTCCTGAAGAGCTGGGGTATCTTTTAGGGAGAATTCCTCACTCTGCTATCTTCAGCCTTAAATGGCTTCCAGTTCCAGTTCAATGCCTCTGTGTTTGTCATTAGCTAACAAATAGGAAATTCCCTGCTGTATGTTTCCTTAACTACTGAATTTTAATGGCTAAGAGAGTGACATGTAAATGAAAGTAGGCTTTTCATGGTCAAAACAAAAGGAGAAAAAAAAAAACCAATGTAACAAAAAACGTTGCTAAAAATGATAAGGAAAATAATTCAAATATAACAAGAAAGTGAGGAGACATATTTGAAAGCAAAATTTGTCAGTTATTGCTATACAGATACAGAAAGACATTTGTACATTTAATAACAGCAGCAACACAATACACACACACACACACACAATACACACACACACACACACACACACACACACACACACACACACTAAGCAAGCAAGCAAACAAACAAACAAACAATCTTTTTTGTTTTTGAGGTTGTTTTCCCAGGTCTGTTACAAGGATTAAAGAGGTGCCAGGTTCCGTGTTTTCAAGATTAAGCCTGATGCACTATAGAAAATAAGCTACAGTCAGATGACTTTACAGGAATCTGTGGGAAAAAGTTTCTTCTATAGATTGGCAGGCGGTAAATTGTGTGGGCAGATGCTTGGCTGTATTTAATTTTCTTCCTGGGAGTTCGCTGTTGCAGTGACCTCTGATACATGCTATTTTTGCTATTCTCAAGACCCAATTATTATTAATCAAAAACTTCCTTCAAACTGCCTGTATAATATTGGGTTGTCACAAACATTTGAGAAGTCATTTATTTGATATTGCCTCTATTATTTCATGAATTGTAAATACAGATGATCATTTTTCTCTCATATTTACACTAACATTGCATTATTCAGTATACGTCAGGGGCATTTTTTCAGCAAAATGAATCAGAAAGAATTCCAAAATTAGATATAATGTTTCTGCATCAGTAGTAGCTTTTAGGGAACTTGTCTCTTCTTCTTTTCATTTCCATTCACAAAGACATTTTAGTGAACTGAATCTGCCACTTAACAATAAATGCGTGTCATTATGGACCCTTTTCTCCTTTCTCCTTTCCATTAACAAAAAAGAAAGTTTCACTGAATGAATATAACAATACAACAATAAATACTTATCGTTGCTAGATTTTACCTTGGAAAAGTAATTGATCAATAGCTTGACATTTAATGTCAATTAAATAGTATAATTCTGTATTTAGAAACAGCTGCAGTTTCATGTGAAAAGGAGGGGTCAAATGCATAAATTGTTCTAAGATTTTGGGACAACAAAGATGTAACTTAGATAATTACTATGCTTTTTCTTCCAACTGTTCAGAGGTACGGGGTTGTGAGGATGATTTTGTGTGTGTGGGATTTTTTTTACTAGATTAATTATATAAGTTATGTCCTCAGACATATTTATATAGCAGATGCATAAGCAGATGATTGTAGGGAACAAAATTTAAAAATTTTATAAATTTTAAAATATACAGTGACCCTGAATGAATGAAGTAGAGGGTTTATATAAACCACATCATACTTGAGTGTGTTTGGGCCTGAGAGTATCACTAGTAATCCTCCCACCTGAGCACTCGCTAAGGAGAAGAGATGGGAAGGAAGTTTCCTGGTATCACTCTGGCATGGTTCACCTTTAGCTTCATGTGAAAGGCAGAGAGTTGGTAGGCTATTTTTCTTGGTACTATTTTATACATGTAAAAAATATGTACTTATGAAACCTGTGGTACTTTAGTGTCTTTCTGGCGATCATTTTGAGGAGTGTTGGATAATTGTAGTTAAATTGGTAGCAGAATCTTAAACTTGAATAAATAAATTAGGATCAGGTGATTTTACTCACTATTTTATCTATATATAATTTGACCAAAGCTTTATCATAGGTCTATGATTGTATTTGGAATTCAGTTGAAACAGAAATATATCGTTTTAATTTTTATTAGACAAATGAAGAAATACTTAATTGAGCTAAATATATACATATATACATCACTTTAATATCAATAGATGAATGAAAGTTACAGTGTTCTGAGTTTATAGATACATGATATATAAATGTGTGAAATTTTATTGAGTCAACCCAGATCTAAAATATAGTTACTCTATAATAAAAATATGTTTATGTTAATCATACACAGACCATGGCAATATGATAAATATATCTTTTACATGCCGAGAGACTGGGACTTTTTTAATGGTTTTTCAAGACAGTGTTTCTCTGTGTAACCCTGGCTATCCTGGAACTCACTCTTGTTGAACCTCAGAGTCAGAGTTAATAATGCATCCTAAGGTCAGTTACGATTTAGGACTGCTATCCCACCATGTACTCCTCAGTTTGTTTAATCAGCATTTGATAGAACAATGTAACAATCACTCTGAATTTCTTTGAATTTCCCGTTTAATCAGCATTTACAACATAAGCTGATGCATAGCTCTGAGTGTATATGAAAACATTATTTACTCTCGCTTTACTGTTCAAAGAGAAGGCATATTTATCTATAGCTATATTATGACAATGACTTTTGAAAACAGAAGATAGGCTGAGAGCATCATTATTAGATGAATATCCTCCATTGGTTTTGGACAAACCATAGAGACATTTATTGATAGATATAAAATGATGTTTGCAATATTGTTTGTTATGCAGCTCACATAGAGTCAGTTGGAGCCAGTTACTTCATTCACTGTAAATCTGTTACAGATTTCTGTAGAATCACCAATTCCTCGTGTGATGTTTTCTGTGTTGTTTAACAAACAAAAGAGAAAAGGCCTTTGATAGGGACAGATGCACACAGCTGTATAGACTTAGGCACTGGATGGATTCACAAGACAGTATTTAGCCAGGCACAAATTCAGATTCATACATCATACAGATATGAACTACAAAACACACAGGAAAAGTGAAATAAAAAATTCGGATCTGTACTCTCTCTTGGTCAAATGACACCAAGGAAAAGTGCATTGGTTTCTGTCTTTAATGCAGCACCAGAACATTATTGGTGCCTCTGAGTATATTATTCCTGCATTCTGTTCCTGCATTCGAATTGACACATATTAGTGCCATGTGTGATGAGTTTCTCATGTGTTAAATTTATGCTATAAACTGAATTTATAGGAGTAGGGGAAATGGAAATTATAGATATAATATTCAAATATTTTTCACTTACATATAAGCAAGTGAGGAACCTAATAAAAATGGTGGTACTTATATTTTGGGGGCAATCAACATCTTTACAGTTGGATTAAGGTCCACTCAATAGGGACTTTACAGTTCTGGTACTGTAAAGCAATATTTTAATATATATTCTAATATATATATTTAATATGTAATGTCTAACTGCATTTATAAACATTTATCTTTATAACATAAATAATACTAGCTCTCACCACTCATCAAAGAAGCATCTCATTGCAACAGATGTTTACTGTTACAGAGATTCACAAATGGTATACGTGCAGAAAATACAGACTAAAAGGGACCTAGCCCTCTTAAGGGACCAACGCTATACCTAAGCCTTAGGAAAAGTTGCAGAAGGGAGAAAGAAAGATGGTAAGAGACATAAGACTAGAGGGGCTGCTGCTAGATAGTGTCCCAAATATAAACAATATAACCCCTTCCTCCCTTTAGTTGTTGTTGGTCAGATACGTGGTCATAGCGATGACAAAGAAAATATAATACTGAGAATGTAATCTATCTGTATTATGAATTTCCTTGTGGATTCTCATGTTATATGATGCTATTAATCATCTTTATTTTCTTAATAATATCCATTCCAAACGAGCATCCCTTCATTTGCATTTCTTCTGTTTCAATCACCTCATAGGTATTTAATATGGAAACATAGTAAGAAGACAAATTTTGGAGGATAACATGCTACCATTAAATGTATTTCAGGTCTAAGTGTTATGAAGGGCACTGTATATGTAATATATATTTGATTTCAAACAAATAGTAGCAGAGTGCCCAAGCTCTGAAGTAATTTTCTATAGGGATAAATATCTAGCTTTTCAGTCTTTGAACGGTATTTTGAAAAGTAGATTTGAAGGAAATTTTTATTGTACATGATATGGAGCTTCATGAAAACAATTTCTTTTGAGTATTTCATTAATGCTGACCAAGTCAATTCTCATATTATCCTTCCTACCTATGCACTGCTGATATTTTCCCTTTTCCTCTCTTCCTCTATATAACCTGTTCCTTAATCTATGCACATGTATACATACATAGAAATGAATGTTCACATGTGTGCATGCACACACACACACATACACACACACACACACACACACACACACACACACACACAAAGTATTATGGCATTCTCTCTGCATTAAGAAGTAGGGTTCATAAAACAAAGAAACCATGTTCTACTTGTCCTTTTCAATTCTTATGTTTATTATGATGATCTCCAGATATATCCATTTTCCAGACAATGACCTAACTTCCAACTAATTTTAGCAAATGAAAATTGCTTGTAACTATTGTTTAGTGCTAGTGGTAGGACGTGTTTCTTTGTTTTAGATCCTCTGTTGCTTTGTTTCTTTACTCAGTTATTTTCTGAGGAGATTCACATTTTGAATCAATACATATTTAATAACACACATTATACAAGCCATGTTTGCTGAATTGAGTATAATTTTCTGAGGAAAATAATGTATTGCTATTTTGGCTAGGAAGCAGTGTGGGAAAGCATGTCTACTCTCTTTCCTTTAACACTGATTTAAACTATTGGAACAAATAAATCTCACACCACAGCCTGGACAGAGTGGTTTTCTGGCATATAGCTTCTGAAATATATTTATAAAAATTAAAAATTAAAAATATGTTATTTTTCTTTATTACCCTGGATTTTTCTCTTGGGTAGGAAAAAAATAGGCCTAATAGTTTCCATGTACTCTAATATAATAAACCTCAAAACTTTCAGTAAAACATGATATTAGATTATGCATTACTGACTTGCATTAAATAGTTGTTTATACATTACTGAGGCACCTCTCTAATTTGAACAACATAATTTTTATTGGCATTTCAGTTACAGAAAGCCTCAGAGGAATTGCATTTTCCAAACAGAAAATTTAAAGGCAATGAAAAACATTCATTTTAATTTTAAGAAACTTGAAAACAATCCAAAATATTTTAATGGGTGATCAACACTGCTAGATACATGTTATAAAATATCATAGTATTAATAGTAGATGGAGAATGGAAGCTTGAACATAACATTTGGCTATAATTTATTAAGAAACTATACTTACTTGTCCCATGATACATCAAAGATTGATATGCCAGCAAGATCACTCTTTTTTCCCCCTCTTAATAGTTTTTATACTTCTTGAGAATATTATACAATTAGTCTGACTTCTATTGTTGTTGTAAAGATCACAAGAGGAAAAAAAACCTTTTGGGGGAAGAAAAGGATTTATTTCAGTTTATAATTAAAGTCTTCCTGAAGGGAAGTCAAGGGAAGGACTCAAGACGTGACACTAGTGGCAGAAAGTGAAGCAATCTAGGCTACAGAGGAATGCAACTTCCTGGCTTGTTCTCCATGTCTTGCTCAACCCTGATTTCCCATATACCCTATATCGTATCCCTAATGATGCTGTCAAACAGAGTGACTCAGGTAGTTCTACATCAATCATTAAATTAGAACATTTTCCACAGCCTTACCTACAAGCCAATCTGATGACATCATTTTCTCCATTAAGTTTCCACTTTTTTCTGATCATTATTCCTTGTGCAGCACTGACAATTCTAAGCAGAACAATATATCCATATTCTTTCTTCTTGGGTGGTCATGGTATAGCTTGAGGTGTACAAAGCATGAGCAGTGTCAGGAACTCCGTGTAGACACTATCTGGTTTCATGTTGACAAACCCCAGGTACATGGGCTGTTTCCCAGTCAAGCAGTGCCAGAGAAGGACACACCTATGGCCAATACCAGGTATGGATCAAAACAGTGTCATGTTATGCTTCCTAAAAGATATAGTCCCCTTAGGGCTGCCATCAGAAGTATCAGGGAAGTCCATGCCATCAGAATGGAGCAGACTTATGGCTTCCGTACAAGGGATTACAAGAATCTGTTGAGAGGCAGGAAAAACACCCAACCTGGAACCTGGAGAATAGGGTGAAGAAGATATCCAAGAACAATATAAATTAGATTTGAAAATTCAATAGGACATTTTAATATAGATGTCCTTATAATTATTTTCTAGCCTAGAAATTAGTTCACCAATTTAATAAAATTTTTATTTATAATAACTATCAAAAGAATATTTCTGTAATTAAGTACTGTTCTTCAGATATCTTAAATAATTATTATTTTGATAGTAAATGTGATTTGAGTATACTACAGATAATGTAAATGTGTAAAATAAAATTAATTATTAATATATGTTTTCTAGCTAGATATGCATTCAATATATTGGTAGCTACAACACAGAACATAAAATGAGTCATTTGTGACTTTTGATCCTATTTCATAAAAAAAGTTTAAGTGTTAGATTTTTTTTATAAAACATCTGTCTATGTTGTTCTGATGCATTAAATCACCATGCAATTTTATCCATCCTGAACTGGAAAACAGAGCGCATACATTTATTAGTACCATTTAAGGTATATCCCCTGGTCACAGGGTCCTGTACACCGCGCTTTATTCTTATGTATATATAACTAAATTTATAACAGTAGTACAAAGAAAAATTTAAAGTATTATAAATGTTATAGAAATAGAAATTATAGCAATGATTAAAACTATAGTGTAATTTAGTTTAATTTCTTTACATTTAATTTGACAGTACTGACAAACAGAATCAGAAAAATCAAGAAAATAAATTCATGCCAAAATATTATCTTTACATGTCAAATTTGGTAGAAAGTTATGAGTATCTTTATATTCATAACCCAGACTGGCCTCAAAATCAATATGAAACATTTCTTTAAGTGCTTCTCAGCCATTCCAGATTCCTCAGTTGAAAAGTCTTTGTTTAGGTCTGTAACCCACTTTTAATAGGGTTATTTGTTTCTCTGGAGTCTAACTTCTTGAGTTCTTTGTATATTTTAGATATTAGCCCTCTATCAGATGTAGGGTTGGTAAAGATCTTTTCCCAATCTGCTGGTTACCATTTTGTTCAATTGACGGAGTCCTTTGTCTTACACATTTTTAGTCATCAGGGAAATGCAAATCAAAATGACCTTGAGATTCCACTCACACCAATCAGAATGGCTAAGATCAAAAACTCAGGTGACAGCAGATGCTTGTAAGGATGTGGAGAAAGAAGAACACTCCTCCATTGTTGGTAGGATTGCAAGCTGGTACAACTACTCTGGAAATAAGTCTAGCATTCCCTTAGAAAAATAGAAATAGCTGAAGACCTAACTATACCACTACTAGGCTCATACCCAAAAGATGTTCCAACATTTAACAAGAATACATGCTCCACTATATTCATAGTAGCCTTGTTTATAATAGCCAGAAGCAGGAAAGAACCCAGATGTCCTTCAACAGAGGAATGGATACAGAAAATGTTGTACATTTACATACTGGAGTGCTACTAAGCAATTAAAAACAAAGAATTCATGAAATTCACAGGCAAATGGATGGGGCTAGAAAATATCATAATAAGTGATGAAACCAAGATATCACACAAGTTATGTACACACTGAGAAATGGATTTTAGCTTAAAAGCTCAAAATACTCATGACACAATCCACAAACCATATGTAGCTTAAAAAGAAGGTAGACCAAAGTATAGATTCTTCAATCCTACCTAGAAAAAAATAATCACAGGAACTAGAGGATGGGAGGGACCAAGAAGGGAGAGAGGAGGGGGAGGGGAAAGAAGGGGTAGAAACAGGTATTGGTAGGGACAGGAGAGAAGTACTGAGGATCAGGAAATTGACTAGAAACATTCAGCAGAGGGGAATAGGGAACTGGGGTAGCCTCTAGAAAGCCCCAAACTCTAGGGATGCAAGAGGTGCCCAGAAGCCAATGAGAATGTCTTTAGCTGAAATACTCAAAAAATGGGAGAATCAACCTGTAGAGACCACCTCCAGTAGATAGGCACAGCCCTCATTTGAGGAATGGCGACATCCACACAGCTCAAAGTTTTAAACCCAGAAATGTTCTTGTCCAAAGGAAAGACAGGGAAAAAACAAACAAACAAACAAACAAACAAACAAACAAAAAAAAAACAGAACAGAGAATGAAGGATAGCCCATCCAGAGACTGCCTCACCTAGGGATCCATCCCGTCTTCAAACAACAAACCTCCAAACTATTGCTAATGCCATGAAGTACTCTCTGAGAGGATCCTAATATGGCTGTTCCCTGAGAGGTTTTACAAGCACCTGGCATATATAGATACAGATACTTATACACAACTATTGGACTCAGCCCAGGTACCCCAAATGGAAGACATAGGGGAAGGACTGAAGGAGCTGAACAGGGTTACAACCCCATAAGAAGAACAATATTAACTATCTGGACCACCCACAGCTCCCAGGGACCAAACCACTAATCAAAGAGTATACCTGGATGGAGCCAGGACTCCAGATGTATAAGTGTCAGGAGGTTCTTACATCAGTGGGAGGGGAGGGAAGCTTGATTTGCCAGCATAGGGGGAATGTTAGAGGAGTGAGATGGGAGTGGGTGAATGTGTGAAAGAGCACTCTCATAGAAGCAGAGAAGAGGGGGGAGGGGAGACGGGATGAGGGGTTTGTGGAGTGTATCTGGGAACGGGGATATCATTTGAAATGTAAATGAATAAAATGATTGATAAAATGATCAATATATAGTCAAAGATTACCTTGAATCACCAATCATCTTGCTTCTATCTTCTAAGTGCTAAGTTTGTAGTCATGTAACACTATTCTTGGTGTCTCTTCACAGCAAAATAAACCCTAAAATAGTACCGGAGGTACTTTATAATTTTGATCGGCCTGTTCATATTGCTGAAATGTGGATTTGAGGCTTTGTATTAGAAAAACCGTTGAATGTTTAACAGGATTTTATAGGCCATACTAGTGGAAATAGGGAAGAGAATATGTAGCTGAAAGCAATGTAGATTATAATGGCTTGGTTTGACAGCAGATGCTGGCGAGGATGTGGAGAAAGGGGAACACTCCTCCTTTTTGGTGGGATTGTAAGCTTATACAACCACTCTGGAAATCAGTCTGGCGGTTTCTCAGAAAATTGGAAATAGTACTACCTGAGGATCCCTCAATACCTTTCCTGGGCATATATCCAGAAGATGTTCCAACCAGTGAGAAGGACACATGCTCCACTATGTTCATAGCAGCCTTATTTATAATAGCCAGAAGCTGGAAAGAACCCAGATGCCCCTCAACAGAGGAATGGATACAGAAAATGTGGTACATTTACACAATGGAATACTACTCAGCTATTAAAAAAATGAATTTATGAAATTCCTAGGCAAATGGATGGACCTGGAGGGTATCATCCTGAGTGAAGTAACCCAATCACAAAGGAACTCGCACAATATGTACTCAGTGATAAGTGGATGATAGCCCAGAAACTTAGGATACCCAAGATATAAGATACAACTTGCCAAACGCATGAAATTCAAGAAGAATGAAGACCAAAGTGTGGACACTTTACCCTTTCTTAGAAATGGGAACAGAACACCCATGGAAGGAGTTACAGAGACAAAATTTGGAGCTGTGACGAAAGGATGGACCATCTAGTGACTGCCATATGCAGGGATCCATCCCATAATCAGCTTCCAAATGCTGACACCATTGCATACACTAGCAAGATTTCGCTGAAAGGACCCAGTTATAGCTCTCTCTTGTGAGACTATGCCGGGGCAAACACAGAAGTGGATGATCACAGTCAGCTATTGGATGGGTCACACGGCCCCTAATGGAGGAGCTAGAGAAATTACCCAAGGAGCTAAAGGGAACTGCAACCCTATAGGTGGAACAACAATATGAACTAACCAGTACCCGGGAGCTCTTGTCTTTAGCTGCATATGTATCAAAAGATGGCCTAGTTGGCCATCACTGGAAAGAGAGGCCCATTGGACTTGCAAACTTTATATGCCCCAGTACAGGGGAACGCCAGGGCCTAAAAGGGGGAGTGGGTGGGTAGGGAATTGGGGGGGTGGGTATGAGGGACCTTTGGGATAGCATTGAAAATGTAAATGAGGAAAATCCCTAATTAAAAAAAAAGAAGAAGAAAGCAAAAAAAAAAAAAAAAAAAAAGAAGAAAAGAATATTAGTATGTGTCTTTGAGACCATTCTTATGGTATTTGAGTGAAAAATGTGGCTGGCTTTTTCCGTTGTCTGAAAAGTTTGCTAAATTGAAAGTTTTAACTGCATTGACAGAGATTTCAAAACAGCCTAGTATTGACTGTGCTGTGTGGTTATCAGTGCTCAGTTTTATGCAGAAATTTGGTGCAAAGAAGAAAGCTACACTCGGATTAATGAGCAATGTAGACTTTGAGGATATAAAGTTATTTTTGAAAGGCTGAGTCCACATGTAACAAACTGAGTGTTCAATTAAAGGTAAAATCCTACCCAGCTAAGCTTTGAATTTGGGAAAAGGAATTAAAGAAAGGTTAAAAGGAATTGAAGAAAAGATTAGGGCCTGGAGAGGTGTCACATACCTTTAGTTCCTTCATTAGGGTGCCAGAGGCAGGCAGCAGATCTCTGAGATAAAGTCTGCCTGGTCTGCAGAGTTGAGTGAGTTCAAGGACAGCCAAGTTTAGGCAGTGAAGGAAACAGGGAGAGAGACAGAGAGAGAAAGAGAGAGAGAGAGAGAGAGAGAGAGAGAGAGAGAGAGAGAGAGAGAGAGAGAGAGAGAGAGAGAGAACCAATGGAATTATAAATGAACTAGAGGGTCATGTCCCACCCTAGCAAGTAGTAGAACATGAACACTACAGTCATGGATATGCGAAATTGGTTATGGAATCTCTTCATGACTAAGGAAAGTTACTGAGGCCAGGCATATGTCTGTTGTTCTTGCATGGAGGACCAGAGAAGCCATTGCATGAAGCTGTGAAAGCGAAGCCTGGCTTTCATTGGATACCCCAAGATGTTAGAAATGCCAGAGTTGTGAGATACCTGCCAAAGAAAGTTGTTGACAGGGAATGGGACCAGCTAATGAGAAAGAAGTGTGTTACAGTCAACAAAATTGAAAGGACTTGGAGCCCTGAAGAATGATGTGACATCAATGTGGAGATGCAGAGTTGGGAGTTTGCCAGCTAGTTCTCGTTTTGCTTTGGTCGAGTATTTCCTCACTGTACTTCCTTCCGTCCCTTTTGAATGGTTATGCCTATTCGATGTCATCACATGTTGGATATATAAAATCTGCCTTTTAATTTAGTTCTTAAAGGGGGTTATAGTAATAGATCACATGAGTCTTTTGAAAAGACTTTGAACTTGGGATTATTAAACACTGCAGAGACTTTGATAGACTATGGAGTCTTTTGAAGTTAGAATAAATGCATTTTTATATTGTAATATGGCTATAAGCCTCTGGGAACCAGGGAGTGAAATATGCTGGTTTGAATGGGAGCAGTCCCTGTCTTAGGGTTTCTATTGCCACAACAAAACACCATAACCAAAAAGCAAATAGAAGAGGAAATGATTTATTCCATTTCCACTTCTACTGTACTGTTCATAATAAAAGGAAGTCAGCCTTTTCTCAGTTTCAATAGAAGTTGGTGCAGTAGGTTCAATGGGCTGTATATCTTCTGCTTAATTTCATTTGTTACCATAGATTCACAATTAAGGATTTCCTGTGCTCTTATACCTTCTGTCTTTTGTCTCAAACCTTTGTATTATCATAGCTAATATTTCTTGTTGTACAACTATTTATTCAACATTTATTGAGAGGAAATATATAAATATTGCAATTGAAGGGAGGGGAAGGGTTTACTTGAATGGCCACAGTTGCAATAAATACTGCAATGAACATTTCAAGTACTGTTTCTATTCCCTCAAGCCCTACCCTGGCAATTAAGTGATTTAATATTGTTTCCTACTTTTTTGATGTAGTCAGTCTATATAATTAAAATTGTCTTTTGGAATTACTTAATTTGATCCATTCTTTCAAAGTCTCCTGTTTCATTCCTGGCTCTGGGCTCCAGGCTCCTGCCATTTCTGAGTCTCCCCAGTTTCTCCTGACACCCATCTGAACTTGGAGAACTGATGCATCCTCTAGAGACAATCCTGGGTGAATTTCTTCTTTGAGGCTATCAGATGTCTCCTGTCTTCTGCAAAAGTTATCTCAGATATCATTTGCTTTTTTGCAATGTTGATGGACTTTCATTTTCTTCAATCATGTTGGGTTCCAGATATAAAAGCAACTTTTATTCTCTAGATGTAATTGTGGTCTTGGAGGCTTCCTACTGAGTGGGCTCACTATTTCCAGTTTATTCTGAACTCTTGCTGGATGGTTCAGCTTAGCTCTTTTGGCTCAAAACTCCTCTCAAGCTGCCTGATTGAATCTGGCTTTGGTCAGCTTCTCAGTGAATGGCTCTGCTTGGAAATAGACTGCCTATGAATTCCACAAACTTAATTCCTCTAACTGAAGTTCTCCAAACTGAGAACCTCTGCATTTAAGTGAACTGCAAGGAGCTGACTTTCCTCTTTCTCCCTCACAGATCATATTTTCCCTTTCCTATCTCTTCTCATGAGAATTTGGCATAAACTACCTTTGATCCATTCTCTCAAGACTTCCTCTGATTTGTCACATTGCCTGCCCCTCTATTAGATGTCACATTTAAACATGAGGACCTCCTACGACAAACTATATTGTTTGGGGTTAAAGATCAGTACTAAGGACATGTCTCGGTTCTATGCAGAGTCATCCAGCTGGATCACACAGACTTAGAGAGCCCTTGAATGTGATTCCTTGACAGAGCAGCCATGTTGCTGGATGAAATTCCTATACATACCACAATTGTGTGAGATCTCTGTTAATGTTAAAAAGTGTCTGCCTCTTAGTTTCTACATCCTTTCATTTTATATAACCATTGCTTCAACTGCTAGCTAAAATTTAAAGTCATGTGTATTGCTAGAACTCTCAAGCACTATATTCGCAAAAGTGTAGCCATTTTTCTGTATATACTGGAGATGGCTTATAGCGCCTCCATGGATGTTGAAATGTGTAGATATTCATCTCACCTCATAATATGCCAGGTCTGTAAACATACACTTGTAATCCTATAACTAGGGTCATCACTAGAGACACTGTAGGATGACCAGTTTGAGGCCAGTGTAACAATGTCTCAAAATTTCAATGGCTAAGGATTAGCTTGGTGGCAAAACACTTACTTTCCCAACATTGTACATGGTTTGGCTTTGAATTCTATCACTAAAAAAAAGAGAAGCATTTGCAAATAAAATTAAACTTATTCCCTTATAGATTTTGATATTAGATATTACTATCTAATATACAAATTCTATAAAAATATTTTTCAAAGTGTATTTAAAAATAATGACAAGAAAAAAAAAGCTTCAATATTTAATACAGAGACAATAGTATGATGTATTTTTATCCAGATAAAATTTGCACACACAGTGTGTTGATTGTGCTTTCTAAAAGTTGAAGTTATAATGACGTACTACTTTTACATCTTGAAAGCACACATGATTTCTGACATTTTATAAGAGAATCCTTACCCTGAATATACTAACATAATTTTGAGGAGAATTTAACTTGTAAAATATTTTATATTGCTATCCAGGCACATACTCATATACTGGACTTTTCCTAGTTAGTTCATGTCATCAGTGACAGGAATAATTAACCCATAGAGAATACTAGTATACTGGGTTTTGATATTTCCAGTAACAGACAACCTTGAAAAGTTCTGTCTGTGAAGCAGTCTGAGGTTGGAATGATCAACCCTTTACTCTTCATCATATATTTTCTTTCACAATGCATATCTTAAACTTGCTATTGGTCACTCCATTAAATTAAATGCCCATTTTTACTAAAATGCATCCCTAATTTTGCCCAGGGTTTTTATGCATGCGAAAATAAAGAAGCGAACATTTCACTGTAGAAACAAGGAATTAGGTCAGATATGATACAATAATCATGATAGAATTTTTTCTCTTAATGTGATGTTGTATATTTATGTAATATCAATTTCAACTAAGTAATAATATTACATGCTATCTTATTTTCTATATAAATTAATTGCTTTTACACTTTTATTATATATTTTTATTAGTTTTGGTCAGAACTCTATAGGGATAAATTGAAAATTTCTCTTTGCTTTCTCATAATTCTCACAACATGGAGACTATACACCGGGATATTATGTTTGGTTTTTGTTTATTGATAATATTTTACCAAGGAAGCTCCTATTTTTTACTGTGAAAAACATAGAAGAAAACGGCTCTGTTGGACGGCAATACATGGCTTCTTCCTGAGTAAGGATTATCCCGAAATCTCTAGGTCAGCCTCACTTTCATAAATGCTTAGCATCCTGGGCATGACTGGCTTCTGTCAACAATGAATCCTGAGGAAGGTGGCTTGGGATAATCCTCTATTACATTTAATTCAGGCTTATACTGAAAATTTAGTCTCAAACAGCTATGGAACATTTTTCTCCCTCAAATAAACCATAAGCTTTTGAGATTTAGGGTCTATGATTAAGAAAAGCTTATCTGATCAACTCTGGAGAAAACACTGACCTCTGGACATTCATGTAATTTAATGAGAGCAGCAATATACAATTACTGATCAGTCCTACTTTTAAGGCAGAGTGTTTGGGTTCTACCCAGGTCCTTAGACTCTGTAGTGTTATCCGTGGTGATGGGAGGAGCTGCTTCCTGTCTATATAATCATCTTGCTCTTAGTTTATTTGCAAGAGACTAATTTCAAGATAGCTATATGAGTGTTACCAATCATATATGAATTAAGCAATTTGGATATAAAACAGTGTGACCCAAGTGCACACTGCCTCTCAGAAACCTGGTTAAAATATTAAAATAGTCATAAAAGTGAAATAAATCTCAAAATAAGAGTCAATTTAATGTGACTCAACAGGAAAGTGAGTATGCTGGTAGGAATATCAGACAAAACTAATTTCAGGCTAAGGACTATTACCAGAAGAAGAAAAACATTTCAAAAATAATGAACAGATACATTCTCCTAAAGATACAAGTTTATACATTAATGTGTTTATCAACAGAACAGCAAATTTTGTGAAACACATACTGAACTGGAATGAAAAAATAGATGCACAGTGTTGTCAGAGAGTTTTATATCCTTCTTTTAGTAGTTAATCCAGGAAAGAGACAAAAATAACAGTCAAGTAGGTTGATTGTCAGCTTTCCTAACCCAACACCTCACTCAGCAACAGAAGATAGCCCACTATCCACATTATCTCCAAGGAATCACATTTGAGATGGGGTCTAGATAACAATTCTCACCGAATGGGCTCTATTACCGAAAGTAAGAAGAGAGGAGTAAGAAGAGAGGCAAGCAAAATTTTCTGATTTCCTCAATGTAGGAGGAATGTATAGATAATAAAATGGTCTGAATTTTAGACATCAAGCTTATGTAATATTAACAAATTGTGATTATAAGTTCATTGATATAAAGTAACAGTATAACCAGCAAAATCACAAGACAGGAAGCACACACATCACTACTCTGCAAATTTCTTTTTTTTTTAATTAGGTATTTTCCTCATTTACATTTTCAATGCTATCCCAAAGGTCCCCCATACCCACCCCCCCAATCCCCTAACAACCCACTCCCCCTTTTTGGCCCTGGCATTTCCCTGTACTGGGGCATATAAAGTTTGCAAGTCCTATGGGCCTCTCTTTCCAGTGATGGCCGACTAGGCCATCTTTTGATACATATGCAGCTAAAGACAAGAGCTCCTGGGTACTGGTTAGTTCATATTGTTGTTCCACCTATAGGGTTGCAGTTCCCTATAGCTCCTTGGGTAATTTCTCTAGCTCCTCCATTAGGGGCCATGTGACCCATCCAATAGCTGACTGTGATCATCCACTTCTGTGTTTGCTAGGCCCCGGCATAGTCTCACAAGAGAGAGCTATAACTGGGTCTTTTCAGCGAAACCTTGCTAGTGTATGCAATGGTGTCAGCATTTGGAAGCTGATTATGGGATGGATCCCTGCATATGGCAGTCACTAGATGGTCCATCCTTTCGTCACAGCTCCAAATTTTGTCTCTGTAACTCCTTCTATGGGTGTTTGCAAATTTCTATGAAGATGAAAGTGTAAGAAGGGGTTGTTCATCTAATTTTCAATAATTTATTATACAAATTGCAAAGCTTCTGTAAGGCAAAAGACACCGTCAATAAGAGAAAAAGGCCACCAACAGATTGGGAAAGAATCTTTACCTATCCTAAATCAGATAGGGGACTAATATCCAATATATAGAACTATGTATATATCCAATATATAGAACTATATGTATATATATATATATATATATATATATATATATATATATATATATATATATATATATATATATATATTGTCCAATATAAAGAACTCCAGAAGGTGGACTCCAGAAAATCAAATAACCCCATTAAAAAATGGGGCTCAGAGCTAAACAAAGAATTCTCACCTGAGGAATACCGAATGGCTGAGAAGCAACTGAAAAAATGTTCATCATCTTTAATCATTAGGGAAATGCAAATCAAAACAACCCTAAGATTCCACCTCACACCAGTCAGAATGGCTAAGATCAAAAATTCAGGTGACAGCAGATGCTGGTGAGGATGTGGAGAAAGAGGAACACTCCTGCATTGTTGGTGGGATTGCAAGCTTATACAACCACTCTGGAAATCAGTCTGGCGGTTCCTCAGAAAATTGGAAATAGTACTACCTGAGGATCCCTCAATACCTTTCCTGGGCATATAATCAGAAGATGTTCCAACCAGTAAGAAGGACACATGCTCCACTATGTTCATAGCAGCCTCATTTATAATACCCAGAAGCTGGAAAGAACCCAGATGCCCCTCAACAGAGGAATGGATACAGAAAATGTGGTACATTTACACAATGGAGTACTACTCACCTATTAAAAAGAATGAATTTATGAAATTCCTAGGCAAATGGATGGACCTGGAGGGCATCATCCTGACTGATGTAACCCAATCACAAAAGAACTCACACAATATGTACTCACTGATAAGTGGATATTAGCCCAGAAACTTAGAATACCCAAGATATAAGATACAATTTGCTAAACGCATAAAACTCAAGAAGAATGAAGACCAAAGTGTGGACACTTTGCCTCTTCTTAGAATTGGTAACAAAACACCCATGGAAGGAGTTGTAGAGACACAGTTTGGAATTCAGACGAAAGAATGGACCATCTAGTTACTGCCATATCTGGGGATCCATCCCATAATTGGCCTCCAAATGCTGACACCATTGCATACACTAGCAAGATTTTGCTGAAAGGACCCTGATATATCTGTCTCTTGTGAGACTATGCCGGGGCCTAGCAGACACAGTAGTGGATGCTCACAGTCAACTATTGGATGGATCACAGGGCCTCCAATGGAGGCGCTAAAGAAAGTAACCAAGGAGTTAAAGGGATCTGCAACCCTATAGGTGGAACAACAATATGAAATACATTGGACACGCAAACTTTATATGCCCCAGTACAGGGGAACGCCAGGATCAAAAAGGGGGAGTGGGTGGGTAGGGGAGTGGGGGTGGGTGGGTATGGGGGACTTTTGGTATAGCATTGGAAATGTAAATGAGCTAAATACCTAATAAAAAATGGAAAAAAAAAAGAAATACCCAGTACCCCCCAGAGCTCGTGTCTCTAGCTGCATATGTATCAGAAGATGGCCAAGCCGGCCATCAGTGGAAAGAGAGGCCCATTGGTCGTGCAAACTTTATATGCCTCAGTACAGGGGAACACCAGGGCCAAGAAGTAGGATTGGATGTGTAGGGGAGTGAGGGGGAGGGAAATGCCAAGGCTAAGAAGTGGGAGTGGGTCGGTGTGGGAGCAGGTGGGGGACTTTTGGGATAGCATTGGAAATGTAAATGAAATAAATACCTAATAAAAATTTAAATAAATAAATGAATATTACATTTTCCTGGAAAAAAACTTTGCTTTTAGAAAACTAATGACATTATTATAATTTAGGTTATAATACACTACTTATATTGTAAAACAGAGTAAACCCACTGTCATGCCTCTGGTCATGTAAGGAAAAGTTGTGAAAGACTGTGAGGCAAGATGTCCACATCAGGTTGACCACCAGCGCTTTTATTTTCATTTTATTTTTTGTACAGTTTTGAGTAAGTGTGTAATTCATTTTGAAATAAAAAGTAAACTTTCATATTCAATTATGGGGGACGTATTTTTGATTAAATAATAGTACACTGCACTGATAACTTCTAATTGAACATAAGTACAGTACTCATAGAGTACTTAATACGGTACTTATTTTCCTCATACCTAGCTGGGTCAGAGCTCACATAAACAGACCTTTACTTCTTCCAAGGCAGCACTTTCTTAGATGTGATTCAAAGAGAAGCTCTGTAGCTATTAAACATTATTTGCTCTGGGTTTAAATCTTATTTTATTGCGTATTCAACCTTGCTTCATGTACTTTCATATGAAGACTTCATTTGACTATTAAGCACTGGAGTGGTTTATAAAGGCTATCTCTCTAATTACAGAGGAAAGCAGCATGTGTTGACAGCTATGCTAGTTTGAGAGAGTGACATCCTTGGGTGCCCACCACAGTCTGACATTCAAACTTCAAAATTTAGAATCATATTCTCTGTAGCTAAATCACAGGAGACAAAAGATATATATTCTGTAAGATTTGTGACAAAAATTTTTAAAAAAATCTCTACCCTCTACGCACACCCTTTCAGATCCAACACCCAGAGCATTAGGAACTGGCTTGAATTTGCTAGAACAAGTATCATCTCATCTCAGGTTAGTGTGAATTTGCTGTAAGCACAAAAGCCAAGAATTAGGGCATTGGGCTGCTGGCTAGCTTCTGATTTGTGTTCCTGTCCACATAGCTGGAATTGGATTGATTTTCTCAAATAATTTATATATTTTTTGTTTCAATTTTGAGTTGCGATCTAAACGTATATATTTTCTTTCCAATGTGCTTCTAGATTTAGGAATGAATTAAATTGGCAAGCCTTTGTAATTATTTTATTTTGGGTCCCTAATACAAAGCTGTTTTTCATATAGCACTGAATTCCCAAGTATTAGCTGAATCATCATCACGAGAAGCAATCACTTATTAAAGAAAATTCACAAACATTTATGAACAAATGCCCAGAATTTAGTAGCGTATATGATAATATATATGTGTGTGTGTGTGTGTGTGTGTGTGTGTGTGTGTGTGTGTGTGTCTTTCATTTCTCCATTATGTATCATTTATGTATCTTATATAGATATAAAGTTAGATAGATAGATAGATAGATAGATAGATAGATAGATAGATAGATAGATGGATGGATGGATGGATGGATGGATGGATGGATGGATGGATGGATGGATAGATAGATAGATAGATAGATAGATAGATAGATAGATAGATAGATAGATATTTACACACACACACACACACACACACATATATACAAACACACACAATCATATAGATGTTGGTGAAAGGCCCATGTGCCCCTTCTGCAAATTAACAGTTCTTATGTAGCAAACTGCATTTTATCTTATTACTAATTAATTTTCTCCCCTCATGAGTGAAGCCAAATATGCTGGAGATATATTTCTGTGTCATTCTCAGTTTTCTAATTTGTTTAATGGACTTTTGGAGAAGTTAAAAAATACTATGACTAATTTAGTGGAAATAAACCTGACAAAAGATTTATTTAGAACACTTTCGTGATACACATATAATTTAATTTTTATAAATTCAGTGAAATGCCTCTTTATTCTTAACATTACATTTCAAGTTATTTCAAACAGTAAAATGTGCTTAACTTTAAATAATTTTGCTTGATTCGTGTTTTTTAATTGTTTAAGGGAAAGGGATCATCATTTTTATTTATTTTTTTTAGAGTTTAAATTTTAGTGACATGTATTTTAAGTTTAATAATACTCTGGAAAAATAGATAAAATATTTAATCTGTCTTAAGCAGTCAACTGAACTCCCTTACTGGCCAAGTTAATTTGTTAGTAGTGCAATATCCTGCAAATATTTCTGAATAATCAGTTTTTCATATGGTGGGAATGTGCCATACTGTCATATGTAAGGTTTCTAGGTTTGTGAAAAGACAACATCGTGATTCATATAATGCAAAATTATTAATTAGGGTTGGTTTACAGGTTCAGAGATTTAGTCTATTATCATCAAAACAGGAAACATAGCAGCATGCTTCAAACATGGTTCTGGAGATGGAACCAAGAGTTCTACATCAGAATCCACAGGCATCAGAAGGATAGAGTGAGTCATTGGGGCTGGCTTGTGCTTCTGAAACTCAAAGCCCATTCCTAGAGACACACTTCTTCCAAGGAGGCCACCAACACTTTCAGGTTCAGAAGTTTAGTCCATTATTATGGAAAGCATAGCAATGTAGAGGAAGATATAGTGCTAGAAAAGTAGCCAAGATTTCTGCATACTTATATTCAGTAAGCAGGAAGAGAGAATTATGTTGGTTTTGGCTTGTGCATTTGAAATTACAAAGCCCAACCCTAGTAACACACTTTCTCCAACAAGGCCACACCCACTATGACAAGACCACACCAACTCTAACAGGGTCACACCCACTCTGACAGAGCCACATCTCCTAATAGAGCTTCTTTTCCAATAGTACTATGAGCCTATGCAGGGACATTTTCATTCAAAGTGCCACAAGTAGTTAGATGTTTATAAGACAAAATAAATCAAATTCAGTTCATCATATTCTCATAAAAATCAAATCGTATTTATCCTTAATATGTATTACAATTTATACTTGAAGACTTTCAAATAATGAGTCAGGTTTTTGTTTTTTTTTAATAAAGGACATTTAATTGGGGCTTGCTAATGGGTTCAGAGATTTAGTCTAGTATCACCAAAGCAGAAACATGGCAGCATCCAGGCAAGGCATTGTGCAGGAGAGTTCCACCTCTTATTCCAAACTCAGCTATGAGACTGGTTCCCAGGAAGCTAGGCTGAAGGTCTTAAAGCCCACACCCACAGTGACATACCTACTCCAACAAGGCCATACCTCTTATGGTGCCACGCCCTGGGATATACATACCATCACAGTCCACTATCCTACAGTAGGTGCAGGGTGGCACGCAGGCAGACATGGTGCTGGAGAAGTAGCTGATGATAGAACCTAGTGGGGAAACCCCCACCCAATTCCCGATTCGGCGTGCACCCAAGAATCACGAACAGACATCTTGATGTAATTACATGAGGACGTTTAATTATGGAGCTCTGGACCAACATTCATCCCACACAGGAGATAACGGATGTCGTTGGCCATGAGGCTTGAAAGTTAGGGGTTTTTATGGGGTAAGGGGCTTAAGGGTGTGGAATTCAGCATAGCGACACACTATTGGCTTATTCAAACATTAACAGAAAGAACACAGTGCATCAGGACTTTGTTCCTGTGGGCTGGGGGCTTATCTTTGTTCACATAGCAACCAGTTGATGTATGACTTTTACCCTGCGCCAAGGGGCAATAGACAGAGGGGAGATTCTGGTCAGATGGTGTTGTCTTAGATAATATAGCCCTGCTGGTCCTTGCATACCCTTTTATCCTTACAGTCAAGATGTTCTTAGGAATGAATGCCTTAATCAACAGCCCGGCTCTGGCATGCCTGTTGGCTGTTTTGCTTTGTTCTTAGTCCCAGACCGGGGCCATGGGCTCTTAAACTCAAGTTACAATATTTTATTTTCCTTCATTGAGAGTTCTACATCCAGATCCACAGGCAGCAGAAGGACAAGAGCCACTTGCCCTGGCTCCAGCTTTTTGAAACTCAAAGCCAACAGATTTCCTCCAACACGGCCACACCTCGAAATCCTTTCAAACAGTGCCACTCTCTGGTGACCAAGTATTCAAGTCTAGAGGGGATTCTCATTCAAACCACCACAGAGGGCATCCCTAGATATGCCTGTCCTCTCCCCACTGTGGCCACATATACTAAATTATTCTTTTCTGCTTTCTATTATTAATATGGCTCTTTCACTGTCTTTACTGCTGACAATGGGTGACTGAAACTGGCTAGAGAACACTAGGACTGTGTCCCTAGGCTATGAGCAGGCTGTGAGCACTATGAATGAAGATCTTTAAGCAAGGATGAGAGTGCTCTAGAGACAGGAAAGAGAACAGGGTATGAGGAAAGATTATCCAAACCCAAAGATGTATAAAAAAAAAGAAAACAAAAACTACAAAACCTAATGGGTATCTATTCATCTATAATCTTATTAATTATATATAATATATATGCACATGTAATATATGTATATATATTATATATACAATATGTATATATTATTATAGTATTTATGTGTTATAATATTTTATATTAACATGTGGGTAAATAATACTCCCCCAAAAAAGTCAGTTTTTAAAGTTAGTTTTTTTCATTGTCTTTAAGCTCTGACTAACGTAACTCAAGTCTTAAATTTGTTTGTTTCTTTTATTTATGCCTCACACGATAAGCTAGCTAGTTTTTTTTTTTTTTTTTTTTTTTTTTTTTTTTTTGGGCAGCTTGCCACATATTCAAAGCGTTTGGGAAGAGAGAATCTCAGTTTTTAAAAAAATGTCCATTCCAAACCAGCTTGCAGGCAAGCCTTTAAGAATTGCCTTGATAAGAGAGGCCCATTGGACACGCAAACTTTATATGCCCCAGTACAGGGGAACGCCAGGGCCAAAAAGGGGGAGTGGGTGGGTAGGGGGGTGGGGGTGGGTGGGTATGGGGGACTGTAGGTATAGCATTGGAAATATAAATGAGCTAAATACCTAATAAAAAATGGAAAAAAAAAAGAATTGCCTTGATTAGTGACTGATATGGATGAGAACATTCCATGATGGATGGTTATGAGTTCTATCACAAAATATGAAATCCAAGCCAGTAAGTACTGCACCTCCATGCCTTCTGATTCATTTTCTGCTTCCAGGATCCTGCTGTTAGTTTCCTCCCTCACTTCTTAAGCGATGGGCTGTGATAAACCCTTTGCCTCATCATCGTGTCTAATCCCATTCATAAAATTCAGAAGCAGCATATAAGGGCTGGTCCGAGGCCCCTGGCACATATATAGCAGAGGACTGTCTGGTCTGTCGTTAGTGGAAGAAGATGTGCCTGAGGTGCCAGGGAAGAGTAGCCTAGGAGGGGGGAGCACCCTTTCGGGGGCAAAAGGGAGGAGGACTGAGATGAGGAACTACAGGAGAAGGGACCAGGAAAGGGGGGGCAATGGCTGGAGTATAAATAAATAGAATAATTTAAAAGAAAGATCCGTGGAAACCTAGGTCATACCTCTTTCATTCATGGTACACAGGACATGTTAATTACTTCTGGATGGAATTATTGCCACAGCTACAAAAGTGACACCCTGATTAAAAACCTTTTGCTCTTTCATTAGTATGATTCATGTTTGAATGGTTTGTATATCCCTTTATCCTAACATAATGCTCTTCAAAATAAAATTTTAATTTAACTGTGAAGATAACTGAATTGGACTGGAATCTAAACTAACATTGCTTTCTTCAAATCTATTGTTTCAAAATATTCTTTGCTTTTTTCTTCTGAGAGTCCATGGCTACCTATTCCTATATCAAACTGTGTTATAGCTTAAGGGAATCTTAGAAGAACTCAGGGAAGGCAAGGGCACATGGAATATAGCAACAGAGTAGCCATGCAAAGAAAAATAGTGTTGTTTCAAAGGATTGAGGCATTGCATAGCCATATCTCCCAGCATGGTGAACTCATCAACACACTGACATACAAGCAAGCATGGCTAGTTTAAGTTTCTAAGACTTTTAATAATGAAACACATATTATTGAAAAAATAAAATATCTATACTCAATGACTAATTATTATGAATGATAGGAAGCAAATGTACCTTCTACAATGGTGAAGTGCTAAGACAGATGAAAGGGTTCCATATTCAGATTATCAAATGACTCATTGTCTCTGCTGACTGTCAAATTTGGATTTGCCCCTTTTCTCATTAATTGAAATAGCATTGTATCACTTTTCTCCCTCAATTTCCTTCCAACTCTACCTTTCCAATCCAATTCCACAACCCCCTCAATTTGGTAGTATCTTTTTCTTTGATTATTATTGTATATATAATACACACACATGTATATATTGCTAAGTTCATTTTTGTTACTTATAATTAGATGTTTGAAAGGATGACTATTCCACATTGGATGGCCAGTAAGCTATTTAATTGTACTTACGACCTACTCAAAAGTAGAGAGTTAATTTCTAGCACTAGAAATCTATCCTGCTTCCTGTAATTACCAAGGTTAAGAATCTTAGAAAGAAATCTAGTGCCAATACTTTGCTAGGTCACCATGTTATTATTACATTCAAATTCTCATCCTTATACATAGAGTTGTATAGCTACAACCTCCCATCAGAGAGGGAGCCTCTTGTGGAGACTGTCACAGAAAATTACAACTGGATAAAGTTCAGGGACCAATTGATACTGAGGGAGTACACCACTGGATACACTTAAATGACAGCTCCCACTTCTACTGCTCAAGGAATATCTTGAAAGAGGAGGTGGAAAGTCATGAACCAACATAGCAAATCTTAGAACAGAACAATGATGAGGTGAGTTATAAGGAATAATAAAGTCCACCAAATCCAATGCTATTCTCTAAAGTACAGGAGAATTTGTGCAAAAAAATCATTTCTCCATACTGTCTTTAGACATGAGACTTAGACTATACACAGTAAAGCATTAATTATTTATGGACTCTAGCAGAAGTTATGAGACTTGGCTTCTCAATTATGCTAAAATTCTACCCAAGGAAATGAAAACTAATAACCTTCAAATGTAATGAAGCTTTGTTTTTCATTAGGTTTACATTAATCAAACAAAAGTAAAATGAAATTTAAAGGCACTCTATCATTGTTTGCTAAAACAATAAAACTTCCTGACCTCATAGTCATTAACAGCCTGAAAATTTTGCACTGAAATAATTCCATTCTGTTGGGATATAATTACAAATTTTCTGACTCTTAATGTATTGTGTGTGTGAGACAGAGACTTTCTAAATACTTTGAAAGTCTAATCTGGTCAGTATAAAGTAATAGACATTGACACTAAGCTTCAGTACCTGGTCACTGTTTTTCTGTTGTATATCAGTTACACATGGCTATCAAATACTCTGCTCATGGATCCATGAAAATTTCCTTCCAATTTAATGTAGGTGGAGTGACCATGATCGTTATTTGAAGGATCAGGGACAAAAGATGTTGTGGTTCTGAATTTAGATTTATTTCTATTTCTCTAACAGCAGTGATTTTGGTTATGTTGAAGAAGGTTGTGTTGATGGGGACAACTGGAAATATCTGCGAGTTTTAATATTGGAGTCAGTGTCATGTATTCTTAGCCTAATTTACATACACTCCAAAAGATTACTTTAACAACACAGACATAATGCAAGTTGAATCATATTTGATTGGGATGTATTTTAAATAAATAAATTACTCTAAAAAGAAAAATATATTGAAAAGGAAGACATGATCATATAGAGTCTCTTTCAGAACTCCAAATTCAGAATCTTCCCATGGGTCAAATATTTTTCTCCCATCTCCAGGAAAGAGAGGGATATATGTCTATACAAGCAGTCCAATTTAGTGTGTCTTCTTTCATATTGACCTCATATACACAGCAAAGACAACTACTGGTCAGAATTATTATTTTAGGATGAGAATTATGATACAATGGAATCAGTGATACTATCACTATGCAAATGTGAATCTCATGTATAACAAGCATTGTGTATTCTGATAATTATTAACAAACTTGATTGTTACAAATAGCACATTTGCTTTTATATGGAAGTTCACTTCTCTATATTAGTATCACAACACTTGGCTCTCATGGTACTATGTATCTTTAAATATCTTGCTACTTTGTATTTTTTGTTGAAATATAGTCTCGGGTAAATATGTTACTATCCATTATTAGATATTGATTCAGTACTAACAAATCAAAATTTGTTGTAAACACATACACTTATAATAAATGATATTTCAACTTATTCTTCCAAGCAAAAATTTAATTGGACAATAATAAAAGACTGCAATTAAAGGTATATATGGAAGACTACACAGACACACAAAGAGAGAGAGAGAGAGAGAGAGAGAGAGAGAGAGAGAGAGAGAGAGAGAGAGAGAGAGAGAGAGAGAGGGAGAGGGAGAGGGAGAGACAGAGAGAGACAGAGAGAGAGAGAGAGGTTAGTTATTTTATAAATGAGGCTTTCTCAAAACAAAGATCATTGTTACTGGCCTTACAATCACAATATTTCATAGGAAAAGCAATGGTGAAGATTTTGAGGAATAACTTGCGTAGTTCATAGGCAGAGCTATTGGAAAGTCCCCACAGTCCTTCTTTCCTAGGCTTCTGACTACTTATTGTATTTTGAGTAAGTTGCTCTGTTGCATTAAGAGAACAGATTATTTTGGGGAGTGAGCCTAGCCTTTAATGGCTGAGCCATCTGTCCAGCCATTATGGAAGGACAAGCACTAGTGGCCGTTTGAGGGCTCATATGGAAACCCACTGCTGGAATATGGTTCAGGAGTGGAGTTCTGTGGGAATTCTTACTGCTTGTGAGAAAAGTCCCAGGAAGCAGTAGGAGTTCTTTGTGAGACCTCAGTTTCTTCAAACTACTGAATTGTTCTTAAAATATGTTTTGTGTGTGTGTGTGTGTGTGTGTGTGTGTGTTCATCCTAGATATAGTAGATGAAAGTGAGTGTACTACAGATTATTCATTGCAGGTGGATATTGTTATTTGTTTAAATTCCTCAACGGAAAACCACACTTTTATCATATGTAGCTTGTCCTTGCGATTGTGCACTTTGCTCATATGATTGTCCTCAACCCTTAGAGTATAAAATATCTGATTCTCCGAATAAAGTTGAATGATGCATGAGATTTTAGTCAGCCTCCTTTTTAGGCTCCATTCTCCCAGGTTCCATTGCCAACTGGAACAGTAAACAACTACTACTGTAGACAGTTATTAAAATAGACAAATATACAAAAGGAATCTAAATATATTCTCCAAATAAGAAGGAAGACAAATCCCCAATTGGCCATTTTTTTTTCTAATGAAGTAGAACATCCAGTTCCAGGAATGGATTATATATAGCTGAGGGCTTCATAGACAACCCACAACAACTCAGCTAGTGTCAAGACTATTGGCTACTCTTCTCAAACTGCTGGTAAAAAATATTGCTGATGAGAATATGTTTACCTCATTGAATACAGAGAAGATGATCGAGTGTATAGCTATAGCCTTCACTCATTATGAATACTGTTCATAACACTGGAATGAATTCTGCGTGATATAGAGGATAAGTGTAACCACCAACCCAACTTCAATTCCTGTGATACGTAGGAATTACCTGCCTACAAGGTACACTGATACAATAGTGAACAAATGCTGTGAGACTAACCAGCCACTTTCTTAGTAGACCTAAGACCTACTCCACTTGACACTAAACAAATGGCCATAAACCTATGACTAGATAGTCCGTGAGCCTGGAGATAACCCAAATATTATTGCTTTGTTAAAAAGGCATAGCCATAAAATTACTCCTAGCAGCACTCTGCTATATTAACACATCAATGTTTTTATCAGCCTTCATCAGGGAAGATGTGTTTCACAGTGGATGGAAAGTAACACAGACAGCAGGAACTAAACAGTGTTGAAGAGGTGATTGATTGAATACTCATCCCTAATTTGAATTTCTTCATCAAACTTCTCCCCTTAGCATTCCGGGAGCTTTATACAAGAGGAACCAGAGAGAATATAACAAGCCAAAGAACGGATGCACCAAATGAACTGTCATATATGAACTCAGAGACTGTGGTGACCAAGACAGGGCTACTGATTCCCAACGACAAAGCGACTTTTAGTTGGTGTGCACTTGAAAAATGTACCTTTCTTCAATGGAGGCTTACTAGGTATAGGTTATGTCCTATACTTATGTCCTGCAATATATGGTTAACATAAATGAAGTGAACAATATTTCCAGACTTTTTATCTCATATTGCTTTACTTTGACATTTGTTTTTGTCTAACTGATGTTCTCCTTGTGTACTTATGGTTTCTGGTTTTATATATTTTATGAGTCTTATTAGAGAGTATGTATGTGTCCATCTATATGTCCATATGTGTGTGAATATATATATATATATATATATATATATATATATATATATATACATACATATAATATATATATATACATATAATATACATATAATATATATATTATTTTTTTTAACTTGTGCTTCCTCTGTAGTATTTTTATCTTTTTTTTCTTTTTTTTCTGTTTTGTTTTCTAAAACGATGCAGGGAAAATAAAAATAAGGTATGATAATGGGTGGATGAGGAGGTGGGAAAGTTCTGGGAGGAGTTGAGGAAAGGGAAACCATGATCAAATGGCTTGTGCTGTAAGATCAAGAATCGATAAATGGGACCTCATAAAATTGCAAAGCTTCTGCAAAGCAAAAGACACCATCAATAAGACAAAAAGGCCACCAACAGATTGGGAAAGGATCTTTACCTATCCCAAATCGGATAGGGGACTAATATCCAATATATATAAAGAACTCAAAAAGGTGGACTCCAGAAAATCAAATAACCCCATTAAAAAATGGGGCTCAGAGCTGAACAAAGAATTCTCACCTGAGGAATACCGAATGGCAGAGAAGCACCTGAAAAAATGTTCAACATCCTTAATCATCAGGGAAATGCAAATCAAAACAACACTGAGATTCCACTTCACTCCAGTCAGAATGGCAAAGATAAAAAACTCAGGTGACAGCAGATGCTGGCGAGGATGTGGAGAAAAGGGAACACTCCTCCATTGTTGGTGGGATTGCAAGCTTATACAATCACTCTAGAAATCAGTCTGGCGGTTCCTCAGAAAATTGGACATAGTACTACCGGAGGATCCCGCAATACCTCACCTGTGTATATATCCAGAAGATGTCCCAACCGGTAAGAAGAACACATGCTCCACTATGTTCATAGCAGCCTTGTTTATAATAGCCAGAAGCTGGAAAGAACCCAGATGCCCCTCAACAGAGGAATGGATACAGAAAATGTGGTACATTTACACAATGAAATACTACTCAGCTATTAAAAAATGAATTTATGAAATTCCTAGGCAAATGGATGGACCTGGAGGGTATCATCTTGAGTGAAGTAACCCAATCACAAAGGAACTCGCACAATATGTACTCACTGATAAGTGGATGATAGCCCAGAAACTTAGGATACCCAAGATATAAGATACAACTTGCCAAACGCATGAAATTCAAGAAGAACGAAGACCAAAGTGTGGACACTTTACCCTTTCTTAGAAATGGGAACAAAACACCCATAGAAGGAGTTACAGAGACAAAATTTGGAGCTGTGACGAAAGGATGGACCATCTAGTGATTGCCATATGCAGGGATCCATCCCATAATCAGCTTCCAAATGCTGACACCATTGCATACACTAGCAAGATTTTGCTGAAAGGACCCAGATATAGCTCTCTCTTGTGAGACTATGCCGGGTCCTAGCAAACACAGAAGTGGATGATCACAGTCAGCTATTGGATGGGTCACAAGGCCCCTAATGGAGGAGCTAGAGAAAATACCCAAGGAGCTAAAGGGAACTGCAGCCCTATAGGTGGAACAACAATATGATCTAACCAGTACCTGGGAGCTCTTGTCTTTAGCTGCATATGTATCAAAAGATGGCCTAGTCGGCCATAACTGGAAAGAGAGGCCCATTGGACTTGCAAACTTTATATGTCCCAGTACAGGGGAACGCCAGGGCCAAAAAGGGGGAGTGGGTGGGTAGGGGATTGGGGGTGTGGGTATGGGGGACCTTTTGGATAGCATTGAAAATGTAAACGAGGAAAATACCTAATTAAAAAAAAAAAGAAAAAAAAGACTAAGTCTATATTTAGAATTAAAAGAAAGATAGCAGACTGACAGGAAGTAGGTTGAATCAGTGAAAAATTATGAAATAGAAAAAAGTAGAATGGAATTGTATAAGACACAGGGACACTTTGGAACTATAACTTGAATATATGTGCCCCCTCAAATGGTACCACTGAAGAGTTAAGACTTACTAGTTCTAAGAGAAATTTCCTGTCTCCTGATTCTTCCCATGACATCGACCCCAACTATTCTTCGCCTTTCCATTCTTCTTTTTTGCCTTTGTTGCGCTTTCCTTTTTAATTGGTCTTCACTAATGTCAATGTATGAATTTTTATACAACTTCAGTATCATTTAGTTTTAAGTATTTGAATCTCCTTTATTATTTCTCTTATGGATTATTTATTGTATGGTTTATATTTAATATGTGGAGCTTTTCTGTAGCTCTGCTAATATTCATCTCTAATTAAATGGCTATGTAGCTAAAGAAGTTGTCTTTTGTAATTTTAGCCAAGTGGATTTACCAGCATTGTTTTATGCTCTAGCATGTGCATTCTTGTGAATTTGCATGCTATATTTTTAAATACAGTTTTATGAAAGTTGATTAGAAAATCTTGATTTAGAATATTTTGATTCTTCTGTCTATATCAATTTCTTGTCTATTGCCAAAAATAATAAATTTTTCTATAATTTGTCTGTATATTTTTTAATTTTTCAGGATTCTCTTTACTCTTTATGAAAACTATGCCTTATACACTATAATATACTCAGGGTTTCATGTCTTTATGATCAAATGTACTTATTGTCTTGAAATGCCTTTATCTCTGGCTGTATTATTTGAATTTAAATGTCTTCTAATTTGTGGTAAAGTACCAAATCCACTCTTTATAACAGTAAGACATATCAAACTTTTCTGTTTCAATTACTTTTAACCTGTTTCAGTATTTATATTATTTTTCATGTGTAAAATTGCTTGTTCATTTATAATTTAAGCCATTTAACTTGGATGTTTAAAGCATCAGCATTTAATGTAACTATTATTGACTTTTAGTATTTGATTCTATTATTCTTTTGTTTTAAATTTCTGATTTTTTCTTTTTGCTCTACCATAACTTTCAGTCTATTCCAAGGGAATTTTAATTACTTCAATTTTCTCTTACATATACATGTTAGTTAGAGTTCCTACCCCTTAATTTTTCTAATATACGTAGAGTTTATATTATATCATATCAAATAAAACTTAGAACTTTGCTAATACAGAGGCCCATTTTGCTTTCATCTGTGTCATAATTTCAAGTGTAAAGTTACATGAAACATTTTCAAAAATACATGAATTACGAGTTTTGCTTTAAGTAATTGTAGCTAAGGCTAGTTAAAAATGTTTTGTTGTTTTTCAAATTAACATCTTAATGAATTCCCCAAATTATACGTTCTGTTCCTATATTACCTGAAGAAATTGCTTTTATGCTTTTTATTTCTTATTCTTTTATGGTGGTTGGTGGGCATATACAATTAATTTTTTTCATGGTTAATTAAGATTTGCTTACTAACACATTATTGTTACTTTAATTATTGACTGTCTTTTTATTAAGTTTAGAATTCTAGGCTGACGGCATATTTTTTCTTAATGTTTTGATGTGGTGTGTATGTGTGTGTGTGTGTGTGTGTGTGTGTGTGTGTGTACTTCTTTTACTCTATCATATATATATATATATATATATATATATATATATATATATATATATATATATATATTGATACAGCATCCCTCAATGAAACTGTAAGATTGCTGTTTTCAGAAAGTCTCCACGTTCTTCTGGTTTCCTCCCCTTCTAGTACTGAAGGTGTGTGCTTTCACAAAGATACATCTGAGGCTTATATGGGTGCTGACCCAAACTCTCATGCTTGCTCAACGAGAACTCTTGCCTACAAGGTAATCTCTCCAACTTCAAGATTGATTTTTGTTCCTTATATATTTGCAGGAAATTCATGCCTGTTTCTATCCCTGTCTTTTTACAGCTAGTACATCTGATTATTGCTCATTCACTAAATTTTTGTTTTGTTCATTTATTATTGAAGTATTTTATAATGAGCTCATTTCCAAAGTAAACATTATAAAAATTATCTTTTCAAGCACTTTACACAGATAATTTTGGTGTATATGGTTTGCTGAATTTTATTTATTTGTTTTACACCATGCCATTTTTGGAACTTACAGTATTCAAATATCAATTATCTGCTATTGTTTCACATGTAAAGATTATATATATATTTTTTGAATATAGTTCACATATGTCTTTAAGTCTGTATATTTCTTTTCTTGATTCTTAGTTGAGTTACTTTCTTTTATATGATCTGTATTCTGTTATTAAATTCTAGAATTATTTCCTTATAATTTTCAATTATCGAATTAAAATTTTATTTTTACATCTTATATCTGCATCAGAAAACATTCCTTTCTTCATTCTTAACATACTAGTCATGTTTACATAAAGTCTTAGTCTCGTCTTCAGCATATAATTTAATTTACTCATAAGGACTGCCATTTTATTTATGTTAAATAACACATGAATGGGCTAAATGTTTCTTGTGTGTGTGTGTGTGTGTGTGTGTGTGTGTGTGTATTTTTGCCCTTCATGGGAGAATATTATGCTAAGTATATCTGCTTATTTGACTGTATATTTATAACAGTAAGTTAATAGAAATAAACTAAACTTTGGCTATATGAACAAGTCTGTTATTATAGGAGAAATGCTGACATAACTATTTGCGGTCCATCAGTATCTTGTAGCCTTAACACATAATAACAAGCTGTAATTATGATTTAATGGAAGTACTTATGTCCCATTTTACAATAAATGACAACTTAAAGCATACAAAAGATTATTTCAATCCATAGAATTATTGTCACTTTCTTAACCATAATATTAATTTTTTTATTATTCAAAGGCAATTTAAAAATCAACAAAAGAAGTATTAGACATATATTCTGGAGACTTTAAATTTTAAGGTCTCACTTCTCTTCAAAGCGCAAGCAATAAGGATGATTTCTACATTTGAAGTCATACTCTGCCCAACATGAGCTTCAAATTTGTACAGAACTGACCCCAAATAATGATGTTGTTAACAACAAATTCATGCTTTATGGGATTTGGAGAAAGAAGAAAGGCAATATCGATCTAATTTCATCAGATCTGGTGCCCTGTAGGTTTCTTTGAAGAAAGTTCTTTGTCCCAGTATAGGAAGAAAGTGGAAAAGGAAAGGGAAAGAAAGAGATCCTGCCCGTCCCTTCTAATATGGGGCCTTTGAAAGAGACTCAGTGAGGCCGGAATCCCGTTGCCTCCCTTTGAGTTAGGTCCTGGAACAGGCAGTCAAAATGATAAATTTCAAGGTTATTTTCAAAAGACAGATTAAAATAATGGCACTTCATGAAAATCAGCAAATACGAAAAAGTAAACTTCAGTGCTAAATCCATTTCCATCTAATTATGTTGATTTTTTCAGAAAAACTATAAAAATTTCTCCAATTATGTATACTTCTAAATATGTATAATCTAAAAATAAAAGCCTAATGTACAAGTTAGAGATTACTATTTGCTTACTAAATAAATCAAACCCCCTGTTGTTCTTATAACCCGTAATATGGAAAAGTGTTTATGTATTGCAAATTTGTAAGCTAATTTTTAAAATTTGTCTATGCACCTTATTAGGAGGGCAATAATAACAACATTACACATACAGAAACACAAACATATGTTTTGGTCTAATATATGATAGCCTTTATCATATTGATGTTAACATTAGTTTATCAGACTTAAAGAGTAGTAGGTTTTCATGAGATTTCACAACTAAGGAATCTCAAATGGCTGGGAAGTACCTAAAACATTTTCAAAGTCCTTGGTGGTCAGAGAAATGCAAATTAAAACGACCCTGAGATTCCACCTTATACCAATCAGAATGTCTAAGATCAAAACCACAGGTGACAACACATGTTGGAAAGAATATGGAGAAATAGGAACACTCTTCCATAGCTGGTGGGACTGCAAACTAGTACAACACTCTGGAAATCAATCTGGTGTTTCCTTAGAAAATTGGAAAAGATCCACCTGAAGACCCAGCTATACCACTATTGGGAATATACCCAAAAGATGCTACAGGGACACATGTTCCACTATGTTCATAGTGGCCTAGAAAATATCATCCTGAGTGAGGTAACTCTGACCCAAAAGGGCAAGGGCATGCATGGTATGTACTCACTAGTGAATGTTATAAAGAAAAAAAGAAAAGAAAAGAAAAAAGCCAGAATGCCCAAGACACAGTCCACAAAACTCAAAAGGTTAAGAAGTTGAAGTACCCAAGCGAGTGAAGACCCCTCAGTCCCATTTGGGAGAGAGAAATAAGCAATCACAAGTAGGGAGGAAGGGAGAGACCTGGGAGGAAAAGTGGACAGAATAGGGAAGGAGTGTGGGGAGGAGAGGGGGCGTGATCTGGTATTGGCTGAGGGGAAAGGACTGAAGCCATGAGGTCCAGCAGAAAAAATGGAAACAGGAAACCTAGGGAGATAGGAGGTTGGGAAGAGAGCACCTTCCAGAATGCACCAGAGACCTGGGAGGTGAGAGACTCTCAGGACTCAAAAGGAGGGACCTTAGATGAAATGCATAACAATAGAGAGAGGGAACTTATAGAGCCCACCTCCAGCAAGAAGATGGGGCATGAAATGAGGGTGAGGGAGGCCATCCCATAGTCACAACTGACTCATAATTCTTCCTGTCTGAGAGAATTACAGGGATGGAAATGGAGAGAAGCCTGTGAAAAAGAAGGTACAGTGACAGGCCTAAAGTGAGATCCAGCTTAAAGGGAGGTCCCAAAACCTGAAACTATTACTGAGGATATGGAGTGCTCACAAAAAAGGGACCTAGCATGACCTCACTCTGGAAGACCCAACAAGCAGCTGAAAGTGTCAGATGCAGAAGCAGCTGAGCCCTTTTGTTGAGATAGGGAAGGCTTAAAGAAGCTGAGAAGGGCGATCCTGTAGGAGTTCCACCAGTTTCAATTAATTTGGACCCCTGAGATCTCTTAAACACTGGACCACTAAACAGGCACCATATACCAGCTGATATGAGATCACCAACACACATACAATAGAGGATTGTTGGGTCTGTGTTCATTCAGAGATGATGCACTTAACCCTCAGGAGACTGGAGACCTCAGGGAATTTAGAGGTCAGGTGGGATAGGGACATCCTTGTGGAGACATGGGGGTGGGGACGAGGTATGGGATGCAGAACAATTGGTCGGTGGACAGGGGTGGGGGGAATAAAATATGGTGTGTAAACAAGTTAATTAATTAATTAAAAAAGAAAAAATCCATATTTTAACTCCTCTTGACTATATGCATATGTACATTTTCAGACCAAAGATTTGGTGTTAAAAAATAGTTGCAACTTAGGTATATTGGTCTGAGAGTAGATTCCTTCCACAGTCCCTGATACTTTACTCTTCTAGACGTGGCATGTTGGTGTCTTTCTATGACAGTTTTTTTTTTTTTTTTTAATTATTAGGATAAGAAAAAAAAATGTTCATTCTTATGTTGAGCTGAAAAAACAAAAGGTTGGTATTGTGCATTTCAGACCCCTATTCTTTAGACATACATAGCTTAAGCACAGTTTATATTGCTGAAATTTGACACTTAATAGTGATCAAAAGTGGTATGTTATATAATATTATCATAGCACCATCGGTAAAAGGCAGAACCTATAGAAGCTGAAATATCCATATACAATTCCATGCCCCTTCACATTGCTTGAGCCTTGTCAAGTTATTTTTGGGTCATCTGTCATATTCCTTACCTAGAATCTGAATAAAGAGAAAAATAATTCCATTTTCTGAGAACAATCTAAAATAATGATCCAGGAAAAAAAAATCTATGCAACTACAACCACTTGTAAATTACCAAAAGAACCAAAAGGAGTGTTGGGAGAATAAATATAACCTCATTAAAAATTATGATTGAAAACTGAGTCTACACATATACATGACTGAGATCTTATCCCATGCCTCACACTAAATAAAATTTATTTTAAATGATCACAATTCTTAATTAACTGACAATTGTTAATGTAACTATATCATCCTAACAGGTTAATAAATTTCTTGAATCGACTGTCACTAAGATTTTTATTATTTCATTCCATCTAGGTATATTATTTTATTATACTAGTATAATAAAATTATAATATACTAGTATATTAACTTATTTTTTAATATTAGGCTAATTTGCCTAATATTCCTTTGTGAGAGAAAGCCAATGTGTTAATGTATAACAGAGCAAGTAGTGAACTATTGTTCTGTAAAAGTTGTGAAACTGCAAAACTCCAATATGGATTTTTTTCTAATAATAAACCACTATAGAAATTATTGACTATGAAACAACACTTTTTGTTAAAAAATACTTTCATATTGTTTTTGCAAATACCTCTTTAAAATTAACTATAATCTTTCTCTCACATACAAACACACAATCACACACACACACACGCACACTCACACACACACACACACACACACACACACACACACACACTTGTTTTTATGTCCAACTCTTGCTTTGATAAAGATTTCTCAAAGATTATCAATAGTTGTCTTCAGTAACACTTGAACTATAAAGAAGACTATAAAATCTTGTTTGTAAAAACCTATACTCCTAATTTTTTAAAAAATCTCTGTATTCTATTTTTTCAGATCTGGAAATTAAAATATAAAGCAATTAACAATCCGAACCAAAATCCATGAAGCATAGTTTATCTTCATTCATATTTTAGTGTCTTAAGACCGCTTGAGTGTTTTTGATTTCACTCTGTAACCTTCAGCCCCAGTGGATGTCCTTTACATAGTTTTCCAATATTTCTACTCATTCTCGGGTTTTATTTAGGAGTTAAGATTCATGGTGTTGTTAACATAAATCCTATTTTGACATGAAAAATATAGAAATAATATTTACATTTCTGAGTTTTTGAGTCTGAAAATAAATATATTTGTCACTGTGAAAACTTGTTAAATAGTAACATCAAGTTCATAAAAGGAGTCTTGTTAACTACTTTTTGAATGATAACAAATTTTTAGTTTTTGAATGATAAAATTTTAGTTTTAATTTAAAACTCTGTTGGACAAACAAAAATTACTCATTATTATATAAGATTTCGTGAAATCTAGAAGTATCAAGAGTTTATGGAGTTCACGCACTAAACTGGAAAGTCTGTTAACAGTGAGCAACAGATGAACTTGAGAGAAGATGAGGCAGTGTTTATATTATAGTGGTCTTGAATGCTATATGAGAGAAAATGTTTAAGATTTGAAGGTAACAGTAATGGGTTGGGAGATCAACATTTCATAAGTCTTACCAAAAACATGAAAATATACCCCAAAGTAGAGAGGAAAGGAGAGAATGAACTTAGGGATCCCCAAGTAAAAGGGGTTGGAAAAAGTGTAAGGGCCAGAGGGAATGGAGGTTACCAAGAGAACAAAGCCCTAAAACTCAACAGAGCAGAACTCACACTAACTCACAGAGACTAAAGCAGCAAGCAGAGGGCTCGATAAGGTTCTGCATCAGGTTCTTTCTCTATATATTCTGGCTTTTACTTTAGTATTTTCAGTTTGTTTTTCAGATTCCTGAATATGTGAAAGGTGGGCCTCTGGCTATTGAACCTTCTCTTGAACCTCTTCTTTTCTGTTGGTTTGCTTTGTCTAACAAACTTTGATGTGATAGTTTTTGTTTTATTTTATTTTATTGTATTTTGTTATGTTTGGTTGTTATTTGTTAGAAGCCTATTCTTTTCTAATGACAGACCAAAAAGGAGAGGATACAGGTGGGAAGGGTGGTGGGAGAAGTGGAAGGAGGGGTGACTAATCAGATATATAGTTGAAAAGAGAAATGATTTTTCTCTTTTTTCTTTTAATTAATCATTTTATTTGCTTACATTTCAAATGATATCCTCCTCCCGGTTACCCCTCCACAATCCTCCCATCCCATGCCCCTTACCCCCTCTCCTTTGCCTCTATGTTGGTGCTCCTCTATCCATTCACCCACTCGCTCTAGCATCCCCATACACTGGAGCATCAAATCTCCACAGGACCAAGTGTCTTCTATCCCACTGATGTTAGATAAGGCCATCCACTGCTACTTATGTAACTGGAGTGATGGATCCCTCCATGTATACTCTTTCTAGTAGAGATATGTAGCAGTAGGAAATGGGGAGCTGGGCGTAGCCACTAGAATTCCCATATGCCAGGAAAGCAAGAACCTCCCAGGATACAATGGGAATGATTTTAGACAAAATGTGTAACAAAGGGGGAATAGAACCTCTATAGAACACTTTCAGTGGATAGGCACAGCTCCCAGTTTGAGGGGTTGGGTTACCCACATGGCTCAAAATTTCTAACCCAGAATGTTCCTGCCCAAAGGAAAAAAGGAACAGAGACTGAAGGAAAGGCCATCTAGCAACCGCCCCACCTAAGGATTCATCTCATCTCATCTATAGACACCAAACCCAGACACTGTTGCTGATTTCAAGAAGTGCTTGCTGACAGGAGCCTGGTATGGCTGTTCCCTGAAAAGTTCTATCAGTACCTGACCAAGACAGATGCAGATACTCACAGCCAATCATTGGGCTGAGATTCAGTCCAATATTCAGGCGAACGACTGAAGGAGCAGAAGTGGATTAGAACCCCACAGAAAGAACCATCTCAACTAACCAGATCACTCAGAGCTCCCAGAGAGAAACTATTTTCAGTAAAAAGGAAAAAAAAAGACAAAAATGTGATTGTTTAAACACATGGCTCAATTGATTAAACATATTTATTAGCGTTGGTGTTCTTTTTTAAATGAAATTATAATGCACATCTCAAACAAGATTTTATAACTGGGAATGATGGTAATCATGCAAGTTCAACATTTATATGATGACAAAAGGACTTTGGGTTCAGCATAGGCTACTTAGAAGTTATAGTCTGAAAACAAAGAATCTCACAAAAACATAATTAGAAATTACTAACATAGTGTTTTAAATAACCCTTTAGATGAGGCATAGGGTACATCCAACAGAAAAGAGAAAGGCCATCATTTCTTATAATAAACTGAAGCAGAAAACTTCCCAAGTTAGGTGATGCTTATGAATCCTCAAAGAAAAACTGAATAACTGTTTTGGAATAAACTGATGAATGATGAGAGAGGGGGGGGAGAGACAAAGACAGACAGAGAGACAGAGAGAGAGACAAGAGAGAGATACAGAGAGAGAGATAAGCAAGGAAAATGTGACCTTCTTTGTGGAAGATGAAAAATAGAGAAGATATAGAGACATCGTCTGGTGTGAATGAACTGAGAAGGACAGGGACATGGAAGTGGTATCACTGAATCAAAGAGTTGTAGAAAATATATCACATTCATATGAAATCGCCCTTCTTGTGAAAACAGTAGGTGACAGTAGCTAGTCTTATGTGCATCTATTTTCTGCATATGGTCACCTCCAAAGGAAGCAAAGAAGACAGGTGAGGAAGTTTAGTCTCTTTGTCAGTTGGAATGGTAGCTTCCAGGTGGCACTTCTTAAGAGACGAGAACTTGTAACTTAAGTGCTGTTCGTAGAATGTCTCCTGTTAGGAATCACCTGTAAGCGAGCTCATATCTATAGATAAAAAAATTCTGGATCCATGACAAAATTAAAGTCAGCCTTAGATGTATCTGGGGATACAAACTAATGAATTCAGTCTGAAAGAATCACACTTGAACAGCCCATCTATTTTGTGCAGTAGAACATTTCTTTGATGCCATTCTCAATAGTCTATATAATTTACAGCTTTGTAGAATATCTGTACATTTCAAATTACCATAGAGGCTTCATATTTATTTCACATTATTTGTTTAGTCTTAAGTTCTAGGTAGTTCCTTTAATGTAGAATGCTATGGTTTTGACAAAAAGAGAGAGGAAATATCTTATTTCTATTATAATATCTATATATGGGTCTATATCTCTTATATGCACGTAGTTGTGAAGAAATGAGCAAGGTGTGTTACTTCACTGTACTCTTTAAAAAATGAAATAAACTCTGATCAATTTGGGGAATATGACAGCAAAACAAAGATAAAAGCATGTATATTACTTCCCTAGTTACAAATGATAAAATAGATAATTGGGTAGAGAACATCCAAACAGTAAGTTGTTTTCATAACTGACTTTAGCAGAGCATAAGTCATTGAGGACAATGGAGTTGTAATGAAAAATAGAACAGTTGCTGTTGGAAGAAGAGATGCTATTGCGTCTACATATAAAACAATACTGGACCTTACTTTCTGCAGATTAGAACAACTAATACAGAAGATCCATCTTCATGCAAGTATCAAAGTATTCTCTATTTAGATTGAATCATGTTAGAGTGTTAGATTTCCAAAGTTGCTGTTTAATTTGCTTTCTCAAACTAGAAAAAAACAAACAAACAAAAAAAAAAAACAAAAAACGTAGCAACAAATGGATTTTAGCTTGGATGAAGACAGACTTTCCAATTTGTGAAATGGTTGCTTAAATTTTTATTCTAAATTTATATGAAGCAAAATGAGCACCATCAGCTATTATATAATCAAATTATATATTATATATCAATCCTTTTTAATATTAAGTACTACTGAGTTGTGCAGCATCAAGTATTCAGCCAAGATTAATTTATCATGTAAAATAAATGTAACATTTCCTGTATAAGTATTTGCTTTTTTATTTAATAAATCATTAAAACTATGTATATAAGAAAGATATGTTTTAAAAATGTGTTTATGATTCACTATCAGTGTTTAATTCTGTATTTTTTCTATGTACCTATATAATCTGGGTCTAAAAATTTTCTCAAGCAAGGGCTAAGTGGATGACATTGAAAAGCCTTTCCTATCTAATTGGTTGATTATCATGGTCACAGTATTTAGGAGTCTGGATGCTAGCAACTGTTTCCTAGGGATGTATAGATTTGCAATACAAACAAACTCACTTTTGATGTGGGAATGGCTTTGAACACCAGACCTCTACCTGACAATATGGTCTCCATATTTATTAATAACTTTATGATTCTAGTGTTATTCAGGGGGAATGGATTTCTCTAAATGAGGTAAGCAGACCATACATTGCTTGTCATTATATTTAAAATTTGTGGAGAGATGCTATTACTGCTTGTAGCTCATCCTGCACCTCAGAAAAGCCAGGTTAATTCCAGCAAAGACTGTTCAGAAAGGAAGTCCTAACACCAGTGCAAAGAAGACTAAACACAGAGAAGTAAGTGTAAAAAAAAAAAAAAAAAAAGAGTAGAGAGATTGATGTAGCATGAATCCTGAGAGTTAACATCAAGATCTTAAAAATCAATTCCCTGCTTTATTCGGACCTAGTAGGATTCACTAAATACAGAGGCAATGTGATGGAAAGTCCCTGTTCTGAGCAAGATGAGAGGCATTCAATTCTGCTCTGACTATAGATAGATGGCATCAAAGAAAAGTCGTGAATCAGTAAATACGACGATAGAGAAAAGCAGAGGAGAGCCGATTTTCCTGTCACTTCTAGGTTTTCCAAAAGATGAATGATAGTAAAAGTAGTCTAGAAGAGCAAAAGACCATGCTTTTGAATGCAGTAAAAAAGGAAGACTTGCTGAAATGATCCAGCAGCACTTGGTGCAAGAATATTCAGTAACTGAGCTCCATTTGTGCAGATTACATCAACCTCTGCATTTTCTTTTACTATTAAACACACACACACACACACACACACACACACACACACACACACACACACACTCACTCACTCACTCACTCACTCACAGACAGACAGAGACAGACAACCAAAGAGGCAGACAGTCAGACAGGCAGAAACATGTATCTGTCTCAGAGTGCACTGGATCCTCAAAAGACTTCTCGGTTATCACACATAGCATGGGAAAACGATGGATGTCAAAATTCTACTCAGAATAAATGTTTCTTAGAAGCTAAATTTGTTTAATCATTTTTTCTTATTATTGCTAGTTTTGATTTTGTTTTGTTGAGTTAGCCAGTCAATATGATTCTTTTTTTTTAAACATTTATTTATTAATTATATGTAAATACACTGTAGCTGTCTTCAGACACTCCAGAAGAGGGAGTCAGATCTCATTACAGATGGTTATGAGCCACCATGTGGTTGCTGGGATTTGAACTCCGGACCTTTGGAAGAGCAGTCCGGTGCTCTTACCCACTGAGCCATCTCACCAGCCCCTCAATATGATTCTTAAGCAAGTACTAAATTTTTTTACCTAAACTATTAAACAAACACACACATATATAATATAACATATATAATCAAATTATATATCAATCCTTTTAAATATAATCTATGTAAAGGGAAGATGTATTTAAATCATTCTTTTTGCTGAAATAAACTGGTGTCTGGTATTATCTTAGGAAGTAAATTATTAAATACAGTTTAATCCTCTGGAGATTTGTCTTTACTTCAATCCCTCTGTCCTTCTCCATGATTTATGCTCTGCTAAAGTCAAATATGAAAACAACTTACTTTTGGGTATTTTTATGACAATTCTTGGGAGGCACCTTTTGCAGTATAATTCTTGAAACAAGATAACAGTCAACAGAGATTTAAAAAAAAAACTTCAAAAATAAAAATCTTATTTCTTCTTAGTTGTATCCCATAGCAATTCCAATGTAACAGTGCACATGCCATCCCCTTCTTGACTACATCCCCATTACACTTTTTACTTATAATTGTAATTAAAATTATGCATTATACTTTTGATAAATGAAAGTCTCATTTGAAACATAGACTAAAAGTAAGTCTTTCCAAATGATGAGAACAAACCGGACATACATTGAGGAGATTTTTAGTTCTATAAGTGTTCAATCGGTTATAAAATACAAGTTGTTTTAGAAAACTACCATTGGCAAATGGTTTCTATTTTTATCAATGTGAGATCCCCCCTACAGATGATAGATGGATTTTGCTGACTCATAGAGAATGCATATTTTTCCTAATATGACAATATTTAACCATGCTCTGGCATTACCATTAATTTTATTCCCTTTGTAGGGGTCTGTAGAAATTTCTTAATTTTGTCTTTATTGATATGAATGTAAACTTTTTACTTTAAATACATTTGAATAATTTAAAATGTGCCCTGAGAGTTAAAGTCCAGCCCTTTAACATATCTGAACAAACACAATCTCTAGTCTTGCTATAATGTAGTAAAGAAAGTCTTTGACATTTGAAAATAAGAAAGGACGCTCCTGTGCTTCAATAAAATTGGGGTTATAGAGGTGAACAAACAGAAAAATAGCTGTGTTGAAGTGTGTGTGCATGTGTGTGTGTGTGCGTGCGTGTATGTGAGTGTGTGTGATGTTGCATGTTAGCTTTTTAGGTTTCAAAAAAGACACTGCTTAGACCAAATATTGTTCTTTGTTGTCGACATTTCCTTCAAAATTCAAGTCACATGGGATGACATAAACTGGGGAGAACGCTTAGGCCACTCTTTCAGCAGCTTTTTTCTGCTTTTACTATTTATTATTACAGAAGTTGATGCTGTCTATCTACGTAAAATAAATATAACAAAAAACATGTATAGTCCCCTAATGCTTAGATGTTAATTTGCATATTTAGTATTTTGTTGAAATTTTCTTGTCACAATTTTTATTAATTACATCATGAATTCCATAAAAATAAGTCTTTAGGAAATTAATTAGACAGGTTAAAATGGATACCTTGCCTTGAAATTAGGAAACCCTGAACTTGACTTTCCAGGACCCACATTTCAAAGATGCTGGGTTTAGTAATTTATGCTTAAGTTCCAGTGCAAGCAACTTAATCACCTGGAATTTGTTGGTCTACTAGCAGAGACTGTTTGATAAGCTACAAGAGAGAGGAAGAACCAGTTTTGAAAATATAAGGACAACAGCACCCATAGTTTTCATATAAGTTATTGTAATCAAAAGGTGTCCTAACAGAACATTGGGCTACGAAACTGTGGTTTCTGGTTCCAAAAATTTTCAGCCTACAGTGTGTGATTCTTAGATCATTGTTATGAAATTTCCTAATGGAGGCCCTCTGTGTTTACTGGATTTCTGTCAATATGCATTTATATTTCCTTGTTATAGTCTTCCAATACTTTTCTGTCTCTAGCAGTCAGTTCATTTAGTAAGACAAATTCATGGTGTTTGGACAAGTCAAAAGACCAATGAAATCATAATAAGAATAATTACAAGAGGGCAAACAAATTGCCTCTCCCAATTGATGGTGAAGAACTGAAATGGAAAACTAGGAGACTCAAGGCACAAGGGTATAAGTGTACAAACTTCTCTGCAAGGACTATTTTTATTAGGATTCTTTTCATTACAGAGTTACAAGTTTGTACTTCAGTGATGATGCTTCAATCAAAGGCAAGCATGCTCATGGTCATATAAAGCCCATCATTTTTTTTTCCAGAAAATATCAGAAGCATGACAAATTGATTTTTCCTAACTATTCTCTAGAAACTGAGAACAGTCACGGACATCCTTGTACTCCTATCCACATTTGCTGGTTTTCCAAATTTCCTTTCTAAGAAATAACATCAGAAGTTCTCATGCCAGGATCACAAACCCATTATGCACTTACATCATCTTAACTCAAACACAACAATAATTGTGGAGAATAATCTAATTTTTCCTTATAATGTCTGAAAATGCTCATCACTTACTCAAAAACTATAGCTTATTTTGCAGAAGGAGATGGAGGAAATGAAATTTTAAAAAGTTTGAACTTGCAAACGTGGGATAATTTTAGCAAGTTCTAATGATAAAATCAATGTTTTATCTGTTCTTACCATAAATGTAAGGATATCAATACTAAAATGTAACATTATAGTTATAAAGCTAGGACATACCAAATTTATAAATAATTTGTGTTCTGAAAAATACTCTATTTTGGTCCTCACTGGGTTTACTTTTGAGGGTGTATCATGTTCCAGCAGCCCTTCTCCAGTGGTCCTCACAGTGCTTTGTAAAATCACAAAACTCCCCCCCCTCCTTCCCTTTGTCTATTCACTTTGTTTGCTATACCAAAATGCTATAACTTTTGTGGCTTCTATAAGCAGACTTTTCATTTCACATTTATAGAGGCTACGAATTCTGTGCTCAAGAGATTGGCAGCACAGAGAAAATTCCTTTCCTTTGTACTCTGGTGGCAAAGGCCTGGATAACTCTCTGGGTTTCCTTTTGTAAAGGTACTTATTTCATTCAGAAGTGCAGAGAGATCAAAATACAATCATTTCACCAAAAGTCCCAATTCTTATACTATCTCTTTCAAGGCTGATGTTTGTTCAGGTGAATATTGGTGGACTGTGGGATCTATTCCTTAGAATCTCTCTCATCATTGTTCATCATTCTACTCCTTCCATTGTAACTCATTAAGTAATGTGCATTTTCAGTGAGTGGAGGGGTTTCTCGAGCCTGCATGGCTAAATGACCTGCCATGGAGGCAAGAAGGCAGTTCAGCAAAACTCAATCAGTTTGTTGATTCAAACTTCAAGAGAATGACATCAAGTGCTTTATTTTAGTAAGATTTAGGTAAAGCACAATTTGGTGAAAACTATTTTGGTGATTAACTCCATCCATATATACAATAAAGAATACATAAATCTCCTTGAAGAACTAAGTAAGGTAAATATAGATGTCACATGATTACATAAAGAGTCCTTTGTCCATAAACAAAGATTTTATAGATGGACAGAGAAAAACAAATTTGCTATAAGGGTCTAGGGAAGGGTCCCACACCAGAAAAGTCTATGGCCACACAGTTAGAGCAAAGGTCTCCAGGCTATGAAGGACTTCCACGCCAGCTTTCTGGACAGATAACAGGTATTACAATCCTTCCATCTAAGGAATGATCCTATGTGCTTAACAGTCCACCTTCCCCTAGTGCTTTTCTTTGAGCACAAAGACCTCCGTGCCTCCTACAATTGAGGATCTTAAGTTGGTAACAAATCTCTAGGTAAATTACAGAAATGGGTAAAAAGTAAATCTTTCCCGAGCCCATAAATCGTCATAATAGAGAAAGAGAACAGTTTTACTTATGAAAAACAACAAAAATGAATAGGTGATGAACATCACAGGAAGCCTCCCGAAAGACTGAAAATTGCAACCTTTGATCTAGATAAATAGATGTAATTCATAAGCCTTTACATGATGAGCAGTAATTGATTCTCCAGTAAAAAAGACTTTGATGGGCCCATCAGTCAAATGCAGGTGATCACAGCTTTACCTAGCAGTTGATTGACTATCTTGGCTCTGTCTGGGGGAATTCCAGGCAATATTTTCAAAAGTAACTTCGTAACTTGGAGAAAGGTAGAGACAGACATTATATACTGCATTTCCTTGTGTTTATTTCTGAGAAATATTCCAAGCTATTGGGAAAGATTTCCCTGTATGAAAAAAAAGTTTCAATGGAAAAATTATCATTCAAAAGATTTGTATAAATTCCGAAGGCAGAACACATTTACAGATTCCCAAAAGACAAGGAAAAGAAAAGGGAGGATAACTTCTCCAAGCTTCAGCAGAAAGAAATCAAACAACTTGTAAAGTTTTATTGTTTTTTAAAATGGAAGCCTAAAAGACTGTAGAAATTTGGTTACCTTGAGAATATTGATTTTCTATTTTGCTCACTGATATATTTTTCTAAAATATCTGAATGTGCTATTTCAATTTTTATTTTTACTCCTTTTATGTACTTTTTTCCAAACCAAAGAGAATTATATACTCATATGTAGTTATTAACCTTTTAAATAGGTTAACCTTTATAAACAAGTTAAGAGTAAACATATGGACAAAGCAAACAATTGAACATATGACTGTTTATTAAAAAACTTGCTTTCTTTTCTCATATTTATTTCAATTCAGTAAATTTGTGTTTGGCTTTTCCATAAGGAGAAAGAAGCAATTAAAAAGACAAAATACAATCGCTCTTTTTTACAATGTTTGATAAAAGTCACATTAACCACATATCCTTCTGAAATTGTATATTTAAAATATGAGAAATAGCTTGTCCTCTAGTATATCAATTTTACAATAAAAGTTTTAAAATGATCTATAACATTATATATTCATTTATTCTTTCATTGTATGCATTTTAGTTGTTAAACAAAAAGTTACATTTTCAGGTCGCAAATTTTAATGAATGTTCATATCTCAAAATTATTTTGGCCAAAATGATGTCTGGATCACTAAATGCCCAGAGCGAATCTATTTCTAACTGAACCTTGCATCTAAGAATGGAACTCTTGTTGTGTATTACAAAAGAGAATCTCATTCCAAGAGCTATAGAATTAGATAACTCACTATACCTATGAAAGACATAAAGGAAATGTACATAACATATATCATACATGTTACTGAAGATTGAAGATTGTTATGTTACAGAAGATAAATGATTTTTCTAAAAAAGTCATAGAATATATTTTTAAAAATTAATTATAAGTACTCTAACTTAAGTAGTTAAATATGTAATAGCATAAGTTTTCAATTTAAATTAAAATATTGATAAGTAAAAACTAAATTTAACCATATAAATAAAATATACTGTAAACATTTTGATATTTTAGAAATCATGAATTTTTGTTTTTTGGGTTTTTTGTTTTGTTTTGTTTGGTTTGATTTGGATTTTGTTTTTGTAAATCAATCCATCATTGTAATCACTAATAGAGACATAATCCAATTTATAGACATATTCCTTTTTTAATAGGTTGTTAGAGCTCTTTTTTTAATTAATCATTTTATTCATGTACATTTTAAAAGATTTTGTCCTTCCACATTAACCCTCCAGAACCCCCCCCATCTCATTCCCTCTCTCATCTTCCCCTTTCCCTCTAAGAGGGTGCTCTCTAATCCACCTACCCACTCTCACTTCACCCCTCTAGTATCCCCCTTCAATGGGGCATAAAGCCTCCACAGGACCAAGGGTCTACCCTCTCACTGATGTCAGATAAGGCCACCCTTTGCTATATATTTATCTGGAGCCATGAATTCCTCCGTATATATATTTTGGTTGGAGGTTCAGTCACTGGGAGCTCAGGGTTGTCCAGTTAGTTGTTACTATTCTTTCTAGGGGATTGCTAACCCATTCAACTCCTTCAGTCCTTCCTCTAGCTCTTCCATTGGTGTTTGTGGGCTTATTCCAATGTTTGGCTGTATCTGAATAGGTCAGGTGCTGGTAGAACCTCTAAGGGAACAGCTACACCTGACTTCTGTCAGTAAGTGCTTAATAACATCAGCAATAGTGTCTGGGTTTGGTGTCTGCAGAGGTAATGGATCCCTAAGTGGGGCAGTCTCTGGATGGACTTTCCTTCAGTCTCTGCTCCATTTGTTGTCCCTGTCTTTCCTTTGGACAGGAATATTTCTGGGTTAACAATTTTGAGATAGGTGATGGTCCCATCTGTCAACTAGGGGCCAAGTCTATCTACTGAAAAGTGGTCTCCACAGCTTCTATCTCCCCTTTGTTTCATAACCCAGGATATGTGGAACTATCCTCAACAATCAAAGAACTTCTGGGGGAGTCACTTTACCTGAGCTCACAGTGTACTACAGAGCTATAGTGATCAAACAAACAAATGCATGATATTTGCCCAGCGACCAGCAAGTAGATCAATGGAATAGAATTGAAGACACAGAAATAAACCCACACACCTATGATCATTTGATTATCGACAAAGAAGCCAAAACCATGCAGTAGAAAATAAAAGAAAGCATTTTAAACTAAGGATCCTGGTTCAACTTTGAGTCAGCATGTAGAAGAATGCAAATTGAACCATTCTTATTTCCCTGTACAAAGCTCAAGTCCATGAGGATCAATGATCTCTACATAAAACCCCATACACTGAATCTAATAGACGAGAAAGTGGGAAACAACTTAGAAAACATCAGCACAGGGGAAAATTTCCTGAACAAAGCACCAATGGCTCAGGCTTTACAATCAACTATTGGCAAATGGAATCTCATAAAATTTCAAAGCTTCTGTAAAGCAAAGAATATTGTCAATAGGACAAAATGGCAAACTACAGATTGGGAAAAGATCTTCAGTAACCCTACATGTAATAGAGGGTTAATATTCAATATATACAAAGAACTCAAGAAGTTAGACTCCAGAAAACCAAATAACCCAATTTTTAAATGTTTTACAGAGCTTATCAAAGAATTCTCAATTTAGGCATCTCAAACAGCCTAGAAGCACTTAACGAAATGTTCAACATCCTTAGTCATCAGGGAAATGCAAATCAAAACAACCCTGAGTTTCCACCTTACACCAGTGAGAAGGGTTAAGATCTAAAGCACAGATGATAGCAGATGCTGCCAAGGATGTGGAAAAAGGAGAAATAATCCTCCATTGCTGGTGGGACTGCAAGCTGGTAAAACCACTTTGGAAATCAATCTGGCAGTTCCTCAGAAAACTGGAGATAGTTCTACCTGAAGACCCACCTATATGATTACTAGGCATATACCCCAAGGATGCTCCATTATATAACAAGGATAGAGTCTCCATCATGTTTATAGTAGCCTTATTAATAGTACCCAGAAGCTGGAATGAACCCAGATGTCCTTCAATAGAGGATAGGGAAAATATGGTGCATTCGCACAATGGAGCTGTTAAAAACAATGACTTCATGAAATTCTTAGGCAAATGGATGGAACTAGAAAATATCATCCTGATTGAGGTTACCCAGTCACAAAAGAACACACATAGTATGTATTCACTGATAAGTGGATACTAGCCCCAAAGCTCAGAATATCCAAGATACAAGTCACTATGCTGTCCACTCTCGCCCTACCTACACCCATTTTTGAAACATTAATAGTTTACTAGTACATGAAGTTCATTATTAAACTCATTTTTATTTATGTTTAAATTAACTCAATAAACCAATGGATGTACCATTAAGTGATGTGTTAACCTATTTCTTCATACATTTCACCATTTAATTTTGAAACTTATCTAACCATATATGTTCTTGCCTTTCCTCACAATTTCACCAAAATTTGGGGTATTACCAAGTATGTGAATATATTTATGATTTTTCTGAAAAACTTACATACAGTTTTTACATTTTACCATAAGTTGATCATGATGCAGAATCAATAGTCTATTCTTCTCTGACTGAAGAAGGGCCATGACAACAATTAAACTGCTTTTTCATGGGCTGTATCAGTTTGCTATGGTTGGATTTCAAACCGATAGTTTAGTAGTTTAAAACCACTACTCAAGTATGGCTTCTTAATTTCAAACAAGCAGATATTGAGTAGAAATGAACCATCTACAGTTAATTCCATTATGCAATCTTCATTAAGAACTTATGAGACCTTAGTTGCTCCAAGTAGACTAATTTCTGTGTAGTGAGATTTTTATAACCAGATACATTGACATGTTACCTGTGATATAGATACAGTTATTTTTCTATGACTTCTAAGTTTGTTAGATGAAGAGAAGGAAACATGTATAAAAACACTAGAAATATACATAATTCTTAAGGTTCGGGACTAATTCATCACATCTACTGCATTCTATCAGAAAATCCAGGGTACCGAATTAGAAATAACATAATATTTCAATTGGTGAGAATGTTCAAGGAAATCGGTGAGAGGAATAATGCCAACCATTTTGTAGTTATGTATGACAGAGCCAGAGACATCCCTAATGTATTTTGTCATTTCTCAAGAGAGAGGGTAATAAGAAATTCATCATTAATGAAAAACTGTGATTGTAAGATTAAATCAAATCACTGTAAATTATAGTATGAAATGCTACCTAGGCTGACTGAACATTTTGAAATGTGAGAAGTTTTATAAAAGAAACTTGATGAAATGAGACAAATTTTCTTTAAAAGAAACTCAAATAATATTGACACATTTTTCAAATATATATTAATATACACCTTCCATACCTTGACCACAATGCCCCTGTGATCCAGTATGATGAGTGCTTTATGAAAACAAACTGAAACACTATGTTCTAATGTGTTGAATGAAGCATTTACATTTTACAGGAAGTCATAAATACCAATTTTATAATTTATTTTTAAAATTATACCATTTGTTCGGTAACAATTTTTTAGAATCATAAGGAACAATATGTGCTTTCAAACTATACTTATAGAAGAAACTCATATATCATTTGAGATCTTTTTAGCAATATTTAGAATATACAATATTCTTCTGATTTTTCTTTCAAATAAAAATGCTTTACTGTAATTATTCTTTAAACTCTCTTCATTATTAAAATGGAATATCCTTTTATTGTACAGCTATGTGGTGGAATAAAAATAGAGATTTATAAATTTATGTCTACTTTGAATAACAAATCTTGATGATGTTAAATAATACATACATACCTAATGTCTTTAACATTTTCATAAATAGACATAGTTTATGCATAGACAGGGAAGTTGGATTATTTTGTATGATATAGCATTGATTACTAATACATTCCTTTTACTCACAATTCATGCCAGAGGTCATAGCTCTCAACATCACAGAAAGTGATACACATTAATTGGAATTCAGATAACAGATTTATAAGACAACTATTAATTTCTATTTTACTCTGAAAAAGTCAAAATTATCAGTGCACAATATTATATCGAGTATTTACATATTTGAGTAAACTTTATAATATTTTTTCACAGTAGACAGGCTATTATGAGGTCCCTTCAAAAATGTTCAAGGTGTCTGCCATATCTCTCTATGTTCATCCATTCTGAATTGAGGTCTAGCTTTAGTTTAGCTTTATACTTTCTTTTTTTTAATTGGATATTTTATTTATTTACATTTCAAATGATATCCTCTTTCCCTGTTTCCCCTCTAGAAACCCCTTGCTTCTATGAGGGTACTCTCCCACCCACCCACCCACCCCCTCCTCACTGCCCTAGCATTTCCCTACACTGGAGCATCGAGCCATCATAGGACCAAGGGCCTCTCTTCCCATTGATGCCATTCAAGGCCATCCTCTGCTACATACATGGTTGGAGCCATCGGTCCCCTCCATGTGTCCTCTCCTTGGCTGGTGGTTTAGACCCTGAGAGATTTGGTTGGTTGACATTGTTGTTCTTTGTATGGGGTTACAAACCCCTTTAAGTCCTTTAGTTCTTTCTCTAACTTCTCCATTGGGGACATGTGATCATTTCAATATTGGCTGTGAGCATCTGCCTCTGTATATGTCAGGCTCTGTCAGAACCTCTCAGGAGACAGCTGTATCAGGCTCCTGTCAACAAACACTTCTTGGCATCCACAGTAGTGTCTTGGTTTGGTGTCTATTTATGGGATGGGTCCCCAGGTAGGACAGTCTCTGGATGGCCTTTCTTTCAGTCTCTGCTACACATATTGTCCCTGTATTTCCTTTAGGTACGAGAAATTCTGGGTTAAAAATTTGCAGAAGAATAGGTGGCCCAATCCCCCAGCTGGACACCATGCCTAACCTCTGGATATGGTCTCTACCAGTTCCCCCCCCCCACCTTTTTGTAGGGCATTTCAACTAATCTCATTCCCCTGGGAGCCTCTTGCTTTCCTGGCATCTGGGACTTGCTGGTGGTTACCCCCAGTTACTCATCTCCCATTGCTACACATATTTGCTCAAATTCCTGTCCCTCTATCTATCATCCTGGTCTCCTCCCATACCTGATCTTGCCTGCCTTATTTCCTTTCAAGTTTTCCTAGTATCATTTGTCAGAAAGAATATTCTCTTGCTACGTTTTTCCTTAGCAGTCTTTGAATGTGTTGAAAATACATGTGTGCATATTTATAACTGGAACCACTATCTAATATTTTTCTATGTCCTTCATTATATCATTATAATATAATTATAATATGGGAAAGAATAAAGCCTAATAGTCAAATGTAATTTATATATATATATATATATATATATATATATATATATCCATTTTATTTTGTCTCTATTATTTCTCAACTTTTATTAGTTCTCTTGAGAAATTTTGCAATGTATTTTGACTTTTTTCATCCATAATCAATGATGTGGATAGTTTCTAAGGATGATATCCATCTATGACCTTGTGCCTTTCCATGCACATTTATGTACATGTACCCCATAGAATAACATATAGACTTTTGCTCACATAAACATGAACCTGCACATATGCACGTGTGCGTGCGTGCGCGTGCGCACACACACACACACACACACACACACACACACACACACACACACACTTTTCTTTACCCATAGTTCACTTACTACAGCTCTAGTTATCCATCATCACATTCTCAAAATACTAAAGAGGGATTTACATACATTTAGGAAATTCACAAATTTCAAAAATCAGGCCATCATTTTGGGTAGCATCATAACCTCTGAGGTATCCTTTGCTATCTACCTCTGTCCTGCTTGGGGTGTGAATCATTCTTACTTTCACTGTATCTACTTGTTTTGTACTGCTGGTCTGTTAATTTATTAGTAGCCTTCTAATTGCTAGATCAATTATCACATTACAGCTCCTTGGCAACCCTGATATATAGAATAGTGCCAAGTCATTTACCTTGCCCCATCATGCAAAGTTACACATACAGAGTAGTAAGTGAGGGACACATGCACATAACTCTCCTTAAAATATATTGTTATGTGCTCTACTTTACTGGTAAGCATTGCCAATTTCTTAGAGCATGTAATTGATATATTAAACTTTGTAAAGTATATAAAAATGTATTATACATAGTTTGCAGCTCTAATTTAAAGAATTTCACCAAAATTACAGAATATTTTTGCATCCAAGATCGTAGGCAGTACACAGATGGAAAGGTTGAGGAACATGTTGAAGTCCTGATTATTTGTTTGGCTCTCATATTATTTCTCAAGCACTCGTCTGGTATCAAATAAGAACCACCAGGGAACTTGTTAAAATGCATGTCTTGGGCAATAGCAATGCCAAGTATAACATAATTTGAAGAAGATGGGACATTTAACAAGTTTTCCAGGTTACTCTTAGGCACAAAATATTTGAAGAACAGTGCCAAAGAGATCCTGAGTAAACAACTCTCTCCCTTTATTTCTCTTACTTATTGAATAAGCTACATGCAAGGCATGTGGGCTTATAAGTGATTTCCTGGGCATTTCTACTGGGGTTTGGGCTACAGATTTCACAACCAAGACATCACAAGTTTAGAGCTGGATTATGTTTTGACTTTTGTGCCTCTTGGAAATTTTTCTCCCCTTTGGCTATTTTTAGTCTTACTGCAAACAAGAAAAACAGAATTACTATGCTTGTCCTTTTATGAATATCCAAGGGAAAGATAAAGTTGGTCAATTTGCACACACAATTTATTGATAAGTTTTATTGCTACTTCACTTCCAACAACACTGTTTCTGAAAATAGTGAGAACAAAGGTTATTTAAAATGAAAACTCAGATTCTAAAGACTTAAAAAATATGTTGAAATATACTCAAACATCTGTGTTTGGAGACTTGGTGTGATATTATTTTTCTCAGGACATATATGGAATATATACTTGCAATATTTAGAATATATATGTATATATAGTAGTTTAAGTATATAATAGTTTTTATGAATTTTTATTTCTTAGGCTTTAAATATGAAATTATCTTATTTAATTGATCCTTTATAGTTATACATCTAGAAACTCTATACTATAAAATGTGATGTTTATGAAAATGATAAAATAATGTTTGTGACCACCATTAAAAGTTGTGTGTATTTTAACATTTAAGAGGCATTGTTTCTCACACAAAATGCAGTAATGTATTCTACATTTTTAAAAAAATCTTGAGAGTGTAAGTGTGTGGGAGCAAGAAGAAAGGATTACTGACACCTATGGAATAGTCAGTCATAGCTAACTTATGGAGTTCCAGAATACTTTTGGGCATTGTCTCCAAAAAAAACAAAACAAAAAAAAAAAAGCAAAACAAAAAAAACAACAACAACAACAAAAATAAAACAGTAGAAGGTACTTTGTATAAGTAAGACACCCGGTGTTGAACCTTAGTCTTCAACACATGTATGCAAACACACACACTTACACTCTCACACCCTCACACACTCACACACACACCAAGTTAGAGAATTTCAGGGTACATTTTATTCACTTTTCCTTAGAATTCTGTTTGTTTTGTATTATTTGCTTATTTACATTCAAATGTTCTCCCTTTTCTTGATTTCCCCTCTACAAATTCTTTACCCTATCACCTCCCTTTGCTTCTGAAAGGGAGCACCTCACCCACTCAATCCCACCACACCACACTAGTATTCCCCTTTCTTTTTTAAAATGTTTTTTATTAGGTATTTTCCTCATTTACCTTTTCAATGCTATCCCAAAATTTCCACATACATTCCCCCCCCCTCCCTTACCCACCCACTCTCACTTTCTGGCCCTGGCATTCCCCTGTACTGGGGCATATAAAGTTTGCATGACCAATGGGCCTCTCTTTCCAGTGATGGCTGACTAGGCCATCTTTTGATACATATGCAGCTAGAGTCAAGAGCTCCGGGGTACTGGTTAGTTCATAATGTTGTTCCACCTATAGGGTTGCAGATCCCTTTAGCTCCTTGGGTACTTTCTCTAGCTCCTCCATTAGGGGCCCTGTGATCCATCCAATAGCTGACTGTGAGCATCCACTTCTGTGTTTGCTAGGCCCCTGCATAGTCTCACAAGAGACAGCCATATCTGGGTCCTTTCAGCAAAACCTTGCTAGTGTATGCAATGGTGTCAGCGTTTGGAAGCTGATTATGGGATGGATCCCTGGATATGGCAGTCTCTAGAGGGTCCATCCTTTTGTCTTAGCTCCAAATTTTGTATCTGTAACTCCTTCCATGGGTTTTTTGTTCCCAATTCTAGGAAGGGGCAAAGTGTCCAAACTTTGGTCTTCGTTCTTCTTTAGTTTCATGTGTTTCACAAATTGTAACTTATATCTTGTGTATTCTGAGTTCCTGGGCTAATATCCACTTATCAGTGAGTATATATCAGTTAAGTTCTTTTGTGATTGGGTTACCTCACTCAGGATGATGCCCTCCAGGTCCAACCATTTGCCTAGGAATTTCATAAATTCATTCTTTATAATAGCTGACTAGTACTCCATTGTGTAAATGTACCACATTCATTCATGCATTCCTCTGTTGAGGGACATCTGGGTTTTTTCCTGCTTCTGGATATTATAAATAAGACTGCAATGAACATAGTGGAGCATGTGTCTTTCTTACCAGTTGGAACATCTTCTGGATATATGCCCAGGAGACATTGCTGGATCATCCGGTAGTACTACGTCCAATTTTCTGAGGAACCGCCAGACTGATTTCCAGAGTGGTTGTATGAGCTTGCAATCCCACCAACAATGGAGGAGTGTTCCTCTTTCTCCACATCCTCGCCAGCATCTGCTGTCCCTGAATTTTTTATCTTAGCCATTCTGACTGGTGTGAGGTGGAATCTCAGGGTTGTTTTGATTTGCATTTCCCTGATGGTTAAGGATGCTGAACATTTTTTTCAGATGCTTCTCAGCCATTTAGTATTTCTCAGGTGAGAATTCTTTGTTTAGCTCTGAGCCCCATTTTTAATTGGGTTACTTGACTTTCTGTAGTCCACCTTAATTGTGGACTACTTAATTGTGGCTTCATTGTAGTCCACCTTATTGAGTTCTTTATATTTATTGGATATTAGTGCCCTATCTGATTTAGGATAGGTAAAGATCCTTTCCCAATCTGTTGGTGGCCTTTTTGTCTTATTGACAGTGTCTTTTGCCTTACAGAAGCTTTGCAGTTTTGTGAGGTCCCATTTGTCAATTCTCTATCTTGACTTGAAGTTCTTATCATACAGATCTTTCACTTCCTTAGTTAGAGTCACGCCAAGGTATTTTATATTATTTGTGACTATTGAGAAGTGTGTTGTTTCCCTACTTTCTTTCTCAGCCTGTTTATTCTTTGTCTAGAGAAAGGCCATTGACTTTTTGAGTTAAATTTATATTCAGCTAATTCACCAAAGCTATTTATCAGGTTTAGGAGTTCTCTGGTGGAATTTTTGGGGTCACTTATATATACTATCATATCATCTGCAAAAAGTGATATTTTGATTTCTTCCTTTCCAATTTGTATCCCCTTGATCTCCTTTTGTTTTCGAATTGCTGTGGCTAGGACTTCAAGTACAATGTTGAATAGGTAGGGAGAAATTGGGCAGCGTTTTCTAGTCCCTGATTTTAGTGCGATTGCTTCCAGCTTTTCACCATTTACTTTGATATTACCTACTGGTTTGCTGTAGATTGCATTTATCATGTTTAGGTTTGGACCTTGAATTCCTGATCTTTCCAAGACTTTTGTCATGAATGGGTGTTGGATTATGTCAAATGCTTTCTCCACATCTAATGAGATGATCATGTGGTTTTTGTCTTTGAGTTTGTTTATATAATGGATTATGTTGATGGATTTCCATATGTTAAACCATCCCTGCATCTCTGGATTGAAAATAACTTGGTCAGTATAGATGATTTTTTTAATGTGTTCTTGATTCGGTTATTGAGAATTTTATTGAGTATTTTTGCATCGATATTCATAAGGGAAATTGGTCTGAAGTTCTCTATCTTTGTTGGATCTTTCTGTAGTTTAGGCATCAGAGTAATTGTGGCTTCATTGAATGAGTTGGATAGAGTACCTTCTACTTCTATTTTGTGGAATAGATTGTGAAAAACTGGAATTAGATCTTCTTTGAAGGTCTGATAGAACTCTGCACTAAACCCATCTGGTCCTGGCCTTTTTTTTTTTTTTTTTTTTTTTTTTTTTTGGTTGGGAGACTATTAATGATAGCTTCTATTTCTTTAGGGGATATGGGACTGTTTAGATCCTTAACTTGATCCTGATTTAACTTTGGTACCTGGTATCTGTCTAGAAATTTGTCCATTTCATCCATGTTTTCCAGTTTTGTTGAGTATAGCCTTTTGTAGAAGGATCTGATGGTGTTTTGGATTTCTTCAGGATCTGTTGTTATGTCTCCCTTTTCATTTCTGATTTTGTTAATTAGGATGTTGTCCAATATCTGGTGTTAGAACCTGCCTCCTGGCAGAAGTTTTGTTCCACTCACCAGAGGTCCTAAGATCCCTTGGAGAGTCCTCTGGGAACCTTGGGGGTGTCTGCACACTCTGAGCCCAAGGTGCCCTGGTGCTGGTGCTGGTGCCGACTGGAAGGGACTTGTGACCCTGGTCAGGCCGGGTTTTCTGCTTCCCTAATTAATGCTGTCTCAGGTCCCTCGCAATTGGATTGGAGCAGCAGTTGTGTTCCACTCACCAGAGGTCCTAAGATCCCGTGGAGAGTCCTGTGGGGACCTTGGGTGTATCTGTAGACTCTGCACCCAAGGTGAGTTGGTGCTGGTGCTGACCAGAAGGGCAGTATTCCCCTTTCCTGGAGGAAAGTTTCTACAGGATTAAGTACATTTTTTGGAAAAGGCATTCTTCTGCTCTATATGTAGCAGGGGGCCTCAGATCAACCCATGTACTCTTTTGTTGAAAGCTTAGCTTCAGGGAGCTCACAGGGCCTGGAGTACTTAATACTGTTGTTATTCCTATGGGGTTGCAATGCAATTCAACTCCTTTAGTTCTTCCCCTAAGTTTTCTGTAGGCATTCCAGTTCTCAAATCAATGGATGGCTGTAAGTATCTGCATCTGTTACATAAGCAGTTGGAGCCATGGTTCCGTCCATGTGTACTCTTACTCTTTTAACTATATATAATAATTGTTGAGGATATACATATGCTTTGAGTTCTGTATTTTGGGCATTTACAAATGCCCATTTATTTAATATTTTTGAAAATATTCATTTTATTGTACATACATGATTGTATTCCAGCATGCATGTATGTGTGTCTGGTCCCTATAGAGTCCAAAAGAGATTATTGTGTCCCTGATTACCGGACCCGAAGTTACAAATGTTTGTGAGCCATGATCTTGTTCTAGCAAATGAATCATGGCCTTCTGAAGAGTATCAAGTATTATTAACCATTTGGACTGTCATTTCAGCCCTTAGTTAATCTTCTTAATACACTAATATCCAGTTATTATTTTTCTTCCAATTTATGTTTATGTAGGAAATATTAAACACATATTAAAGTAATACTTTTAGCAGACTCTTTAGGCTTTAGGAAGCAAAGCCATGATCCTAGTATATGCTTTGTTCTTTCAGAAATGCTGATTTTAGAATTAGTAACAGGAACCCCCCAATCAGAGGACATCACACTTTCTCTATTTCATTTAAAATGAGCACCTGGGTCACAAAAGTAGAATTATATCTCTTTCATCTTTGCACCATCAACATGGTATAGATTGTTTTTTTTAAGTAAATGAAAAGTTCCTTGCAGCAGTTTGATGTGTAGAGAAATAAATATAATAGACATCTTTTGAAGCTGATGTGTTTGTGTGCGCTGGATGATTTCTGTACCTCTTTCATATTGTAGTCCCAGTATTACTTTGAAGCACTATTAAAGATGATTTTTCCACCACAGAACAGTAGAAACATAATTGGTATTTTACTGCACTTTTATGTTATATTGGTATATCATGGAAGTTTAAAATTGACATGTCATTGAATAAATATAAACTATATTCTTCATCTGTACCATTCTACCTATAAAGTTCAAAGCATTGGTTGTCTGAGTTTATAAAATTTCTACTAGATGGAATGGTTAGAGTCACTCCATAGAATCAATGTCACACATACCATGTGGGTTGATAGATTTTTTTTTTCACATCAAACTGTCATCTTGACTCTGATGTTACATTATATTTGGTGCCTCAACAGTGACTCAAATAGTTATTTTTTACAGCTGGTGTCCTACCACAAAATAACTCAGTATATTTTGATCACTCAGTTAACTGTTTACTGCTATCCAAAAGCTTTAGGTTTTCATCTTAAGTACAAGTCTAAAATTGTTTAGCTATTCTTTTATGGTAGCATATATTAAAAAGCAGACTGACACAAAGGAATCTCTATCTCCTGAAATATTTTAGAAGTCTGGATTTATTTGTTGATGTCCCATTTTATTTTATATCTATTCATTTTTTATATTAGTTTTGGCTCAACTCAAAATGATGTTTTATTATAACTATTTACATGTGTGGTCCTTAAGAGCTGAATGATAAGGAACATTTGTTATACGTGTGAGAGTTTATATTCACAAGCAAGAGAACACATGTATGTTAAAATATTAGTTATAAAAATCTTTTTCATAAAATTGAGTACTTATGATTGCTGTGTGGTGCTTTTCCCATTTTGAGAAATATGCCCAGACTCGGGTTAGAACACCTTTTGACTTCTTTTGTTCCACAGGGAGTTAATATAGGATAAAGAAAGACTTGAAGTTATGCTAGAGAACACAGATCCTAAAAGTTTAATTTTCTCATGAAAACAAAAAGAATAGTGATTTAGAAATTGATAAAGAGTCAAAATTATAATTATATATGTGAAGCAATGTTTGTTTATATCTGTGTGCTTTTTTATATGTAGAAAATTAAATTTAATGTGTTATGAAAAAACACAGGTACAAAAAGTAAATAAAAGTGTTATACATTATCATGAGTACTATGCTATTTCAAATAGGATATAATGCAAGAAGGTGTCTATTTTGAAGTTTATAGATCATAAAAATTATCAACGGTAAACAAACAGAGGCTTAGAGACCTATTATGTTATTTTTGTAACAACGCAGTGATAACGGAGCTCTGTGCTGAGACATATCCATGTGCTAATAGGAAAGGATGGATTGGATCTGAAAGAATTTAAATAGAGAATTAGTAACAGTTGATAAGTTGCTAAATTGGTTAGGAGGCTAAGTAGCAGGAAAGGGAACAATACTCCTGGGTGATGACTCAGTTACTGGCATGTGATAGAGGAGCTCATACATAGGGCAACAGCAGCACTGAAAGATGCTGAAGGAGATTTAGGACATCAGTGTACCTTTGTAAATCATGCAGCAGGGTGATAAAGTTAGGCCAAATGATAGGGCAAATAACAGACACAAATGAATGAGGAGTTATGGACTGTGTAGATGGCATTGGTCACTTTTAAGCTGAAGATTATGTAACATGCCTTTTGTGAGTTTTGCTTTTTCTCAGACAAAAATACTTGATGGACATTTCTGAAAGTCAGTGTGTATGCCTGTAAATTACTATTTTAAAACAGGTGTATATTTCTCTGAATTTATGTACAATACATTGAACTACTCCCTTCTAACAAGCATTAAATAAGTCTTTGCATGTTTCTCAAAAAATGCAGCAGAAACAAACCTCTGCCCTTCATATTCTAGACTTTCCATGATTTTCAGAGCACTCTCTCATTTCTACTTCACCTTTGTTTGCTATTCCTTGCCTCTAGAGTACTGCCATTCATTCATCTGCTTGGTTCCCCTTTCCTATTGTCTTCTGGACATCCTTCATACTTGCATTACACACATGAGTTCTGAAAGAGGTGAACAACCAAAGGAATCAATAATGTTCAAGATTTAATTTCATCCATCTTTGGCACCTCACAGAGTAGCTATAAATATTAGCATAAAATGAGCTATAGGTGAACATGTTTATCATACAACATGAGTGAAAAGAAAGAATTGAAGAGCCCGAGGGGAAGCACATGAAAGAAATGCTCTCTCTCTCTCTCTCTCTCTCTCTCTCTCTCTCTCTCCCTCTCTCTCTCTCGGTGTGTGTGTGTGTGTGTGTGTGTGTGTGTGTGTGTGTATGCGCGCGTGTGCCCGCACGTGCACTGTAGTACAGTATTTGTATCTGTTTATGTTTCCTGTGCATGACCTTGTATCCAATTACATCAAATCAGGGATCATCTTCTATTTCAATCCATCATATGTCAAGGCAGCTCTTTCACTGAATCAGAAGTTCACAATTTTGGTTAACCTGGCACCTGATATCTACTTTACTCTAGACTTTCTTCCTCTGTAGCTGAGGAAACAGGCATGCTTTCATACCTAGATTTAAAAAAAAAAATGTAATTGTTAGGGATTTGAAATCTGGAAGTTATATATGGATATCCAATGGTTTTCTATTGAAGCATCTCCCTCAAATCTCAATTAAATTTTTGATAGAAATGATTACACATACTTTTAAATTGTCTTGAGACCTGTCAATCTGTCAGCCTGAACTGAGAACCATGGAAGACGGTTATAATTTCCTTTACTTGGTTTATATGTTACAAAATTCATGCAAATAATGTAAGGAACATTTCTACTATCATTTATCTTTCATTTACAGGAAGTACTAAAAAAGAGGGCCAACAGAAAAGCAGAACACAATCTGAATTTGTGTTTCTAAATTAATAAATTTAAAAGGATTTTGGAGTCACTTTCAAAGTCATGGTGCAAAATAAATAATACCCTACTGTTTGCACTGTGTGGGTGAGATGTATCATACAGGGTATCTTGTACAATGATGTAATAGCTGTATAAATATATTGGCATCACCTAGAATAAACAGCTGCTCATTTCTACGAGGAGATTTTACCCATTATCTAAAACCTCTTTTCTCAGTATACCTTGAGTGATGCAAAGGAAAGTACATTTATTTTAAGGTCTTGTAGCTAAGAAAAAGAACTCTAAATTAACTTTAACACTGCTCTCTATACGAAAGTGATCTCTAAACATTGTGTGTATTGTAAGGGTTTGTTATCCTGAGAAATTGATCATGTTATCTTATGATTATGAATATCATTACTCTATGTTGTTTGGTATTGTATTAATAATCCTTAATTCTAATGAGTACAAGTGAAATAAAAGTTTTGTCTTGAAGATCAAAAAAATCATATCTTCCTCACAAAAATTATTTAAGTATATTTTGCTGTGTTCACTTACTATAGCACAAACCCTCCTGCAATAGTAGTTCATTTGAATTTACATGATTCCTGTAATAGTAATGTTTTCTTAGAGCTATATGTGGAGTTATAGGTAATTTTTGATTGATATTCTATGAAATTTTTCATTTAAGACCATTAATAAGAAAAATATTAAGTGTTTAGATTTGGAGAATATATATGAAATGTTACAGGGATATTAAATATTCTAAAAGACTTGAATGTTTAGTGTTTGACAGTAAATATAATGCCAATTACATTCAAGTACACACACTCAAATTCATTCAAATCCATTTATAAAATCTGGGTCTGTGGAAATTCGGTTGAATAATAAAATGAGATAGCATTGGATGAGGGTCAACTAGTGAAAAACACAATAAGATATGACCATTTAAAAAAGAAGGCTTCTAGGCAGTATGCAGTCTAAGAGTAAGCCTGGTGTCAGGAGTTATTTCTGTAGTGCAGATTGAATCTTGTGGGTTTTTTTAAATTTATACCTATTGTTTATTAAACTATATATTTAGTGGTAAAGAAACAAACTTTGGAATCAGTATTAGGAGTAATTTGTCAGACTATGAGTAGTGTGACTAATGGTAGTTATATCTGGGAGAATATTGAGAGATTTGATGAACTAGAGGTAGGAGAGTGAATTGAGCATGGTGGCACATGGGTGTTGGGGGGGGTGTTCCAGGAGAGGTAGTTCTTTTGCTATAGGATATACTATGAACACCTGTGTTCATAAATTAAGTTTTTACTAATTGATCAATATAAAAGCATTATGCTACTCTGAGTATTTTTTATACTCTACTCATAGTTTCTACTTTTTAAATGTAGAAAGCAAAAGGAAACAATTGTTACTAATATATATTTAATTCAAGTCTCTTAGTTTCTATGTCACCCTTAAGTTTAAGTGTAATTTTTAAAACTCTATATAAGTAATGCCACTTATACATTAAGGGAAATATTTTTTCCCAGAAATATCTACTTAAAAATTGCTTCTGCCCTGGAATCAAAGGAGAATCAGTATATTACTCAAGACTTATGAATAGCTCTTTTATTTTAATACTCTAAGCCTATAGTTCCATTTTAAATTTTGATTTTCATATAGAATTACTGTGTAAAAATACAACTACCTTGTATAATAAAAATTAATTTTATGTGTTTATAAAATATACCCTAAGACTCTATGTGCATTATTAAAATATTGGAGTAGTAAGGGTTAATAAAATCATATAAAATCAAAATTATTGTCATAGACGGTAGAAGAACTAGAACCAAGATGTGGAAAATGGAGTTAATAAATTTCCACTCAACATAAGGAAGGACTTCCAGCAATGAAAGCTATCCAAGCATAGAAAAGGCTGCATCTCAAATAGTCAGCTTCTTGTCATTGGAACTATTCAAGCAGAATCCAGATATATGACTGTCATTTAGGGATGGTGTGAATGTGGTGAAAAGTGAGACTGCATGACCTTTAAAGTCCCTTCAAACTCTGTTATGATTATAAGTAGATATCTGATGAAAAACAGTTCTCATTCAATGTGGCAAGACTGAAGTAACAAGCCCAGTATAATACAGTGAGAGAATAAATTGAAGGATTTGTTGTGATTGAGGAAAACAAGTATATTTTCTAAAATCTAGTAGCAATGAGTTACAGCATTAGACATTGCCATGAATCATGGCTTGGCATGAAGAGGACATATTGATTTAGTGCCTTACTTCCAGTCCATATGGAGTTACTTATCAAATGGCAGCAAGTGCTGGAAGTGTGCTAGGCTAGATATGCTGCCTAACTCCCAAACACTAGCTTTTGTCACTGTCCATATCGGAACACTTGCCTCAATATGCAACAGCAGATAGAAAAACCAATGAAAAAATCATGGAATGACTTCTGAACTACCACTATCATTTCAGGTAGAGGGTTTCACTACTGTTCTGTCACTTTCAAAATAAAAACAATAATAGAATTGAGGATTAAAATGTATTAAAATGAAATAGTTTGGATTGAAGTTTATCAGGCAGTGTTAAACATGTTCTGGGTTCAGGGTTTACACTCAATTAAAACTCAATAAAGACTTTTAGGTCCCCATTGCACCCTGGTCTGTATTGGGTGGTACTTTGCTAAGTTAAACTACATGGTCAAGACATGCTTCCGCTTTCAAATTAAATAGGTGGACAAAAGGACGGTGTCTACAAAGGGAAGTTAAAGTTATTTAATGTCTAAGCTTTCTCTTTTCCCATTGGCTTCTTTTCTTTGCATGCCTCAATAAGGATCCCAGTTACTCAAAGGTGGTATGATCTTTGTCTTTAGGTTTGAAGGAAACATTCCTGGGAAAACTTCACTCTATACTCAACTTTTTAAAGTGTCCTTTAAACTCTACATATAAGCATTTTGGAGAGTCTTCTCAGTTCCCCTTTCATTTTAAGACTGATACTCTTGACAATTTGTTTCTAGCAGCATAAGTCATATTAACCATATATTTTAAATACTTGTATGTCTCTAAGGCTGAAGTTCTTCATCTTCTGACTCTAATGTACTGGCATAATAAAACTACATACACATTATTATTCCCTAAGTGAAAATTATTTGTAGTGATTACTTTAGCAAGATAATTTAATATTTCAAGTTATCTCATTTTTAAAACAGATTTTATTTTTTGACCAAAGAAATCGTGAACTATAGTATAATGAAATAAAACAAAGCCATCACATCAAAGTTGAAAAAGACAAAACAACAGAAAGAAAAATTCCAAGAGAAAGGCATTATAGTCAAGGACCTTCTTCTTCACACACTCAGGAGTCCCATAAAAACACTAAACTAAAAACCATAGTATGTATAAAAAGAACTTGTTACAGATCAATGTAAGACCTGTGCTTGTTGCTTCAGTGTGTTTGAGTTCATATAACTTTTTCTCAGTTGGTTTATTATTGATAATTTTTACAATTATAAATATAAAATGCCTTTTATGAAAAATATACAATTTGAGTTATAACCAAAGAGATTTGGAATAATGAGTTGAATCATCATCTATAATCATAGCCGGGCATGGTGGTGCAGGCCTTTAATCCCAGCACTAGGGAGGCAGAGGCAGGTGGATTTTTGAGTTTGAGGCCAGCCTGTTCTACAAAGTGAGTTCCCGGAGTGCCAGGGCTATACAGAGAAACCCTGTCTCAAAGAAAAAACAAACAAACAAACAAACAAAAAACCAAAAAAACAAACAAACAAAAAACACAAAAACTATCATCTATAATCATAATGTGATTACACAAATGTAGGTAAAAGGTTTCCAGTTGTAGCAATAATGTTTAACTTGTGTTCGCTCTCTCTTTCCCCCATCTCTCGTGTGTGTGTGTGTGTGTGTGTGTGTGTGTGTGTGTGTGATGTGTGATAAGTATAATTAAATAAAGGGAGGCTATTAATTTGAGCGTGCTACATATGTGGGAAAGGTTGAGTTAGCATAGTAGATAGATTTTGGAGAAAGGAATGGTGAAAAAAGAGTTGTAGTTCCATTTTAAATAAAAGCATTCAAAAAGAAGAGCATATGCATAACCAAGAGGATTTAATAAAGTTTGAACAATTAAAAAGTATACATTAAAATTACATTTCAATTTTTGCTGTGCTGACTGAAAACAACTTTCATACACCAAGTTCTTTCTGTAATATAATGTAATTCAAACCAGAATGTAATGCTAGTTGTTGTATTGAGGCTAATACACATATCAGTCTATTTTTATTCTAGCAATAAAACCCTTTATATTTATCTCTCTTCAAGTAAACTTATAGTTAGTAATGTGTATTTAAATTAAAGCTTATCATCATAAACAGAAACATGCCTGAAGATAGATCCAGATATTTAGAATAGTTTTATTCACTACTTCACCTGCAAAATATCTATTTTCATACGTACATTAAAAGTAGACTAATATTTACATTGGGAACAAATAAAATTTATATTAATAAAACTAACTTGTATGATTTTTAATATGATAGTTTGTCTTACTTGGACCTTGAAATGCAGTCCATCATTGTAGTAACTTGTGACAAAATATTTTTGTAACATTACATTACAACCTACATAATTTAAGAAATGGCATGAGTTTAATTAGAAAATAATCAAAAGGTTATTTTTTTATTCCATACTATTCTTATTGAAGAAATAATAGCTTGACATCATTTTCACAATAATGGTGTTATCTTCTGGTTAATTCTCATGTGTATTGGATAATTAAAAACAGTGTGAATTTATTAATAATAACCAATCATTCCATTATTTGATATGAGAATGCAGAAAATAACAGTGAGTTCTTAATTAAGGCTACAAGAGGAATTAGGATGTGAATGGACATGAAGCAATAATGTTTACTGATTACTGATGTAAAAGTACTAAATACATGAATTTTATGGCTAGTAATTTCAGGTGAGATTCTAGGAAAATCAATTTTTTTCTTTTTTCATTTTTCTTTTTTTAGTACATATTTTCTTTATTTATATTTCAAATTTTATCCCCTTGCCTGGTTTCGCCTCCAAAACCCCCTATCCTATCCCACCCCCACCTGCTCACTAACTAACCTACCCTTGCTTCCCTGTCCTGGCATTTCCCTACACTAGGGTATGGAGCCTTCACAAGACCAAGGGCCTCTCCTCTCACTGATGTCCCACAGGGTCATCCTCTGTTACATATGCAGCTGGAGCCATGGGCCCCTCCATATGTACCCTTTGGTTGGTGGTTTAGTCCCTGGGAGCTCTGGGGGTATTGGTTAGTTCATATTGTTGTTCTTCCTATTGGGTTGCAAACCCCTTCAGCTCCTTAGGTCCTTTCTCTAGCTCCTCTGTTGGGGACCCTGTGTCCAGTCCAATGGATGGCTATGAGCATCCACTTCTGTATTTGGCAGAGCCTCTCAGGAGACAGCTATATCAGTCTCCTGTCAGCAACCACTTGTTTGTATCTACAACAGTGCTGGGTTTGGTAACTGTATATAGGATGGATTCCCAGGTGGGACAGTCTCTGGAAGGCCTTTCCTTCAGTTTCTGCTCCACAATTTTTCTCTACATCTCTTCCCTTGGGTATTTTAATCCCCATTTTAAGAAGGACAGAAGTATCCACACTTTGGTCTTCCTTCTTCATGAGCTTCATGTGGCCTGTGAATTATGAGTAGTCACCTACACTTTGCTTTTCACCCTTAAATTTATTTGGCTGCAATGGAAAGCAAATGAAGTTTGATAAAACTTCAAGACCCAAAACCTATGAAGACTATAAATTTCTATCATTCTCATTCAATTTAGTAATTGCTTCACATAACCAATGTTCTACATCTCACTCCTAGTCTTTAGAGATAGCAATTTTGACAGGACATGTGTTACAGTGTTACATATTTCTTTTGTAAACCATTTTAAATATCTCCTTGCTTTTTTGTTCAATACCATTTACTTAACCTCTAAGGACTTTCTGAAAGTCAGCATGGTCTGATGATTTCTCTTTTTGATGACTCAGCTGTGATTTTTTTTAAGATAATAAATATGAAATTTAAAGAAATTTGGTTTTATGGTCATTTTTCTTAAGATTTTTCTTTCTGTTTTATGAGGTTTGTTTTATTCACTGGTTTTTAAGTGCCTGTACTAACAATATCTTGTTCAGAAACTTCTTTCCTGTGTCAGTGAGTTCAAGGCTATTCACTTTCTTTTTTATCATGTTCAGTGTATCTGGATTTATGTTGCCATCTTTGATCCAATTTCAATTGAGTTTTGTCCAAGGTAAAAAGTATTGTTTTATTTGGCTTCTTCCACATACAGTCTTCCAGTTTAATCAGTACACTTAATTGAAGATGCTGCCATTTGTCTAGTAGGTAATTACTTCTTTATAAAAACTCATGTGTCTACAAGTGTGCTGATTTACATCTAGGTCTTCAATTTGTGTTACTAATGTATCTGGTTTTGTGTAATAACATGTTATTTTTATTACTGTACCTCTGTAGTAAAATTGGATGTCTGAGCTATTAATATGTTCACCAGTTCTTTCATTCTGAAGATTAATTTTAGCATTCTTGATTTGGGCTGTGTTTGTGTGTGTGTGTGTGTGTGTGTGTGTGTCCACATGAAGCGAAAATATCCTGTTAAGTTATATGACAAATTTTGTTACCAGGTGATAGGGATTTCGGCATTTGATTGGCATTTTTGATAAAATGGAGACAACTGTGCCATTTCTGACAAGGTAGGATGGCCCATTTTACTAAGTTCATTCTACAAACAGAGGGGCATATCAATCATTCTACATCATCTTCAATATTTTTGCAATGTTTTCAGCTTCTTAGCATATATCTCTCTCTCTTGATACATTAGAGTTAACCAAAATGTTTGTGTTCTGTCCAGAAATATCCTTTCCTCTGTCAATAACTTCAGTGTTCTTCCTCACTTTCTTTTCTATCAGATTCAACATACCTTGAGGTATTGTCTCGAGGACTTTGATCCACTTCAGGTTCAATTTTGTGCAGGGTGAAAAGTATGCATCTATTTTGATTCTTCTGGGTGCATCAATTCAATATGACCTGTACTATTTATTGAGTTGCTGTCATTTTTTTTTTAGGTTATTGGGTTTTATTTTATTTTATTTTTATTATTGATTATATTATTTATTTTCATGTAAATGTTATCCCCCTTCCTGGCTTCCCCTCCACAAACCATCCCCCCACTCCTCTTGCATCTATGAGGGTGCTTCCCTATACACTCTCTCCTCACCCCCAGAGCATTCTCCTACGTTGGGGCACTGAACATTCACAGAGCATTCAAGGGCCTCCCATCCCATTAATGCAAGATAAGGCAATCCTCTGCTGCATATGCAGCTGCAGTCAATGGTCCCTCCATGTGTACTCTTTGGTTGGTGGTTTAGTCCCTGGGAGCTCTGTTTGGTCTGTTTGGTTGATACTGTTGTTCTTCCTATTGGGTTGCAAACCTCTTCAGCTCCTTCAATCCTTCCCCTGAATCTTCCAATGGGATCCCATGCTCAGTCTAATGGTTGGCTACAAGCATCTGTATCTGTAGTGGTCAGGCTCTGGCAAAGGCTCTAAGGGTACAGCTATACCAAGCTCCTGTCAGCAAGAACTTCTTGGCACTAGCAATAATGTCTGGTTATGGTGTCTACAGATGGTAAAGAATCAACACAACCAGGATCTGGGACTTTGAGAAAATCGACAAGATAGATAAACCGTCAGCCAGCCAGGGGAAACAGGGGACACACAGAGACAGTATCCAAATTACCAAAATCAGAAATGAAAAGGGAGACATAACAACAGAAACTGAAGAAATTTTAAAAAATCATCATATTCAAATACAAAAGCCTATACAACAACAAAACTGGAAAATCTAGATGGAATGGATGATTATCTAGACAGCTCTCAGATATGAAAGTTAAATCAGGATCAGATAAACTATCTAAACAGTCCCGTAATGCCTAAAAAATAGAAGCAGTCATTAAAATTCTCCCAACCATAAAAGACCAAGACCAGATGGGTTTAGTGTAGAATTTTATCAGACCTTCAAAGAAGACCTAATATCAGTACTCTTCAAACTATTCCACAAAATAGAAACAGAAGGAACATTACCTAATTTGTTCTCTGAAGCCATAGTTAGATTTATACCTAAATCACACAAAGACCCAACAAAGAGAGAGAACTTCAGACCAATTTCTCTTATGGATATTGATGCAACAACAGTCAATAAAATTCTTGCTAACTGAATCCAAGAACACATCAAAAATATCATCCATCATGATTAAGTAGACTTCATCTCAGGGATTCAGGCATGTTTCAATAAACAGAAATTCATCAATGTAATCCACTATATAAGCAAACTCAAAGAAAGAAACACATGGTTATCTCATTAAATGCTGAAAAAGCATTTGGGAAATTCCGCATCCCTTCATGTTAAAAGTCTTAGAAAGATCAGGAATTCAAGGCCCATACCTAAACATAATAGAAGCATACACAGCAATTTAATAAGTTATTGTTAAAGATCCTGTTTGCTTGATTTCTTCCAGAGTCTCATTTGTATACTAAAAGGCCACTGATATGTGAGTATTATTATTTTTTATCCTGCTGGAAGTGTTTATTAACTTTTTGAGATTCCAGAATGAATTTTTAAGTCTCCCATTGACACAATTTTTATATATATTTTTATTACATATTTTCCTCAATTACATTTCCAATGCTATCCCAAAGGTCCCCCATACCCTCCCCCCCACTCCCCTACCCACTCATTCCCACTTTTTGGCCCTGGCATCCCCCTGTACTGGGGCATATAAAGTTTGCGTGTCCAATAGGCCTCTCTTTCCAGGGATGGCCTACTAGGACATTTTTTGATACATATGCAGCTAGAGTCAAGAGCTCCGGGGTACTGGTTAGTTCATAATGTTGCACCTACAGGGTTGCAGATCTCTTTAGCTCATTGGATACTTTCTCTAGCTCCTCCATTGGGAGCCCTGTGATCCATCCATTAGCTGACTGTGAGCATCCACTGATGTGTTTGCTAGGCCCTGGCCTAGACTCACAAGAGACAGCTATATCAGGGTCATTTCAGCAAACGCTTGCTAGTCTCTGTAACTCCTTCCATGGGTGATTGTCTCCAATTCTAAGAAGGGACAAAGTGTCCAAACTTTGGTCTTCATTCTTCTTCATTTTCATGTGTTTTACAAATTGTCTCTTATATCTCAGGTATACTAAGTTTCTGGGCTAATATCCACTTATCAGTGAGTACATATCATTTAAGTTCTATTATTGTGTGAGGTGCAATGTGTGCTTTGAGCTTTACTAAAGTGTCTTTAATGAATGTGGCTGCCCTTGCATTTTGAGCATAGATATTCAGAATTGAAAGTTCCTCTTGGAGGATTTTACCTTTGATGAGTATGAAGTGTCACTCCTTGTCTTTATTTATTTATTTATTTATTTTGATAACTTTGGGTTGGAAGTCGATTTTCTTCGATATTAGAATGGCTACTCCAGCTTGTTTTCTTCAGACCATTTGCTTGGAAAATTGTTTTCCAGCCTTTCACTCTGAGGTAGTGTCTGTCTTTTTAACCTGAGATGGGTTTCCTGTAAGCAGCAGAATGTTGGGTCTTGTTTGTGTGGCCAGTCTGTTAGTCTATGTCTTTTTATTGGGGAATTGAGTCCATTGATATTAAGAGATATTAAGGAAAAATAATTGTTGCTTCCTTTTATTTTTGTTGTTAGAGTTGGCATTCTGTTCTTTTGGTTGTCTTCTTTTTGGCTTCTTGCTTTTTCTAGGGCATGATTTCTGTCCTTATATTGTTTTTTTTTTTTTTTTTTTTTTTTTTTTCTGTTATTATCCTTTGAAGGGCTGGATTTGTGGAAAGATACTGTGTCAATTTGGTTTTGTCGTGGAATACTTTGGTTTCTCCATCTATGGTAATTGAGAGTTTGGCCAGGTATAGTAGCCTGGGCTGGCATTTGTGTTCTCTTAGTGTCTGTATATCATCTCCCTAGGCTCTTCTGGCTTTCATAGTCTCTACTGAAAAGTCTGGTGTAATTCTGATAGGCCTGCCTTCATATGTTACTTGACCTTTCTCCCTTACGGCTTTTAATATTCTCTCTTTATTTAGTGCATTTGCTGTTCCGATTATTATGTGTCGGGAGAAATTTCTTTTCTGGTCCAGTCTATTTGTAAGCTTCTTGTATGTTCATAGGCATGTCATTCTTTAGGTTTGTGAAGTTTTCTTCTATAATTTTGTTGAATATATTTGCTGGCCCTTTAAGTTGAAAATCTTCATTCTCATCAACTTCTATTATCCGTAGGTTTGGTCTTCTCATTTTTTCCCGGATTTCCTGGATGTTTTGAGTTAGGATCTTTTTGCGTTTTGTATTTTCTTTGATTGTTGTGCAGATGTTCTCTATGGAATCTTCTGCACCTGAGATTCTCTCTTCCATCTCTTGTATTCTGTTGCTGATGCTTGTATCTATGGTTGGTTCCAGATTTCTTTCCTAGGGTTTCTATCTCCAGCGTTGCCTCACTTTGTTTTTTTTTTTTTTTTTTTTTTTTTTTTTTAAATGTGTCTACTTCCCTTTTTATGTCTTGGATGGTTTTATTCAATTCCATCTCCTGTTTGGTCGTGTTTTCCTGCAATTCTTTAAGGAAATTTTGTGTATCCTCTTTAAGGTCTTCTACCTGTTTAGCTGTGTTCGCCTGTATTTCTTTAAGTGAGTTATTAAAGTCCTTCCTCATGTCCTCTACCATCATCATGAGATATGCTTTTAAATCCGGGTCTATCTCTTCGGGTGTGTTGGGTTACCCAGGACTAGGTAGGGTGGGAGTGCTGTGTTCTGATGATGGTGAGTGGTCTTGGTTTCTGTTAGTAAGATTCTTACATTTGCCTTTCGCCATCTGGTAATCTCTGGAGTTAATTGTTATAGTTGTCTCTGGTTAGAGCTTGTTCCTCAGGTGACTCTGTTAGCCTCTATCAGCAGACATGGGAGACTAGATCTCTCCTTAGTTTCAGTGTTCAGAGTATTCTCTGCAGGCAAGCTCATTCTTTCAGGGAAGATGCCCAGATATCTGGTGTTCAAACCTGCCTCCTGGCAGAAGTTATGTTCCACTCACCAGAGGTCTTAAGATGCCGTGGAGGGTCTGGTGAGGACCTTGGGGGTGTCTGGAAACTCCACATGAAAGGAACCCCGGTGCTGGAGTGGACCGGAAGGGCCATTTACACAATTATATCATCAGTAAATAAATATATTTGAATTCTTTCTTTCTAATTTGCATTCCTTTGCTCTCCTTCAGCTAAGAATTCAAGTACTGTATTGAATAGACATGGAGAGAGTATTTTTCTTGCTTTAGTGCCAATGCTTGGAGTCTCTCTCTACTAGGCGAATATCAGCTGTGGCCTTGCAAAATTTCTTCATTATATTGAAGTAAATCCTTCATTTCCCTAATCTCTAGAAATTTTGTCATAAAGAAATTTGGGATTTTTCCAACTCTAATGTACTATTTTGATTCTGTCTTCTTTTAAATGTGATGGACCTTCGGATCAGTCTGAAACCATCAAGATGACCAGATCATTCCTTACCACACACTTACTGAAAACTTAATATCACCTGCAACTTTAATGTATCTTTCTATGTTCTGTAGTATATGCAAAGACTGTAGCAATAAGGGCACTGACAATATGAAACTAGTTTTCCACCCTACTGTAAATTGTATTCATACATTTTCATGGTAAACCTTGAAATCATATATCACCATTGTTCTTCTAATGACTTATAAAGACCTGTGAAGGCTCAATGCCCCAGTGTAGGGGAAATCCAAGACAGGGAAGCAAGAGTGACAGCACCTTCCACTGAAGTCCAACAAGGCCATCCTCTGCCACATATGTGGCAATGCCATGGATTGCTCCATCTATATTCTTTGGTTGGTGGTCCAGTACCCTGGAGCTCGGGGGGTAGGGGGGAGAGAGTTCTGGCCAGTTGACAGTGTAGCTCCCTCCATGGGGCTGTAAACCCCCTCAACTCCTTCAGTCCCTTCATCTCCTAAATAGCAGTAAATATATCATGTGCTGAATTTCATAGAAATGTAAAATGGTAGCACAAATAAAATATTACTAAAACAAAACAATAACATCATGAAATTGTCAGGAAAATGAATGAAACTAGAAAAGATCATCCCGAGTGAGGCATCACAAAACTAGAATGACTCCTCCATCTGGGACCACCGAGCTCAGCCCAGGGGTTGGCTGTGAACTTCATCCTTTGTACTTGTCAATGACTGGCAGAGCATCTCAGGAGACAGCCATATCTGGATTCCATCAGAAATCACTTCCTGGCATCCAAAATAATGTCCGGCTTTGGTGGTTGTATATAGGTCTGGGTCAGGTGAGGCAGTCTCTGGATGGCCTTTCCATGACCTGATTCTTACTTGGCTTTTTGTGTTTTGCAGCATGGTTATCATGTACATTATAACTATTATCCACTTACATATGAATATATGTCTTGTTTGTCATTCTAGTTTTGTGATGCCTCACTCGGGATGATCTTTTCTAGTTTCATTCATTTTCCTGACAATTTCATGATGTTATTGTTTTGTTTTAGTAATATTTTATTTGTGCTACCATTTTACATTTCTATGAAATTCAGCACATGATATATTTACTGCTATTTAGAAGGGACATGAATACAAGGAGAATCTGATTTTCTGCTATGTTGTAGGGTTAGTTAGTTATTCTTCCAGTTTAATGATTTTCCTTAGTTTGGGTGATTCTTTTTTCTATTTATTTATTCACATTACATCCAGGTTGGAACCACCTCCTTCCTGTTCCCCTTCATATGGCCCATCCCCCCCACCTTCCCTTCATCTCTGAGTATGAAGAGATCCCCACTGGGTACCATCTCACTGTGGCACCTCAAGTCACTGCAGGACTAGGTACATCCTTTCTCACAGAGGTCAGACAAGGCATCCCAGTTAGGGGAACAGGATTCAGAGGCAGGCAATAGAGTCAGAGCAATTGCTTCCTGAATCCTGTGCCACATGTGTCCACTCCTGGTGTTGGGAGATCCTCATGATACTAAGCTGCACATGTGCCACATATGTACAGGGTTGACCTAGGACCAACTTGTGTATGCCCTTTGGTAGGTGGTTCAGTCTCTGAGAGCTTCCAAAGGTACAGGTTGACTCTGTTGGTCTTCCTGGGAGTTACTATCCCATCCAGGTTGCTCATTCCTTCCCCAAACGTTTTTGCAAGACTTCAATTTGGGTGATTCTTAACATTATTTTGGAGAAAGCTTTCAAGTAATTATAATTATAAAAACATATTAAAATATTTTTAATTAGTTAATTTATTTATTTACATCCCAACCTGGGTTTAATATTGTTTGTTTCTGAAATTTCTCCCATAAGCTCAGGTACAGAATGCTTATTCCCCAGCTGGTGGTGCTATGTGGGCAGTTGTAGAAACTTTAGGAGGAACCAGAATACTAGGGGTGTGTTTTGAAGCTTATATGTGGTACATAGTTCTTTTCCCTGTCTATGCTTCTTGTTTGCTGTCCTGTAAGCTTTCATCATAATTTTATCCTTAAGCACTTGAAATTCTATGAACTCTGAAATGAATACCATGCTACCATGAGCTAAAATAAATTTTTCCTCTTCTAGGTTGGTTTGTCAGATAGTATGCAATTTTAATTAGTAATATTCCATTATATAAATATAACACATTTTCTTTCTACATTCTTCAGTTGAGGGGCATCTAGGTTGTTTCCAGTTTCTCTCTATGAACAAAGTGGCTATGAACAGAGATGAGCAAGTGTCCTTCTAGTATGGTAGAGCTACCTTTAGGTATATGCCCAGGAACTGTATAGTTGGGTCTTGAGGTAGAATGATTCCTAATTTTCTGAGGAACTTCCAAGCTGATTTCTAAAGTAGTTGTACAAGTTTGCACTCCAAACCCAAAATGGGAGAGTGATTCCCCTCCTTCACATCCTTGCCAACATGAGCTGTCACTTGAGTTTTTGATGTTAGCCATTCTGACAGGTAAAAGAAGGAATGTCAGAGTCATTCTGATTTGTATTTCTTTGATGGATGAGGATGTTAAACTTTTCTTTTTTAAATTTTCTTTATTTACATCCCAAATGTTGGCCCTTCTACTGGTTCCCTCTTCCAGAATTCCTTTCTCATTTACTTTTTCCATTGGCCTCAGTGAGGGCAGCACTTGCTTCTGTATCTCCCCACCCTGGTGCAACAATTATCTTCAAAATTAGGCTCATGCTCTCCCACTGAGGCCAGAAGTGGCAATATCTGCCATGTATCTGTGGAGGGCCTTAGACCAGCCCTTGTATCCTCTTTGGTTTGTGGCCGAATTTCTGGGAGCTTCAATGCATCCAGATTAGTTGACACTGTTTGTCTTCTTGCCATCTCCTTGAGATATTTCAACATTTACCCTAATTCTTCCACAGAGGTCCACAACATCCATTCAATATTTGTCTATATACAGCTGTATCAGTCTGCTGCTGGATAGAGCTCCTCAGAAGGCTGATATGCTAGTTTCCTGTCTGTACACACAACATAGAATCATTAGTAGTATGAAGGATTGGTGCCTGCCTATGGGCTGTGTCTCAAAATGGACCACTCACTGGTAGGTCCATTACCTACTTCAGTCTCTGCTCCATCTTTGTCCCTGCATTTCTTTTAGACAGAATCAATTTTGAGTTGAAAGTGTTATAGGTGATTTGGTGTCCTCATCACTCCACTGAGGGTCCTGTCTGACTACTTGAGGTAGTCTCTTCAGGTTCCATATCCCAAATGTTGAGCATTTTAATACACCCCATAAACATTAAAGAAGTAAATCCTAAGAAATGATGCTTGAATTTCACAGAGAGACAGAATGAAATAGCCATGGGAGATAAAGGGAGGGAGAAACCTGGGTGGGTAAGGGGAGGGCTAGAGAAATAGGGGGCAGGATCAGGCATGGGGAGAGACAGGAGAGAGTCCAGAGGACCAGGAGAATAAATGGAAATATACAAGTGCCAGGGGTTGGGGGTGAGATTGGTGTTTCTCGATGAAGTCCCAACAAAAAGTATACATGGCTGGGTCTAGGCCTTTGCTCATATGTAGCAGATGTGCAGTTTTGCCTTCATTAGTGTCCTCCAAAACCTGGAGAATACATGCATATGTATGTGTATATGTATGTGTATGCGTATATATTTGTATATTCACATGGGGTTTATTGGAATAACTATGGCCCACCTAGTCTATCAAAGGCTGTTTAAATATTGAAAGTATGATAATACAGTAATATTTTATTTCATGAAGCTTGATGGCTCAACTGATTTTCCATATAAGCCTGAATCCCAAAGAAGTAGGTTCTAATACCAGTGAAGAAATTGAATTGTCAGAGAAAGAGAGAGAAAAGAAGCAAGAAGGAAAAGCACTCTTCCTCCACTTCCTTATATATGCAGCCAGCAAGAGATGTTGCCAATCTAATGATACATTTTTTACACCTCATACAATCTGGATTTAAAAAAAAAAGTGTGACTTCTAGCTTTGAAGGCTTTGGTTAAGGAATACCCCAAATCCTCACAGGTGTACCCTGCTGCTTGGGTTTTAGGTAATCCCAGATGTAATCAAGCTGACAAACAAGAATAGCCATGACATTTTATATAAGAATACAACATCACAATCCCTTTAATCTTTGAAATGACAGAAGCCATTTCAGAACTATCTGTGTGTTTACTCAGCGTTGTCTTTAGGTGAATGAATGAAGGTTTGGAACTGAAAAAGAACTAAGTCATGTTTAACTTTTCTTAGGAACTTTAATGTATCATCCAAAATACTGGAAGATTAGCTAGTATTATAAACAGCTGCTGTTACACAGGTGTGTGCAATTAGAATGGCTATGGTACACCTATACTATGGCTCCATAGACTGTAGTCTTTATGCATGGTTATGCATGTTCGTGCAGGCCTGTGGCCCTGTAGAGACCATATATGCATATGTGCAGGTATATTGACCAGAAGCTAACATATCATCTTCAGTTTTTCTCTACACTCTATTTTTAGACAAGGTCTTTCACTGAAGCTAGAGTCTCTATTAGGCTGTATTGTCTGACCAGTGAGCCTCTAGGTTACTTTACCTCTCCAGCACTGCAATAAAAGGCAGAAAACACCATAAGAGTCTTTTCATGTGTGTGCTGTGGATCTGAACTCGAGTTCTCAGGCTAACTTAACAAACATCATACCCACTGAGTCATAGCTTCAGCCCCCAGAATATTCTCTTCATGATAAAATTAAAGAGATTAATATAGTATGTACTTGGAATAGCTCTAGGATTATTAGTATCATGAAGAAAAAGCATGGGTAATAAAGAAGTACCTATAAACCATTTGAATATAACTTTATTTAAAAATTACTGTTTAGGGTTTAAAATCAGCTGATTTCCTTACTATTTACAGGTAAAGCACTTCTTTATTGCTAAACGGTCGGCATCAGGTGGCTTTAGGGGGGTCCTAGATTTACAATTAGTACAATTACTGGCAACATGATTTCTCAAAGTAATTTCCAATCAAAATGTAAAATAATTCTATCAATGCTCTAAAAATCTATACTCAAACTTTAAGGAATTTAGGTAATATGACAGTATATATTTTTATTCTGAGGATAAATGATAAAAAATATTGTTTACTTAAGACTAAAAAGACCATTAACCAATATTAATACTAGAGATAAAAGTATTAAGTGCTAATCTACAGGAAACCTATGAGACCTTCAGTACACATGTAGCTAATGCCGGTCTGTTTTAATAACTTTTTAATTGCATGTTAATTATTTATTCATTAAATTGCTTATTCTGGTACTTCATCTAAACTCTCTAGTGGCTCTGGATGAAAGAACTCAAACCCCCAGTCACTTGTAAACAACCAGGCTGGCGTTTTTATTGCATTTAAATTCGTCGTGATGGGCCGCCACATGAGAGTATATGTGGAACTTTCGGACTTCTTGTTTACTCCTTCCCTGAATCACAAGCCATGGCATTTGAATATCATCTCTTAGATGAACACAGCTTTGTTGGCTTTTCTCAGACTAAATCCAGGATGTTTTAAATGTAGCATCAGGAGGGATTATACAAAATTTAAAAAGATAACTTTTTATGAATTACAAGCATAAATTCACAAATAACATATATATTTCACTAATGTATGTATCACTCACATGAACCATGGATGTACTATATAACGGATGGGAGGTAAAGTGGAAATTACAGTGGTTACATATTAATTATTAATATCTAATGCATGTCAAATATTGCAGATATACAAATGAGGGAACACTTTTTTTAGAGATTAATATTTCATCCAGCTTTTTAAGGATGACAAGAATTTAGATGGACTTACGATTTTATTTCCAGAGAATGTCTTAGATGCATTATAGGGTCTGAGGAACAGCAAGGTTTTATGGAATGGAAAGTTGGACTATCAAGATAGAAAAGAGGAGTAATATGAAAATAGTTAAATATTTGTGCCACACACAGTATCGGAAATGGAAGTAAAATTTCATTTGCTTGTAAAAAGCTATACAGATTAAAAATATCCTACAAGGTAATTTCACCTAGAGGAGCATTTATTCTTCTCCATCTTGACTGGATAGGTGACAATTTGCTGTCACAGGTTGATAACCACCATAAACATCACCAACATTTAGGAAGCTGGAAACTGTAATTCAAGTAAAGATTAAAACTCATATGATGAAGCAACTGTTCTTAGAGTTATGTTGTTTATGCACTACAATGAAGATAGAAGTTTCTAAGTAGGACTACAAACTGAAAGTCAACATATGTGTATACTTGTGTATGAATATGTCCACACACACGTATTTAGAGTCTATTTATGGCATAAATATTATAAATAATAGTTATTTATTTTATAGCATATAATTTTATAATATATAACATCTGCTGACAAAGCTGTGATGTATATTAGATGCAATTTCCCTCGAGGACATTTTCAAATTTGCATGTTTTTAATAAGCAAATGAAAATTTGATATCTGATTCATGATACTGCCTACTGCTCACCTTACAGCTATTTTTAATTATACATATTAATATAATATATATTGTTTATATGTATAAGGTATTATCCTTATAATATTTACATATAACATATAATTGATATACAATATATATGCAGTATTTTTTTTTCGGAAACTAAATAAAATTGGTATGCCAATTAGAAAAATAAGATCTGACTTACATATAAAATAATGGTAGAAATGTTGATCTCCTGTGATAAGTAAAGAGAAAGGAATAAAAGCCCTACTTAAGAAACAGTAAAACTCTTAAGTGTGAAAAGGCAGTGGTGATGTGAAGGGGCTGAACAATTACAATAAGTCTGCTGTGGCACTTAACCGAGAGAATACGGGCAAAAAGGGAATAAATTGCTCAATATGATCTTTAAATTTTACCTTAATGAAGCTATTGGCTGACATAAAGAGTTTTAAGGAAAAAGAATGCATTTTGATGAAGACAGAGATTCTGTATTTACGTTCCCACATATCCATAGTCTCTCATGCATCCTATCTTTTTTAATGGAGCACTTGGTGGAAAAGCCTGGAAATGTGACAAGGAAATTCAGCACTTTCTTAGGAAGATGAATCTATTGTGGCATAGAAAATCCAAAGAGTGGAGAGTGGTATATTTACCTTCTTTACTAATTTTCTTACATTACTTGACCTCAGTTTTCATGGAAGAGTTAAATTTCTGGCATTTTGGTGTGCATTGAAGGTAACGAAATCCATTACAAGGGATGTATACCATGGAGATTATTCAGAAACCATCTTCACATATCTGTATATTAGTATGAAGAAACCAGTCAACCAGAGAAAGAGTGGGCTCATGAAGAGTGAGTTGCAGTTACCTAAGCATGTTGGTATGCTCTCTTGAGGATTTGCCACTGACCAGGCACTCCACAGTGGTCATCACAACATTGTTAAGGCGTTGATCCCTGTTAACATTCTCTGCTATATTATTCAGTCAAGATATCTGAAAAAAGTGGAAAATATGAAATTGACATTTTTTATGGCTATAAACCATAAAGAAAACTACTTTTAGTATACAAAATTTGAGAAAAATCAGACACAAGTCATATCCATCAGTGATATTAACACATAAAATTGATAAACTATTCAGTAGTGTGATTTCAATGTAATATGAAGCACCATAAATTGTTGATGTGGTTGTTGGTGGAATATAATTGAATGTGAAATAATTTCAGCTAAGTACTTAAATTTTTCAAATGGTTTCATTTTAGAAAACAGTTATGTTATCTCAGTCAATGAGAGTTAAGGTATGATAAACTTGGCAAAAATATGAGACAGTGTAAAGCACATTGAAACAGCAACTCTACACTTTTATGGCCTGAAATCTCTGCTTAAGATTATCACTCCCTTAGATTACTATCTGCACCCGAAGCAATTTCTATGCCTTCTTTTTTCCTTTGTCAAACATCTTTGTACCCCCTGCCATAGGTTGATACAAATGCTGAAAGATACATGTCCATAATTGTGTAGAAACAGAAATATGATCCAAATATGAAGTTGTGAGCAATATGATATTTTAAGTATCCATTGGTGATCCCTTTAAAACAATGCATTTGTAAACTTTGAAGGTGTTTGGAATCATGTTGTTGTTTGCTCACAATACAAGGTCTAAAAGATTTCTCTAGCCAAGGAACCAAGATTCTGTATAATTTTGTTATAAAACTTGTATTTAGGTGTTTATTAATATGAATAAAATAATAGTAGAAAATGTCACAATGTGTTGTTATAATCAAGTCCTGACCACATTTCCTTACTTAGAGAAAAGTCATCTTTTCACATTTTTCACATTTTCTAAAGATGGCTAAAAAGCCATGCTTTTTTTTTTTAACTTTATCAAAAGTTTTTCCTTTATTTGTTTTTTTTGTGGTGAACATTTGGTTCCCAACTACCCAATCTTACTTTGAGCTATTCCTCAAATTATCTTACAATTTTGATTTCACTTTCATATAAGGTTTATATGTAGTTGTAAATCACAATTTCTGTTATGCCCACTAAGTTAAGATTGTCGATATTGCATTTCTAATTTATAGTGACATTTAAAAAATTGTCCAGATTTGACGTACAACTTTTTTTGTAAGGCTTTTGATGAAAGTTGATTGAATATTTTGAGAAATAAGAAACCTAGGAGAGTTTTAGTTCATTGCATCTGAGTTTCTCTACTAATGCTTATTTTGACAAAAACTCATTGTTGAACAAAAATGACTCATTTTTCAAGCCACTGACACTTTAGAACTAAAAGTAAAATTCCACAAACAGAAATAAAGGGTTTTCTCTCTGTATTTACTAAGCCTACTACTCATTTGGAATTAAACTCAAATTTCACTAGTTAGATTTATCTCTATGCTTTCTGATATTTTTATCTGTGATGAAAAGTTGAAGTTATGACACAAAATGCTACAAGGTATTTAAATATGATGGATGTTTTGCACATGAATACTCTACTCATTGAATTCATAGGAGCAAGCGATGTGATTGACAATCTACAGATTTGCACAACTGGCCTGACATATAAGCAGATCCACATTACTTTGAGAGCCAGAAACTCATTCCTACAAACCAGAAAACATCTAGTTAGTATTCATTAAAATCTCAGCTGCTACACGTTCAGATATTTTTAGTGAGAGTGTCATTAACTAATATTATTTGTATTGACACTAATAATCAATGTCATGTGACTTACAGGGCAGATATTAAAGGAAGAGAGGCCAGCCTGGTCTACAAAGTGAATTCCAGGACATCCAGGGCTATACAGAGAATCCCTGTCTCAAGAAATAAAGAAACAAACAAACAAAAAAGGAAGAGTCCCTCAACGTGCGCTCCATTCACATGTAGCACTATGTTAAAAAAAAAAAACTAGCCAAAACAAAGCAAAATGAAACAAACAAATAAAAAAGCCTAATCAAATGGCACTGTCATCAACAAAAGATTCTGCTGGCTGCAGAATTTCAGAGAATTATTTTTGAAATAGTAGAGTGAAAAACTTAAATAATAGGAAAATATTACTCATTAAATAAGTTATATTTTACAGTATGTATATATATATACATATACATATACATATAATATGTGTATATATTTATGTGCATGAGTTCATGTGTATATGTGGGTATGTACATAACAATAACCATTAATGTAAGTTGAAGATTTAATTTATGAGAGAAGTATAAAATAATTGAATATTTTTCCAAAATTAGTAGAATGAAAGTTCATATTTGTATCATTTAGTTCATTTAGATATCAGAGTGAATTACAAATTAAAAGTAAAGAAAATAGTCATCTATGTGTATCATAAATATACATAAGTACATATTTAATGCAACATGGATAAAATATTAATCACTAAAGAATGGCAAACTGACAGATAGTAGAACCAGAAACATTAAAATAATATCTCAATATATCTGTGAAATATTATTTAGATAGATATTTGTAGTTAACTAAATTATCACTCAAGAATAACACTTCAGCACAGAGGAAATAGCCAGCCAAATGAAAAGTCACCCTATAGAATTAAAAGAAATAATATATTCAACATTACATCTAAGATATTTAAAGATATTAAAAAAAAACAACATCGACTAACTCTTTTTTAAATGAGGATAACAATTTGAACACATTTTGAAGAATCCATAGACATGGTGAATAGGTATATAAAACTTTACACATCAGTGCTCAAGAGAAAAAGGAAAATAAAAGCCATAGGATATGAATTCACAGTTCTCAGGATGGTTATTAAGGGGATGGAAGACACCAAGAAACCAATTGTCTAAACCAACATGACTTGAGGTCCTCTGAGCTCACAAGGAGCTGAGGCAGCATTCACAGGCACTACACTGCTCTCTCTGCACAGGTCCTTTGTGTATATAGTATGGCTTCCAGGTCAGTGGTTTTGTGGGCTTCCTGTATGTGTGGACTGGTAAGTCTGTTTCTGGTGCCTTTCCTTCCTTCCTTCCTTCCTTCCTTCCTTCCTTCCTTCCTTCCTTCCTTCCTTCCTTCCTTCCTCCCTCCCTCCCTCCCTCCCTCCCTCCCCCCCCTCTCTATCTCTCTTTCATTCATTCATTCTTTTTCCTTTTTCTTCTTTTTGTCCAATACTTATATGTTACTTTTAGGATTATCTTGTCTTATTTTACTTTATCTTGATATTATCCATTACAGGCCTGCCAAGGTTCAGCGTCATTTTGGAAAGGGATTCTGAGAGAAGGGGTGTCTGGGAATGGCTAAAACAGAGGATTCAAAGTCAAATCTTGGGTCCAAGATGGTGGCCTATGTTCTTCTGGAAACAGCTTTCCAGCTTGCTTTTTCTCTCTTCTGCTTTCTTTTTCTGATCTGCTTTCTCTCTGATCTGCATTCTCTGGAGATTTCTAAATGGCTCTCCCTCTCTCTAAGTTCTTCTAGAGAAGGTTTACCAAGAAGTTCTTTCTTACTATTCTAAACAATTCTGTGAATTGATCATCTCCTGCAGATCATAAGCCTGGTCTTTTATTTTACATATCAATCCAGTAATTTCCTCCAGTTCCCTTTTGATTATCCTAAGAATCAGCATCCAGTGACCCTTTCTCCTTAATTCTTAGGAAACAGAAAGCACACATTTTCTTTTAGCATTGCAAAATAATTCAGAGATCTACCTGCCTCTGTTAAGCTGGAAGATAGATTAGCTGAGTGGGAGCTCTGTCTTGAAATTACCCATTTCTATGACATTTCAGCCTAACAGTGACATGTCCCAGACAGTTCTTGAATTCCAGAATCTCCCTACATTTATATCTGTCTGCTTCTTTATCTTTCTGACAATCTGGATCATTAATTACCTGCCTTTGTTCCTTTAGTTTCAGGAACCCCTTGTAATTCATGTTACATCCTTATATTTTGCATAGTTGAGAAATTATAGATATTTTGAACCTATGTTTTTAGAGTTCTTTCCACAGCTGTCTGTCCTGGAAGAACTAGCATTCACAATTTTGCTATGATGTTAGCCACACCTCCACCTCCAGGACTTGCACAGTCTGATTATCATGGAGTCCTTAATACTAACAGGAAGAACATTCCTTATAGAAAGAATGTAAAGCATGTAGTCTTATGCTCATGGAGACATCGACACTCTTGGAGACCCACATCTGCAGGCCCTGTCCCAGAGGCAGGCACCACCATTTAATCCCCAGCAAGGCCTTGCTGGAAACAGCAGAAACTTGTTTTCTTTGTTCTTTTTCTTTTCTTTTTCTTTTCTTTTCTCTTTTTCCATTTGGAATTTCTTATTAGATATTTTCTTTATTTATATTTCAAATGTTATCCCCTTTCCTAGTTTCCTCTCAGAAAGTCCCCTATTCTGTCTGCCTCCCTCTGCCCCCCAAACCATCCACACTGCTTCTTGGCCCTGGCATTCCCCCATATTAGGACATAGAACTTTCACAGGACCAGGAGCCTCTCCTTCCATTGAAGACTGCCAGGGCCATCCTCTGCTTCATATGCAGCTAGAGCCATGAGTCCCACCATGTCTTCTCTTTGGTTGGTGGTTTAGTCCCTGGGAGCTCTGGAGGTACTGGTTAGTTCATATTGTTGTTCCTCCTATGGGGTTGCAAACCCCTTCAGCTCCTTAGGTGCTTCACTTAGGACCCTATGCTCAGTCCAATGGATGGCTGTGAGCATCCACTTCTGTATTTGTCAGGCACTGGCAGACCCTCTCAGGAGACAGCTATATCAGGCTCCTCTCAGCAAGCACTTGTTAGCATCCATAACAGTGTCTCTGGGTCTAGTGATTGTAAATGGGATGGATCCCCAGGTAAGTTTGTCTCTAGATGGTCATTTCTTCAGTCTCTACTCCATACTTTGTCTCTGTAATTCCTTCCATGGGTATTCCCCACCCCACCCCCTTCTAAGATGGATAGAAGTATCCACATTGTGGTCTTTCTTCTTCTTGAGTTTCATGTGGTTTGTGAATTGTATCTTGGGTATTCTAAGTTTCTGGGCTATTATCTACTTATCAGTAAGTGCATATCATGTTTTCTTTTGTAATTTGGTTACCACACTCAGGATGATATCGTCCAGATCCATCCATTTGCCTGTGAGTTTTGTAAATTGGTTTTAATAACTGAGTAGTACTCCATTGTATAAATGTACCAGATTTTCTGTATCCATTCATCTGTTGAGGGACATCTGGGTACATCCCAGCTTCTTTCTATTATAAATAAGGCTGCGGACATAGTGGAGCATGTGTACTTATGACATGTTGAAGCATCTCCTGGTTATTTGCTTAGGAGTGAAATTGCAGGGTCCTCAGGCCAATTTTCTGAGGAAATGCCAAACTGATTTCCAGAGTGGTGTACCAGCTTTTAATCCCACCATCAATGAAGACTGTTTCACTTTCTCCACATCCTAGCCATCATCTTCTGTCACCTGAGTTTTTGATCTTAGCCATTCTAACAAGTGTGAGGTGGAATCTCAGGGTTGTTTCGATTTGCATTTCCTTGATGACTAAGGATGTTGAACATTTTTTAGGTGCTTCTCAACCTTTTGGTAAAGAAGTTAAAACCATCCAGTGGGGAAAAAAAACAAAACAAAACAGCATTTTCAAGAAATGGTTCTGTCTCAACTGGCAGTTAGCACATATAAGAAGGCAAATCAATCCATTCTTATCTCCTTGTACAAAGCTCAAGTCCAAGTGGATCAAGGACCTTCACCTAAAACCAGATACACTAAAACTTATAGAAGATTAAGTGGGGAAAAGCCTCGAACTTATGGGCATAGGGGGAAATTTTCTGAACAGAACACCAATGGCACGTGATATAAGATCAAGAATTGACAATTGGAACCTCACAAAATTGCAAAGCTTCTGTAAGGAAATGGAGACTGTCAATAAGACAAAAAGGCCACCAACAGATTGGGAAAAGATCTCCACCAATCATTCATCTGATAGAGGGCTAATATTCAATATATACAAAGAACTCAACAAGTTAGACCCCAGAGAAACAAATAACCCTATTAAAAATGGGGTGCAGAGCTAAGCAAAGAATTCTCAACTGAGGATTATATTTTTTATTGAGAAGAAAAGTTAAGTTTTGGGGATCCTATAGAAGGAAAATTGCCTCATGAGAGTGTAGATATGGTAGTCAACCCACTTTGAGTGATGCACACAGAAGAATATTTACAGGTCATACTCGATTTCTATTTCAACTACTTTGAGGAATTTGGTTTTCCTTTTGGTTATATCTATTCATATTTCTGTTAGCAGAATGAGTCCATTATTGATTTTTTGTTTTTGTTAAAATGACAGAGCTGAGTTCCAATACTCATGAACATTTGAGAAAATGAAATTTACTTTTCTGAATCATCCTAAGGGAGGCAATTTTTCTGTTCTGTTTGCTGAACCATTAATATATTAACAACAATTGCTTGGAGGAAGATTACAGAAAGTAGAGCTTTGATTATTTTATTTTAATGGACATAGATGTAAAAAGGTACAAACATACGGTTAAATATTATAAAGTCAATATATAAACATATACAAGGGTAGCTAATATACTTCTTTAAGATTTCTCTCAGGTATCTAAGTTTGGTTTAGTAATAGAAAATTCAAGTGCTTACAATAGTTCTATTTAATAAAGAAAGAACATGCTAAACCAAGACACGTAAAACGTATGATCATTTATATATCTATTTATTAAGTGTATAGCAAAATATAAAAATAAAAGCACAATAGACTAAAAAGATATTAAAAAATACTAGAATAGGTATCACAATTCCTTGTGAATCATTATTATGAAACATTAAAAAAAATTGCTCTTAAAATATCAAACCATTGTTCCTGGGTCTGAAAGTCCTAGCTAGTGCTGGATATAAGACGAGAAAACATATCAAGCTAGAAAAAGTCAGTAAGTCATCAATTTAATTTTATTATTGCATACAAAAGAAAACTGAAAATCTGCAAAGCGATGTTGGAATTCATTTAAGAATAGATGTGAGGCTCTTGTGTCTGAATACACTCAAAATTAAATCAAACCATTTCGCATTCATCTCCAACAACTTGAAAAGAACGTTCTAGAAGGAAATGTGTAAGATAAAGTTACCAAAATAGAATAAGATAAAAATGTATATTCAAAGGCTGTAACTTGATTGTTTATGTCTCTGTGATTGTCAGTAACAGAAGAGAATAGTCATGAGGAAATAAATGTCACTAAATAAGATTTTATATAGCTAGCAATATATAGATGAAAGAGTCAAGAGGTTCCTGGAACTGAACACTGTTTTATATTTCACTTAGTTGTAATTATAGAAGCCTTCTCTGCTAAATATCACTCATAAATTTTATGCAGGCATTCTATGTACATTTACATTTCTTTATATCTCCTATCACATAAAAGGCAGAGTCAATTTTTCTAAAAAGGAAGATTAAATTAGTCCAAGGAACAACAAGTTGTTTCCTAAATGAGATGAAATACAGTCACTGATAACTAATTGGTGTCCATTTTCGGGAAACATTTTCTATTTTCAATGCAACAAATAGTTGAATACATTTACCATTAGAGAATTGACAAAGTTGAACATAGGTAGTCTTTTAAACCTGACTTTGGAGAAGAAAGAAACAAAGTTCTCTCTCTGTGGCCAAAAAAAAGTATATTTCATGAGAATAGCTTCATTCTCACTAACAGTTTATTCTGCCTGCATCAGTTAGCAAAAGTAGGCATTGAGAAAGTAGAAACCAAGGATACCACATGGTAGGACAGGACAGAAACCTTGGTGGATATTGTAAAATTGATAACCAACCAAAACTTTGGGCATCTTCCAAAGATAAAGTAGTATCAGATGGTCAGGACAAAATATAAAAGTTTGTGGCTTTCTTTGAAGAATAAAAATCCATGAGACATACTTAATATTGTTTACTCATTTGATTTAGAAAATAATGTAAAACAATGTATATCCATTTGTTTTAATTCCTTTCTTATACTATTGTTATTGTTGTTGTTTAGGACATAGTTTTAATTGAGGCACAGTCTGGCCTGGAACTTACTGTAGAGCATAGACTCTTTAAAATCTTGGCCCTCTAAACTTCAGAGTCCTAATTTGTGAGAGTACAGGAGTGAGCCACTAAATATAACTATTATAAGTTTTATTGTGCTTACATTATTAAATTGGCACAGTATGCATCTTTAATTATATGAATAGTCACTTTTTAAAAATTTTCACTTAACAATTTATACTGAACTCCTAATATATTTCAAGAATTGATATAAGTATCGATATAAATATTAACAACTTTCTCTTCTCTGGCCAACATTTTTCTCTGTAAATCTTACCAAGGCCTTTTTGCAAACTATATCTTGATCTCTGTGAAGGTTTATGCAGATGTGGGAAAACTGGTTTTCTAAGAGAATTCAATGCTTCTCAGGCTTTCATCATTTACACATAATGTCCTGCCTGCAGCACAAAATTAAAAGATCATTGGGGAACTCTGTTTTAAACACATTTTAGTTTCTCTCAGAACACAAAGGCCAGGAATCATAATAAGCTAAAGCTGTGATTGTTCCTGTCTGTAGGGCATTGCATCCCTATACAACCTTGCTGCTCTCTGATGTTCTAAAGTGATTACATTTGCCACTATCTTAAAATATATTTTATTAGGAACACAATGTGCACGTTGTTCAGTGTATTATGTGTTTGAGGAAGTATATAAGTAAATTTAAATATAAATAACTATTTGTACATTCTAAAGCTTTGCACACTGGTTATGTAACAGAGTAACATTTTAAATTCTGTCTCATTGGCACAATATAAAATCACTATTTGGCCATCAACCTAGTTTTGCTAAGAATACTTGTGAATTAATGTGAATATATAAAGAAAGATGTATGTTTTACAAATAGAAATAGGACAAATGAATGTTTAAAGACTCTTATGAATGAGTTTGTTTTGTTTGGGACTCTCATATCTTCAGGTTTAGTGCAAGCCAATTGTATGATTCCAGACACTAACATTTTGATATGTCATATGAACTATCTCATTCACAAATTATTACTTTACACAGTAGTCATAGTAAGACACCCTATGGAAAAATTTGACTTCTGAAAACTGACCTTCTTTGAAAAGAACTGTTTTGATATTCTAAATTTTACTTGTTCAGAGAGTATCATTTTTCTTATAGTGAATTGGCATAGCTTATCTCTACTCAAAGTATATGCAATTATCTCTTAAAATCTATCAAGAAGTAGTAGTAGTAGTAGTAGTAGTAGTAGTAGTAGTAGTAGTAGTGTGTGTGTGTGTGTGTGTGTGTGTGTGTGTGTGTGTGTTTGTGTGTATGTGTACTCATGTGTACCCAGAACGATTGGTTATCATTATCTGCCATGTGGGTCATGAACATGTGCCCAACCTGCAGGACTTAAGCAACAGGGTTCTCAAGGGAAGGGAGCTATAATGACAAATTTTGTGATCAGAAAACACGAAGGAAGGAGGCAAGACAAAAATTCTGTTCAAGCCTCATTTATTCAGGAGAAGTGGGCGGGGGGGTTTTTAAAACTGAAAATCGTGAACAGAATTTGCTCAGGTACATAGACCAAACCTGTGGTGCCAGGTAACACATTAAACTCAAAGGAATGTCGCCATTGTCAAAAGGTCTGGAAAGGAATGCCCTCATTGTAAAGGGAATAGAATGCCCTCATTGTAAAATTTCCATTACGGACGGAAGTAAGATAGTGGAAGAAGCAAAAGAGTGTTAGATAATAGCCCAGGGACAGAATTTCAGGGGCTTTTGGGCCCCAACAAAGATGGACTTCTTTTGACCAAATGGGGGAAAGTGCCCGTTGTTCAGAGCCATCTTGCCAGTGGTTTCAAAGAATCTAGGAATATCCTTTTAAAGCTTCATCATCTTGGAAAACATGTACAAATGGGGATATTGACCCGAGTTCCACAGTGTGCCTACTGTTGATGGTGAGGTACAGATAAACGGGAAAATGTAATATTATTTGTATATGTGTTAAACCAAATATTATCTAAATGCTTACCTGACTTCACAAAGACATTAAAATGAACTGGAAGAAAGTATTTCCATTATGATTAGCTCTATAGAATTTTGTGGCATGAAAGAGAAGTGGTGATCCTAATTTACATTTACGTGTGTCAGTCAACATGTAACTTGAAATTCCCAATGTCTGCTATAAATTCATTTAAAAAGCTGAGGCCTTGTACCTTTGTGACTTAATTCTATTCATATTTATATTAGTTTCCATTTGAATATAAGGGAATATGAGTCTTTTGTCTACTCTGAGACAGCTAGACTATACAAACGCTCATAGTTATTCATAAGCATAAAACATTATACTGAAACAGTATATAGAATATATATAAATATATATATATATACACACATATATATAAAACAGAATTATGTGTATACTGCATAAAACACAGTTTCTTAGATATAAGTTACATCAAAACCATTACCAGACTTGATAAACCAGACTCACGATGCTAATTGTAATTCTGGTATGCAGTCTAAGTGCTTATATTTCTAGAATGTTCTCACATAAAATTGCTAGTGTTAGGCCAGTGAATATACTTTGAGTAACACTTGCCTTATAAAAATCAAGCAGAAATTCCAAATCAAAAATATTGCTTTGTCTTCAACCTTTCATTATTCTTTTTAAATGTAATTTCTCTATAGCCCTGGGCAACCTGGAAATTTCTATGTAGTTCAGGCTGGCAGTGACTTTTCTATACACCCATCATAATATCACCAGATATGGAATGACAAGTATGAACCATCAGATCCAGATAGAAGAACCTTTACAGAAATTCTAATGATTTAACTTTCCTTTTATATAGGGACTGGGAAAATGAGACACGGGTCTAAAAACTGATCCTGAGTACATAACCCTGTATAATGAAAACATACTGGTGAAGCATGCTAAGGTTTCTAGCTTCATGAGAGGGAGAGTTGATGGAAAAAAATTGATAGAACGAGCACCATGATTTTGAGAGGAGACCAGCATGTCTCTCTGATAAAAACACAACATTCTATATGGATTGCCAGATACAAGTTAAAGCTAGATTTTAGCTTCCATTTAAGTTTGTGTTTGGGTCTTCCATTCTTCAATAGATTTTTCTGAAATTTCCATTATAGACATATGAAAAGGTATATTTTCATGGCTATTTTAAATTCCAATAAGTTGATTATTATGACTAACCTTAACAGTTAGTAGTCAGAGATTAACCTTAATAATCACTAGTCAGTAGCTGCAAGAGAGATAAAATATTAATGGAAGATTTGATAAGAGAGGTCATATTATGGCAGGACATGGATTCGGGGAGATTTTCTTTATAATAAAATATTCAAGGCTCAGTAAATTTACTTTTTAAATGAGTTTATTTAGCTCATTCTGCTGGGGGAGTTGAAGGATGTGACCCCAACTTCAACTTGGTTTTTGTTAAAACTGCATTGAAGATAAAACAACAAGGTGGCTAGGTCACTCCAGTAGATGTTAAATCTAAGTGAGTGGAGGACCAGTTTCACTCCTTGTGGACTCACTGCGCCTTGAGAAGAATCTCATGAATCAATAAGAACTATGTGGATCCTTGTAAAGCCATAAGCACAGTTCTGATGCTGAGGCTCTAGGTTAATAATAGACTGCTTTCTAGGGTATGTAATGTTCTGGGTTCAATTCTGAAATACAACAGTATGTCAGGCATGAGGTAATGTTAAGGTCACAGAGGAGAGAACCAGAGTAATAAAAAATTTAAATGAAATAATCCATCCTTATAAGATCAACATCAGGACAAACATAAAATCATAATTTGTCCTCTGGTCTGCTGTACACACTCTGGAAAATGGTTAGGGTCTCATGACTTCAAGCTGTTCCATTCTGCAGCTCTTCTGAATGCTGGCCAATGATTGTCTTCTACAGCTGATATATGTTGCCTGTTGGCTTATCCTGTACTCATTTCTTCTGGTCCTATAGGATCCTAACGACTGCTCTTCTCCCCCATGTCTATCATGCATCTTCCTATTAAGGGCTCTCTCCAACAAGGGCAGTCTCCAGCTTGGCATCACAGATATTTTTTTTACAATCTTTGTGAAACTCACCGGGATACTGACAGCTAGTGCTTGATGCATTTGAAAAGCCAGTATCATCCTAGATGTTCTATTTATATGAACAGTACTTGGAAAAACTTAAATCAGATCACATTTAGAATGATTTTCTAGAAAAGTAGAATCTTCTTAAAACTTTTTTTTTTGAAATTAGATTTTTCTGTCGTGTATCCTGATCACATGCATTCTGACAACAGTTTTTCTCTCTTCACTTTTCCTTGGCTCCCCACTTGCTATCTTCCCCAGACCCACACCCCCTTACTTTCCTCTTCAGACAAGAACAGGTCTCCAAGAGGAGACAGCCAAACAGGACAAAACATTATACAATAAGATGAAATAAAAATCGTCATATTAAACCTGAGGGAGAAAAACAATGAACTGATTCCTAAAGTTATTCTACTCTACTCATTGATTAGTGTCTTGTCCATTAGCATCAGAAATGGTTTATTGGGCAGCAGATATGAATGGTGCAGTGATGCACAGCCATACATTACACAGAGAAACAGTGTATAAATTTGAGGCCTCCATCATATCCCTCCCTTCAGAAATCCAGGAACCCTGAGGAAGAGGGGGTAGAAAGACCATAGGAGTCAGAGGGAATAGAGGGCACAGGGAGAAGATGAAACACTGAATGAAATATACAAGGCTGACATGGGTTTACAGAGATTGAAGCAGTAAGCATAGGGACTGCCTGGGTCTGCATCAGATCCCCTGCATATATGTAATGGGTGTCAGGTTGGCAGGTTTTGGGGGATTCTTAACAGTGGCAGCAAGTGTACCTCTGACTCTTTTGCCTGCTTTTGAGACTCTTTTCCTCCTATTGGATATGGAATCTTGAGGTTGTTCTGTGAAGTAAGTCTGTGGGGATACTTCAGGTCCTTTCTGTAAAATGGTCCTATTTTGGTAGGCCCTGTACTTATGATAGGTGATTTATTTATCATTTTCTGAGATACTGCCAGGCCCCTTTTCGCTTGTCTCGTCAGCTGGTGCAGGGATCCATTCAGGGGTCACAGTCACTTGGTGACTGTGTTTTGAAATTGATATATTCATCAGATTTTTAAATATTGTCTTGATGCTTATCCACTTACTCTTTGAATTTTCCTAATGTTTATACTCAGCTTCCTTTTGCTTTCAAGCAAGGCTAAACACAAACAAAAGTGCACACACAGTTCCTTCCATACACTCAGAAATTCTTCTGCTACTTTGTTCTTGACTTCAACTATCATCCAGCTCCAGGACATGGGCAAAGGCAGGAAATATTTAATTAATTTTAATGATTAAATAATTTCAAATAATATATTCTGATCATTTTTAGAATCACTCCTTCCTCTACTCTTCTCAGATATACCCCCTTGTAGGCTCATATTTTTCACAATCTATTTTAATAAGGGGGTCAACCTTCCCTTTAGCCCACCACCCATTAGATATATAGTAGAAATTAAAGGTTATTAGGATATGGATGGTGTAAACCTTTTTAGGAATAGTTATTTGGGACAATCCCAATCTTTATTGTTCTCAGTCCATCTAGTCCATTAGCAAATATCAAACATGAATCAGCAACTTGCAGTCTAGTCAACTCAGCAGACACCACACATGAATCAGCAAGGAAGTACAATCCAGAAGAAACCACAAGGCTTTTCAAACAGCCTGACACTGCAGAAGCAGCAAGAAGCTGCAGAAATCTCACAAGTACTTCTTTGGTGAAGCTTTTTTTTTCTTAGGAGTAACCATGAGCTAAGGTCAGCAGTGTAATATAATATATGTGGGCAATTTAATACAGTAAGGAAGACCAATACACGTGTTTCGTTTCTCTAGACTAGCAAAGACTAAGGCAAATGAATTCTGAAGTTCTCAGTATCTGTAGGGTCATATTTATATTCCTTCAAAGCATCATACGTCCTTTCATGTGTTTGCTATACCAAAGCATTCATTTACCTGTCTTTCACAGCAAAACATCATTATATCCCAAGGCTCCAAACAAATCAGAAATTTCCACATTATCCCCTCCCCCTTCATCATTGACTTCTTCATTGCCTTCTTCTTGATTTTGTTTATGCTCCTATTTTTAGAGTAGACTATCTTGCTGATGCTATCTTCTCTCTCCCCCTCCCCCCGCCTCTCTCTCTCCTAATCTTGAGTAGTCCAGAGAGTTACCTGAAGTATGTGTGCTCCTTACAGCATCACTAAGTTGTCTAGTCTGCAGCTTCATAGCTTTTCCCACACTTCCCTTGGAGATACAGTTCTAAAAATACTTGTGTTTTTAAGACAAAGTTATAGCAATAGCCCCTTCTCAATATCAAACTTCTATATTTTTGAAATGTTCATTATCTTAATGACATGAATGAGGCTGTGTAGCTTTGCTAAGTAGAGAATATAATAAGCTACAGCTCAATCTATATTCCTGAGTTTTAAGGACATTGTACAAGCTTAGTGAGAACATCATTAAGGTTGGATCAGAAAGGATAGTAGTATATTTGAGAAGGCATGGTCACATCTCAAGTCAGGCAAACAGGGTTAGGTATGGCCAGGTCCTTCTTTTTTTAATGCGTTATAAGGACTAATTAAAGTTTTAAGAGTTATTCCTTTACAACTTACTCCTTTCTGAATCCGGATGTTCCAGCAACTGGTCATTAGGTCCCACTTCTTGAATATTCCAACTCCTCTACACAATGCTTGTAGTGCATAAACCCCACTGGGGCTAAAGCACATCAAAAATGCAGAAGGATGCATGGGAATTCTGTGTACTACATTTTCATATTCCTGTGCCTTAGTTGACTCCTTAGTAGTTGTCTACTTAGTAGTTGGCTACTGTGACAATTCAGATGGCTTAAAATGATGTCTTTTCTTCAGAGTTATTGAGACTCCATATCTAAAATATCCTGGTTAGATGTTATTCTCACTAAGCATCCATTTCTTCCATCATCATCTTTTCCCTGTAACCTAACTAACACAGAGGAGGAGAGAAGGAATGAGCTCCCACGGCTTCTCTTATAAAGTGGCTAACTCTAGACTGCAGAGCTTCACCACCACAACATAATAATCTCCAAAGCTTCACTCTCTAGGTAGTAGCCACTTACAGTTTAAAAGTCAGCACACACATGTGAGAGGGACATAAATATTTCGGCTATAACATTTTGTAAGGTTGGATCTCTTTGAAAACAAAGTATTTCAAGGTTTTATTAAATAATTGTATTTCAAATATATGTTTTGAGAATCATTGTTATTCATGGCAAGGTTAAATTGAGATCAAAAGCTTGGCATCCCCTAAATACCTGATATAAATGATGGTGTAGCTGCATCCTGCCTCTTTAATGCACCTTTAAATTCTCTTAGGCTCAGGGATGAATCCTTAATAGCTTTGCTTTGTGCATGCCTGTGTTACCTAATCGTCTTCTCTCTCATTTCATAGCCCCCTAACCCTTTTAGAAGCTAAATTTTGTCATTTTAATATGACTGTAATTGCTATATGCTACTCTATTCAGTATCTGACAGACAGAATTGCCTCGGGGAAAGAAAGAGATAAGTGTCCTATTGAGTTTAAATAGATTTGTTCTGCAGATATGCCAAACTACATTTTTTTAAACAAACCTCTCAAAAAATAAATCTGTTTCAATTTTCTTATTCTTACTGATGGTGAAACTTTAAAATGAGACTATTTTGTTCTATATGAAAAACATGAAAAAATCCATATACCCTTTTGGTATCTAGGAAAAGACTTTATGTATGATTTTTGTTAGAAAGTTTATTTAAATAGGCCATTCTGCAATGATATTTTCAGACTAAACTATGATGTTCAAATAATAAATAGTGTAGAAATGATTTATAGCATTTTCTTTTGCAACAACAAAAAGTAAGATTTGAAAAAATATATGCCTATGTATATATATATATATATATGCAAATTTAACAGACATCAATTTCGTTATAGAATTAGGACATATGTTTTGTTGGATATAATAACTAAACCTAGTATAAAATGAAAATGTAATCAGTAGAATTGAACTCATTTCTAGAAATAGGTTATGATTTTTTGCAAATACCTTATCCAAAGGCACACATGTTTTTTCTGAGGGGAATTTCATCTAATAACACTTCAGATTTATACCAATAGTCGAACTATTCAAGTTGAAAGGCATCAGGGATGGGGATGCAGAATGCTTTATCTTTATTTTATCAAGACCATTCATCTCCAATTCACCATCTCCAGCATCAGGAAATCCTAGAAAAAAATTAAGAGGATGAAATAAAGTTTACAACTCAGTTCCACTCATTCATTCATCAATGTACTGCTCAAAAGATGCTTTTGCAAGCAGTGTCTGAGGGGTGGGGGAGATAATAAGATTCTATGACTTACTGTACACTGGATAGTGCATGGTAAAAGTAAGATTGATAAATATGCAGTGATATTCAAAGAGAATTGAGACCTTGTTTCCCCAACTTATTCCCTTTCCACAGAACAACACATCCTCCTTCACAATTACAATTATGAAGCCCAAGGCCAAAGACTTACTTAAAATGTATGACTTAAGGGGATTGTGCTGTACATACAAATTTGAAAGGATTAGTTGCTAGGTGAAGGTTGAAGACTGTTACTTTACCGTAGTTCTGCCAATGTCATAAGGTCTTTCTTATTTTATGTCTCAGTACAACATACAGTGTTGTTTCCCATGGCATTTATATCAGTCAATTTTTGCATTTATGTGAAAGGTAAATTTTACTTTATATTGGAAGGATTTAGCCAGGAAAGTAAATTCACTGGGGTTATGAGAATCATAAAATAAACAAAAAGCCTCACTAGCCAAGTTAGGACTGTCAACACATTCAAGTATTTTGTGTGTGTGTGTGTGTGTGTGTGTGTGTGTGTGTGTGTGTGTATGTGTATGTGTATGTGAACAGCTTAGTATTTTTATTTTTATTGGACTCTTGATTGCAAGGACAAGTCAGTCTCTGACTGTTTTGTGTACTCTTGGAACTTTTCCTCCTGTTGGGGTTGCCATGTCTAACATCATATATGTATATATATATATATATATATATATATATATATATATATATATACACATATAAAAATAGTAAACTATAATCTTTATACTACAAGGGTACCATAACTTTAGACTGATGATGATGAATTTAAATCAGTGGTTTTTCACCTTCCTAACACAGTGACCTTTTAATACAGTTTCTCATGTTGTGGTGACACCCCCAGCCATAAGATTATTTCTCTTACTTCATAACTATAATTTTGCTACTGTTATGAATCATAATGTAAATATCTGATAAACAAGATATGTGATATGTGACCTTTGTGAAAATGTCTTTTGACACAGGTTGACACAACATACAGGTTCAAAACTGCTGGTCTAAAAACAGAAATATAGTTTATGCTTCCAACGTTTCCTATGATCCAACAAAGATAAGAAATGCAGAAAGATTTGAACCTTACACATGATATACAGTGAGGGAAAAACACTCACCATATTCTCAAGAGAAAGCCAAGCAGTGTTCCTAGTTAGTCTGTTGATGATTTCATCAAAGTATAGCGAAAGAACTTCACCATACAAAAGACATTTCTTTTCTGGCTTCATTTCTCTTGCTCTAACAAATTTCCTGAGCAAGCAGCTTAGGGGAGGAGGTGCTTGTTTGTATTATAACTTTCTCTCAAACTTCATCACTGCAGGAAGTAAAGCAGGGGCTGCACATCTGGTTACTTTTGCTTTACACCCAGTCAAGAGTGGAAATAAATGGATCCTTTCTTGCCCATTTGCCTGACTGCTGCTTGTATTCAACATGCTTTCTTCTCTCTTATGTGGTTACTGGTAAAGAATGTGAAATATTTCCAACAGTTCAGGATGGGTCCTACTACATCAAATAACAATCAGTACAGTTCCTTATAGGCATGCATACAGTCCAACTTAATCTAGGTACTTCCTCAGTTGATGAAGTTATAGAGAATTAAAATCGACCCACCATAATGTAACACTTGTCAACCTGATACAAACATACATATGTACATGCACACATATATACATATGGATACACATGTTCATACACAAACCACTTTAAAATTGTAAACCAGGTGGTAGAATACTTTCTCTATATGTACAAATCCCTAGATTCGATTGCCAGCACTGCCTAAACTGGATGCTGTTGTCTTCTCTTCAAATGAGAATTATAGAAAATATAGGTTTGATTTGTAGAATTATAGTTGAAGGTCTATAATTTATATGATTGATGTATGCATATGATTTTTGAAATGCTAAAATTGTAGAATGGGTCAAAATACATTTTTAATTCTTGCTTTTCACATTTTCTTACCAGTTACTATGACTTTTTTTGTGATTATGTATTTAGAACTAAATAATAGAAATAGATAAGTGACTTGTCATGAACACAGGTGACATTGAGTGGAATTCCATTTTTTTGGGAAAAAAATTGAGGCAAGCTCAACTTCAATGTTTATTCAAGACAATGTCAACCTTTATTCATGAAATAATACTATATATTTATGGGCTGATTCTTGATATATTTTGTCTATCTTGGATCATTAATACCATTTTCTAAGAATAAAGGATATGGTTTGTAAACACAAATTTATGTATATTTTCTTATTTGTTTATGCTTGCTCTCTTCCTTTCTTTCTGCTCTCTCCCACTCTCTCATCAGTCAGACCTCCTCACACTCTCTCCTTATCACTTTCTCTTTTCTAAAAGTCTGCTTTGAAATGAGTGTATTTGTGGGGTTTAATCTGGAATATTTGCGGAAGCAAAGCTTTAAGAAAAATTTCGCTTAGTCTTTTATTAAACCATAATTGTTCTGTACATATTACACTCCTATGAAGTTAATTTTGTATTAGCATAACACAGTGCAAATTTCACTTGAATATAATTAGTACTTAAAACTAATGTTTGTGCTAATTTCATAGTTATGGAGTGGCCATTATTATGGAAACATTCATATTCTTTTTAAGCCAATAATGTCATTTTTTTTTACCTCTGAGAAAATTGAGAGTCAAATTTTATGTTCTGTTTTTAATGAAACATTCATTTCTTGTTCACAAATTTTAAAGGCCACATAGTGATAAATACTGAACATTATATTATAATGTCTAGGGAGACCACTTCTTTAAGCCTTTGGAAAAGAAGCCATACAAAAGCCCGGTAGGACAGCCTTTTCTGCATTCCCAGTGCACTGCACATTTATAGTCGACTCCTATTTACAATAAATTAACACTGAATGAAAAGAACGTCATTCTGTGATAAGCTTCAAACTCCAACTTTGGCTTGACTAGTTGATTAATAGAGTACATATTATGCTTAACTGCTCAACAATGACACAAAATAGAAGACATATCATTATTATATTTTGAATAGCATAATTTTTATTGAAAATAATAATGCTTTCCCCAAAAATAGTTTTCATCAATATACAGCAAATTAAAGAAGCCTGAAGAACTAGAAGCATTTTAATGAAAGCAGTAGAATCATATAATTTCTACATGTATGATATGCACCCACATTAAAGTTCTACAACATTCTAATATCTGTCCTTTCATAGTGGAGAGGAGAAATAGGGACACAACCAGAGGTTCTGGGCATGAGCCAGCCAAGCACTCTACTGTAACTTTCTACCTATCTTTAGTTGTACACTTTAAAACATGCAAATTTATTTTGGATAGGTTTATTCTTTTCTCTTGAATGTCTATTTCATAAAGGCAAATGATTAGCATCACTTAAAATATGAAGAAAAGTTGTTTTGTTTACTTGTTATTTCAGACAACAATATGCTTCTTTTTCACGTACTTAATTAAAATAATGAATTGATAATGGTTTCATGTCTTCTGTATATCAGCACAGAAGACATGATTAGCTGATTATATAATCAATCCATCAAAATATTATTTGTACATAGTCTTCTGTTTCTTTTGTTGTTGTTGTTGTTGTTGTTGTTGCTGTTGTTTTGTTTTGTTTTGTTTTGATTTGTTTTTGTTTTTGTTTTTTGTTTTTTGTTTTTTTGAGACAGGGTAACTCTTTATAGCCCTGGCTGGCCTAGAAATCACTCTGAAGACCAGGCTGGCCTCGAACTCAGAAATCTGCCTGTAGATTAAAGGCGTGGGCCACCACCACCCATCTTAGTCTTCTGTTTCTTAATACATGAATCATTCCAAAAGTATTATGAAAAATTTTTTGCCATATATCCAATGAGATGAGTTTCAAGCTATAATTAATTATTATCCATACATCTAGTTTTAAAATCCGGTGAATATAGTTAGAAGATAATGCAACTTAATTGGATTCTTTTAATTGTGTTACTTAGACATTGAAGAAACTTTTCTAAACCGACTCCAAATGCTTGTCTTTTTTTTTTTTTTTTTTTTTTTTTTTTTGGTAAAATTCTTGAGCAAGATAAAAAGAAGAAAAATGAAGATTTTTCACTTTTCTAACTCTTTCAGTATCATGGAGCATGAAGCATTTAGATTGTTATTTCTACATGCATTTTGGCCATTAAAACCTTAATGAAGCTCTTCTGGCCACTGCCAGCACCAGGGTTCCTTGGGTGCGGAGTCTCTAGACACCCACAAAGACCTCACAGGACCCTCAAGGGGATCTTAAGACCTCTGGTGAGTGGAACACAGCATCTGCTCCAATACAATCACGCAGGACCTGAGACTGCATGAATTAGGGAAGCAGAAAACCCGGCCTGATCAGGGTCAAAAGACCCTTCCAGTCCATGCCAGCACCTGGGTTCCTTGGGCACAGAGTCTCCCAACACAGACAAGAACCCCACGGGACCCTCCATGGGATCATAAGACCTCTGGTGAGTGGAATGCAAGTGCTGCCAGGAGGCAGGTTCGAACACTAGATATCTGGCACCTTCCCTACAAGAGGAGAACTTTCCTAAAGAGAGTACTCTGACCACTAAAACTAAGGATAAATCTAGTCTCCCAGGTCTGCTGATAGAGGCTAACAGAGTCGCCTGAGGAACAAGCTCTAACCAGAGACAACTATAACAACTAACTCCAGAGATTCCCAGATGGCAAAAGGCAAATGTAAGAATCTTACTAACAGAAACCAAGACCACTTACCATCATCAGAACACAGCACTCCCACCCCACCTAGTCCTGGGTAACCCAACACACCCGAAGAGATAGACCCGGATTTAAAAGCATATCTCATGATGATGGTAGAGGACATGAAGAAGGACTTTAATAACTCACTTAAAGAAATACAGGAGAACACAGCTAAACAGGCAGAAGACCTTAAAGAGGATACACAAAAATTCCTTAAAGAATTGCAGGAAAACATGACCAAACAGGTGATGAAATTGAATAAAACCATCCAAGACCTAAAAAGGGAAGTAGACACAATAAAGAAAACACAAAGTGAGGCAACGCTGGAGATAGAAATTCTAGGAAAGAAATCTGGAACCATAGATGCGAGCATCAGCAACAGAATACAAGAGATGGAAGAGAGAATCTCAGAGGCAGAAGATTCCATAGAGAACATCTAAACAACAATCAAAGAAAATACAAAACACAAAAAGATCCTAACTCAAAACATCCAGGAAATCCAGGACACAATGAGAAGACCAAATCTACAGATAATAGGAGTAGATGAGAATGAAGATTTTCAACTTAAAGGGCAAGCAAATATATTCAACAAAATTATAGAAGAAAACTTCCTAAACCTAAAGAAAGAGTTGCCCATGAACATACAAGAAGCCTACAGAACTCCAAATAGACTGGACCAGAAAAGAAATTCCTCCCGACACATAATAATATGAACAACCAATTCACTAAATAAAGATAGAATATTAAAAGCAGTAAGGGAAAAAGGTCAAGTAACATATAAAGGCAGGCCTATCAGAATTACACCAGACTTTTCACCAGAGACTATGAAAGCCAGAATATCCTGGACAGATGTTATACAGACCCTAAGAGAACACAAATGCCAGCCCAGGCTACTATACCAGCCAAACTTTCAATTACCATAGATGGAGAAACCAAAGTATTCCACCGCAAAACCAAAATCACACATTATCTTTCCACGAATCCAGCGCTTCAAAGGATAGCATGAAAAAAAAAACAAAAACAAAAAACAAACAAACAACAACAACAACAACAACAAAAAACAATACAAGCATGGAAACCACACGTTAGAAAGAGCAAGAAGGTAATCCCTCAACAAACCAAAAAGAAGACATCCACAACAAAAGAATGCCAACTCTAACAACAAAAATAATAGGAAGCAACAATTACTTTTCTTTAATATCTCTTAATATCAATGGACTCAATTTCCCAATAAAAAGACATAGACTAACAGACTGGCTACACAAACAGGACCCAACATTTTGCTGCTTACAGGAAACCCATCTCAGGTAAAAAGACAGACAATACCTCTGAGTGAAAGGCTGGAAAACAATTTTCCAAGCAAATGGTCTGAAGAAACAAGCTGGAGTAGCCATTCTAATATCGAATAAAATCGACTTCCTACCCAAAGTTATAAAAAAAAGACAAGAAGGGACACTTCATACTCATCAAAGGTAAAATCCTCCAAGAGGAACTCTCAATTCTGAATATCTATGCTCCAAATTCAAGGACAGCCACATTCATTAAAGAAACTTTAGTAAAACTCAAAGCACACATTGCACCTCACACAATAATAGTGGGAGACGTCAACACTCCACTTTCATCAATGGACAGATCATGGAAACATAAAATAAACAGGGACACAGTGAAACTAACAGAAGTTATGAAACAAATGGACTTAACAGATATCTACAGAAAATTTTATCCTAAAACAAAAAGATATACCTTCTTCTCATCACCTCATGGTACCTTCTCCAAAATTGACCAAATAATTGGTCACAAAACAGGCCTCAACAGGTACAAAAATTTTGAAATTGTCCCATGCATCTTATCAGGCCACCATGGACTAAGGCTTATCTTCAATAACAACAAAAATAATGGAAAGCCAACATTCACGTGGATAATAAACAACACTCTTCTCAATGATACCTTGGTCAAGGAAGGAATAAAGAAAGAAATTAAAGACTTTTTAGAGTTTAATGAAAATGAAGTCACAACATACCCAAACTTATGGGACACAATGAAAGCATTTCTAAGAGGGAAACTCATAGCTCTGAGTGCCTCCAAAAAGAAACTAGAGAGAGCACACACTAGCAGCTTGGCAACACATCTAAAAGCTCTAGAAAAAAAAGAAGGAAATTCACCCAAGAGGAATAGACAGCAGGAAATAATCAAACTCAGGGGAAAAATCAACCAAGTGGAAACAAGAAGAACTATTCAAAGAATCAAACAAAGGAGGAGCTGGTTCTTTTAGAAAATCAACAAGATAGATAAACCCTTCCCTAGTCTCACTAGAGGACACAGGGACAGCATCATAATTAATAAAATCAGAAATGAAAAGGGAGACATAAGAAGAGATCCTGAAGAAATCGAAAGCACCATCAGATCCTTCTACAAAAGGCTATACTCCACAAAACTGGAAAACCTGGATGAAATGGAGAAGTTTCTAGACAGATACCAGGTACCAAAGTTAAATCAGGATCAAGTTAACGATGTAAACAGTCCTATATCCCCTAAAGAAATAGAAGCAGTCATTAATAGTCTCCCAACCAAAAATAGCCCAGGACCAGATGGGTTTAGTGCAGAGTTCTATCAGACCTTCAAAGAAGATCTAATTCCAGTTCTTCACAAACTATTCCACAAATTAGAAGTAGAAGGTACTCTACCCAACTCATTTTATACAGCCACAATTACTCTGATACCTAAACCACAGAAAGATCCAACAAAGATAGAGAACTTCAAACCAATTTCTGTTACCAATTTAGATGCAAAAATACTCAATGAAATCCTCGCTATCCGAATCCAAGAACACATTAAAACAGTCACCCATCCTGACAAAGTAGGTTTTATTCCAGGGATGCAGGGATGGTTTAATATATGGAAATCCATCAATGTAATCCATTATATAAACACTCAAAGACAAAAACCACGTGATCATCTTCTTAGACGCAGAAAAAGCATTCCACAAGATCTAACACCGATTCATGATAAAAGTCTTGGAAAGATCAGAAATTCAAGGCCCATACCTAAACATGATAAAAGCAATCTACAGCAAACCAGTAGCCAACATCAAAGTAAATGGTGAGAAGCTGGAAGCAATCCCACTAAAATCAGGGACTAACATGACTGCCCACTTTCTCCCTACTTATTCAACATTGTACTAGAAGTCCTAGCCAGAGAAATTAGACAACAAAATGAGATCAAGGGGATACAAATCGGAAAAGAAGAAGTCAAAATATCACTTTTTGTAGATGATATGATAGTATATATATATATATATATATATATATATATATATATATATATATATATATGTGACCCTAAAAATTCTACCAGAGAACTCCTAAACCTGATAAACAGCTTTGGTGAAGTAGCTGGATACAAAATTAACTTAAACAAGACAATGGCCTTTCTCTACACAAAGAACAAACTGTCTGAGAAAGAAATTAGGGAAACAACATCCTTTTCAATAGTCACAAATAATATAAAATACCTTGTAGTGACTCTAACTAAGGAAGTGAAAAATCTGTATGACAAGAATTTCAAGTCTCTGAAGAAAGAAATTAAAGAAGATCTCAGAAGGTGGAAAAAATCTCCCATGCTCATGGATTGGCAAGATTAACATTGTAAAAATAGCTATCTTGCCAAAAGCTATCTACAGATTCAATGGAATCCCCATCAATATTCCAACTCAATTCTTCAAGGAATTAGAAAGAGCAATCTGCAAATTCATCTGGAATAACAAAAAACCTAGGATAGCAAAAACCCTTCTCAAGGATAAAAGAACCTCTGGTGGAATCACCATTCCTGACCTAAAGCTTTACTACAGAGCAATTGTGATAAAAACTGCATGGTACTGGTATAGTGACAGACAAGTAGACCACTGGAATAGAATTGAAGACCCAGAAATGAACCCACACACCTATGGTCACTTGATCTTTGACAAGGGTGCTAAAACCATCCAGTGGAAAAAAGACAGCATTCTCAACAAATGGTGCTGTCACAACTTGTGGTTATCATGCAGAAGAATGCAAATTGATCCATTTCTATCTCCTTGTACTAAGGTCAAATCTAAGTGGATCAAGGAGCTCCACATAAAACCAGAGCACTGAAACTTATAGGGGAGAAAGTGGGGAAAAGCCTCGAAGATATGGGCACAGGGGAAAAATTCCTGAATAGAACAGCAATGGCTTGTGATATAAGTTCTAGAATCGACAAATGGGACAAAAGGATGTAGAGAAAGAGGAACACTCCTCCATTGTTTGTGGGACTGCAAACTTGTACAACCACTCTGGAAATCTGTCTGGCGGTTCCTCAGAAAATTGGACATAGTACTACCCGAGGATCCTGCAATACCTCTTCTTGGCATATATCCAGAAGATGTTCCAACTGGTAGAAGGACACATGCTCCACTATGTTCATAGCAGCCTTATTTATAATATCCAGAATCTGTAAAGAACCCAGATGCCCCTCAATAGAGTGATGGATACAAAAAATGTGGTATATTTACAAAATAGAGTACTACTCAGCTATTAAAAAGAATGAATTTATGAAATTCCTAGGCAAATGTTTAGACCTGGAGAGCATCATCCTGAGTGAGGTCACACAATCACAAAAGAATTCAAACGATATGTACTCACTGATAAGTGGATATTAGCCCAGAAACCTAGTATACCTGAGATATAAGATACAATTTGCAAAACATATGAAACTCAAGAAGGATGAAGGCCAAAGTTTGGACACTTTGCCCCTTCTTAAAATAGGGAACAAAATACCCATGGAAGGAGTTACAGAGACAAAGTCTGGAGCTGAGAAAAAAGGATGGACTATCTAGAGACTGCCATATTCAGGGATCCATCCCATAATCAGCCTCCAAACGATGACACCATTGCATTCACTAGCAAGAGCTTGCTGAAAGGATCCTGATATAGCTGTCTCTTGTGAGACTATGCCAGGGCCTAGCAAACACAGAAGTGGATGCTCACAGTCAGCTATTGGATGGATCACAGGGCCCCCAATGGAGGAGCTAGAGAAAGTATCCAAGGAGCTAAAGGGATCTGCAACACTATAGGTGGAACAACATTATGAATTAACCAGTACTCCGGAGCTCATGACTCTAGCTGCATATGTATCAAAAGATGTCCTAGTCGGCCATCACTGGAAAGAGAGGCCCATTGGACATGCAAACTTTATATGCCCCAGAACAGGGGAACGCCAGGGCTAAAAAAGTGGGAGTGTGTGGATAGAGGAGTGTGGGGAAGGGTATGGGGGACATTTGGGATAGCATTGGAAATGTAAATGAGGAAAATACCTAATAAAAAACCTTTATGAAAAATTAATGGAACAATTAACATAATCTAATAAAATTGGACCAGTAAGGTGCATTGTGGGTCTTACTGCATGAATCATAGCCTTCTGGTCATATTACATGAATTCAAAAACATTGATTTAAGTTGATAATACACACATGCACACACATGGACTTGAAAACCATTACGGCTAAATGAGTACAGTGCAGTGGTGTCTTCTTGTGGATAATATTACAGGTCATGTTAAATGATAGAGACACATATAGAGAAAATAACAAGCAAAGAAAGTCAGTTGATGGAATTTCTAAATGTCAAGACTTATTCCACTATGAAAACATTTTAAAAATTGTATATGCCATTGTAGCAAAGAATATTTCTGAAAATGTGGGAAACAATTTTAGTTTTGTAACTTAAGTAATTAAATGTTTTCAAAAAATTGTATGATTTCTCCTGATTTTCATGTGAAGTCTGTTTAAGAAATTTTCTAGTATCTATATACAGGGACACCAAATGAAACATAACTAATAATAAGAATACAGACAGGTACTTTTAAAATATGATAAAAGGTAGTTGCTTTCACAATTGGGCTCCCAAGATTTCAAATGTGTGTATTAAAAAATGAACTCCTTGGAAGATACTTACAATCACTCTTCATGTATAAGCCACATTTTTTAAACAATAAAAAATGTTCAAGACAGTGTTTTTTTATAACCTATTTAAAAGACATTTTCCAAATTATTATTTGGCCTTCAAGGGATATCTCAGGCTATTGAACAGGATCTCAAAATCTGAGACCCGAATTAGCTGTCATGTCTTTGGCATTGTTGAGAGAACAGGGTAAGAGGAGAGAGCAATAGAACAAAACAGAACAGAATACACTGCTAAAATGAAGATGGAATATTGAAAACTACAGAGAGTTTTATGGTGAATCCATGTCTTCAGGGTTTCTACATTGTCCATGAAGTCTCTACACAAGGTCTTGATGGACAGCCCTCAGTCAACACAGTATGGAAAGAGTTTCTTTAAATAACTCAATTAGACTGATTGTTCCATTATGAATATATCAAAACTAAGAGTTGGATGTCTGTTTAGAAAATAGCTATAATTTTCTTTGAAGACTTTTTAAAACGCTAATGGTAAAAAAATAATATACTGCTCTCTGTGCATGAAGTCTATTAGTTCCTGAAAATAAATGGCATTTTGGAGGATGTTTCTAGACAGATTGTTCATTAATTTAAAGCCATTGTAGATAATAATGTGTGAGAAATGATTTTTTTTCTTGAAATCATAAAATATATGTTTTATTTAATGACAGAGGGAATTAACCGTACCATTTGTTATATTCGCACTTCCTGTTGTCCACTATTTCTGAGTCCTGTGTTTCCTTCATGAATGACCTTGTGTTTTTCCATGATAACTGGGTAGATTTATTTCACTTTTGATTGTGTTTGTGTGTGTATTATTTTGTACAGATGTTGCAAGAGGCCAGAATAAATTGTCAGATACTCTGAACCAGGGCAACAGACAATTGTGAGTTAACTGAAGTAGGCACTGCTAGCTAAACTTTGTTATGTGTTAGATCACAATGACTGCTGAGTTTTTATAACCTTGTCATTCTGTATAGCGGCTTATATTCTAATGCTGACTATGCTCCCCAAAAATCTGCTTACATAAGTGTCTCCACATAGCTTTTGGGAACCCCCCCCAGTTGGTTTTGATTGGTAATAAAGATGCCAACAGAAAATAGCTGGGCAGGGCAGAAAGAGGTGGGGCTATTAGGATTCCTGGGCTTGGGACTTGGAAGAAGAAGAAGAAGGAGAAGAAGAAGAAGAAGAAGAAGAAGAAGAAGAAGAAGAAGAAGAAGAAGAAGAAGAAGAAGAAGAAGACGACGAAGAAGAAGAAGAAGAAGAAGAAGAAAGAAGAAGAAAAAGAAGATCCTTTGTGGGGAGAGTGTGGAGGAGAGGAGAGATGCCATGCTTGAGAAGAGTGGAGTGCATAGCAACAGGGCTGCCCAACTGGGTCCAGGGTGGCCAACATAGAACACAGAATTTAGTGAGTAGCAACTCAGTATTTTGGGCAGGAGGTAGTAGAGGATAGGCAGTGGCCCAGCTTCGTGCTGCTTAAGGCAAATTAAAATATAAAGGCTGTGTGTGTATTTCATTCAAGAACTTAGACCATTGGGACAGGTAGCAAACCTGCTGCTGTGAATAATTATCATTAATTAAGTAAACATTCTGAATTTAAATATCATCTAGAAACTGCAGTATTCTACTGCTTCCTCTCAGGTGCAAGTTTAAAAAATTAGTGTACTTGAATTTCTCACTAAAATGAAACTGCTGTCATATTATTTGTTTGTTTTTTTATAGCACAAATTTTCCTTAAGTATCTTTTTTCTCTTTATAATGTTCTTTCATTCTTTGCTACCTTGCCATTATCCAACAAATATATCATCTTCTGGATTATATAAAATATTCTATTTTAAAATACCTTAACTATGTACTGTAAACCTCTAAATTATAATTATTGACATTATTGCCAGCCATCATGTTTCTTTCTGGATACCTTATCATTACCTTGTTAATTTCATCACTAGAAAAAAATCTAAAAGATGTTCAACAGCTATGCTACCATGAAATGCTAGGTACCATTGGAGCTTGTCATTTAGCTATTTGGTTTAATAAAATATAAAGATAAAACCACAAAGAAATTTGCCTTGGTAATGAAAAAAAAAGTATCTATCTCCAGGAGAGACACTGCTTGGGTAACATCAAGCACAGTGGAATAACAGAGTGTGGTGTTGTCATTGTCCTATTAGTTGCAACTGTAGTTTCCTACACATGCCTATGTGGTAACAGAACAAATGACACACAGTTGAACTAAGGCTTACATAAGCAACTCAGAACCACTTAAATATGAATTCCCTTTTAACATTACTTTCTGCCCTGCCAGAAACTGCTGGAGCTGTATTAAGATGCTGAAATTATTGCAATTAATCTACTGGAAAAGAACTAATTATAAGCAATTTTAATAAAAACAATCATAAGCTTTTAGTGATTGGGTCTATCTGAAAATATAGTCTCATGTCATAATTTCTTCATTCCTCTCCATACATAGTAAAACAGCTTTCATTGTTAAAATTATCATTTTGATTTATATATAATATATATGCATACACATATACATAAATGCACACATATATACATATATTCACACACATCTTATGTACTTAAGACAAAAGATCCTAAATAATAATTAATTCATTACTAATAACTAAAAGTAAAGGGGTAATTTAAAACTCTTCTGAACATTTTAATATGGACATAATTTAATCTTAATAAAATAACAAAACTTTCTAATTTAATTTTGAAGTTTAAAAAGATTTCACATCACGCATAAGTATTATACTTATCTTTTTATATCTCCACTCCAAATCCTCCCACATTTCCTGTCACTCTCAAACATATTATCTCTGCTCTGATAATTTTTGTTATGCACACACACACACACACACACACACACACACACACACACATTCTGAATTCATTTAGTGTTGTTCATAGATACATGTGCTTAAGGTTGATAACTGGGATTGGATAATCAATCAGGAGAAAATAGATTCTCTCTTTCTTACCAACCACTGAGTGCTTAAAGCTCTTCATCTAAGGGTGGAGTCTGTGTCATTGCCTCCATCCACATAGTTATGTAAACTAGGGCTTTGAGGCAAACATACTATTTTTATTTCATGGCATGCATAAAAGATATTGATTAAAAATAGAAGCCCCATTTCTCTTAGCCTTATATTGCTTCAACCCTCAGTTTGGAGCTTTTGCTGAACCGTTGGTGTAGATCTTGGATTATACATGACCTGATGTCAGGTACTCAGCCCAAAGTCATTACCCCTCTGCTTTGAACAGGTGAGGTTGTTGTTGTTGTTGTTGTTGTTTTACCTTGCAAGGTAACCAACAGTTGTCGAATTGAAATTAAGATCTGCTCCATGATAGGAAATAACTCAGCCATATGTAATGAAAACAGCAAAAGTCATAAAGCCAGCACAGCTAATAGACAAAGATACAGCAAACTGAGCCAAGTGACACCGTTGAAATCAAGCGGAATTCTACTTTTTGTCTGGATCTCGACATGTTGCATGCTTCAGAGCCTTTTATTATTTGTACAGTTTGGTGTTATTCAATTTTAGGGAAATTATTATGAATCATTTATGCCTTCTCCCAGGAGTATTATTTCTAGGTTTCTTCAGAAAATCACTGACCATATTACCGCCCTACACCCCTTCTTCATAGCCTGCACTCAAATGAAGATGCCAGAGATCTTCAAATTGAAGCTCTGACTACAAGATACTTTTGGAACATCTACCCTCGTACTTACTCAGAAACAAGATAATCAGAAAAAAAAATAAACATAAAAAGGCAAACAAGATTCAGGGAGCTAGAGGAGTTGACAGCAGATGAAAGTAACTGTTCCTACTTTATGCTCAGATAATTGCATGGCATATAAGATTGGTGGCATCATATGGTATGCCCCTTGAAGAAAAGATACATCAACAAAGTTAGATTTGCCCCAGTTATCACTGCTCTGCTCAGGGGCTTATACTGATTGAGAAAGAATGGTGTGGGTAAACGATAAATGAATAAAGTATTATCATCCCCCTTTCTTAGAAAATGTAACTTGTGCAGGATCACTGTGGTATCTTATGACCAAGGAACAAATTAATACCAAGTTGAGACATAAAAATAAATCCTACAAAGATATAAATACTGTGTTATGGTAGAAGTTGAACAGTAAATTCAACAGCTTTGCCAAAAGAGTTTTCTTGAGCCTATTGACAATTCACACTCTGACCATTAAAAATTGATAATATACTGCTTGGGACATGGCATTCTGCCCAGACCGACTTGCCTATTTTCTTTCTGTCTAGTGCCCTTGAAACCAGAAGAGCTACCAACCTGGGAGCAGACTGTCATGTTTTGGCAAAATATACCTCTAGATTCTTAAAAGTTGGGCTTTAGGGTTTATGAGGAAAACGATTGTAAAAGATAAATCTCTGCTGTCACAGTTGATTAATGATGACTAAACTTATGACCAAGACGATATTAAAACACATGTCCGGGGACAAAAATTGATGTGATCTATGTCTTGAAAAAACATGAATCTATCCCTGCCTACTGAGTTCTTATGTAATAAAGGATCAATCTGACTGCCAGTCCATCAGACAGCAAGATTCCCTCTTGCCTGACTCACTCCTCCCTCTCAGACTCTTTATCTTCTCTGTGGGACCTGACCATCCCTTGGGCTGGCCCCCTGACATAGAAATTCATTCCTAGGATTGTAAACCTACAAAGCAACACATGGCTGGTCATTGACTGTAGAGAAAAACTTCTTGCCTCCATTTTCTAACTGAATTCTAATACATATTCCTACACTCACAGATACATTTCACACTCACAGCACTTCAGAGAAGTCTCTTAATGCAGCAGATGGAAACTGTCACAGAGACTCTCTGTGATTTTTTGACAAATTGAATAAGATTTTATAGAAAAGCAGTTTTCCAAACTACCCGCCCCAGTAATGAAATGAGCAATATGGGTCCCATTAGGTGTTGCAAATACAGTTTTGCTTTGTGTTAATGTCTTCATTACTGCAGTCTTGACTTTTTATGATACTAGTTAAAACCCAGCAAACCAGTCATATTCCTCAGGAAAATTTTATATAAATTAATTCCTTGATAAAAACACCCAAAAGAAGTTTTAAAAATCTACTTTTAAGCTACTTTTATTCTTTGCTCTTAAATTGAAATAAACTCTGTTGTATATAATAGTTATATTTACTATTTTTGTTTTTGTTTCCTTCATATTTTTTGAGTCAGTATCAGATGTAGCTCAGGCTGGATTGAATATTACATTGTAGCTGAGGCTAATCTTGAACTTCACATCCTTTTTCCCCTCTCATAATTGAGGATGAATGACTTTTCTCAGTTAGTGAGATTCTGAGGGGTGAATTCAGGTTGAATGCATTCTATGTAAGCACCATACAGAGTTCACATTTTGTGCATCCAGACAACCATCCTATTGAGTCAGGCACAAATCCTTCTTAAACATTTACTGTTTTGCCTTTGTTTTCTAGAGGGTTTATCTAAGGAAAAAAAAGGAGGAATGTACACTGCTTTTGTTTTCTTCACATAATTGACTACAAAACTGATGGCTAGAAGGCATTTATTTTTTGACTAAGAGTGGTTTAAATTAAAAGTTAATTAGAGTAACATCTTATGTCTTGTAGGTGGTTGTAGACTACACCTGTAATGGAATTTTCTTTAAAGGCTGTAATAGACTGCTTTGGGCCAATTATCTGAATTCTAATTTAAGATGTTTAATGATTGCTTTTGTAGTGTCTCCTTATGTTCTAGGATAATTCTGTGCTTTCTTCTTGTCCCTTTTCACACCTATCTTTAAAAGCTTATTCATATCACTAAATGATAACTGAAGAAAGAAAGCTCTTTGCAGACATTTCTGCTCTACTTCATTAGCATTAGTTTTTTTATATTAACTCACATTATTAATATTTAATATATAATTTAAATACAATAAATAATACATGCCAGTTCTTTATATATTTCCACAGAAACCTTAAACATAGAATAACTTATTTACTTTTAACAAGTTACCAGTTACTCAAAATTGTGGGACTTGATTCTGTTTACATATAAATTTACACATTTTTTTGTTTGTTTATGAAGGGATTTTGAACCAGTGTCCCTTTCCTAGACCTTGTCACCTTGCTCTAAATGAGAACATCATCACTAATATTGCTTGGCTCCTTCTAATTTATTTTGAATGAATGTACCTACTTTTTTTTTTCAAATATGTTTACCCTCTTCTCCAATTTTACTATTCCTGAGGAATGACCTTATCAAAAACAGCAATTCAATAATAGCTTTCCTTAAATAGGTACCTGAAGGTCAGTGTGAGACAGCCTTCCCCACGGGATCAGAGAGAATTATGAAATGCTACCACAGCCTATATTCTGATTGTCTCTAACCACATGCAAGGTGTTTTATAAATAAATCTATGTTTATAACAGATGGCTTACTGCAGAGAAGGGAATCAATAAGAGAGGTGAAAACACCCGTGTCAATGGATATTGACAGCTCAATGTCTAAAAGACAACAAAATTCATTGCAACATTATATATTACCATTTCTAATACTTAGTTTTAATAAATGATCCATTCTTTTACGGTGCAATACAATTCATTATTTCAGTTTCATAGAAATGTATCCTTAACATCTGATCTCATACATTTCAAGTTAAGCAAATTGAAGACAAGACTATAAATAAACTGCATGCTTTCTGTCGGCATATTTCTTAAGTCCTGTAACTACACCATGTATTGCTCATAACTAAGAAGAGTGCCAAGAGATTTCAGCTTAACCACCTGGGATAGAGTTTATGGAGAATTATCTTTATAATTTCCCAGATGGTAGAATTTTTTTTAAAAAAAAGTTTTTGAAACTGTCTGTGTATTTGAATGTCCTTTGATGTGTTGCTTTACAATGAATGAAAAGTTTTATTTTTCATTGAATGCCTTATTTGCTATGAAGAGCTTTAAGACATAGAATCTCTGTTATGGAGGTATTAGAAATCAATCAGTTTTTAAAAAATTTTGGATTTTCTAAGCATTAGGTAAAACTATGGTGTGCTATGGGCTGAATTTCATATTGGACTTATTTCTTTCATTAAATCTGTGAAGACAATTGCCTTTATATGTTGTCTTTTCCATATTTTTTCATGTGGCTTTAAGTCTGTGCCATAAAATAAATAATTTTAGTAAAACTTACTCTGTACATAATAAAAACTCTGCCATGAAAATTCTTAGGAAATAATACACAAATTGATCCATGAAGCAACACTAAAATGATAGATCCAATGTATAAAGCTTCTTGCATTTAATATTCAGATTCACCTTTGAACTCTATAGTAGGATTTACCTGAATAACCTACTGTAAGCTGAGATTATCACACTCTGATAAGTCTGAGTGAGTTTACTAAAACCTAATCAAACATGAAATATTAGCATGTGTGGTCAGAGACTTTAGCCATAGGCTTTGGACAAAGACCATTGAATCAGAAGTTTCAACCCTATCATATAGGGTTGAACATGACTAACTTATTTATGCATTGAAAATTGTACACATGAATAAAAGGTATCTTAGTCAGATCTATTCATCACAATCCACATCTTTCTAGAACCCTTTCTAGAATGTCATATCTCCCCACGAATTTCACATAATATATTTTATAGTTTTGTACTTATTTTTATTGTGTTATTGGGTTGAGTTCTTTTTGGCTACTATCATGAAAGTAAGGGTATTTGATATATTTACAACAGTAACTACTTCAGTAGGACCTTACTGAATAAAAGTACTTCACATTGAATAGAGACCTAATTTATGTTTCCATTCAGAAAAGGGCAGGTTAATTATATAAATAATGCACATATATATGTATAATATGTATACATATGCGTGTTTGTGTGTATGTGTGTGTTGTATATCCTGAAGGGATATAAAGAGAACTGTATTTATTTTTTATCCTTCTAATATTCAATTTATTAATATGATGTCTTGGTCTGCTATTTATTTTGGTTCATTTTTAAATGTAACGAATGTCCAGTCTCTTTACGTAACCTATCATGCATTATCTAAACGCCAGCTTCTTATATTTTCTTGTTTTGGTAGAGAATGTTGGGGGTTCATTCAGCATCTGAAGTTTAAATTATTTCATTCTCATCTCATGGACACCAGGCTTGGTCTACCTATTTGCAGTTCACTGGAGTTTTACTGCACAATGTTGCCTCTCATTCCAAACTCAGATTCTATACATTGTAACTTGAGCCCTGAATATAGTCTCTCATTCCATCACGTGTGTTCACACATTAGAAGAATCTGTAGAATAAACTAATATAATTAAATGAAGTGAAGCATGGTAAGCACTATTGAACTTTTGAGGGAAGAATGTATTACAGGTTGTTAATAGAGATTATAATGATGGCCACAGAACAGAAAGAGAAATATTCTAGAACCTTAAGATGTTGGTGTCTAATATAAAATAAAAATTCTCTGATCAAATAAAAAAATACTTACTGATTTCCAATTATTTGATTAATAAACAAAATCTATACGACTAACACTAGTAGGATTTTAATCAGTAGTTTCTTATGTGTAAATTAAAATTTTTGTTTTCTTAAAGGGTAGACAAAGTCTAAATTTTTTAAAGTACACTGTTGTTATAATATTTTCAGTATAATAACAAAAATATTACAGGAAAGATATTATAGTAAAATTCAAATTTGCCTAATGTTCTCAAATGCTATATGTTTCACTTTTCAATATTTATATTATGGCATATTTCACACACATTAATAAGGAAATAAAACACTTGGAATCAAAACACAATTTATATGTGACTGAAAGCATTTCATTGAACTACACATTTGCATTTATTGCTCATGCAAATTCACAATAACTTTTGTATAATGACATCAAGAGTTACCAATATAATATAATAGAATTCTCTAGTGGGATTTTTATAATATTTCTATGGTTACAATCTTGGAGAAAAAGGAAGAAAATGAGGAAACATTGCTCATAAATGTAATGAATGCACTCCCTGGAGTTTTCTCACTTACAAAAACAATAATTCTAAAATATTTAATGATTTCTGTATCTGGTAAGGCATGACCATAAACTCAGATCATGAAAGTTGGAGGGAATCATGAATTCACCGTCAGATTCAACTTCAGAGTGAGTTCAAGGACAGTCTGAGATATGTAAATCATTCTCAAAATTCAACCTAATAAAAATCTACACACACACATACATATTTTTCATTTATGAATCATCTATAGAGGGCTATAATTGTATGTGAAAAGTTAAATACATCTCTATACATCTCAGCCACACTGAACAGTTTCTATTTAAGAGGTTGCTTATGGCAAAAGATGATATTCTTAGGATTAGTTTATCATAAACAATAGTCCTTTTACTAGACATGAGCTATATATTCTAAGACCCTCAGTGGATGTGTGTGAATACTTCATTCCTCCTTAGAATAGGGAACAAAATGCCCATGGAAGGAGTTACAGAGACAAAGTTTGGAGCTAAGACAAAAGGATGGACCATCCAGAGATACCCCACCCAGTGATCCATCCCATAATCAACCACCGAACCCAGACACTATTGCATATGCCAGCAAGATTTTGCTGAAAGGACCCTGATATAGCTGTCTCCTATGAGGCTATGCCAGTGCCTGGCAAATACAGAAGTAGATGCTCACAGTCAGCTATTGGATGAAACACAGTGTCCTCAATGAAGGAGCTAGAGAAAGTACCCAAGGAGCTGAAGGGGTCTGCAACCCTTTAGGTGGAACAACAATATGAACTACCCAGTACCCCCCAGAGCTTGTGTCTCTAGCTGCATATGTATCAGAAGATGACCTAGTAGGCCATCATTGGGAAGAGAGGCCCCTAGGTCTTGCAAACTTTATATGCAAAACATATAAACAGTACAGGGAAATATCAGGGCCAAGAAGTGGGAGTAGATGGGTAGGGGAGCAGAGCTGAGGGGAGGGTATAGGGAACTTTTGGGATAGCATTTGGAATGTAAATAAAGAAAGTATCTAATAAAAATAATATATAAAAACCAGTTAATATTGAATATTAGTACTATAATCTTTCCCTCCACAGACAAACCATATCTACAATAAGTCTTTCTCCCCAGAGAAGTGCTTTTCAGCTTCCCTTTGACATCTTTGAGTTTGAAGCACTGGTATTCTTGGGGCAACTCTTAAATACGATAAGAGTTGCTTACACACAAATATTATAATACTACTGAGACTAGGATACTGTCTACCTAGCAGGTATGTATTGTATTCAAAGTAGAAACTGCACAGAGATCTGCATATTTTCTAATTAATGAAGATGGTCACTGTGAGATTCATTAAACTATACAGAATAGTGACAATTTTTAAATTAATGGATTATTTCTTTCTGAGATATTTTTATTCCATTTTTCCAGATCATTCTTAACCATGAGTTACTTAATCCAGTGATTACTACTTCATTCAATATTAGCAATACTCTTGTTACCTTTCAAATTATGATTGCATTTTCATAGCAGACTGTTCAGTTTTTTTCCCTTTATGCATGTTTACTGGAATGCCCCACAGCCGGATTTTTGTCATTTGGGTGATATGTGCTTCCTCAGAGAGCTCTCCCTAAGGAATATTCTCAAATATTATCCATCTCCCCTGGTGATAGGTAGGTGCTAAGGGGGTATATTATAATGAAAATCAATATCAGATGATGATATGTAATGAGAGAAAACAAAAAATAACGAGAATAAATAAATTGTGTATGTGTGTGCGCGCACACGCACATGCACATGTGGACACATACTTCATGAGCATTGGACTCCCTGGAACTTGATCATGAGCCATGTGGACACAAGAAATGGAAACATGGTCATCTGCTAGATCAAGACATGCTTGCTCCCAAGGTCTCTTACACCCCCGGAAGCAGGATAATCATTTTTTTTATTTATATAATGAGTACAAGGGAAAAATATTCCATTATTTCAACATGTTCAAAATTATTAAATTTGTCTTAAATATTTAAATTACCTTAAAATTCTGTAAGCAGTATGATACACTATATATTTATATGAGAGTTGTTTTGGCAGATTGGCAGCATAGGAAGCCCTGTAGACCTTCCATTCTAGGAGCACAATTTAATGATAATTCACAAACAAATATGTACCGTGAAGTGACATAAATCTAGTGAACTCTGAGTGAGTTGAAAAACTGCCTTATTAAATTCAAGATGCATTCTCAATAAAATAATTGCTCCAGCACAGGCTAGAGTTCTGGGGAAAAAAAAACAAACTTTTATACCTTAGGTGCCTGCTAGTTATTTTATAGTAACCTGAAGAGAGAGAAGTATTCTATGAGTCTGAGAACTCTGAAGAGGTCCTGTCACAGTGCCTCCCTTGGCTTGACCTAAGGTTATTACAAGTGAAATCTCAGTTCACCCTATAGAGAATTCAAAACTTTATGTCATATAGTTATGGTTTCTGTGAGTTCAGGAGTATAACAGCCTTTGGGAAGGAATATAGGGGGAGTGATAGGGAAAGTTGGAGAGGGAGGAAGGGTTTTTAAAATCAAAATTAATTAATACATATGTACAAAATTCTCAAGAAGAAAGAGTATGATAAAATTTGATTCTGATTATAGTCTCTCTTATGCTGGGTAAGTGCAGAATCACAGATGGAAAAGAGGGACATGGAAGGCTTTTGTGGCAACCTCACTTTTTACCTATCCCTTCAAAGCAGCAGCCTATAGAGAAGTAATTGAAGACAACTCTTAAAAATTGTGAAAACTATACTGAAGTGGAGATGGGGAAGAACTAACTTTTCTTTAAGCTGCTGGCCACTGGGAGCTTGACCATGCTCCAATAAGTATAGAGATATACGTGCAACACAAATATGCAAATAGGTTAGAATTTCTTCTTCTTCTTCTTCTTCTTCTTCTTCTTCTTCTTCTTCTTCTTCTTCTTCTTCTTCTTCTTCTTCTTCTGCTTCTTCTTCTTCCTTCTTCTTCTTCTTCTTCTTCTTCTTCTTCTTCTTCTTCTTCTTCTTCTTCTTCTTCTTCTTCTTCTTCTTCTTCTCCTTCCTCCTCCTCCTCTTCTTCATCATCTTCATCTTCATGTCCTCCTCCTCCTCCACCATCCTCCTCCTCCTCCATCTCCTCCTCCTCCACCTCCTCCTCCCCCTCCTCTTCTTCTTCTCTCTCTTCCTCTCATCATCACCTTCATCATCTTCATCTCCTCCTCCTCCTCCCTCTTCAGCAAGGCTTTACAATGTTGTAGGGGAAAGACTTAGAAGGATTGAGAAGTGAAAAATGAGTTTGATAGGGGTGTATGATGTAAAATTTTCAAAAAAAATAATAAAAATATTGTAATGGAAAATGATTTTGAAGTTCAGAGCATTAAAAGTTACAGGGGCTGCACAGAACATTGTTTTCTGCATAGAACATTGTTTTCTGTATTAGAATACCTTAGGCTTAGCATGCTGTAGCCATCTTAGGGCTTGTGAGGATCAAGAGATGTAGAGTGTTCTTTAGCTCATCAGAAGAATCAAGTAGAAAACACCAGATTTAAACTTTAAAAAAAAAAAGAAAGAAGAAGAAGAAGAGAAGAAGAAAAGAAAAGAAAAGAAAAGAAAAGAAAGGAAAAGAAATGAAAGGAAAAGAAAAAAAAAGGAAAAGATGTCAACTGAACATCTGTTGTCCCAACTTTTCTGGGATTTTTATGAATAACATACTTCAGTCTTACATAGGGAGGAACACAGTTTGATATTCAAGAAGCAGGGTGTAATTGCACATAGATATGAGAGGGTTCTTACTTTTGGACAAGCAGAATGTCATTAATTACAAGAAAAAATTGAAGTATATTTTTTCTAGTTACTGAAAGAAATTAGATGGCCTTCCCAATAATCCAATGGATGTGTAATTTGATGATAGCCCTAACTCCAAAATAGAAAATACTATTTGTACAAGAGAAACCTGGACTAAGTACCAACAGCAAGAAAAATTCAGAGTAGCTTATATTAAGCCTTTCAGTTGTAGAGCTTCCAATGCAGTGATTTTCAGTAATGACACAGAGGAAAGAAGAAAATCTTTCTTTCTTACATATTTTTCTGATGTTATACACACCATGTCTCCATAAGTGAGTCCTCAGAGCTAACAGGTATCAAATATCAAACATGAAGTCAGACTATTAGCATTAACAATAATAATCATTTGGGATTTATATAAATTAAGTCATAAAAAGGTAAAATATGGACATATTACTCAGACTATGAATGTGTGACAAAGACATAATCAATATCTTCAGTTGCTTAGCATATCACACCTACACTTTAATTTTAATTCCAAGTGCATTATGATGCTACCAATAAGGAAGTTGGAAAACGATGTAACAGGTGTTGAAAGTAAGAAGCCAGCCAGAACAGCATTTGAGAAAACTGGTCAGAATAGCAAGTTAGATAGAAGATAAATGAGCCTGGTTTACTAACATAAAAATTTAAAGCTCACTCAAGAAACAGAAACAAACAAACAAAAACAAACAAACAAACAAAAATGGTTTGATGATGTTAAAACAGAAGCCAGATTTTAAAATATAGAATTTAGGAATAAGGAAATTAATGTGCTCTTACCGTTATTTATGGTGTTCTAAAGGTAAGAAACTCATAGCCCTAATAAAAATAAGACTAATTCATTTTATGCAGTCATATTAAAAAACTAGATTCTTGATAACAAGTGATTATTTTAGAGTTTTTTGTTTATTTTGCTCAATTTGTATAAGTAGACAGGATCATTTTGTCTGTAATATATTTTCTCATTAGAGCTAACATAGAATGAACACTCTTCATTCCTAGTGATCCATGACCCAGAAAAGGAACAGTTCCTGTTGCTAAGAGATTTGTGATTCAGGTCACTAAATATAATATTTCATCTAAATTTGTGTGCTATGAGCACATAAACGTGGCCATCAATACACTAAGAAATTGATATGGCTTTGGCTTGTTTGAATGTATGTATGCTTTGCAATGGTGACCAGGTTGAATTTGGTCTGATACCAAATTCAAAGGTTAAGAAATGAAGGTACTTGGTTAGAACCAGTCTGGGTGTCTTCTGTAGATAGCGTCATTACTGTGTCTTATAGAGGAAGGAATGTTGTGCCCCTAAAAAGGAAGTACAAGTGACATAAACCACAGAGACTACTTTCTCTGGTCATTCTTTGGGGTCAAAATTTCACTCTTGATAACACTTATCATATTATTTTGTTATTTGAAAAAAAAAATATCTTCTTCATTCCATACTGCGTTCTCGAGTTTCTTTTTCACCTTCAAATATAAAAGAAAACAATAAACAAAGGTTCTCTGAGTCTCAGAGCTAAGCTATTCCTAGATTAACCCTCCCAAAACAAGCCACAAAAATTGTTAAATGACTTTATTTACTCCAGATAAGGCATTGGCTATGACTATACTGTAGGCAAGAGCCTAGAAGGTAAATTTTGAACCTTACCTTGAGAACCAAAAGTTTAAAGACTATAAAGAAAGCAAAATAAATGTTGACACCCTTCTTGTTTCTAAATGTAGTCCTTCCTTCCCCTTGCAGACTGTAAGGCACAAGCCTACAAGGATAAAAGTATATAGAGGCAGGACACATAGTTTGGCCAATAATGTATGTCAGAAAGACCTCCCCAGACTACTGTAGAGACAAGTCTACTTTACTGATTCAGGGGTAGCATATACAAGGGCTTTTGGGGAGGTACAGGTGTAAAGAGTTAATTGGTCATAGCATTAATTAAAGAGATGATTGATTAAAATAGGGCACCTAATTATCATTTGGGACAGAAGCCAGAGTGGGACTTATGTGCTGAGTTATGCAGCCTTGCAGAGAGCTCTATACAATGCCACTGCCATAAACTAGAATTTACTAGCATATCCACTTACATAAGTACGATTTTAGGCACATAGCTAAGTATATAGCTTGCTAATAGGTGGTGTCAAAGGATTGTCAGACAGAATTAGAGGCCTGCCAATGTCTATGCCTGGAAGTTTCTGAAAGAAAGGCAGAGTGGTGGTACAGTCTACTCAGTCTTTTACTGAAGTGTTAGGTTAAAAAAAAAAGGGGGGATGTGAGAAAAAATGGTGCTTTTATAACAAGCAAAACTACAACAAAGAAAGCCTGCCAAGTCTGCAAACATACTAGAGCAAGCTGAGTTCTCATTACTAGTGAATATTTTCAACTTTGAGCATGAGAGTAGATAACTGGTCATATTCCTCACCAGCTGCGACACTTGGAAAAGTGGGCACTGTTTCTAGCCAGAGCAGCCCTGTACAGCTGGCCATGGTCACCAAGGTTGTTGGCAATCTGGCCCCAAGAGCAAGAAAGCAGGAGAGCTGGGGGACAGACGAGCTCAGAGACCTCTTAGGTCCAGATCCAGGGCTTCATATTGGCCAACACCAACATCCTGTCCACTGATGAACTAGGACTGTCCTATGCATCCAAAGCTACTAGGACCGTCCTATGGATCTCAATGACACAGGGCAACACACAGGGGGATGCCCAGTGAGGTTCCAGTAGCCTTAGAAGAACAGACCCCAGAGGCTTGTAACCAGACTAAGAATCATTGTAATGAACATTTGCAAGCAAAGAAGTAGGGACAAAACGGTACACTGTGGCACACACTGTCACACATTCCAGCTTTCATAGGAATATTTTTTTCACTGTTGAGGGGGAGGTTGCAAGGTTGGAGGGCAGGTATGAGGAGAGGGGCAGTCGTGCGGGACTGGGGTACAAGATGTAAAATTCACAAAGAAGTAATAAAAGGTTAAGAAAAAGGAAGCAGATTTATCAGAAGCCTAGAAAGTGAAGATTTATAATGACTGTGAAAACAAAAACAAAAAATCCACTTACATCCACATCTCCACCTCTGCAAGGAGCAACAAAACCATCATTACCTCTCATCCTGACATTTTCTTTTTTTGTTGTTATAACACCATATGAAAACTAAAATGTTGATTACATATGCAAATGCTGAGAGGTAATTAACCGATTAGCAATTCTGAATGATACCTTTCCATTGGAAAGATATGGTATAAATAAAACAAATATTTGTCTTGACACTAGTAGACTTTGCACTAAATTATATTCTCTTTTAGGAGTTATTTCTCCTCAGAAGGAAACCCCTATAACTGTTTTGCTCTTGGGCAGGTTTTCTAGGACATACACTGACTTCTCTAGGTATGTTTTCAATTTCTGTGTTTTTAGAGATTGCTTGATTTCTCACATGGCTCAATGTTGTAGGGAAATTGATGGCTCATCAGTATTTTAGAATTGTTATTCCACAGTTTATAACTTTTAGAACTTTTATTTAATCCTTTGCTTAACACTTAACAAAGTAAAAGAATTGGAAAAAAAGTCTTCAAAAGTAGAATAACACGACATTTTAATGTAGGTGTACACAATGTGGAGCATCTAAGATTCCTAAAATAAAAAATACAATTTCAGTTCTCAGTTACTAGGAAGAGATGAGAAAGTGTGAAAATCACTTGTAAAAAGTGATGCAGGTTTATTTTTAACTTAAAAGATTTAAAAATAATAATATTCCAGCAGATTGATTAGAAAAGCACTATCAGATTGCTTTCACCGTAGTCAAACTAGAAGACAGAAAACTTCATGGAGATATTTGTGGCTGAGATAACAGATGGGAATTTCCACTGTGGATCTACCACTAGAAAAATGTATATGATATCAAGCCTGATAGCCATAAGTGTTTTCCCAGAGCAAGGTCATCTTAGCAGTAGGAAGCCAAGGAATACCACAAAGTTATACCACTTAAAACACCTCAATGGTCTTTTGAGGAGTAAGAATAGAACAGTGGCTGCCTCTGACAGATCAGAGAGAGAGCAGAGTAATGGACAAAGGGGAGGTTTTTTCTAGATTTTGTTCAGAGCATAGGCAGTGAGCATAGCAGGAAAAAGTCCTATGGTAGGAGACATTGACTGGTGCTTAGAGCTGAGTTGAATCACTGGGGCTGAGTTTTACAAGACTTAGAGTTTGGGGTCAAGTCAGGGTCAGGGTTCTTTTACCAGACAATTCCCCTTCCCAACCAATCAGTGAGGGTGTCATGGTTTGAATACTCTTGGCCCATGGGAAGAGGAACTGTTAGGAGGTGTGGCCTTGTTGGAATAGATGTGGCCTTGTTGGAGCAGGTATGGCACTGTGAAGGCCTGCTTTGAGGGCTCCTAGTCTCAATCTCCACCCAGTGCAGAAAAGAGATCCTCTTCCTGGTTGCCAGCTGTAGTCAATCTCCTGACTGCCTTTCAATCAAGATCCAGAACTCTTGAATCCCTAGTACCATGTCTGCCTGGATGCTGCTATTCTTCTCATCATGATGATAATGGACTTAACCCAATTAATTGTTGTACTTTAAAAGAGATTTCTTGGTCATGTTTTCTCTTCATAGCAACAAAGCCCTAATTAAGACAGGGAAAATGGAAGACAAAATTCTCTAACAACATGAAATGTTGGACATTTTTTTGGTCTCTAGTCTTTTACAATTATATTTGTGTATATGTTTGTATGTGACTGGGTTTGTGATATATATATATATATATCACAAACCCAGTCACATATATATGTGTGTGTGTGTGTGTGTGTGTGTGTGTGTGTGTGTATAAATTTGACCATGTCCACAAACGTGCCTGAGCTACAATATGATGTCTGATACTTAGCTCCATCATGCTTTATCTTATTTATTGCTTTATCTTATTCATTTCACCAGGTTTTATTACTGAGCTTGGGCAATGCGGGTATCCAGCAAGTCTCAATATTCAATCCATGTGTCCCCCTGTAAGGTTATAGGATTACATGCAATAATGCTCAATTGTTTGAATGAATTCTAGGGACTTTAACTCAGCTCTTAATATTTGTATAACCAATTGTTGAGCTATGTTTCTAGGCCCAGAATTATATTTATGTATTCAGATAGTTTTCTTAAGAAAAAATAAGTATATTGAGTGTTCACTCTGAACATAGGATTAAAGAAAGTAGAAATATTAGTTTTTATTTGTGATATTATGACTACATAAAGAAGCCAAATGAATATTATATTATCTAAATATATATTTTATATTTCCATTATCTTTTAATTTTGCCCAAGTCTGATTATAATAGATTCTGTTTTCTTGTAAACAAGAATGATCCAGAACTACTGTGACTAACAATTTAAAATTTTTAAATTTAAATTTAAAAATAATTTATATTTTACAAAAATATAGACTATTTTTTAATATATACTGATATAGTAGGAATGAGAATTCCTTTCAGAATTAGATACTTTGAATTGCTACACAGAAGACAGAGAATGGTAAGGATAAAGAAGTGATGTAAGAATTACCATTAGAGATCATCCTACTCTTGAATGCTCAAATTTAAGGAGATGCGATTTTTGCTGATTTTGTATAAATCCTTCTACTTGAGACATCTTATACAACCAGTATTCTCTTACCTCTTTATGTAATTAATGACTAGGGCCATAAAGTATTGTTCCTGTGGTTTACATGTATTTCAGAGAATAATTATGCCTAATTTCCCATCCTCTTTCTTCTCTCCAAACCCTTTCATATACCTAATAAGTCTGATAATGTTACTTTTTGTAGGTTTTCAGGACTGACCACATAACTGCCTAAGCATAAGGTAAACAAGGAGGGTTAACAATAAAAACCCTAAAGAGGATTGGGAAAGCCCAGGAGGCCACATTGCTACACAAAGGTATACAGGTAATTTAGGAATACGGGGAGTAGACAAATAGTCTTCCCAAGGGAAGAGCACGTCTAGTGGCTATACAGTCCCAAAACTTTACATTTTTCATGGTAATATAATTCTATTTTATCACAATTGGCTAAGTCAGTGGATAAAATGTTAAAATATTAGACATACACACACACACACGAGAATGAGAGAAAGAGACAGAAATCGAGATAGAGAATGAGAAATCTGAGTACAGTGTTCAAAGAAGTCTCATAGTTATTTTTGTTCTCTCATGAACAGAAATAGAAAGTAGTTTTACTTAGAGCTAGAAGTTTATATGCTAATTTACTTTAATAAATACATTTTAAAATCTCTCAGGAACATAGCATTATTAGGAAATTGTTAAGTCTATGTTTTATATTTATGTTAAGATTATGCTCCAATATTCCAAGTCATTTATATAAATTTGTGTGTGCATATGCACACACACAAACACCCACATATTTCAGTGCACATGCACTGAAATTATCTGTCACTTTATAGATCCTTTGCCTGCATTTTTGTTACAGTATAGCAATGTAGCAATCACTTGATAGTCCAGTTTATTATACTACATAAAAGATAGAAAACTACTACTTGTTATTGTTCTAAAGATACTTGACCTCTCTACAATTAACCACATACAGGTGTTGTCACTGTGAAAAAAAATGGATAGCACTCAGACATCTTTTGTAGATTTGCCAGTGTAGGCACTTATACATGTCTCAAACACAACCACTTTCAGCCTTAACCTTTCATAAAAGAATAAATCATTTTACGTAAGACACACACCAAAAATGAATCATAGTGGTTATTCCATGTAAAAGTCAATGACAATAAATTTTGCAGGTAAGGGAGTTAAGTTAAACACAAGCTTTTATTTAAAATATCTATAGGAATACATTAACTTTAAGAAAGCCTGTGGGTTGTGTCTTTATGGTTTTGTTTTGCTTTGCTTTTTAATGAACCATGCATTATTCTTGACATCTCCAGTACAGGGAGTAGCTTTGTTATCAACTTAAGAATCACCTTAAGATTGAAACACCATGCATTTAACCTTTATAACATATGTATCCTTTTGGTTATATCTATTGTAAATTATAGAGGCTGTCCAATATGTAAACACTTCTGTGAAATACCAGCTTTAAAGTAACAATGTGCAAAATGCCAACCTAAAATGTTGGGTAGACTGACTTAGCTACACAACAGTACTCAGCAACCTGTCTGTCCCTTCATTCAGTCTCTGCATCCAGCAGAAGATGTTCCGCTAAGCACTAACAATTTTGCACAGAACTAAGACTGAACAGAGTGATGGAAATTCGCACTTAACATATTTGTGCTTTAGCAGATAAAATTGATATTTCATTAAAGCGCAAATGAATTTGTAAAGTTACAGTATAATTTTTTTTTTCTAATTAGGAATAGAAACATCTCTAAAAACACACCTGATGCATTATTCTAAGAAAATGTTTAATTAAAGAGTTCCAAAAACAGCTAAAAAAAAAAATACAATCGCTTTTCTTTATGTTTCTCTGTCAAATGGTGAACCTGTCTGAGACCCACCCTTAACTGAAAGAATAGCTCTTATTTTGAAAACTTCTTCAATATTTCCAGCAGAAAAAATACACAGGCTCTGGACATGAAAATAAAGTTCACAATTTACTGTTGGCAACCATTCAAAACTCTGCAAAAGATTATAGGGCATTTGAAAGATGAACTGTGGGTGACTGCATGTCCTTTGCAAGAATCCCCCAGGAGAGGCTCAATAGTAAGCTTTGGCCTTAGAAAGGATAGAAGATGCTTGGCTTTGAGATGAATAGACTTGATAAAGAGCCAAAAGTATACTGCTGAAGGTAAGAGGATTGGACTCACCATGATTTTTCTAACAATATGAGGAAAAGTGAGACAGAAGATGAAGGAATAGGGTAGAAAGAGACCAATTCTGAAATGATAATAACCCTGAGAAGCCTTTGGGGGAGTATGGAATGGTTGAAGAATAGGACCGTAAAGGAAAGCAGATTGTTCTAAGACTGTCCACCTGCAAAGCCACACACACACACGTTCAAATTGTCAGCCCTTTCAGAGTTCAATCTCAGCCTGATCTACATAATGAGTTCAGGACAGCAAGGGTTATATAGAGAAACCTTGTTTGGGGTGAGGAGAAAGAATTCAAGATATCATCTTTGTTTAAGAATCATCAAATGAAGTGAACATAGTGGTGTCTTTTCTCTTGGGTGCTACAGTACTTGGGAATGTGGGAGTACAGTTCATATCTCCTGCCCCTTTTTTATGCAGTAGATCAAGTACAGTGAAAGATTGAGAGCAACAGTAAAATAAACCAGAATTGATGTTTCTTACCTCCATTATGTAGTTTTATCAATAACTGATTTATCAAATTGCTGTCTTTCTCAGGATACTTACACTCACTCTTTAGTCTCTCTGTCTTCCCTCTCCTCCCATACCTCTCTACCAATATTTTTACAGTACATGTGAATAATTCTATATTATCTACTCTTATTAATTAATGGCATAAGCACTGTAAAAAGCAAAGAAAGATGTTCATATTCTAGGTTAATTTTAAATCAAAGCAAAAAAGTATAAAGTGAAAGATTAGGTTATATGATCATAGAATTGCTAAGAAATGGCAATAAAACCACAAGAACATAAGGACTCCAGGGAGTCGGGGGCTCTCATGGGAAGGAATCCCCTTGTAGGTCAAGGGTATGCATAAAATTCATGTCAGCACCATCAGTGTAGCATGTGCTATACCATTTGAAGAAGTTAGGTAGCATTCAGCTCAAAAGAAGTCTTGGCTGTCCCCATCATTGATGCTATTGAAAGTACCTGAAATATTTTAAGCACCAATGTGATATGATTTATTAAAATCGTACTATGGGTGTTATCTAGACAGATCATTGGAGTAGTGAAAAACATAAAAAACAATGGTACTAAAATATTGTAATCTTGTATTTGAATAATTCTGTGGATTGCTTTGAATAGAAATATAGCAGATGTGTTTTAGTAATTTTTTTGGGATATAGTTCGTACAATTTATAATTTCCAACCTTGAAATGTACAATTTCACTCTTCTACATTCCTTGATAAGGGCAATTATCACCAGAGGCTCTTTTAGATCACAGTTTCCAACTACAACTCTAATGTGGAAAAGATCAGCTATCAATTTATGCCTCTTACAGTTTTGTCCCATACAGATCCTGACAAATATATATCCACATGCTTTATAGATTACAAATTCTGATTATTTTATGTAATTGGAATCAAATGATATTTGTCCCCCATTCTTTTTTTTTTCCATTTTTTATTAGGTATTTAGCTCATTTACATTTCCAATGCTATACCAAAAGTCCCCCTTACCCACCCACCCCCACTCCCCTACCCACCCACTCCCCCCCTTTGGCCCTGGCGTTCCCCTGTACCGGGGCACACAAAGTCTGCGTGTCCAATGGGCCTCTCTTTCCAGTGATGGCCGACTAGGCCATCTTTTGATACATATGCAGCTAGAGTCAAGAGCTCAGGGGTACTGGTTAGTTCATAATGTTGTTCCACCTATAGGGTTGAAGATCCCTTTAGCTCCTTGGGTACTTTCTCTAGCTCCTCCATTGGGAGCCCTGTGATCCATCCATTAGCTGACTGTGAGCATCCACTTCTGTGTTTGCTAGGCCCCGGCATAGTCTCACAAGAGACAGCTACATCTGGGTCCTTTCGATAAAATCTTGCTAGTATATGCAATGGTGTCAGCGTTTGGATGCTGATTATGGGGTGGATCCCTGGATATGGCAGTCTCTACATGGTCCATCCTTTCATCTCAGCTCCAAACTTTGTTTCTGTAACTCCTTCCATGGGTGTTTTGTTCCCACTTCTAAGGAGGGGCATAGTGTCCACACTTCAGTCTTCATTTTTCTTGAGTTTCATGTGTTTAGGAAATTGTATCTTATATCGTGGGTATCCTAGGTTTTGGGCTAGTATCCACTTATCAGTGAGTACATATTGTGTGAGTTCCTTTGTGATTGTGTTACCTCACTCAGGATGATGCTCTCCAGGTCCATCCATTTGGCTAGGAATTTCATAAATTCATTCTTTTTAATAGCTGAGTAGTACTCCATTGTGTAGATGTACCACATTTTCTGTATCCATTCCTCTGTTGAGGGGCATCTGGGTTCTTTCCAGTTTCTGGCTATTATAAATAAGGCTGCTATGAACATAGTGGAGCATGTGTCCTTCTTACCAGTTGGGGCTTCTTCTGGATATATGCCCAGGAGAGGTATTGCTGGATCCTCCGGTAGTACTATGTCCAATTTTCTGAGGAACCGCCAGACTGATTTCCAGAGTGGTTGTACAAGCCTGCAATCCCACCAACAATGGAGGAGTGTTCCTCTTTCTCCACATCCTCGCCAGCATCTGCTGTCACCTGAATTTTTGATCTTAGCCATTCTCACTGGTGTGAGGTGGAATCTCAGGGTTGTTTTGATTTGCATTTCCCTGATGATTAAGGATGTTGAACATTTTTTCAGGTGCTTCTCTGCCATTCGGTATTCCTCAGGTGAGAATTCTTTGTTCAGTTCTGAGCCCCATTTTTTAAGGGGGTTATTTGATTTTCTGAGGTCCACCTTCTTGAGTTCTTTATATATGTTGGATATTAGTCCCCTATCTGATTTAGGATAGGTAAAGATCCTTTCCCAGTCTGTTGGTGGTCTTTTTGTCTTATAGACAGTGTCTTTTGCCTTGCAGAAACTTTGGAGTTTCATTAGGTCCCATTTGTCAATTCTCGATCTTACAGCACAAGCCATTGCTGTTCTGTTCAGGAATTTTTCCCCTGTGCCCATATCTTCAAGGCTTTTCCCCACTTTCTCCTCTATAAGTTTCAGTGTCTCTGGTTTTATGTGAAGTTCCTTGATCCACTTAGATTTGACCTTAGTACAAGGAGATAAGTATGGATCGATTCGCATTCTTCTACATGATAACAACCAGTTGTGCCAGCACCAATTGTTGAAAATGCTGTCTTTCTTCCACTGGATGGTTTTGGCTCCCTTGTCGAAGATCAAGTGACCATAGGTGTGTGGGTTCATTTCTGGGTCTTCAATTCTATTCCATTGGTCCACTTGTCTGTCTCTATACCAGTACCATGCAGTTTTTATCACAATTGCTCTGTAGTAAAGCTTTAGGTCAGGCATGGTGATTCCACCAGAGGTTCTTTTATCCTTGAGAAGAGTTTTTGCTATCCTCGGTTTTTTGTTATTCCAGATGAATTTGCAAATTGCTCCTTCTAATTCGTTGAAGAATTGAGTTGGAATTTTAATGGGGATTGCATTGAATCTGTAGATTGCTTTTGGCAAGATAGCCATTTTTACAATGTTGGTCCTGCCAATCCATGAGCATGGGAGATCTTTCCATCTTCTGAGATCTTCTTTAATTTCTTTCTTCAGGGACTTGAAGTTTTTATCATACAGATCTTTCACTTCCTTCGTTAGAGTCACGCCGAGATATTTTATATTATTTGTGGCTATTGAGAAGGGTGTTGTTTCCCTAATTTCTTTCTCAGCCTGTTTATTCTTTGTGTAGAGAAAGGCCATTGACTTGTTTGAGTTAATTTTATATCCAGCTACTTCACCGAAGCTGTTTATCAGGTTTAGGAGTTCTCTGTTGGAATTTTTAGGCTCACTTATATATACTATCATATCATCTGCAAAAAGTGATATTTTGACTTCCTCTTTTCCAATTTGTATCCCCTTGATCTCCTTTTGTTGTCGAATTGCTCTGGCTAATACTTCAAGTACTATGTTGAAAAGGTATGGAGAAAGTGGGCAGCCTTGTCTAGTCCCTGATTTTAGTGGGATTGCTTCCAGCTTCTCTCCATTTACTTTGATGTTGGCTACTGGTTTGCTGTAGATTGCTTTTATCATGTTTAGGTATTGGCCTTGAATTCCTGATCTTTCCAGAACTTTTATCATGAATGGGTGTTGGATCTTGTCAAATGCTTTTTCTGCATCTAACGAGATGATCATGTGGTTTTTGTCTTTGAGTTTGTTTATATAATGGATTACATTGATGGATTTTCGTATATTAAACCATCCCTGCATCCCTGGAATAAAACCTACTTGGTCAGGATGGATGATTGCTTTAATGTGTTCTTGGATTCGGTTAGCGAGAATTTTATTAAGGATTTTTGCATCGATGTTCATAAGAGAAATTGGTCTGAAGTTCTCTATCTTTGCTGGATCTTTCTGTGGTTTAGGTATCAGAGTAATAGTGGCTTCATAAAATGAGTTGGGTAGAATACCTTCTACTTCTATCTTGTGAAAAAGTTTGTGCAGAACTGGAGTTAGATCTTCTTTGAAGGTCTGATAGAACTCTGCACTAAACCCGTCTGGTCCTGGGCTTTTTTTGGCTGGGAGACTATTAATAACTGCTTCTATTTCTTTAGGGGATATGGGACTGTTTAGAAGGTCAACTTGATCCTGATTCAACTTTGGTACCTGGTATCTGTCCAGAAATTTGTCCATTTCGTCCAGGTTTTCCAGTTTTGTTGAGTATAGCCTTTTGTAGAAGGATCTGATGGTGTTTTGGATTTCTTCAGGATCTGTTGTTATGTCTCCCTTTTCATTTCTGATTTTGTTAATTAGGATTTTGTCCCTGTGCCCTTTAGTGAGTCTAGCTAAGGGTTTATCTATCTTGTTGATTTTCTCAAAGAACCAACTCCTCGTTTGGTTAATTCTTTGAATAGTTCTTCTTGTTTCCACTTGGATGATTTCACCCCTGAGTTTGATTATTTCCTGCCGTCTACTCCTCTTGGGTGAATTTGCTTCCTTTTTTTCTAGAGCTTTTAGATGTGTTGTCAAGCTGCTAGTATGTGCTCTCTCCCGTTTTTTCTTGAAGGCACTCATAGCTATGAGTTTCCCTCTTAGAAATGCTTTCATTGTGTCCCAAAGGTTTGGGTACGTTGTGGCTTCATTTTCATTAAACTCTAAAAAGTCTTTAATTTCTTTCTTTATTCCTTCCTTGACCAAGGTATCATTGAGAAGAGTGTTGTTCAGTTTCCATGTGAATGTTGGCTTTCTGTTATTTATTTTGTTATTGAAGATCAGCCTTAGTGCATGGTGGTCTGATAGGATACATGGGACAATTTCAATATTTTTGAATCTGTTGAGGCCTGATTTGTGACCTATTATGTGGTCAATTTTGGAGAAGGTACCATGAGGTGCTGAGAAGAAGGTATATCCTTTTGTTTTAGGATAAAATGTTCTGTAGATATCTGTCAGATCCATTTGTTTCATCACTTCTGTTAGTTTCAGTGTGTCCCTGTTTAGTTTCTGTTTCCATGATCTGTCCATTGGTGAAAGTGGTGTGTTGAAGTCTCCCACTATTATTGTGTGAGGCGCAATGTGTGCTTTGAGCTTTACTAAAGTTTCTTTAGTGAATGTGGCTGCTCTTGTATTTGGAGCATAGATATTCAGAATTGAGAGTTCCTCTTGGAGGATTTTACCTTTGATGAGAATGAAGTGTCCCTCCTTGTCTTTTTTGATGACTTTGGGTTGGAAGTCAATCTTATCAGATATTAGGATGGCTACTCCTGCTTGTTTCTTCATACCATTTGCTTGGAAAATTGTTTTCCAGCCTTTCATTCTGAGGTAGTGTCTATCTTTTTCTCTGAGATGAGTTTCCTGTAAGCAGCAAAATGTTGGGTCTTGTTTGTGTAGCCAGTTTGTTAGTCTATGTCTTTTTATTGGCGAGTTGAGACCATTGATGTTAAGAGATATTAAGGAAAAGTAATTGTTGCTTCCTGTTATTTTAGTTGTTAAAGGTGGCATTCTGTTCTTGTGGCTGTCTTCTTTTAGGTTTGTTGAGGGATTACCTTCTTGTTTTTTCTAGGGCGTTGTTCCGTTCTTGTATTGGTTTTTTTCTGTTATTATCCTTTGAAGGGCTGGATTCGTGGAGAGATAATGCGTGAATTTGGTTTTGTCGTGGAATACTTTGGTTTCTCCCTCTATGATAATTGAGAGTTTGGCTGGGTATAGTAGCCTGGGCTGGCATTTGTGTTCTCTTAGTGTCTGTATAACATCTGTCCAGGCTCTTCTGGCTTTCATAGTCTCTGGTGAAAAATCTGGTGTAATTCTGATAGGCTTGCCTTTATATGTTACTTGACCTTTTTCCCTTACTGCTTTTAGTATTCTATCTTTATTTAGTGCATTTGATGTTCTGATTATTATGTGTCGGGAGGAATTTCTTTTCTGGTCCAGTCTATTTGGAGTTCTGTAGGCTTCTTGTATGTTCATATGCATCTCATTCTTTAGATTTGGGAAGTTTTCTTCAATAATTTTGTTGAAGATGTTTGCTGGACCTTTGAGTTGAAAATCTTCATTCTCATCCACTCCTATTATCCGTACGTTTGGTCTTCTTATTGTGTCCTGGATTTCCTGGATATTTTGAGTTAGGATCTTTTTGCATTTTCCATTTTCTTTGATTGTTGTGCCGATGTTCTCTATGGAATCTTCTGCACCTGAGATTCTCTCTTCCATCTCTTGTATTCTGTTGCTGATGCTCAAATCTATGGTTCCAGATTTCTTTCCTAGGGTTTCTATCTCTAGTGTTGCCTCGCTTTGAGTTTTCTTTATTGTGTCTACTTCCCTTTTTAGGTCTAGTATGGTTTTGTTCATTTCCATCACCTGTTTGTATGTTTTTTCCTCTTTTTCTGTAAGGACTTCTACCTGTTTGATTGTGTTTTCCTGTTTTTCTTTAAGGACTTGTAACTCTTTAGCAGTGTTCTCCTGTATTTCTTTAAGTGATTTATTAAAGTCCTTCTTGATGTCCTCTACCATCATCATGAGATATGCTTTTAAATCTAGGTCTAGGTTCTCAGGTGTGTTGGGGTTCCCTGGACTGGGCGAAGTGGGTGTGCTGGGTTCTGGTGATGGTGAGTGGTCTTGGTTCCTGTTAGTAAGATTCCTCCGTTTACCTTTCGCCATCTGGTAATCTCTGGAGTTAGTAGTTATAGTTGACTCTGTTTAGAGATTGTTCTTCTGGTGATTCTGTTACCGTCTATCAGCAGACCTGGGAGACAGATTCTCTCCTCTGAGTTTCAGTGCTCAGAGCACTCTCTGCTGGCAAGCTCTCTTACAGGGAAGGTGCGCAGATATCTTGTATTTGGACCTCCTCCTGGCCGAAGAAGAAGGCCCAAAACAGGACCTTTCTCAGACACTGTGTTGCTTTGGCAGTTCCCAGGTGGTACAGACTCTCACCTAAGCAGACTAAATTCCTAAGTTCCTTGGAGTCCCGGGACCAAGATGGCGACCGCTGCTGCTGTGGCTTAGGCCGCCTCCCCAGCCGGGTGGGCACCTGTCCTCTGGTCCGGAAGGTGGCCGGCTGTCCCCGGCCCACGCAGGGTGCTGCCTCAGCGCCTCTGTGCTTCCGCCTGTTCCAGAAGCTGTCAGGTTCTCTGGCGCACCCTCTCACCTGTTCAGACTAATTTCCTAAGTTCGGCGGGTCCCGGACCAAGATGGCGACCGCTGCTGCTGTGGCTTAGGTCGCCTCCCCAGCCGGGCGGGCACCTGTCCTCCGGTCCGGAAGGTGGCCGGCTGTCCCTGGCCCACACAGGGTGCTGCCTCAGCCCCTCTGTGCTTCTGCCTGTTCCAGAGGCTGTCAGGTTCTCTGGCGCACCCTCTCACCTGTTCAGACTAATTTCCTAAGTTCGGCGGGTCCCGGACCAAGATGGCGACCGCTGCTGCTGTGGCTTAGGTCGCCTCCCCAGCCGGGCGGGCACCTGTCCTCCGGTCCGGAAGGTGGCCGGCTGTCCCCGGCCCACAAAGGGTGCTGCCTCAGTGCCTCTGTGCTTCCGCCTGTTCCAGAAGCTGTCAGGTTCTCTGGCGCACCCTCTCACCTGTTCAGACTAATTTCCTAAGTTCGGCGGGTCTCGGACCAAGATCTGTCCCCCATTCTTGATGGGTCATTTAATAAAGAATAGAAATGTCTGAGATGCATTCATATTTTATCATCTATCAGTCACATTTTATGTTCTACAACCCATAAGTATAAGATTTTGTTCAATTACTTATTCAATGAGAGACATTTGGGTTGTATCTGCCTTTTGGCTATTATGAACAATTTTAGTTACTGTTATTATGTTTATTATTTTGGCATTCATAAAAGTGTCTTTAGATGCATGTTGGTATTTACCACTCATTTCCTTTGTGATATTATCAGCCAAATATGCCAGATATATTGCATATCTATATATGTGGTTCCCACATTATGTTATAAACTGAATATCTCATGAATGCACTTGTCATTCAAGTAAGAGAAAAAATATAGAAATGAGACATTTAAACATTTATTTATTTTAAGCAATATTTTATTTATTATTCAACAATTCCATACAATGTGTTTTGATAAAATTATCCTCCCTTCTAAACTCTTTCTAGATTCACTCTTTCCACTCTCTCCAACACTTTCTCCAACTTTTAGTTTTTTCTTCTTCCTTCCTTCCTTCCTTCCTTCCTTCCTTCCTTCCTTCCTCCCTCCCTCCCTCCCCCCTCCCTCTTTCTCTCTCTGTATCAAACTCTTTCTTACTTTCTAATTCATGAAATCACACTCTTTTTTAATTAGATATTTTCTTTATTTACATTTCAAATGTTATTCCCTTTCCTGGTTTCCCCTCCCAAAACCCCCTATCTCCTCTCCCCTCTTTTTTTCACCAACCAACCAACTCCTGCTTCCTGGTGCTGGCATTTGCCTATACTGGGGCATAGAACCTTCACAAGATGAAGGGCCTCTCCTTCCATTAATGACCAATTAGGCTATACTCTGCTACAAATGCAGGTGGAGCTATGAGTCCCACCATGTGTTCTCTTTGGTTGGTGGTTTAGTCCCAGGGAGCTCTGGGGGACTGGTTACTTCATGTTGTTGTTCCGCCTATGGGGCTACAAACCCATTCAGCTCCCTGGGTACTTTCTCTAACTCCTTCATTGGAGACCCTGTGCTCTGTCCAATGGATGGCTGTGACCATGCACTTCTGTATTTGTCAGGCACTGTCAGAGCCTCTCAGGAGACAGCTATATCAGAGTCCCATCAGCAAGCTCTTCTTGGCATTCACAATAGTGTTTGGGTTTAGTGATTGTATATGGGATGGGTGGGCAGTCTCTGGTTGGTCAAAATCACACTCTTAAGCAAGAGGATAATGAACCATCTGTTTGATCAGCCAGGTCAAATTAATCAAAACAAAATGATCTAATCCCCCCAAGTCTCCCCCCCCAAAAAAAATATCAAAGACAAAAAAAGCTGACTCTGTATATCCCAGAAGTTAGAAAAACAATAGCTATGTAGCCAGTGGTTGCATTTCATGCCTGTATTTTCTCTACCTTAAAATGGTAATTTTACTGTGCATGCTGTCACAATATGAAAATTCATATGTGCAGCTTCCCCACTGTGTTTGCTAACATGGTTTCCTTGAAGTTACCCAACACCTCTTGCTCTTAAATTATTTTGACTTCCCAAGATTCCTGATGTTGTATGGAATGGTATGTTAAATACTTCTAATTTTTGTTTGAGCACTCCTTAGTTTCTTGGTGTCTCCATCTTAACCCATTAAAGGTCTCTGAGTTAATTGCCATTTAGTGCAGAAAGAAGCCTACCTTTTAAAGAGTTGAGAGATTCATTGATTTTTGTCTAAAACAATAGGTAAGTAAGAGCCATTTTATTGATAATTCCATTTAACAGAATTGAATCAAGGTTTTTGAACCACAGGTTGTTGTTGGACCTATTAACAGTGTCAGGTATTGTAACTTGAAGTTTGAGATACAGGAATAAGAGAAATTAAAAAAGATAAAGAGAAGAAAATAAGATGTCAGAGTGTATTTTCAGATGATATGATTTTATACATAAAAGACCCTAAATACTACAAATACTATGAAGCCTCTACATTTACACTTTATTTAAGGATGGCCATGAATAATCAGACCTAAAAACCATTGTGGTTTTGGTATGACTCTTTCTCCTTTGTTCTGGCTAAACCTAAATTCCATGTTTCACCACTTATTGATCAAATAGATTTTTAACAAATTAGGAAGCACAAGCTCCTCCTAATCTAATCCAATAAATTGTAGTCTTAGAGTCTGCTACTTGCTTTACTTTGATTCTGGTGCTGTCTATACTTTTTGGTTGATACATTCATTCCCTAAGGTTTGTTGTTGTTGTTTGTTTGTTTGTTATTTGAGTTCTATAATTTACCCTAGAATTTTATCCTAATTTCCTTTAAGGAGGAAAAATATTATTACTTGATGATCTTCTTCTACCTTTCAATGTGTAGATTCATTTGAAAAGAAATTAGTTGTCTTACTTTGTAATTTTGCTGCTCCTCGCAGGAAACAACACATCTGGGACTTTACAACTGTCAATGGGGGATAGATCCTAGAGGCTCACTGTTAGTGGGTCATACAAGGCAGCTCTTAAGCACCCTTAAAACATTATTAAAATCTATTAAAAATCACCATTAGTGTTAATGGAAAGTTCTTTAGATTTGTATTTGGTAAGTACTCCTGATGTTCATTTTCTTCTAAACTAGCAAAGATGTTGGCAAATGGGATCATTTGACTCCCTAATTAGCAGCTGCTGACTCCACTGTTACCCTGATTGCCTTGAGGAAAATGGCTGTCAGCCTAACAGCCAGCTGGACAAGCCTTATGTCAGCACCAGCCATCTTGAACACTCCACTGATGCCTGGGACAACTACAGAAAGATAACATTTAATTGTTCTGGCTCTTCAAGCTACCATCTCAGCCAGGGCTGCTTTAAACATTTTGTTATACACATTGCTATTGCAAGCTTTGATGAACTCTATTCGTCAGTAAGAATTTCGACTTAGGCAAAAAGGTCAATTCTTTCACCTGATTATCTAGAAGAGTCACTTGTGAAAATGATGCTCAGAGTTCAAAGTGTGATCGCTATGAAATGAGCCTTAATGTCCAGAGAGAAAAACAGCAGAGATAAACAAGAGCCACAATAATGAGAGGCACGTGTAGTAGAGTGGTGGCAGAGAGATGGGGTATAGTGACTCCCAAATTCACACAAAAGTCTAACATTCACAGGACTAAAGATCCACAACACCAGATGACTTCAGAGTGCCTTGAGTACTAGACCGTACCACTTTAAGTCGCTTCTACCTGCCTGATATGTCTCAATGTTGCCAGACAACAAAGGGATTGAAAATTTCTTGAATTTTGTTTCTTTTTCCTTTTTTTTTTTTAATTTGAGTTTTAAAGTTTTTTCCCACATTTTTAAATCAGATATTTTCTTCATTTACATTTCAAATGTTATCGCAAAAGTCCCCTATACACTCCCCCCACCCTGCTCCCCTATCCACCCACTCCCACTTCTTGGCACTGGCATAACTCTGTACTGGGGCATATAAAGTTTGCTAAACCAAGGGGCCTCTCTTCCCAATGATGGCTGACTAGGCCATCTTCTGCTATATATGCAGCTAGAGACAAGAGCTTAGGGGTAGTGATTAGTTAATATTGTTGCTCCACCTATAGGGTTGCAGACCCCTTCAGCTCTTGGGTACTTTCTCAAGCTCCTATATTGGGGGCCCTGTGTTGCATCCTATAGATGACTGTGAACAACCACTTCTGTATTTGCCAGGCACTGGCAAAGCCTCACAGGAGCCAGCTATATCAGGGTCCTTTCAGCAAAACCTTGCTGGCATATGCAATAGTGTCTGTGTTTGGTGGCTGATTATGGGATGGATCCCTGGGTAGGACAGTCTCTGGATGCTTCATCCTTTTGTTTTAGCTCCAAACTTTGTCTCTGCAACTCCTTCCATTGATATTTTATTCCGTATTCTAGAGAGGAATGAAGTATCCAAGCGTTGGTCTTTCTTCTTGATTTTCTTTATTTTTTTAAGTTGTATCTTGGGTATTCTAGGTTTCTGGGCTAAAATCCACTTATCAGTGAATGCATATCAAGTGACTTCTTTTGTGATTGGGTTACCTCACTCAGAATGATATCCTCCAGTTATACCCATTTGCCCAAGAATTTCTTAAATTCATTGTTTTTAATAGCTGAGTAGTACTCCATTGTGTAAATGTACCGTATTTTCTGTATCAATTCCTCTGTTGAGGGACATCTGGGTTCTTTCTGCTTCTGGCTATTATAAATAGGGCTGCTATGAACATAGTGGAGCATGTGTCCTTATTACCAGTTGGAACATCTTCTGGGTATATGCCCAGGAGAGATATTGCTGGATCTAGTGGTAGTACTATGTCCAGTTTTCTGAGGAATCACCACACGGATTTCCAGAGTGTTTGTACCAGCTTGCAATACCACCAACAATGGAGGAGTGTTCCTTTTTCTCCACATCCTCACCAGCATCTGCTGTCACCTGAATTTTTGATCCTAGCCATTCTGACTGGTGTGAGCTGGAATCTCAGGGTTGTTTTGATTTGCATTTCTCTGATGATTAAGGATGTTGAACATTTTTTCAAGTGCTTTTCAGCCCTTTGGTATTCCTCAGTTGAGAATTCTTTGTTTAGCTCTACCACATTTTTAATGGGGTTATTTGAATTTCTGGATTCCAGCTTCTTCAGCTATTTGTATATTTTGAATATTAGTCCTCTTTGAGATTTGGGATTGGTAAAAATTATTTTCCAATCTGTTGGTGGCCCTTTTGTCTTATTGACAGTATCTTTTTACCCTACAGAAGTTTTGCAATTTTATGAGGTCACATTTGTAGATTCTTGATCGTACAGCACAGGCCATTGCTGTTCTGTTTAGGAATTTTTCCCCGTGCCCATATCTTCGAGAATTTCCCCACTTTCTCCTCTATAAATTTCAGTGTCTCTGGTTTTATGTGGAGTTCTTTGATCCACTTAGACTTGAGTTTTGTACAAGGAGATAAGAATGGATCAATTTGCATTCTTTTACGTGATAACCGTCAGTTGTGCCAGCAGCATTTGTTGAAAATGCTGTCTTTTTTCCACTGGATAGTTTTAGCTCCTTTGTCAAAGATCAGGTGAGCATAGGTGTGTGGGTTCATTTCTGGGTCTTCAATTAGTTTTGCTTTCTTACCTACAGTTTCTATCCAGCTAGATTGTATGGAGCCCAATTAGCAGATGGATAAATCTTTCTGTGTCATATCTCAACTCTAGGAGCCTATACCTTGATGGATACATATACAGGCTAAAATCCTTTAAAATATATCTTTTCTGGCACGGAATCATTGTTAACAGCCAGCCCAGTATACCCAGTAGAACACATCTGGTCTTAGTCTTTAGTCCTCTGTGGCCTTTCTTATACCAATAGACAATGGAGTCTTAACTTCTAATGGTATCAGTTGAGGGACTTGCTGTGATTGTAAAAGCCAATATCAATGTACATCACCAGCTCTTAATCTTCATCATTGAGAAGTGATTGATACCATGGGTTGGTATCAATTTTTAGAATAATTTGGACAAAGCTCTTTGGATTCTCCTGAAAGTCAATCATTTAGACAGAGAAGATTCCAAAGGAAACTTTGGGAATGTCATGCTATCTGAAGATCTTGAGCAGCTCAGATAGACTTTGGCTGTCTGAGCTCTCATACTTAGCTCTGTAGATTTCTTGAAATAGAAGCTTGGCCCAGTCTACTGTGGTTCCTTCCTTCTCCTGTTGGTTAGAGACAAGGTTTTCACTGAGGAAAATGCTATTAGAGGTCTCTGAAACCAACCAAAGCCCCAAAATGTCCCAATTTCAACTTCTCTTTATATAGTCTGTGTAAATATAGATGTTGGACATAATTTTATTCAGGATTCTTTTTATATAACCTGATTTGACATCTAGTTTGTTACTATGCTGAGTAGCCCTCATATTAATACTCATATATGTTCTACATTAGATAGTAGATGGTGTTTTTATTGTTTGTTTGTTTTTTGTTTTTCGAGACAGGGTTTCTCTGTATAGCCCTGACTGTCCTGGAACTCACTTTGTAAAACAGGCTGACCTCAAACTCAGAAATCCTCCTGCCTCTGCCTCCCAAGTGCTGGGATTAAAGGCGTGGGCCACATGCCTGGATAGTAGATGGTTTTGAGGATAATCCTCACTGTATATGAAGAGATAATATTTTGTTTCACAGTTGCAAAATACTTAACTCAAATGATTGTTTTTGAATTCCAAACTATTTCAGCAGAGAGAGTGCTGATTCTTTAAGCATATCAACTTAAAGGTCAACTTGGTAATTACTCACTCTTCATACAACTATTTTTAATGATACTTCATAAATGGAACCTATCCATTAAACTTCAGGTAATTTACAACAATATGATGAACATTGCCTGCTTGTTCCATGGCCACAACATATAGAAGGTCAGGCTAACATATTATGTTAACATAAGATTGTTCCTATTTATTTTATTTCAATTAAAAAACTACTAGTTATTTTGTCTGACAGCCTTATGAATCTAGCTGCAAAATCTTGGAAAATTGGCCTCAATTTTACTATTTTTTTCTGAAAGCATATTCAGGGTGTACCGAACAAGATAGTTACTAGTACAATAATTTTTACCAAGATTATCTGAGCAAATACACTTGATATTTATATATGTACCCTACCTAGAGGCACAGGCAACATGGGAACAGTTAACTGGGATGACTTGTCTAGCCTCAGTCTGTCAGTGGGACAATATAGGCATAGGCCCTCAGTGACTATATGTGCTAGTGTGGGTTGGTTTGGAGGCAGGGTCCTACTCAGAGGAGAAGAAAGGAGGGAACATGGGAGAAGGGTAAATATGAAGGCAGGTCAGGAAGGTGGCTGAGATTGAGATATACCGTGAACAAAAAATTAAATTAATGGAAAAAAAAACAGTATGGGGAATTCAAAATTAGTTAGATGTAGTGTCTAGCCTGGATGCCTCTTTCTGCCTCACATTTGTAAAGGCATACACAGAAGTTCATCATTTTGTTTTGTACTTCTGCACTTTTGCATTAGTAGCTCTGAAATTTGCATGTTGTTGGGCTAAAATAAATGTTTTTCAAAACTTATTAAAATAAGATTACAGGTTGCAATTCTAAGTGCCTACACTTGACATAAGCTTTGGAGATCTAAGCTTCGGGCTTCAAAATTGCATAATAGGTGCTTTACCAACTGTAAGATCAATTTAAACTGCAGACAATAAATACTGAAACAAACAACTACTTTTTCTACCTTAAACAAATGGAAATATGTGACTGAAACTAAATTATTCTACTGAAATTAAATATTAATTTTATAAAATCTTATCAGTTTGATTGTGATCACTGAGTTGCTCTTAATTTAAAAAAATGAAGGAAATGAGCAAGAATAAAAGAAAGTATGCATTTAATTTTCATAAGACTTAAAGATGACAAAATAGAGATATTGACATAGTGATAAGAAATTTTCACAGTGTGCAAAATGTGAAGTGACTACATTTCCTTAAAATGGCAGCTTTGATCTAATCACCAGGTCATGAAAGAAAAGAACACACATGGAAGGAGTTACAGAGACAAAATTTGGAGCTGTGACGAAAGAATGGACCATCTAGTGATTGCCATATCCAGGGATCCATCCCATAATCAGCTTCCAAATGCTGACATCATTGCATACACTAGCAAGATTTTGCTGAAAGGACCCTGATATAGCTGTCTCTTGTGAGACTATGCCGGGGCCTAGCAAACACAGAAGTGGATGCTCACAGTCAGCTATTGGATGGGTCACACGGCCCCCAATGGAGGAGCTAGAGAAAGTACCCAAGGAGCTAAAGGGAACTGCAACCCTATAGGTGGAACAACAATATGAACTAACCAGTACCCCGGAGCTCTTGTCTCTAGCTGCATATGTATCAAAAGATGGCCTAGTCAGCCATCACTGGAAAGAGAGGCCCTTTGGACTTGCAAACTTTATATGCCCCAGTACAGGGGAACACCAGGGCCAAAAACGGGGAGTGGGTGGGTAGGGGGTTGGGGTGGGTGGGTATGGGGACTTTTGGGATAGCATTGGATATGTAAACAAGGAAAATACCTAATTAAAAAAATAATAAAATAAAATCAAAAATCAAAAAAAAGAGAAAATTAAAAGGAAAATCTTTAGTGAGGCAGGAATCTATGGAGATGTACATAGTGTTCCATCATCCCATTGGACTGACAAGTACTCCTGTCACTTTGAAAATGGTATTTTTGGGTGTTCATAGATAGATTAGATATAGATGATAGAGATAGAGATAGAGATAGAGATAGAGATAGAGATAGAGATAGAGATAGAGATAGAGATAGAGATAGAGATGGTAGAGATGGTAGAGATGGTAGAGATGATAGAGATGATAGATATAGATATAGATATAGATATAGATATAGATATAGATATAGATATAGATATAGATATAGATATAGATATGAAGCTTTGTTATATGAATTTTAAAAAATCTCTGTTTTTTGGTATCTGATAATCAAAATAGTCAACAATGGAGGAGCTAGAGAAAGTATCCAAGGAGCTAAAGGAATCTGCAACACTATAGGGGGAACAACATTATGAACTAACCAGTACCCTGGAGCTCTTGACTCTAGCTACATATGTATCAAAAGATGGCCTAGTTGGCCACCACTGGAAAGAGAGCCCATTGGACACGCAAACTTTATATGCCCCAGTACAGGGGAATGCCAGGGCCAAAAAGGGGGAGTGGGTGGGTAGGGGAGTGGGGGTGGGTGGGTATGGGGAACTTTTGGGTTAGCATTGGAAATGTAAATGAGGAAGATACCTAATAAAAAATCAAAAAAAAAAGAATATCAGAATATCAATTTTCCACAGAGAACATTTTCATCTGATATATTATAAACCACCTTCCCTCACAATGACTTATAAACATTGCCAGAAAGGACTTGAGTAAGTATCGAGAATCCACATGATGAAAGATAGAGGATTGTTTTTAACATTTAATTTCATGTTCGTGTGTGTGTGTGTGTGTGTGTGTGTGTGTGTGTGTGTGTGTGTGTGTGTGTGTGTATCTGTGTGTGTGTGTATCTGTGGAGGCCAGAAAAGAGCACTAGGTTGGTTTCCTGGAGCACAAGCTGTAGATGATTGCAAACCTTCAAACTTATCAAACTTCAGTAGTGAAAACTAATTTCAAGTTCTGTGAAATAACAGCAAGCTCTCTAAAGTGCTATGCCATTTCTCCAGCCCTAAGAATATTGCTTTGAAAACACTCACTCAGACCCTTCAGAAATGAAGAGAAATGTGTTCATGTAAAACTAAAGTAGATTTCTTATTGAAATATAGAAAGTATTGAAAACAGATGAAAATAAAATAATAGAAAATCTGATTCCAAGACATACTGATACAAATTTATGCAGTACTGATTTCATGAATATGTACAATCTTCATATATTATTATATTGTGTATGTTTGCATAAGACTACAAGGTATAAAATGTATGAATATTTCAGTCAATGTACATTTATGTATTTAAATGTTCTGATGTTAGTAAAATATAAATTTTTATGAATGTGCATTTAGCGTAAAAGAAAGAAAAATTTATAATTTGGTATACTTAATTTTCTTTGTCAAATACTCCAGTGGTGAATATAATATATTCCATCAAATATCTTATATATGGGATATTTTCTAATCCCATATTTTTTGTAACTAATTTCAATATTCACTCCTAATCATGCAATAGTTTACTTTTCATTATATTAAGGAGATTGCTTTAATGTTCCAGTGAAAATCTACTGGAAGTTAGGCATTTTAGAAATAAGAAAATTGTTACATTTTCTTTAGATATCCATATGCATGAAATGTTTCCAGTAAAATAGTGATGTTCTGAGATTTAAATTTCATTTTGGAATTTATTTTTTCACATTAAAAAGTTCAAAATTTGCTATTTCATTACTTTCAATCATGAAAGGTATTTACCAAGATACTATAAGTCATCAGAAAATCCCAAATTCTCTATCTCTGAAAAAAATACAACTTTTCTTTATAAGAAAATAGAAAGTGGTAGCTGGGAAGATGGTTCAGCTCATAAAGTGTTTTCTAGGAACCCTGAGGACCAGAGTTTGATCCTTAGCAGTTGTGTAAGAGCCTTGGTATGACAAAAAAGGAGCTTGCTGTCAAACCAATGTAGTCTAATCTGTGAATACTAAGTCCAAGTGAGAGATCCTATGTGAGCAATTGAAGAAGTCACCTGATACTGACCTCAGGCATCTCTACATACATTTTTAGAGAAACCAAGAAATAACAGCACGTGTTGTGTTGTATAATATAGCGAAGTATGAAGCCAAACTGGCAGCTTCACAATTATAACAGAACCCTGAGAGTGTTCAGACTTAGAAAAGTGAAGGCAAGAACAACACAGTAACAACTCAGAATCTGTTCTGAAGGAAAAATGAGGTTAAAGATCTGAGACTCAATCCCAACTTTTTATCTTAAGAGCCTTGAGTTACAAGATTGAGTCTCCACTCTCTATGTTTCAAAGCTCCGCACATATCTGTAATCTAGTCTCACTATTATAAAATGTGTGCATTTTGCTAAATATAAATGAGTTACAGACATGACAGAAAATCACATGAGCTAGTGTAATATCCTGAAACAAATTTCTCAACTATATTCTCCTCCCAGAATGCTAGTGAGAAAGATACACACACACACACACACACACACACACACATATATATATATATGTATACATATATATATATGTGTGTGTGTATACATATATATATAAATATATATTGTGCTAAAGATTAAATAATTAAATAGGTCAATTTAATAAAGAATACTCACAGGTAAGTGTAGTCTTCATTCCTCATCAAGGAAATTTATATTTGCAAGAGATGGAGAGCATTAAAGAGACCATTCAAAATGCAGAGTTATGATGTACAGTCTGAATGGATATGTCTACAGAATGCTTCCATACCTAAAGGCTCATGGAACATTGTGGAAGAGAAAGAAGATTGTAAGGACCAGAGGATTCAAGAGTTTGCTATAACACAGTGTCTTTTAGAAATGTCAGAATCTACACCTTCCAAAAAAAAAAAAAATCTCACCAATGTAGTTGCCTAAACATGAGAAGAACAAAGAACACTCCAATGGAAATGCCAAAGAAGACTGGGAAAGATCATCCTGCCTCCACCCTACACAAAAATCTACAGGAAAATAAATGCTGAGACTGAAAGAAATAGTTTTCATTAGGGAAGAGCACACAGCCTTGCCCAATACCTAAAACATGCATAAATCTAACATAATAGAAAATGAGTAGGTTATACTTGAGAATATATGTGCATATGCATAAACATTATGCATTCTTTGTATATGCACAATTAATGAAAAAAAAAGAGTCATGAAATTGAAGGAGAGCAAGGACAGCCACCTGAAGGGAGGGACAGAAAGTGATTTTATTATAATCTCAAATACTGAAAGGTCAAAAAAAAGAATTAATAGTTTGTACACTTGTCAGATTTGGACAATTTAATATAAACGCACAAAAGTAGATTTTTCAACATTTTTAAGTATGTGCATGCACATATTTATTTTTAATTTGTGTGTGTGTGTTTGTGTATCTGAGTGTGCAAGTGTACATGTATACACAAGTGTAAATGAATTTGCTGTGTATTTGAGTGTGGAGAATAGCAGAAAATCTTGCTTGTTACTCAGGAGACATCTACCATATAAAGACTTCTAGCCAGAGATTATTTTATTCACGTGTGTGTACCTGCGTATTCCTTTACACACTAGTGTAGGGCTGAGCGTGGAGGGCAGAAAGGAGCATCAGATCTCTTGAGCTGGGCTTGCAGGCTGTCTGAGCTGCACAATGCAGATGCTTAGGGTGGATTCATATCTTATACAGTAGCACTAGGAAGAACATGAATGTATACTAGATGGCCTTGCAAGCACATATCCCTAGCACTTGGATTGCAAACGTGTGTTGTGAAATCATGACTAGAATTTTTGATGTTTGTGTTTCCCTGTTTGTTTATTTGTTTGTTTTTTGTATTTCTGTGTGCCTGTATGTTTATGTATTCAGTGTAGGGGATGGGGACTCAACAATGATGCAACCATTTAACTGACTGAGCTATACATCCAGATTGTTTTATATGACTTTTAAGGCTTTGCAAAACTTCTGAAAAATTCTCCAGATTAAGATACATTTACATTTTGTCCTAGTAATCTGCAATCAGTGTGATCAGACAGCTTTGAGCAAGTCTAAATATTTTGAATTAACTCATGTTTAAATTTTATTTCCTCCATGTAGTTTTTGCACAAGCTGCTTAAGCTGTGATATTCAGTTTCTCATTTGAACATAAAACGAAAACGAAGTTTTTAAAGTTTCTGATTATCCTATGTGGATGGAAAAGGAATGATTTTGAATAAATTATCACACTATTCAGTGCTTATTACACATAAGATACTAACTTGTCTTAACGTTTCTTCCTGAAGAAGTTATACAAAGCACAAAATTATGAAGCTTAAAAAATTTTATGTGTGTGATGTGAGTACAAGTGGAGATTCAAAAAGGTACTTGCAGATTTGTCAATAATTCAGCATGAATATTCACTTGCTAATTGGTAGTGTATGGCCATGTTAAGATGTAAAAATTTAAAAGTAAAGGAAACTACCAGAAAATGTGTCCGTGGCAACTCAGAGTATATGTGAAAAACTAAATTATGAAAATAATATGTGTAAAAAACAAAGTGTATAAAGAGGTAAAATAGAGCAAAGTATTGAAAATATACTTAGCAAAATGTGAAAACAGAATGTTCCAAGGACATAGGTTTTAAAGATTCTGGTTTCCTTTGTGGGGGTGGAAGGTAGTAGAAACTTTTATTAGAAGCCAGTCATGATGGGTTTACCTAAATTTGTTTTCAATATAAACATGCCTGGTTAAAATTGTCTACCACTTTATGCATAATCAGTACCTTATAACTAAACATGGCTAAAATATTCATTAACTAAGTTAACGATTTCATAATAGCAATCGAATGTTCGACCCTGCCATTTTACAGGACTTCTCCTGCTTGCCTTTTCTAGTGTTTGAGTATTAAGGCCCCCTGTTATTGGATCAGAATGGTTGCAATTTTTTCTGTTTGATAAATTTTATTTATAGAATCTGAAAATTGCTAAATATTATGATTTCTTTGTATTTATTTAATAATATGTGCATTTATTTTTAATTCTACTTTTGTGTCTATCAGGTTTATTAATCATGCTTAATGTAATATATATTCAATGACTTTCAATTACACATCACCTTCCAAAACTTGCTTTCTTGGTTCAGAATATAGTCCTGAACTTAAAGAGATAGTAGGGTTGCTAAGTTATATAGGGATCACCCAGCTAAAATTCAAGTACAGACATGCAGAGTATGTTCAAATAGGTGTGCTGTATTTCATATATAACCATATTTTAAAATATCCTTTAACCAAAATATTTTCTATTTTAAATTTGAAACAAAAATGACTAGATATGTTCATTATCTGCTTAGTGTCAAATATGAAGCTCTTTGGGAAGAGATTAATCAAATGGAGATATAATAATTCAATAAGTAAACTATAAATTGAAATAATATTGTAATATTTCCTTTAGTGTTACTAAGACTGAATTTGTAGACTACTTTTATTTCTGTCTGAAATTATGTAGCATATTCAATGCAAGCAATTCCAAAGTAAAAGATAAAAGATAACAAATTATATCAAATACCCTGATAGCCAAGGATATACAAACATACCCTGTCACGAAAAACAAAACAAAACAAAATGGAACTGATTGAAAGCATGATTCATATATGTCAAAAAGACAGTTTGTGTAAATGGGAATTAACATTTATTGAAAATGAAACTCTCACTTATAGCCTATATGAGAAAATTACAGAAAATAACTCTAAATAGAAGTTCGCTGAAAGGCAGTAGTCTAAAACTTCAGGCAGGAAGAACAGGGAATTTCAAGTTTTCCAGAGGAGAACCCTTTGGGTATATGAGTCCAAGTGGTGGGTGCTCTATCAGTTTTTCCAACAGTAAAAGTGGTTGAGTTAAATCCACATATTTTATTTTCAGCAATACGGGAATTATGCATTTTAAGTAAGATGGGTGTAACTTGAAGATAATTATATTGGATTAATTCATACATAGACAAATATATTTTCTTTCGTTCATAATTCTTACATTTTCATATCACTGCATAAAGTCACGTATGTATATGTATTATGAAATAGAAATGAATCTGTCTGAGGAACAGATGATGCTCTTAGAGAAGACAAGGAAGAAAGGGAAGAGCTGTAAATGAACGTTTGTAACACCGTCCTTAAGTCACATAGTTCTGCTTCAGGGAAAACAAATGTGTGATTTTCAAGGAATGTTAACAATAGAAAAGTAATGTCAGGAGCACAAGAGATGAAATCTTAAAGGATATGCAGGTGTTATGGAATAGCTGAAATTATAAGATTTTGGAGGATACAACAAAGTCCGTTTGGATGCATGCTGGCTGACTATCATGAACCCCTGCCCAGCACGCACCCCAGAAACCGAGCAAGGTGCTGTGAGCCATTCCCATATTGTTACATGCAATGCATTTAATTGTAACAGATTAAGTTGTGAGAGAAACTCTTAACAAAGACTCTGCCTATTCCAGAAAGGACATCACCCCAAACAGAAAAGAAAGTAAGGAGTCAAATATGAATTAGCTTCAGAAACCTACAGCTAGGAAGGAACCAGGACATTTGCCCACATGTGTACACTAACAAATAGACTGCATCCTCAAGACATGATATCATGATATTGCTTTCATTTTGGTATCTTGTCTTTTTTACAAGGAACTAGGTCTTTAGGAGTACTTTAGGAAGAAATACACTGAAAGGATAATACAGTTTCACAGGACTTGTGAAAACAGGTCAATTGACCTTGAAAATATAATACCTAAGTTAGAAGTGTTCACAAAACTGTCTTTAAAATCTGCAAGGTAAAACCCATTCTGCTGCTCCCTGCCTTGGGGCAACTCTCTGATGTGTCTTTGCACAGTTTCTTGTGCTCAGCTTTGCTTCCACTGTGTTTGTAAATTAGTGTCTCTTCAAAATGCTCTGGAGTGAATATCATCTTTCAAAATCAAAAGAGAAGTGGAATTCTGCAGCACCTGCAAAAGTACCATGTTCAATGACACTGTTATTTAAAATAACAAATAATTTTGTGAAAGACAGATTAGTAATCTTTTTGAATATAGAGTACTAGAGATGGCAAAATCAAATTTTGTTCAGTTGAGTGTGACTCGGGAGGAAGAGAAAATAGCAGATTATGTGGGGATGGTTGCAACTTGTTTTTAATAAAATTTATTATGAACTATACTTACTGCTTCTATATAGTATGTCAAATTTTTATTAAGTTTATCTAAAATTATCTAAGATATTTACTACTCTGAACTTATACACAATAAGTGGTAAGTAAAATTTCACTAGGAATTATTTTAATTACTTTTATGTATTTTTTCTGTCCAGCCATTGCCTTTCTCATGATCCTTGCTTCTACAGTTCCTCATCACATTCCTCCTCCCACCCTATCTCCAAGAGGATGTTCTCTCACCCCTGCTTGGCCTCCCCACTCCCTGTAACCTCGTCTCTCTAGGGTTAGGTTCCTCTTCTCCTACTGAGGCCAGACCAGACAGTCCTCTGCTGTATATGTGCCAGGGAGTCTTGGACCAGCTCATATACACTGCCTGGTTGGTGGTTCAGTGTCTGAGAGATGGCAGGGGTCCAGAGACTGCTGGTCTTCCTATAGGGTAGTCCCCCTCTTCAGCTTCTTTCAGCCTTTCTTTCATTCAATCACAGGGGTCACTAATTTCATTCCAAAGGTAGGGTGTAAGTATCTGTATATATATCTCAGACACCTGCTTCTTGGGCTTGTCAGATGACAACCCTGCTATGCCCCTGTTTGTAAGCACACCATAGATTCAGTAATAGTGTCAGGCCTTGGAACCTCTCTTTGAGGTGGATTACAAGTTTGGCCAGTCACTGGTTCTCCTTTCCCTCAGTCTTTTCTCCATTTTTTATCCGTGCAGTTCTTTTAGACAGGGACAATCCTGGGTCAGAGCTTTTGACTGTGGGGCACCAACCACATCTCTCCACTTTATGACCTGTCTTTCTACTGGAGGTGGACTCTACAATTTGCCTCTCCCAACTGTTGATCATTTTATCTAAAGTCCCTCCCTTTGAGTCCTGAGAATCTCTCACCTTCCTGGTCTCTGGTACTTTCTAGAGTGTCCTCCTCCCACCTCCTACCACCCATGTTTGCATATTTCTATTTATTCTGCTGGCCCTCAAGTGGGTCTTCATTCCTGTTTCCCCTTCCTCCCCATACATGATCATGTTCTCCTTTTCCCCTCCAGCTTCCTCCTCCCATTCAGGTCCCTTCTTCCCTTTGCCTCCCATGATTATTTTCTTCTCCCTCTGAAGTGAGATCCAGGCATCCTCACTTGGGCTATTCTGCTTGTTAATCTTCTTGAGTTCTGTGGATTATATCCTAGGTATTCTGTACATTTTTGACTAATACCCACTCGTTGGTGATTACATACCATGCGTATCCTTTGGGGTCTGAGTTATACCACTCAGGATGATATATTTTTTTTAGTTCCATCCATTTGTCTGCAAAACTCAAGGACTGCTTGTCTTGTTCTTCCTGAAACCCCCATGACATTTGAATCCTAGCTAAACTATTACATTCACATTGCTAGCAATCAACTTGCCTGTTTTCTCTTGAGGTACTTGCTATCATTTTGGGAAGATATGCTATTTTCCCTCTGATGCTTTAATGTGTACTTGCAAATTAATGTTAGTCTTTTATATATGCACAATCTAATCCTAAAAACCTGACAATTCACAGTTATGTAACCCTCATTCATTTCATGCTACATATTTTCATAAAGACATTGGGTGAGGACATTCACAGTGTGGGGCATAGGACCCACTTTGCTATACCAGAACTAAATAGACCGAATAAGATATGAGGTTATACATTCAGTGATCTAATTACATACTCATTTGACAAGGAGTAGTATCCCTGTTGAACTTGCTGAAGACAAATTGGACAATCACTACATCTACAAAGGGCCTGGCTTAAGAGGCACATCATCATGTTTCAGAGGCCGAATTGAGTAATATCTGTACTCAGCAACAGCAACAAGTCAAACTTTCAGCCACATAACAGCCACAGATCCAGCATGGAACATCAGGGGAACGTGGAGGAAGAAAGATGGCTCCGTAAAGAACTGGACCTAATAACATGACTCTTGAATATACTGGAAAAGCTCATACAAGACTTGTGTTCACGTTTCTTTCGTAACTTAAGCTTCTTTTCTCATCCTTTCTTCTTCAGATTTAGCTATTAGTCAGTGACACTTTTGTAAGCCAGTAATTATGCCTTTAGCACTTTTAACAAGTTTCATATATTGTATATGCTTTCTCATCCAATATTATTTACTAATTTTAACGAAATATTTTGATTTTAATGTTAATGCCTGGGGAAATGTTTTATATTGGAAATGTATATTGCATTGAGAATTTATCTCCTTGGTAACATGTTAAATTGGGTAAGGAAACTAGAATATTTACATATGTTCCACTTAAAATTAATAGTAATTGTAGATATATGGCTTTTGTCAAAAGGTTCATGTTTAGTAGCAGCTGTCATTATCTGCATCCTTGACTTTTGTAATATTCTACATGATCACTGACCACTTTCAGCCTATTTGGATTAATTATCTAATCATAAGGTCACAAGCAGATAGTTATGTAAATCTGCTTGGACCTTTGAAACTTTGACAAAAGGATTTTAGTGTTTTCAGTGAATTGAAAACCTGACAATTATTCTTTGAAGTTTTGCTACTTGGTATGATAAGGCTCTCCATAGGCTGTCCATAAAATATCTAACAATACCACAGTGCCAGTCATGAGCATCATGCTTTTGTGTTGGTAAAGAGAATCAAAGAAAGCCTCCTAAAACAATATATTATATTGCTATTGCCCTGGGTTTCCTCAGTGATCTTGAAGGTAAGACATAATTTTGAAAACATCATATACATAGGGCAAAAAGGAACTGAATTACTGCTTCATGATTGGCTTGTGTTCCTGATAGTATGGTGAGATACAATGAACACCTCCTAGGGAGAAAAGTAAACAATATTCCAATTGTGGTCTATGAAACACAATAATGACTATCTCGACACAACATCCTCAAAGGTATCGTAATGACACCCACAGATTTGAAGTTTTCCAAAAGCTATATAATTGGATTTAAGGCCTACTAAATAGATAGATTTATGTATGGTATTAAAAACCTAGCTAACTATCCAAGACTACAATTGAATGGAGATGAAAATGCAATATACCCAAACTTATGGGATATGATGGAGGAAGTTTTAAGGGCAAGTTCATATCATGAAGTACTTTTAAAAAAATTGGCATATCTCATATTGTCCACTTAAGGATACAGTTGAGAGATCTAGAGTAAAAAGAAGAGATAATATAAAAATGGAATAGATGGAAAGAAATAATCAAACTCAGGGCTAAAATCAATAAAATATAAAGAAAGAAGCAAAAAAAAAAACAATAAAAAGAATTAATGAAAGAAAAACTTGGTTTTTTGAGAAGATAAATAAGATTGACTGTTAGTGAAATTAATAGAAATGTAGAGAGAGAATATTAAAATTTTCAAAATTAGAGGAAAAGGAAGGGGAATATAATCACAGACTACAAGGACATTCAGAGAATTATATGGACATACTTTAAAAACCTGTACTCATCCAAATAATAAAATCTATATTTTAAAAAGGATAATTTGCTCAATATATATAACACCTACAAATGTTAAATCAAGTTCAGACCACAACTGTAAACAGACCAATATGACTCAATGAAATGGAAGCTGTAATTACAATCTCCCAAACAACAAAAAAAGCCCAGGGCCAGATGGATTTATTGAAGAATTCAACTAGATTTTCAAAGAATAATTAACACCAGCACATCTCAAATTATTCCACAAAAGCACTCTTTCGAATAGGGCCACAATTACTCTGATATCCAAACCGCACAAAGATCTAACAAATAAACAGAATTACAGGCCAATTTTATCTATGAGCATAGATGTAAAAATTCTTGATAAAATACTTGTAAACTGACTCTAATTACACATCAAAAAGAGTATCCATTCTGGTAAAGTAGATATCATCCCAGAGAGGCAGGGATGATTCAGAATATTTATGGATACACACACACACACACACACACACACACACACACACACACACACACACACACACACCAAAACCAAAAATCCAAAAAATAAAAAAATAATAATAAAATTTCAAAATAGTTAAAAAGTAATTTTAAACCATAAAGGAACTGCTGGATTTTTATTGTACCCAACCTCAAATAATACCACACAGCTATAGTAATTGAAACAGCATGCTATTTCCAGCAAAACAGATATGTTGTTCAGTACAATAGAACTGAAGATCTGAATAATTTCACAAACCTTGGATTTTTACAAAGAAGCCAGAAAAATACACTGTCAAGAAAGGCAGCATCTTCAGTAAATGGTGTTGGTCAATCTGGATTACAGCATGTAGAAGAATCTCAATAAATCAATACTTACAACCAGCACAAAATTCAATTCTGAAAGCATATAAGACTTCAGTATAAAACCAGATACGTTGAATATTATAGAGAAGAAAGTGTGAAATAGACTTTTACTGGTTAGTATAGGAAACTACTTTCTTAACAGAAATTTATTAGCATAGGTACTTATGTAAAAAATAATAAATAAGTCTCATGAACCTGAAAAGATTGTCTATGGTAAAAGACACTATCATTCACACACATTTCCATATTGTAGAATGGGAAGGATTTTTTTTTACCACCTATTCATCCAATAAAAATGTAATAACTATCTGTATAAAGAACTAAAAACTTGGCCATTAAAAAACAAATAACCCAATTTAAACATGGAGTACATATTTAAACAGAATTTTCAAAGGAGAAAACAAAAATAATTGACAAACATTTAAAGAAATGTTCAACATCCCTAGTAATCAAGAAAACAAATATAAAATGTGCTTAAATATTTTTATTCCAGTCAGAATGGCCAAGATCAATAAGAAATATCTACATACTAGTAAAGAAAAACATTAAAAATATAAAACATCTATAAGAAACTTGTTGGAAAGTCTATTATTTTTCATTTTTCAAGATTTAAAAGTGTATGTGATATTGGGCATATCACAAAATAATGTATATATAATAAATTTTAGTGCTCTTAACCATATCTGTCTCCTCAAATATTTATCATTTATGTTGAGAATTTTTCAAGAAAGATATAAAATTAAAATCTGAGAGTGTGAAAGCTTCATCAGAGCTTATATATCATACATACATCATACATATATATAGTCAATGTATATAATCGTGTGGGGGGGGAGGTGTGTGTGTGTGTGTTGATATAGGCATACTGTCTGAGTTAGGGTTCTAGGGTTCTATTGCCATGAACAGATACCATAATCAAGGCAACTCTTATAAGGACAATATTTAATTGAGGCTGGCTTGCAGGTTCATAGTTTTGGTCTATTATCATCAAGGCAAGTGTATGGCAGCATCCAGGCAGGCATGGTGCAAGCAGAGCTGAGGGTTCTATATGTTCATCTGAAGGCTACTAACAAAATACTAATTTCCAGGCAGCTAGAGTGTGAGTCTTATAACCACAACAACAGTGACACACCTACTCCAACAGGGCCACACCTTCTAACAGTGCTACTCCATGGGCTGATCATTTACACACCATTACATTCTACTCCCTGGCCCCCATAGGCTTGTTCAAACATATGAGTCTACGAGGGCCATACCTACACATAGCATCATGCAAAATACATTTAGTCAATCTTCAAAGGTCCCCATAGTCTGTAGCAGTCTCAACAATGTTAAAAATCTGAAGTTCATAGTCTTTTCTGAGATTGACCCAATTACTTAACTGTAATCCTCAAGGCAAGAGAGGGTACAGTCCAACTTAATCTAAGCACTTCTTCAGTTGATACTGTCTTTTTTCCCTGGTCTTTCTATGTGTTGGAAAAGTTAGAATTAAAAACTACCCATCATGTAGCATTTGTCAAATTGATACAAACATATATATGCGCATGCATACACACACATACATACATACATACATACATTATACATACATACACATTTTCAGACACATACCACTTTAAAATTGCAAAACAGGTGGTAGAATACTTTCTCTGTATGTATAAATTCCTAGATTCAATTGCTAGCACTGCACAAACTGTGTGTTGTGGTCTTTCCTTGAAATGAAAATTATAGAAAATAAAGATTTATATTTGGCAAGTTATAGTTGAAAGGCTATAATTTATATGCTTGATGTGTGCATATGCTTTTGAAATGGTAAGATTTTAGAAGGAGTCAACACCAAATTTTTAATTCTTGCTTTTCATATTTTTTTACCAGTTACTATGATGTTTTTTGGTGATTATGTATTTAGAACTAAACAACAGAAATACATCAGTGACTTGTAGTGCACACAGGTGACATTGGCTGGAATTCCATTTTTTATGGAAAAACAAATTGAGACAACTTCCATTTCAATGTTTATCCACAATAATCAACTTCAATGTTTATTCTTGAAGTAATACTGCATTTATGGACTGATTCTTGATATAGCTTATCTCTCTTAGATCACTAACACCATTTTCTAAGCATAAGGTATTTGATTTTTAAACACAAATTTATTTGCACTTTCTTTTTTTGAATATCTTATATGAAATATTTATTTTTATTAAAATATAAAAATTAAAAAAGAAATGTTTAATTGTGGACATTGTGCTGTTGATTCTTTTATGTTTTTCAGAAAAATATGTTGATTTTATTTATTTACATTTCAAATGTTATCCCCCTTCCTAGTTTCCACTCCACAAGTCCCCTATTCTTTCCTCCCTCCCCAGTCCTCTATAAGGGTGCCCCCACTCTAGCCCACCCACTCCTGCTTCAGCTGCCTTGCACTCCCTTGGGCTATCCAGCCTCCACAGAACCAAGGGGCTTCCCTCACAGTGATGCCAGATAAGGCAGTCCTCTGCTACATATCCAGCTGGAGCCATTGGTACCCCTGTGTAACCTTTGGTTGGTGGTTTAGTCCCTGGGAGCTTTGGAGATTCTGGTTGGTTGATATTGTTGTTCTCCCTATAAGGTTGCAAACCCCATTCAGCTCCTACAGTCCTTGCCCTAAGTTCTCCATTTGTGGTCCCCACACTCAGCCCAATGTTTGACTGTGTTATAAAGAATTACTCACTGATATTTTATACAGTAAGCTCATGTTCATATACAATTATTTGTTCTCCATTAAACCAAAGGAAAATATCTCTAAATTGAGTTATTTATTTAAAAAAATTGAGGTTATAAAAATTAATGCTTAAGAACATATCAAGTCCTAGTGTCGTGAATACTTTGAAGTCTAAACAGGACTGATATAGGAGGATCTAAATATGGGTCTATCATGGTCAATGTTCTTCTATGGACAAAAATGAAGGTACAAGACCCTTTAGAGAAAAATGATTATTAGTAGTAAATAAGCACGTCTTAAATGGAAGAATGAAATAATATTTTCAGGAAAGCAAAAGCTATAAGATTCAAAGTATTAAAAATACTACCAAAAGCTGTGAGGGCCAAGAGACAATGCTTGAGTCTCACTCAAAACGTCTAGACATCGAGGTGGCGGGAGGTAGGTAACTGAGTGGGAGAAGGGGTGTCAAGGGAATCAGGAGTAGGGATCTGGTGTGAAGAGATGGGGGAAGTGGGAGGTGGGGAAGAGGATTGGGACAGAGATCAGAAATCAGTGGGGGACATCTGTGGAACCAGCCAGAGATCTGGGATTCGGAAAGCTTCCAGCTGTCTTTTCAGGTGTCCCTATTTGAGACTCATAGCAGCAGGGAATGTGAGCTTGAAATGGCCAACTCCTGTAGCCAGGCAGGACTTTCAACAAAAAAAGAAAAACCAATCCATCCACAAAAACTTCAGCCCAAAATTTGTCCTGCCTACCAGATGTGCAGCTATAGAGATGGAACAGAGACTGGGGAACGGCCAACCAATGATTTGCCCTTACTTGGGAAACATCTGATGGGAGAGAATCAAATGCTGATACTATTAATGATATTCTGCTATGCTGGCAGGCAAGAGCCTATCATTACTGTCCTCTGAGACACTTCATTATGCATTCGATGGAAAGAGATTTAGAGATCCACACCCAAACTTTAGGCTCAGGTCAACAAGGCTTGTGAAAAAGTGTTGGGAAGGATTGAGGGAGCCAGAAGAGTTAACCACACCATATGAAGATCTACATAGTCAACTACCCTGGGCTCTTCGGGTCTCCCAGAGACCTAATCACCAAGCAAAGAGAGTGTTTGAGCTGTGTGTACACATAAGTAGCAGATATCAAGCTTAAACTTCATGTGGCTTTCCTATCAGTTGGAGTGGGGGCTATCTCTGACTCTGTTTCCTATCTTTGGATCCTTTTCCCCTGGCTGAGCTGCCTTGCTTGACCTCAGTGAGAGAGCATGAACTTAGTTCTGCTCTTACTTGGTGTTCTAGGGCAGGTTGTACCCACGTGGGGTCACTCCTCTAAGGAGAAAAGGATCATAATGGGACCAGGTCATGTGAGGGTGCTGGGTGGAAAGGGGGGGGGCTTCATTCAGGATATGATGTGATCAAACAAACAAACAAAAATATTTTGGGGAAAAAACATGTCCTGAAAACAAACGGATCAAAAATCTTATTTTTTTTTAATTTATGTATTATTCAATTTACATCCCAATATTCCTCCTCCTCCCTGGGTAACCTCACACAGATTCTGCCTCAAACACCCTCCCCTTCTCCTCTGAGAAGGATTAGCCCCCACTTAGTAACAGTAGTGTTTTATTATTAATTACTTACTTTGCTTATTTACCTCCCAAATGCTGCTCCTCTTTCAGATCCCCCCTCACAGAGTTCTTCTGCCATTCTCTTTCACCTTTGGGAGGGTGCTCCCCCAGGGCATGTCCCCTCCATGGGGCATCAAGTCTATACAGGATTGAGGCCAACAAGGCAATTGTCTGTTATATGTATCAGGGACATCAAACCATCCCTTGTGTGCTCTTTGGTTGGTGACTCAGTCTCTGGGAGTTCCTAGGAGTCCAGTTAATTAAGACTGTTTGTCTTCCTATGGGATTGCCATCTCCTTCCCATCCTTCAATCCTTCCCCTGACTAGGGGTTCCTGACCTCAGTCCAATGCTTGGCTATGAGTATGTGCATCTATCTCAGCCAGCTGTTGGTAAAGCCTTCAGAGGACAGCCATGCTTGGCTCCTGTCTGCAAGCACATGTGGCATCAGTAATAGTGAGTGTCAGAGATTCATGCCCATCCAAGGCACGGATCCCAAGTTGGCCAATTCACTCCTCAGCCAATCCTTCAGTCCTTGCTCCATCTTTGTCCCTGGATTTCTTTTAGACAAGAACAATTTGGGTTAAAATTTTTGCAGCTTGGTTGGTCTCCCCATTTCTCCCCTAGGATCTTGCCATACTAATGGAGGTGGTCTCCTTTGGTTCTCCACTGTTGGGCATTCTAGCTAAGGTCATACACATTGAGTCCTGAGGACCTCCCCTATCCCAGGTCTCTGGGACTTTCTAGAGGTTCCACCCACTCCCCCAACCCCTGAGAGCTGTATATTTCCATTCATTCTCCATGCTCTATGGGCTTCCCTAGTCTCCCCACATACCTGATCCTGTCCTCCTTTTCCCCTCCCCTGCCCTCCCCTCTCCCACCAGGTCCTTCCCTCTCTCTACCTCCCATGACTGTTTTGTTCCTCCTTCTAAATGGGTCATGCTTGGCTACAAGAGGTGCCTTCTTCAGGTTCCATGTCCACATTGTTGGGCATCTCAGTTAGGGACCCACATTGACTCCTGGGATATTTCTCCATCCCAGGTCTCTGGTACCGCCTCGAGATTCCCCCAAAGCCCACCAGAATTCCATTCATTCTACTGGTCCTTGGTTCCTCTTTCCTCTGTTCCACACATGCTCCTGTCCACCTTCACCTCCTGGAATTTCAGGGTTGTTTTGATTTTCATTCCCGTGATGACTTAAGATAGAGAGAGCATTTCTTTAACTACTTCTTGGCCATTTGAGATTCCTTTCTTGAGAATTCTCTTTTAGCTATGAGAATTTATTTATTTTTCATTAGATTTGGGTGGGGGTTGTAGTCTACCTTCTTGATTTCTTCATATATTTTAGATATTAGTCCACTGTCAGATTTAGGGTTAATGAAGATCTCTTCCAAGTCTGTTGGTTTTTGATTTGTCCTGTTGACAGCATTCTTTGCTTTGTAGAAGAATATCGGTTTCATAAGGTCTCATTTATCAATTGTTGATCTTAGAGCCTGGGCCATTGGTAATCTGATCAGGAAAATTTCCCCTGTACCCATGCTCCCGAGGCTACTTCTCACTTACTTGTCAGTTATATTCAGTGAATCTGGTTTTATGTTGAGGTCCTTGATCCACATGGACTTGAGCTTTGTACAGGGTGATAAATATGCATCAGTTTGTATTCTTCTACATGCAGACTTCCAGTTAGACTAGCATCATTTGTTGAAGAATTTTCCTTTTTTCCCACTGTATGGTTTTGGCTACTTTGTCAAAGGTCTAGTGTCCATAGGTGTGTGGGTTTATTTCTGGTTCTTAAATTTTATTCCACTGATTGACCTGTCTGTCTCTGTACAAATTCTCTCTGTATTTTATAGCTATTGTTCTGTAGGACAGGTGGAGGTCAGAGATGGTGATTTCTCCAGAAGTTCAGAATATATTATTCAGAATTGTTTTGTCTAAGTCTGTTTTGGTTTTTGTTGTTGTTGTTGTTTGGGGGTGGGTTTCTATAAGAAGGTGGGAATTGCTCTTTCCATGTCTGTGAAGAATTGTCATGAAATTTTTATTGGGATTGCATTGAATTTATAGATTGCTTTAGGTAGGATGACCAATTTCACTCTGTCCATCCTACAGATCCATGATCATGGGAGATCTTTCCCTTTCAGTTCTTATTTGATTTCTTCTTGCAGCAAATTGAAGTTCTTGTCAAACAGATCTTTCACTTGTTTGGTTAGAGTTACAGCAATATATTATTTGCGGCTATTGTGAAGGTTACTTTTTCCCTAATTTTTTCTCAGCCCATTTATCATTTTTTATAGAAGGCTACAAATTTCTTTGAGTTAATTTTATATCCATTAACTTTATATAATGAAGTTGTTCATCAGTTGTTGGAGCTCTCTGGTAGAATTTTGGGGTGGCTTATGTATAATATATTATCTGTGGATAGTGATGACTGACTTATTCCTTTACAATTTGTAACCAATTGACTTCTGTTTTTGTCTTATGTTTTAGCTGCATTACATCTATGCTGAGGAATATGCATATTCAACTTCCATGTCCAGATATTTTAAGAAAAATTCAGAACAAGAACAGTGAAAGCAGATTACTGTACTCTGGGCAGGGCAGCGCTGTCTTACCTGCAGCTTTCATGGTTTTGAAGTAGTTTTTTTTTTTTTTTTTCAGATAGTTACTGAGAAAATTAACATCGAACAAATGAGTCTCTCTTAAGAATAGCAATTAATTTATGCTCATAGAAATATAACTTATTGTTGCTCTATTTTCTGTGACTAATCACAAATATCTTTGAGAATCGTTTTTACATTGACATCACATAAACACCTATTGATTGAATCCTTCTTTAAATGTCTTCTAGAGTGCAAATATTTGCTATGTTCAATTTATTTTGCAAATGTCATTATAAATTTTCTAATAGAAATATATTTAATAGATGGGCTATTAACCCCATTAATTATGAATAAATGCTGTTACATTTTTAGGCTGATCTGTTTAATATGTCACATCAAAACTGTATTGTTTGTTTTCTATTTGTGCAAAAGTGTGTGTGTGTGTGTGCTTGCATGCGCATGTGTATCTGTTTCCCTGCTTCCTAGATAACTATAAATAAACACAGAAAGTTTCCTGAAGGGAAAAACTAAACACACACACACACACACACACACACACACACACACACACACACACACGATTCCTAAAAGAGGGTTTCCACAGTTTAATGTACCAAATGCACTTTCATGAAGCTGTATAAGTGGGAGATGAGTCATCAAGATATTTCTCAATTGCAATAGTCAACAAAGAATAAAAATTGGCATACGATCCTAAAATGCATATATTATGGCCTGTCATTATGAAAAGTGTAATGGAAAATATGTTACATATTGTTAGTATCTACTCATATTTGAGAAATAAGCTTAAGGTCCTTGTAATTTTTTCAGAAATACACATGCTGACATGCTCATAAGTAAAAAGGACAGCTTGCCAGAGACATAGAATAAATAAGAGTTTTCGTTATCCTTTTTTATTTTGCCCGAGTTATTGGAAGCTACCCTGTTAAAGATACAGATAAACTGATTAAGACAGATTAAGACAGTTCATCTAATGTTACATGTCTCTAGAGAATTGTTACCACCTAGTATGCAATATAATGAAATTGCCATACAACATCTACAGTAACCATAATCTTTATTTTAAAATTGACAACATATTGAAATTGTTAGTTCCCTTGTATATCCCTTGACAACCTCAGAGGTCTGTTGTTAGTGTTTTTTTAAATTTTGTTTTGTAGATAGTAACCAGCTGATTATAAATTATAGTGAAATAAGTAGGCCAAATCCTAGTGGTAACACTTTCAATGAGTTTTTTTTTAAATGAGCAGGAACTTTCTTTACTGTATATCAAATCCATTTATGCGATTCTAATAATTAATACAGAGTCTAATACACATATGAACAGACCAGACTACACATCTTAGAAATGGGACATAATCTTGCATTTATAATTGCATATATTGGATCTATAATTTATCATAGCATATTTATAATTGATATATAGTTTTATGTTTTCACAAACAAAGACAATGTAAATTTTATGACAAAATATATTCCTGTATGTCTTTTAATAATGGTGAGTCTTTTTACTAGAATTTGTTGAATATTCAAAATATAAGCAAAGGTTCAGATCAAGGATGGTTTCCATACTCTAAAATTAGTCTATTTCAAAAAATATCCCATTGTAGAAAATCATTGTTAAAGGCTAATTTTCTATAACCAATTTGAGCTTGTCTTTGTGTACTGGCTTTTCAACTGCCCACCTAGGTATATTTTTTACAGAAATATCAGGATATGTACTTTTAACATAGGTGTTGAAGTATAAATTTTGGTTAATCAACTTCTGGCTAGTATAGATGGTACCACTTAACTCCTATTCTATATAAGCCTTGTTGATAACATTGTGAGATATTATTTTATGTCTATGAAATATGAGAAGATATGTAGGGTTTTTTTATCCCATTTTATTTTCATTGATTTTTGTTTGTTTTTAATGGAGACAGGTTCTCATGGATCACAGCTTGGTCTAAATTTCTCTATGAAGAACTTAAATCTACTTAGAGAATATACGTAGATGCAAACCTTAAACTTGTGTTCTGCATAGCTCACTTCCCAAGTATTGAATTTGTGGATATGTGCCAGGTATCATGCAATTCTGGACATCTAACCTAGAGCTTTGTGCATGCTGGACAAGTATACTACTAATTAAGCCTATTATTTTCTATTATTTCTAAGAGGCACAAAGTCCAGTCAATTTCCTTAAGTAGTATGCTCATACTTTCTGTTTGCTATTGGCTCATGTTCACAGATGTGATTAAGCCTTAGCTTGACTGAATTGTTAGTCGGTTAGTTTTCAGAATTCTGAATGATTGATTAATATTATACTGATCTCATTTTTAATTTTTTATGGTTGTTTTATTTATATTATCAATATTGCACTAATAAAAATAAAGCTAAAATCTGCTACTGACTTCCTGCAGTGATATGCCATATAGTTCTCTACTGGTGTCATATGAGTCTTTCCTTATTTTTAATATTGACATGTATTATAAACTCCAAATATATTGTGCAGTCAGCATCTCTGACTAATTAGCTGGCAAAACAACAGAAAATCAAAAAATAATATTCATATTACTGTCACATTGCTTAAAAGAAATTTAGTCTGTTGATCTATATAAAAACAGAATTTGTCATGGAGACATATTGGGGAATTACCCAGTTTCAACTGTAACTGTCATCAAGATTACCACCTCTCATGTTCATTGTTAGTGAGGACAAACTGATGTGCCCTGTATTGATTGTGCTTTATAATCTTGGGTAGCTACATGCTAAAACTCACCTTGAGTATGTTTAAATCATCCCCATTTAAAAAAATACATTTGTTGTAGTAGAATTTTACATATTTTTAAGCAGACAATAATTTAAAGGAATAAAAAACTCCAAACTTGAGCGATGGTTTAGTTGGAAAGTCTATGAATTGAAAGCATGAGTGCCTGGGTTCAGATGATGTCATCCATACAGATAGTCAGCCATATTGACATGTTAATTCCATCCCTGTGGTGAGTAGAAAAAGAATACCTTGTGTTTTATTGTTTTCGCTGCAGCTCTGTGTATTCTGATACACTTGTCTAAGAAATAAGTTAGACACTGGGAGAACAGGGCACCTGATTTCCTCCTCTTAGCTCTTTAGCATACATGCATAAGTATTAACACACACATGTAATTATCTGACACATTGACACTCAGACACATACAGAAACAGACCTTCCAAGAACCTAACAACGTTGTCCCAGATCATAGTGTCAACACTAAAGATAGCCCACTTTAATATGAATTGTTTCATGTGAATTGTTTACTGCCTTCAAAGGAGAAGGCAGGCCACAAAATCAATTATAAACATTTGACATCACAGGATAATCTGCCAAGTGAACATCTTTCCACTTAAATATGTTTTCACCCTTAATTGAGTCAGTTTAGTTTCTCTAAGTGTCTCCTTCTAAAAATATACTGACTGGATCATTAATGATGATTTCTGATTTTAACACTTTTATTTGAATAAAATGTATTACTTAATTCAGCTCAGTCTTGGTGATGTTTCTGTTAAAATAAACTAAGATTTATTACAACATAGAGTAATAAAGATTAGAAGATGTTGTGCATGCAAAGCAGTTATTGATGTGATAGTCTCTCATAGGACACATCATCAGGACCCCAATGAAGACCTGAAGTCTCAATGCCTTTAAGAACACTAAAATATTTTTAATGTTCACTGAATTTCTTCTTTTACTCCTTCATATGTTATTATTTAAGCATACTTACAACACTGGAACATAAATTTCCTATGAAGAGTCATAACTTCTTTTTACAATATTCAAAAAGCTATTGGAAGAAGTTCAGAGTATGCAGACCTAAGTTATCCAAAAATATCACACTCCTCCTCCAAGGTACATGGATCATGATAGAAGATGGAGTTGAAAAAAATGCGTGAGTGAAAGTCCAAGGATGACTGAAAGGAAAAAGCAGCTTCTGGATACAGTAAAAAAGATGCACTTATAAAAGGAGTACTGTTGTCACAATAGGACAAAGTCCATGCTTTCCCATGCTGGACAGAGAGCCCTAGAAGGAAGAGGAGAGCAAGATATAAGTTCCTAACTATTGGCAACTGATGACTACTAGGAGAGGGAAAGACAGTTTTCTCAAAGAAAGTGGACCCTTGTGAGTCAAGAATTCTGTACTACAAGATCACACATCCAAGACTATCTATGCATCAGAAAGTGGCCTTGATTGATTTGTAAAAGTAAGAAAATGTAAAGGCATGAGATAAGCAAGGATGGAAACCAAGAAGGAATTGAAAGGGGAAGGATCACGATAAATCATTGTATGAAAATCCCACATAACTAACCAAAGCATTCCTTTAATATTGGAAATAGTTTAAACTGAGCCTGAATTTTAACTTTATATTATTTTGCAGACATTCTTCTTCTTCCAAGATTGCAATAAAGAAACTCAGGTAATTTCCATATTTCCTACTCATCAGAAGCTATTCCTATCGAGTGTTCATTGGAGATTATGAAATTTACTTAGAATTCTATTTTTTTTCTAAAATTTAAAAACTGGTATATGAATGAAAGTATATTTAATAATGCTCATTTTAGCACTTCTTTTTCTAAAAATAAAACACTTAAAAATTAAAAACGTAATGATAGGATAATACTGCAATGGTTCACCTGATGACATCATCAGTATTCTTTCTGGCATTAACTTCCTTCATTTCTGCTCTTTGTGGTTGTTTTACACTTATAGTTGTACTCAGTGAAAAAAATTGTACAGCCCATTCTAAAACCATCTGCTAAGCAGAACAGGCCTGTTTTATTGAATCTCACTGACTAAATTTCTGTGAAACTGATATGCACTATTCTGGTCAAATCACAATCTGAGAATGGCAAATTACCAGAAATGAAATCAGAAAAAAAGTGCAATCACTGCTTTTTAAATTAATTTTCTTCTTTTGAAATGATAATATTACATTTTAAATTGCTTAAAATGCTTATATAGTGTAAGCATTTGGAAATAATTTTAAATGCTGATGAATAAAGCCAGAGGAACTTGAAAAAATTGATCTTTAAAATTTTCTTTTTCCTTTGACATCCATAAATGGAACTTAGAAGACAAAATAGTTTCTCTCTTGCTGCTAAGATTATCTTACCAATTATAAACATCCCTGATTATTACAATTTTCCACTCCTAATATATATGTAGTTATCTTTGTAAATAAATGCTGAAATATGATTATTGGATTTTAGCAAATGATTCTCAACTCCCATCCACTTAAAAATTAAAAAAATAATTAATACTAAATGCATACTGAATCAGTGAATTAAATCCCCATTTCCCAATAAGATGATAAAAAGGACACCTTGCCACATCACTAGTACTCATTTGAAAAGAGAATTCTAAGCTACACTGCAGCAAAAAGCTGAATAAATAATCAATACAAAAATCTATAATTGCACAGTACATACAAAATAATCCAGGTAGAAATGTAGTGAATGAAAGTTAAGATGCACAGTGCCTCTGAGGCGGCACCATTTTTGACTCCAGACAACCAGCCACCTTCCTAGTCAGAGCACAGGCGTCCGCCCAGCCCAAGAGGCTTCTGCCCAAGGTTCCGCGGGAGCCAGCTTGGTTCCAGGACTCTGCGGAAAGTAGTCTACACAGGTGAGAGTGTGGACTATTGAAACATTGTCTTCTGTGACAGGCCAAAACAACACAGCTTCTGGGAAAGATCCTGTTTTGGGCCTTCATCTTCGGCCAGGAGGAGGTCCAAACACCAGATAACTGTGCACCTTCCCTGAAAGAGGAGACTTTGCCTGCAGAGACTGCTCTGACAACTGAAACTCAGAGGAGAGTGCTAGTCTCCCAGGTCTGCTGATAGAAGGTAACAAAATCACCAGAGGAACAATCTCTAAACAGAGACAACTATGACAACTAACTCCAGAGATTGCCAGATGGTGAAAGGTAAATGTAAGAATCTTACTAACAGAAACCAGGACCACTCACCATCATCAGAACCCAGCACTCCCACTTCGCCCAGTCCAGGGCACCCCAACACACCTCAAAAGCTAGACCTGGATTTAAAAGCATATCTCATGATGATGGTAGAGGACATCAAGAAGGACTTAAATAACTCACTTAAAGAACTACAGGAGAACACTGCTAAACAAGTAGAAGACATTAAAGAGGAAACACAAAAATTCCTTAAAGAATTGCAGGAAAACATAACCAAACAGGTAGAAGACAATAAAGAGGAAACAAAAAAAAATCCCTTAAAGAATTGCAGGAAAACACAACCAAACGATGGAATTGAATAAAACCATCCAAGACCTAAAAAGGGAAGTAGACACAATAAAAAAAACCCAAAGTGAGGCAACGCTGGAGATAGAAACCCTAGGAAAGAAATCTGGAACCATAGATGCAAGCATCAGCAACAGAATACAAGAGATGGAAGAGAGAATCATAGGTGCAGAAGATTCCATAGAGAACATCAGCACAACAATCAAAGAAAATGGAAAATGCAAAAAGATCCTAACTCAAAACATCCAGGAAATCCAGGACACAATGAGAAGACCAAACCTACGGATAATAGGAATGGATGAGAATGAAGATTTTCACCTCAGAGGAGAAGCAAACATCTTCAACAAAATTATTGAAGAAAACTTCCAAAATCTAAAGAAAGAGATGCCTATGAACATACAAAAAGCCTACAGAACTCCAAATAGACTGGACCAGAAAAGAAATTCCTCCCTATATATAATAATCAGAACAACAAATGCACTAAATAAAGATAGAATATTAAAAGCAGTAAGGGAAAAAGGTCAAGTAACATATAAAGGAAAGCCTATCAGAATTACACCAGATATTTCACCAGAGACTAAGAAAGCCAGAAGAGCCTGGACAGATGTTATACAGACAGTAAGAGAACACAAATTCCAGCCCAGGCTACTATACCCAGCCAAACTCTCAATTACCATAGATGGAGAAACCAAAGTGTTCCACGACAAAACCAAATTCACCCATTATCTCTCCAGGAATCCAGCACTTCACAGGATAATAACAGAAAAAAACCAATACAAGGACTGGAACCATGCCCTAGAAAAAACAAGAAGGTAATCCCTCAACAAACCTAAAAGAAGACAACCACAAGAAGAGTATGCCAACTTTAACAACAAAAATAACAGGAAGCAACAATTACTTTTCCTTAATATCTCTTAATATGAATGGACTGAACTCCCCAATAAAAAGACATAGACTAACAAACTGGCTACACAAACACGATTCAACATATTGCTGCTTACAGGAAACTCATCTCAGAGAAAAAGATAGACACTACCTCAGAATGTAAGGCTAGAAAACAATTTTCCAAGAAAATGGTATGAAGAAATGAGCTGGAGTAGCCATTCTAATATCTAACAAAATCGACTTCCAACCCAAAATAATCAAAAAAGAAAAGGAGGGGCACTTCATACTCATCAAAGGTAAAATCCTCCAAGAGGAACTCTCAATTCTGAATATATATGCTCCAAATACAAGGGCAGCCACATTCATTAAAGAAAGTAAAGCTCAAAGCACAAATTGCACCTCACACAATAATAGTGGGAGACTTCAATACACCACTTTCACCAATGGACAGATCATGGAAACAGAAACTAAACAGGGACACACTGAAACTAACAGAAGTGATGAAACAAATGGACTTAACAGATATCTACGGAATATTGTATCCTAAAACAAAAGGATATACTTCTTCTCAGCACCCCATGGTACCTTCTCCAAAATTGACCACATAATTGGTCACAAAACAAGCCTCAACATATACAAAAATATTGAAATTGTCCCATGCATCCTATCAGATCACCATGGACTAAGGTTGATCTTCAATAATAAATAACTAATAGAAAGCCAACATTCACATGGAAACTGAATAACAATCTTCTCAATGATACCTTGGTCAAGGAAGGAATAAAGAAAGAAATTAAAGACTATTTGGAGTTTAATGAAAATGAAGCCACAACATACCCAAACTTATGGGAAACAATGAAAGCATTCCTAAGAGGAAAACTCATAGTTCTAAGTGCCTCCAAAAAGAAACTAGAGAGAGCACACATTATCAGTTTGACAACACACCTAAAAGCTCTAGAACAAAAGGAAGCAAATTCACCCAAGAGGAGTACAAGGCAGGAAATAATCAAACTCAGGGGTGAAATCAACCAAGTGGAAACAAGAAGAATTATTCAAAGAATCAATCAAGGAGCTGGTTCTTTGAGAAAATCAACAATATAGATAAACCCTTAACCAGACTCACTAGAGGGTACAGGGAAAGCATCCTAATTACAAAATCGGAAATTAAAAGGGAAACATAACACCAGATCTGGAAGAAATCCAAAACACCATCAGATCCTTCTACAAAAGGCTATACTCAACAAAACTGGAAAATCTGGGTGAAATGGAAAAGTTTCTAGACAGATACCAGGTAACAAAGCTAAATAAAGATCAGGTTAATTTTCTAAACAGTCCTATATCCACTAAAGAAATAGAAGCAGTCATTAATAGTCTCCCAACCAAAAAAAGGCCAGGACCAGATGGGTTTAGTGCAGAGTTCTATCAGACCTTCAAAGAAGACCTCATTCCAGTTCTTCATAAACTATTCCACAAAATAGAAATGGAAGGTACTCTACCCAACTCATTCTATGAAGCCACAATTACTCTGATACCTAAACCACAAAAAGACCCAACAAAGATAGAGAACTTCAGACCAATTTCCCTTATGAATATCGATGTAAAAATCCTCAATAAAGTTCTTGCTAACCGAATCCAAGTACACATCAAAACAATCATACATCCTGACCAAGTAGGTTTCATCCCAGGGATGCAGGGATGGTTCAATATAAGGTAATCCATTAACTTAATCCATTATATAAACAAATTCAAAGACAAAAACCACATGATCATCTCCTTAGATGCTGAGAAAGCATTTGACAAAATCCAACACCCGTTCATGATAAAAGTCTTAAAAAGATCAGGAATTCAAGGCCCATACCTAAACATGATAAAAGCAATCTACAGCAACCCAGTAGCCAACATCAAAGTAAATGGTGAGAAGCTGGAAGCAATCCCACTAAAATCAGGGACTAGACAAGGCTGTCCACTCTTGCCCTACCTATTCAACATTGTACTTGAAGTCCTAGCCAGAGCAATCGACAACAAAAGGAGATCAAGGGGATACAAATTGGAAAGGAAGAAGTCAAAATATCAATTTTGTAGATGATATGATAGTATATATAAGTGACCCTAAAAATTCCACCAGAGAACTCCGAAGCCTGATAAACAGCTTCGGTGAAGTAGCTGGATGTAAAATTAACTCAAACAAGTCAATGGCCTTTCTGTAAACAAAGGATAAACAGGCTGAGAAAGAAATTAGGGAAACAACACCCTTCTCAATAGTCACAAATAATATAAAATACCTTGGTGTGACTCTAACTAAGGAAGTAAAAGATCTGTATGATAAGAACTTCAAGTCTCTGAAGAAAGAAATTAAAGAAGATCTCAAAAGATGGAAAAATCTCCCATGCTCATGGATTGGCAGGATCAACATTGTAAAAATGGCTATCTTGCCAAAAGCAATCTACAGATTCAATGCAATCCCCATCAAAATTCCAACTCAATTCTTCAATGAATTAGAAAGGGCAATGGGCAGATTCATCTGGAATAACAAAAAACCTAGGATAGCAAAAACTCTTCTCAAGGATAAAAGAACCTGTGGTGGAATCACCATGCCCAACCTAAAGATATACTACAGAGCAATTGTGATAAAAACTGCATGGTACTGGTATAATGACAGACAAGTAGACCAATGGAACAGAATTGAAGACCCAGAGATGAACCCACACACCTATGGTCACTTGATCTTTGACAAGGGAGCTAAAACCATCCAGTGGAAAAAAGACAGCATTTTTAACAAATGGTGTTGGCACAACTGGTAGTTATCATGTAGAAAAATGATAATTGATCCATTACTATCTCCTTGTACTAAGGTCAAATCAATGTGGATTAAGGAACTCCACATAAAACCAGAGACACTGAAACTTATAGAGGAGAAAGTAGGGAAAAGCCTCAAAGATATGGGTACAGGGGAAAAATTCCTGAATAGAACAGCAATGGCTTGTGCTGTAAGATTGAGAATAGATAAATGGGACCTCATAAAATTGCAAAGCTTCTGCAATGCAAAAGACACTGTCAATAAGACAAAAAGACCACCAACAGATTGGGAAAGGATCTTTACCTATCCAAAATCGGATAGGGGACTAATATCCAATATATAAAAAGAACTCAAGAAGGTGGACTCCAGAAAATCAAATAACCCCATTAAAAACGGGGCTCAGAGCTGAGCAAATAATTCTCACCTGAGGAATACCGAATGGCCGAGAAGCACCTTAAAAAATGTTCAAACTTCCTTAATCATCAGGGAAATGCAAATCAAAACAACCCTGAGATTCCACTTCACTCCAGTCAGAATGGCTAAGATCAAAAATTCAGGTGACAGCAGATGCTGGCAAGGATGTGGAGAAAGAGGAACACTCCTCCATTGTTGGTGGGATTGCAAGCTTGTACAACCACTCTGGAAATCAGTCTGGCGGTTCCTCAGAAAATTGGACATAATATTACCGGAAGATCCAGCAATACCTCTTCTGGGCATATATCCCATAGATGTCCCAACCGGTAAGAAGGACACATGCTCCACTATGTTCAAAGCAGCCTTATTTATAATACCCAGAAGCTTGGAAAGAACCCAGATGCCCCTCAACAGAGGAATGGATACAGAAAATGTGGTATGTTTACACAATGTATACTACTCAGCTATTAAAAAAAATGAATTTATGAAATTCCTAAGCAAATGGATGGACCTGGAGGGCATCATCCTGAGTGAGGTAACCCAATCACAAAGGAATTCGCACAATATGTACTCACTGATAAGTGGATATTAGCCCAGAAACTTAGGATACCCAAGATATAAGATACAATTTGCTAAACGCATGAAATTCAAGAAAAACAAAGACCAAAGTGTGGACACTTTTCCCCTTCTTATAAATGGGAACAAAACACCCATGGAAGGAGTTACAGAGACAAAATTTGGAGCTGTGATGAAAGGATGGACCATCTAGTGATTGACATATGAAGGGATCCATCCCATAATCAACTTCCAAACGCTGACACCATTGCATACACTAGCAAGATTTTGCTGAAAGGACCCAGATATAGCTGTCTCTTGTGAGACTATGCTGGGGCCTAGCAAACACAGAAGTGGATCATCACAGTCAGCTATTGAATGGATCACACCGCCCCCAATGGAGGAGTTAGAGAAATTACCCAAGGAGCTAAAGGGAACTGCAACCCTATAGGTGGAACAACAATATGAACTAAGCAGTACCCTGGAGCTCTTGTCTCTAGCTGCATATGTATCAAAAGATGGCCTAGTCGGCCATCACTGCAAAGAGACCCATTTGTCTTGCAACTTTATATGCCCCAGTACGGGGGAATTCCAGGGCCAAAAAGGGGTAATGGGTGGGTAGGGCTTTGGGGTGTGGGTGTGGGGGACTTTTGGGATAGCATTGAAAATGTAAACGAGGAAAATACCTAATTAAAAAAATAAATTTAAAAAAAGTCTAATAACAGAAGAAAGATGCTGGCTGGGGAAAATTAGATGAGTCCAGGGAGTATTGTCCATAGGATGCAATGTCCAGCTTCCCTTTCCTCTTCCTCTATTTACAAGGATATATAAGGAAAAAGTCATCTTATATTATTTATTTAATATTTAAACACAAGACTCCAAGAGTTATAAATAATATAGTAGAGTATATTATATATATATAAAATAAGACCTAAAATGAGCTTTGTTTTGAACACATTAGGATTTGGAGAACTAAGTAGGGTATAATCCAATGCCTGCTTCAAGGACTATAGCTAAAATGCTAACATCACTGGGTTGGAAGTATTGAAACTGTTCTACAGGAGTTGGAAGCCTAGAGCCAGACTCACTGTTTGGTGTCAGAGGCTAAAAGTGGATTCTATCTATTTCTCACAAAGGAAACAGTGCTGTTTTTGTGCTTAGAGATTTGGTCTTCAAGAAGTCTGTGGGTTTACATTGCCTTTAGTCAGAAAGATAAAAATACAACCAGGACCATCACAATGACATCATCATACTGATATCACTGTGGGTGGAGAGTCCTCAAATACTTTTTGACTAGGGTATCTGGTGATGAAGAAAACAACCATGGATTATGTACACAGAGGGAAAGAAAAAACACAAAAACAGCATCCAAGAAAAGTCTAGTTTCAAAAGGCGTCTCAAAATAAAACTACCGGTGTATGTGAAAAGGTGAATGTGAAAATTTCATAAGAAGACTCTCCAAGCTCCAGAAATATGAGATTTCATATGAAGAGTTTAAAGTTGCTACACTGAGGATGCTCAAAGTGGTAAGGGAATGAAAAATTCCAATTATAAACTTATGAAAGAAGACAGAAAACGTGCAAGATTGGGGAACTTATTAGAAACAGAAAATCCTAGAAATTATAACATATGTAGTATATTTCTTTAAAGAATATACCAATAGTAAATAAAATCCTCCTGTCCAGGAGGACAGAATCTCTGGCCTGGTTGAAAACTTAATATTGCCATTGGGACAGGTCAACCTCTTTGCTGAAGGAGCATCTTTAGGAAAGTGGACTCACCATGAACCTAAGGAGATAGCTGGAAAAATTAGTTTTTTGATAAAATTTATCTTTCAATCTATCATCTCTTTATCTATCTATCTATCTATCCATCTATCTATCTATGTTTAGAGAGATTGTATTGTTACTTATACATAGGTATATAGACGTTTTCAGAGTGACAATTTGGTATTAGATCAAGTTGTGTGTTTTTCCTTGGGGGAAGACTATTTCTTCTGCTCTTAGCACTCTCTAGTTGTCTATAGTTCTTTGTCTGGAGTTGAGGCATCATCAGCTTTCACTATTCCATGTTTGCATATCTTTTGTGTTATCTTTGTTTCGGTCATGCTTAATACCAGCCCTTTGGATGCAGAGGCAGGTGGATCTCTATGAGCCTGATGCCAGCCTGGTTTACATAGTTAAGTTCTAAACCAACCATGGTATGCAGTAACACCCTGTCTCAACAGCAGCAGCAGCAGCAGCAGCAGCAGCAGCAGCAGCAGCAACAACAACAACAAGCAACAACCAACAAAATAATGAAATCTTTTATAGGGCACAGCCATGGTGGTTTATAAGTTGGCCTGCTTTTCTGCATTACTTCAAAAGGCATAATTTCTCATTTCTTATTCTCATCTCCTTTCTAAGCTATCTTACTTCCCCTACATTTGTCTAGCCTTCTCAACATTTTAAGTTTCATTTCTCTTTTTCTAATGTTCTCTCCCCACCATGTAGCTGCTCGTCTATCATGTGGCTGATAATGGTGCTGGCTGAAATGACATGATTTTGTTTGTTTGTTTGCTTGTTTTTTTCCCTTCTCTCCTCCAATGTTTTCTAGCAGACAGCTTGCCTGCTCTGTGGTTATTTTAAACTCTAATAAAATTTTTCTCAAACTTAAAAGAAAAAAAAAAGAAAGTTACGATGCTAATTTGGTCATTTGTAGTATGTACACATATACAGGTATATAATCATCAGCCCGGTACATATAGAATATTTTCAGGATCTTAAAATTACTGAAAAGCAAATTTGGGGTGGAAATTTTTGTGGGTAGCTTAGTGTTCCTTCACTGGTGGTCTTCCTGGCTATAAAAAGTGGCCTCTTCAGGTTCCACATCCCCACTGATAAGGTCAATCTTTAGCCAAGGAAGCCTCTCACATCTCAGGTCTCTGGGATTTCCTAGAGATTCTGCCCTCCTAAGCATCATATGCAGCTGCAAATTTCCATTCATTCTCCTGGCCCTCTGAGTATCTCTTCTGTCTGTCTCTCCCCTTCTATGATCGAACCTCTTCATTTCCCTCTGCCTCATTTCTCCCAACCATTTCCTTCCCTCCCTCTGCCTCCTATGACTGTTTCGTTTCTCCTTCTAAGTATGATTAAAGCATACTTGCTTTGGCCTTCCTTCTTATTTAATTTCTTTGGGTTTGTGGGAAATATCATGGGCATTCTGTACCTTCTGGACACAAAATTTGTACTGTCTAAAAGAAATACAGGAATGGAGCAGTGACTGAAGGAAAGACCAAGCAATAACTGGCCATCCCATGGGTAAGCACCAATCCCTGAGATTATTTATAATACTCTATTATGCTTACAAGAGAGCCTCGGATTGTTGTCTGCTGAGAAACTCTACACAACAGTTAACTGAAACACATGCAGATGCCCACAGCCAAACACTGGACAAAGCTCAGGGACATTTATGGAAGAATTAGGGGAAGGATTGAAGGCCCTAAAGCTGAAGGGAACCCCAGGGAAGACCAACAGAATCAACTAACCTGAACCCCTGGGAGTTCTCAAAGACTTAGCCACCAAGAAAAGAACATACCCAGGCTGAAATGAGGCCCCCAGCATGTATGAAGCAACCATGCAGCTCAGTCTCCATGACTTCCTTGTTTGGCCTCACTGGGAGAGAGGGCACCTAATCTGACAGAGACTTGATGTAGCAGGGTAGGGACATACCCAAAGGGGGCCCTACCTCCTCTGATGAGAAGGGAGGGGTAGGTGGAGTAAGTCTCTGAGGGAAAGACCAGGAAGGGAAGAATTTGGGAGGTAGATAAACAAATAGTTTAAAAAAATTACTAAAAACATAGTAGTTCCTTTCTACCCATTCTGGTCCCCGTCTTTTGTCCTGAACCCTAAGACAGCACTGACTTACTTAGTGTTGCCATGCACTGGCTATATAAACAAACAGAAATGGAAGAAATGAAATGTTGGATTATGACTGGTTGATTTTCTTAATATTGTAAAGGCTCAACCAGAAGGTATGATAGATCACTCCTTTTGTGGGTGAATAACTTGTAATGTATGCAAATTTGAAATCTTCATCCAGTGATGGACTTTTAGAGTGCTATCTTTTGAGTCTCAAGAAAATGCTTCTAGTATGCAAGCATACATATAACTATTGTTGATCTGATTAATTTGAAGGTGTCAACTTGGAATTAAATTGCTTAGAAATATGGTTACTCCTTTTCCTCAGGCTCTTCTTCATTTTTGTCCCTGCAGTTCTCTTAGATAGGACCAATTCTGAGTCAGAGTTTTTTTTTTTTTTTTTTTTTTTTTTTTTTTTTTTTACTATGGGGTGACAATCCCATCCCTCCCTTAATGGCCTGTCTTTCTGATGGAGGTGTGCTTTATATGTTCCCTCTCCCCACTGTAGGTCATTTCATCTAAGGTCCTTCCCTTTGAGTCCTGAGAGTCTCTCACCTACCTGGCCTCTGATACACTCTGGAGAGTCCCTGCCACCTCCTACCTCCCAAGGTTGCCTGTGACAGGCCCAAACTGGGATCCAGCTTAAGGGGTGGCCCCAAGACCTGACATTATTACTTAGGCTATGGAGTGCTCACCTAAAGGGGCTATCATAACTGCCTTCTGAAAGACTCAACAAGCAACTAAAAGAGTCAGATATTTACACGCAACCAATGAACAGACGCTGCTGACCCTTGTAGTTGAATGAGGGGAAAGCTGTAAGAAGCTGAGGAGGAGAGCGACCCTGTAGGAGAACCTGCAGTTTCAAATAACCTATACTCCCAAGATCTATCAGACACTGGACTACAGACCAGGCAGCATACATCTGCTGATATAAGGCCCCCAACACATATATAGCAGAGAAATGCTAGGTCTGGACTCAATGAAAGAAGATGCACCTAACCCTCAAGAGACTGAATGCCCCAGGGAGTGGGGAGGTCTGGTGAGGTGGAGAGTAGGGTGGGGAAATATCCTCATAACACAGGGCAGGTGGAGGAGCTATGAGATGTGGAACAGTCGGAAGCCTGACCAGGAGGGGATAAAATCTGGATTATAAAAAATGATTAAATACAAGAACAACAACAAAAATGTAGTTACTCTAATTTTAAATGCCCAGTAAACTTCCAGACCTCTGTAAGCTGATGTACCCTTAGGGGGAAAAAAAATCTCACTATCATTGTGTGGATGTTTTTTTGCTTGCCATATTTATCTAGATTTTTTATCTTGATTTTTAAACTAAAGCTATCTTAGAAAGCATGAAATTATCACTCATTGTATATTTATTTGTATCTACTTAACACATATGAGGAAAGTTATCTGCAAATATCTATTAGTCATTTGCATATCTTTTTAGAGATGTGTTCACAGATGTTCTTATTTATTATTGAACTGTTACTGAACTTTAAAAGTGCTTTTTATTTGCTTTTGTGTGAAGATATGTGTGTGCATTTTTATGTTAGTATGGATGCATGCCTACCAAGGCCATCAGAGTGTGCAAGGCTGTTGTGAGCTGCCAAATGAAGGTGTTAAGAACCAAACCTGGTTGCTTTGAAATACTGGCAAGAACTCTTAGCTGCTGAGGCAAATCTTTAGCTTCAATTTTCTCCTTTTTTTTTTAATCCTTAGAAATAATAGTTCTACTATGGAATTTTCTCTCCAAGATTCTGTTTCTAATTTTTATTCATATGGCTGACTAATTTTTGTGTTGTCTTCTCATAGAGGGAATGTTTTTCTTCTTAAGTTAAAGAAGAGATTTTAAGAAAACTATTTTAATATTATAAAGTACAATTTGACAAGGCAAATATCTGACACTAAATCAGAAAGAAACAAGAGATAAAATACATATGACAAACACAAAGGCTGGAGATGGGAACTGTCCTAGGCTATGAATGTATTTATCTATTAGGATAGATGGGGTCAGAAGTAGAGTTCCATTTTCTCAGAAATAAGGGAGTATAATTGAGGATACCTTGTACTGCAGTACTGCTGAAAACAAAACAAAACAAAAACAAAACAAAACAAAACAAAACAAAACAAAACAAAACAAAACAAAACAAAACAAAAAAAACAGAAAATATCAAACTTCTCTCTGGATTACAAGATTATCACCAGTTTTTATTCTACTTACAGATCTGAAGATATCCTTTGGTGTAGGTGAGGTCATTGCTCAATACCTCCAGCATAGCTTTCGGGAACTTCACACACTTCTTTAACACATCTCATTTATGTCAATTATCTGGTTATGAACTAGAATGATCTGAGTTACTAATAACAATCTGTAAGTATCAATTATAGAATAGCCTTTAACCTTAAACTCACAGGATTAAAAGATTCATCTTCCAGTTTCTTTGCACATTCAAAGATAATTCTATAAACCTGTTTTGTAATGGGAATATCACCAGTGGAATAAAATTCCTGTGCCATACCGTGGTAAAAATGTTTCTCAATGCATCTCAGGTGTATTAGTAGGGTTTTCTCGTATCCTTAATTAGCTGAGCTCAGTTCTTTACAATGCAATATTACTCAAAATAAATTAATAAAAGTAACAAAAAGTGGTTTAAAAAAGCCAGCTTCAAGAACTTTCTGGAAAGTTCTTCAAATCACCTTGCTTTGCCAATTTAATAGCCCATGAAACTAGTTCTAATCTGTGACTTGGCTTCTTTCTTTAAGCATAGAAAAATAATGGTTGCAGAAAATTAAGTCCACTTGTGCAAAATACTGTGTCAAACAGTAGAATTTTTTTTAAAAAATTCAATATTTTTTCTTATGTGTGAAAGTGGGCTAATTAAATAAGCCCTAAAATTGAGTTGACCATATTACCAATGGAGCCTAAAGATAGTCTAATGACAAATAGTCAAAAATATTAGTGGGCAAGGTACCTACATGATTGAAAATCAGTGATAAGTTTCTTTTGGGGGGGGCTGAGTATAATGTTAAGATCTGCAGTTCCTGAGTTTTGTCAATATGATTCTTGCATATCAAACAAGTGTACCAATCGACCATCTTTGCCAAAATAAATATAATTGTAAGAATAGCAACATGATTGAAAACACACTCAAGAATAATTTACTTAGTTAGGGTTGCCATTGCTGTGAAAAGACACCATGACCAATGCAACTCTTGTAACGGTCAACAGTTAACTGAGGCTAACTTACTGGTTCAAAGGTTCAGTCTGTTATAATCAAGGCAGAAGCCTGGCCATGTCCAGGAAAATGTGGTGCTGGAAGATATGTAAGTTCTACATCTTCATCCAAAGGCAGACAGGAGACGACTGGCTTCCATGTTGTTATGAGGAGGATCGCATTGCTTACCCCCACAATGACACCCTTTTCCAACAAGGTCACACCTACTCCAACAAGGCACTTCCTGGACCAAGCATATCCCAGCCACCACAATCATCATTAGTGATTCGTTTTGTTTTGTTTTGTTTTGTTTTGTTTTGTTTTGTTTTGTTTGTTTGATTTTTCAAGACAGGGTTTCTCTGTATAGTCCTGGCTGTCCTGGAACTCACTTTGTAGACCAGGCTGGACTCAAACTCAGAAATCTGCCTGCCTCTGCCTCCCAAGTGCTGGGATTAAAGATGTGTGCCACCACATCCGGCAGTGATTCTTAATGTAAAGCACATTTCTTTGACATAATTAAAAATGGAATAAAAACAATCTTCTTGGCATCTGAAACACAGTAGTAGTAAAACAAAATTAAGTATGAGTAAAAAGTTTTCTTTCTTTAAAAGCAATTGGAAATACTACTCCCCTTGCTGTGTCTAAATTAAAGTCATTTCTCAGACACAGTAATGATATTTTTGTGGAAAGGACGTAGACACTTAAAGGATACGGCTACAGTAATTACCACAATTGTAGTAATTACTACAATTCACTTCTACAGAGGGCTGATTATCCAACGAATTACTAATTATAAATTGAATGAAGTGAAATTATTCTCCCATGACTTTAGGAGTTAGAATGTACAGCACAATAATCAAAACTATCACCAGGATTGAACTTGGATGTGTTTTTTGTCTTTGCACATCTAGTCTGTGCCACAATAGAGACATTAAATATCAGGAATTGGTAGATGAGTGGGACACAGAAATTTTATTAAACCTAACACTATATCTACTGCATTATCTGTTTTATCTTGTTATGTTAGAAAAAAATAAAATAAATTATTTAATTTAATGCAAAAAATATACTAAACTAGCAAATGATAATTTACTCCATTGCACAATAGCTTAGAGTAACATGATATTCATTGAGTTAAAAGAATAATGGTGTTATATTAAATTTCTTAGTAATAGTTGGACCTTTAGCTACAAGTCTTCAGATTAAACCAGAATTTTAGTAATATTGCTCAATAACTAAATCAGTTTTCTAAAAATTAATGAAGTCTGGATATATTATTTGTTTTTACTGAAGTTGTTTTTATTTATATCTTTTTTTAACATTCCTTACACTGTACACTTCGGTATGTACTAATATTCCTGCAAATTATATATTTTTCCTCTGTAACATTCCCAACTATATCTATTATAGTTTACTAAACACACAATCAAGTGATACAACAACTCTGTTGAATTATCCCCTGTTTCTGATTATTGCTTCACAACTTGCTTTCAATTTTCATTAAAAATTTCAGGTTCTGGCTTTATGCTATCTTGGTTATGAGATAGTAGGTGTTTAATGTTGTCAGAAATGCAACATATGTCTGAAATTCTTCTGATATTTTTGTTCAGATTTCTTTGTTTTCTTTGGGTTTGGGTTCTCAATACACTCTTTTTCAAAAAGAGTGAATCATTTGGATCTCAGAATGTCTTGAATATTATTACTGTACTGCAAACCTGCTGGGTCACATTGAGGTGTAAAGAGCAATATGACACATGCAAAATAATCAAATCACAGAGTTTTATTTCTTTCTAAACACTATTCCAAAGTTTTAGTTGTTAGATATACTTTGGATTACCAGAAGCCTTCATAGAGCTTTCCTGGTCCCCTCTCTTCTTTGTTGAGATGAAATACTTGCATGGGGAATCTCTCCCCATGGTTAGAAAGTTTCTTCTGACTGTCCCCACCACTGTTTAGAAAGTGGGGTTTCATTTCAAACTATCATTTTCATATATTTAAGAAAAGCTACACTTCCTCTACCATGTTTGTTATATCTTTCTACATTATCAGAGAGATGGTGGGAATTTACTGTATCTATACCTATATGAACCTTGAAAGAGTCCTTCAAGTAGCACTACAAAGCATTTCCAACCACCACCTTTGACTTCGAAGTTTCTCAAGTACTGCTCATTCAGACTCCTCTTTAAGAATTATCTGTTCATAATCTCTTCCTAGTTTATGGTTCCACAGCTTTTGTTCTGTGGCAGGCATTTCGACTCTGGATGCAGATATACCTGTCTCTCCAGATTCCAGGGTAGTGGTTTACTGTGCAAATTGAATTCATTGATCAGTTAAGAAGAGTCAGTGATTTTCAGTCCATCTCAATTTCTAATGTCATGAATATATATACTGCAGACACTTTCCAGCTTGTATTATTGAGAGAAGGTAAAAGGAAGCTCCATTATTTTTATAGGACTAATAATAGCTATCACTTTGAAAGTAATAATATTGACACTATAATAGGATTTGGATGCTATAAAATTGTGAAATTCTGTGAGACTTCTCTGCATGAAATTAAAATTCTGAATCTTCATCCCAATAATACATGTAATTCTTTTAAAGTGCCTCCAGTGAAAGTTAATAGCGATAATAAAATTTAAAAAATTAAGATAAATAGTGAGTCAGGCTTGGTAACTGAAAATGTTTCATGTACCACCACCATGAGCTATAGTGATTTGATTTGCTATGAGGCAGGGTAACCAGAAGTTAATTTATGTTTTCCCAATGTTTGGCTCAAAATTCTTTTGTTTTGATTAACCCCTAAACAGAAATCAAATATCCATTTTGAATTTTCATTATCAATTGTTGTATTGCTTTGAATCAAATATGTTTCCCTTCATACTGGGCTCTGTACAGTTGGAATCAGTTGATGGCATTATTTGCGAAGATTTAGGAAGTCCAGCATCATTAAAGGAAATTTATCACTATCAGCCTACTTTGAGCAACAAGCCTCAAACCATTTTTCCACCCCATCTCTGATCAGGACTAGTGCATTTAAGCTCTTAGCTTCTTGCTCCAGCTTCCATGGTACCTGCTGCCGTGTTATCCCCACCTTTATGAACTAGAATTCACAGTTTCTGTCCGAAGTTACTACTCTAAACATAAAGAAGTTCATTGAGTTGACTATTTTTGAGTCTGGTTAGTCTCTCTCTCTCTCTCTCTCTCTCTCTCCAATCCCTCACTTTGTCTCTCCCTGACTCTGTCTCCTTCTATCTCTCTGTCTCTGTTTCTCTCTGTCTCTGTCTATATCCGTCTCTCTCTCTCTCACTCTCTTTCTGCATGTGTGATATTTTTATATAATAAAGTTTAAAATACATTTACAAAGAACACAGAGAATATGCCTAAATATCTTGCAATGGTTGTTCTTAAAGTCTTAGAAGAGAATGATAATGGTATACTTTATTCAGCAATAAATTTACAAACATTTTACTTTATTTTAAAATTTTTAAGTAATTGTTTTAATTGTGTGTGTGTGTGTGTGTGTGTGTGTGTGTGTGTGTGTGCGTGCGTGCATGTGTGTTTTGTGTTGGTATCTTTGAAGCACAGAAGAGGATGCCTGGAATTAGTGCCACTGGAGTTTGTGAGCGACCAGATGAGGGTTCCTGAAAATGAACTCATATACTAATGAAAAGCTGCAAGTATTCTGAACCACTATATATCACTCCAGCTACTGTAAATATTTAAAAGATATATTAATAATTTTAATGAAAGATAAATAAGTTTGAAATACAATATATTTACCTTATTTTTCCTGATTAATTTAGTAATACCAATTTATTCATGTACTTATTTATTCTGGTACTTACAAATATTTTATGTCTACTCAGACATGATTTAAAAGTCAATAAGAGGCAATATAAATATCATTGAAATAACATTTTCTGTTTTTTTAAACAAGTCTAAAATATTTGAAAGTATTTATTAATATTAAAATTGTTAAATGGAACCTGACATTGTCAAGATGATATGTTGACTAGCACAAAATGTTTGTCTTTATCAAAAATATAGTCCAAATATCACAGTAGTTATCTTTTCTTTATTGTTTATAAAAAGGTTATTATACAAGACTTTACAAATACTAGAAAAACAAATTAATTGATAAATTAGAGTCTGAGATTTATGCTTAGAATTGTTTTAATTTTTTAATCTTTAAAATATGAAAACACAGAAATATAGTGTCTATATACAGTTATTTAAGTGCATTGAGGTTAAACATGTATAGGTTTGGAATTTTTATCAAGTAGCAAAATATTTCATTAAGATTAAATCTGCAAAGTTTATATAACCTGGAAACCTCATTTTTATATTTCTTTTCCAAAAAGTAATTTACCTAGTAAAAGGGAACATAACACCCCCACATAATTATTGGTAAGTATTTTTGTTATTTTAATTTAAATTTTCATGTTATTTTTAATTGAAAATGTTGATGTTTAGATGAAACATTTTCCTATACCCAATGTCAATAAAAATGTAGCCAGTATAATGAAATGATGACTGGCCATCTCATCATTGATTCTTTCACTTATATTTATCTGTATACTCCTATGATCTTAACTCAAAATATTTTTTCAAGGATGTTTGTAGAAACTTTCGAACCTGATTACATATCTCCTTAATATAAAGTTAGTTATCAGTCTTAATTTTGTTTATTTTCCAAGAATAAACTTCAATCAAAGTATTTCCTCTAATTTACAGTTTTTATAGCTATAATTTAGAAATATGTATAATTGTAGATTATCTAAAAATCCCATTAGATAAAATTATGAGTATAGTGTCACATGTATTTAAGGAAATGCTAAGGTGTGAGATGTTCCCACATACTTATCTATATGTAAATTTAATTGTGTATTTTAAATGCTATAAACATTATACCTTTTCACTGTATATAAAAGATTCCCATAATGGCTTTGGTTCTATCATCTGAACTAAAGTTTACACTGAAAGTCTGGCAGTCTCTGAGCTAAATGGCTGGTGAGAAAATACTGCGAACCAAGGAGGTGAGACAAAAGGCCAATGCTTCCTTCAGTAAAATTCTTTGATGTGTCTGCTCAGAAAAATTTGCTACATTTTTTTTTTTACATACTCATAGTGATTCTCAAACACTTGTATAAACTATTACAGAACTTAAATATAATCTGTCTAGTATCCAAGGTGCTTTCTATTATTTTATATAAGACACTAAAATAATAACTATAGATAGGATAATAGAACAGTTTATCTACATTACAACATTTTCTGTTGAGGAATTGTTTATATTTAACAGACTTTTTTTTCATATGTTTGTGTATTTTTATTTAAATCTTTATACTGTATATTCTGACCATTTCTTTTTTCATCTATGAACTCTTCCTCAAATATCCCCTTTGTTATGTACCAAAATTCATGTTTTACTCTTATAAGTAAAAAAAAAAAAGCAAAGAAAACTTCCCAATAATATAAACTTTCCAAAACAAAGTAAAACAACAAATAAATAAACAAACAAGCAAAAAAAAAAAACAAACAACATCTAAATAAATGAAAACCCCCAAATCATACAGTCAGTTTTGTGTTGACTAACATCTGGACAGAGACAAGACCTGACCTAGCTTGTCCTTAGTTCAGCCACTGATATGATACTTTGTTTGAGACAATACTTTGGTGTCTGGGCTAGTAGTAGTAATTCATGTCTACTTCCCCTTCACAAAATCAGCATTTGCTCTTATTTGAACGTGTACAGGTCTTGTGCATTCCGTCACAGTCTCTGAGAGTTAATACGTGTACAAATGCTGTTGTGGCTAGAAAACAGTTTCCTTGGACTCACACATCATGTCTTCCTCTAACAACCTTTTTCTTCCTTTTCACCACATCTCACTGAGCCTTGGGGAGAGCTTTAATAAAATCATCTTATTTAAGAATAAGTGCTCAATTTCATATTCTTTGAACAAAACACAGCCGTGAGTCTCTGAGTAAATTATCATTTAAGCAAGAAGATTTTCTGATAAGGGTCGGTGATGATATGATCTAAGGATTATGTCATAATTATGTCATTATGTCATAAGACAATCTTTTATTATTATTTTCCTTTAACAAAGTAATAATAGTATTTTTTCCTCAACCCCAGGGACCTATCTAGTCTTAAGTTCTTGACTGTTTCAACAGACCAAGGGCATCTTCTCCCATTGATGATCGATTAGGCCATCCTCTGTTACATATGCAGCTAGAGCCATGTGTCCCACCAAGTGTTTTCTTTGATTGGTGGTTTAACCCATGAAGCTCTGGGGGCGATGGTTCATTTATATTGTTGTTCCTCCTATGGCACTGTAAACCCCTTCAGCTCCTTGGGTACTTTCTCTAGCTCCTCCATTGTGGACCCTGTGCTCAGTCTAATGGATGACTGTGAGCACCCACTTCTGTATTTGCCAGGCACTGGCAGAGCCTCTCAGGAGACAGTTTTATTAGGCTCCAGTCAGCAAGCTCTTGTTGGCAACCACAATAGTGTCTGGGTTTGGTGGTTGTTTATGGGATGGATCCCCAGGTGGGGCAATCTAAGGATGGCCATTCCTTCAGTCTCTGCTCAGAACTTTGTCTCTGTAACTCCTTCCATGGTTATTTTGTTCCCCCTTCTAAGAGGGATCAAAGTGTGTAAGTATTTATTGCCATTTAAAGTAAAAATAAGATAAATGATCTATAGATTTTTCAATATATATTTAAATATTAAAGTATATGTAAATGCAATGATAAAGTCATAAATGGTCACTCTTTCATTTACAAATCTACCATGGGGGGCTGAAAAAATGGGTCAATCAAGAATTAAGAGCACATACTGCTTTTGAAGGGACTCATTTCTGGTTTCCAGCTGCCATATCTGGTGGCTCAGAACTTCTGGTAACTCCTGCTCTATGAGATCCATCCTATGCACACCATACCACACCATAAACAAGCGATCAAAAAAATAAAAACCTTTAGCTGGCATGGTGGCACACACCTTTAATCCCAGCACTTGTGAGGCAGAGGTAGGCAGATTTCTAAGTTCGATGCCACCTGGTCTAAAACGTGAGTTCCAGGATAGCCAGAGCTATACAGAAAACCCTGTTCAAAAAATACAAAAAGAAGAAGAAGAAGAAGAAGAAGAAGAAGAAGAAGAAGAAGAAGAAGAAGAAGAAGAAGAAGAAGAAGAAGGAAGAAGAAGAAGAAGAAGAAGAAGAAGAAGAAGAAGAAGAAGAAGAAGAAGAAGGAAGAAGAAGAAGAAGAAGAAGAAGAAGAAGAAGAAGAAGAAGAAGAAGAAGAAGAAGAAGAAGGAGGAGGAGGAGGAGGAGGAGGAGGAGGAGGAGGAGGAGGAGAAGAAGAAGAAGGAGGAGGAGGAGGAGGAGGAGGAGGAGGAGGAGGAGGAAGAAGGAAGAAGAAGAAGAAGAAGAAGAAGAAGAAGAAGAAGAAGAAGAAGAAGAAGAAGAAGAAGAAGAAGAAGAAGAAGAAGGAAGAAGAAGAAGAAGGAGGAGGAGGAGGAGGAGGAGGAGGAGGAGGAAGAAGAAGGAAGAAGAAGAAAAAGAAGAAGAAGAAGAAGAAGAAGAAGAAGAAGAAGAAGAAGAAGAAGAAGAAGAAGAAGAAGAAGAAGAAGAAGAAGGAAGAAGAAGAAGGATTGAAGTATCCACATGTTGGTCTTCCTTCTTGAGTTTCATGTGTTTTGCAAATTGTATCTTGGATATTCTGAGCTTCTGAGTTAATATCCACTTATCAGTGAGTGCATATAATGTGTGTTCTTTTGTGACTATGTTACCTCACTTAAGATAATATCCTCCAGATCCATCTATTTGTCTAAGAATTCATAAATTCAATGTTTTAAATAGCTGAGAGTAGTACTCTATTGTGTAAATGTACCACATATATACAGCTACTTCACTGAAGCTGTTTATCAGGTTTAGGGGTTCTCTGCTGGAATTTTTAGGATCACTTATATATACTATCATATCATCTGCAAATAGTGATATTTTGACTTCTTCCTTTCCTATTTGTATCCCCCTGGCCTCATTTTGTTGTCTAATTGCTCTGGCTAGGACTTCAAGTACTATATTGAATAGGTAGGAAGAAAGTGGGCAGCCTTGTCTAGTCCCTGATTTTAGTAGGATTGCTTCAAGTTTCTCTCCATTTAGTTTGATGTTGGCTATTGGTTTGTTGTATATTGCTTTTATTATGTTTAGGTATAGGCCTTGAATTCCTGATGTTTCCAAGGCTTTTAACATGAATCAGTGTTGGGTTTTTGCCAAATGCTTTCTCAGCACCTAATGAGAGGCCTTGTGATTTTTTTCTTTGAGTTTGTTTATATAGTGGATTATGTTGATGGATTTCTGTATACTGAACCATCACAGCATCCCTGGGACAAAGTCTACTTGATCATGATGGATGATTGTTTTGATGTGTTCTTGGGTTTGGTTTGTGAGAATTTTATTGACTATTTTTCATTGATATTCATAAAGGGAATTGGTTTGAGGTTCTCTTTCATTTTTGGGTCTTTTTTGGTTTACATATCAGAGTAATTGTGGCTTCATAGAATGAATTGAGTAGATTACCTTCTGTTTCTCTTTTGTGGAATAGTTTTAGTATTATTGGACTTAAGTCTTCTTTGAAGGTCTGATAGAACTCTCCACTAAACCCATCTCCTCCTGGGTTTTGTTTTTGTTTATATCTCTGTATGTTTGTGTTTGGTTAGGAGACTATTAATGACTGTTTCTATTTCTTTAAAGGATATGGGGCTGCTTAGATCATGAATCTGATCCTGATTTAACTTTGGTACCTTTTATCTGTCTAGGTAATTGTCCATTTTTGTTGGCTTTTGTAGTAGGATCTGATAATATTTTTGGATTTCCTCAGATTCTGTTCTTATGTTTCCCCTTTCATTTCTGATTTTGTTAATTAGAATACTATCTCTGTGCCCTCTAGTTAGTCTGGGTAGTGGTTTATCTATCTTGTTGATTTTCTCAACGAATCAGCCTCTGGTTTGGTTAATTCCTTGTATAGTTTTTTGTTTGTTTGTTTGTTTGTTTGCTTCCACTTGGTTTATTTCAACCCTGAGTTTAATTATTTCCTGCTGTCTACTCCTCTTGGGTGAATTTTCTTCCTTTTGTTTTAGAGTTTTTATGTGTGCTGTCAAGCTGCTAATATGTGCTCTCTCTAGTTTCTTTTTAGAGGCACTCAGAGCTATGAGTTTCCCTCTTAGAAATGCTTTCCTTGTGTCCCACAAGTTTGGGTATGTTGTGGCTTCATTTTCATTGAACTCTAAAAGGTCTTTAATTTCTTTCTTTTTTCCTTCCTTGACCAAGGTATCATTGAGTAGAGTGTTGTTCAGCGTCCATGTGTATGTGGGCCTTCTATTATTTATGTTGCTATTGAAGATTTGCCTTAGTCTGTGGTGATCTGATAGGGTGCATGGGATTGTTTCAATATTTTTTTACCTGTTGGGGCCTGTTTGGTGACCAGTTATATGATCAGTTTTGGAGAAGGTACCATGAGGTGCTGAGAAGAAGTTATATTTTTAGGATGAAATGTTCTATAAATATCAGTTAGATCCATTTCTTTCATAACTTCTGTTAGTTTCACTGTGTCTCTGTTTAGTTTCTGTTTCCATGATTTCTCTGTTGATGAAAGTGAGGTGTTAAAAGTCTCCCACTATTATTGTGTGAGGAGCAATGTATACTTTGAGCTTTACTAAAGTTTCTTTAATGAATGTGGATGTCCTTAATTTAGATCATAGTTGTTCAGAATTGAGACATCATCTTGTAAATTATGCCTTTGATGAGTATGAAATGTCCCTCCTTATCTTTTTTGATAACTTTGGGTTGAAAGTTGATTTTATTTGATATTAGAATGGTTACCCCAGCTTGTTTCTTGGGACCATTTCTTTGGAAAATTATTTTCTAGCCTTTTACTCTGAGGTGGTTTCTGTCTTTGTCCCTGAGGTGGGTTTCCTGTATGCAGCACAATGTTGGGTCCTGTTTATGTAGTCAGGCTGTTAGCCTATGTCTTTTTATTGGGGGAATTGAATCCATTGATATTAAGAGTTATTGAGAAAAAGTAATTGTTGCTTCCTGTTATTTTTGTTGGGATTCTGTTCATGTGGCTATCTTCTTTTACATTTGTTGAAAGATTACTTTCTTCCTTTTTCTAGGGCATAGTTTTCCTCCTTGTGTGGTAGTTTTCACTTTACAATCCTTTGAATAGCTGGATCTGTGGAAATACATTTGGTTTTGTCATGGAATACTTTGGTTTCTCCATCTATAGTAATTTTAAGTTTTGCTGAGTAGAGTAGTCTAGGATTGAATTTCTGTTCTCTTAAGTCTGTATAACATCTGCCCAAGATCTTCTGGCTTTCATAGTCTCTGCTGAGAAATGTTGTGTAATTCTAATAGGTCTGCCTTTATATGTTACTTGAGCTTTTCCCCTTGCTGCTTTTAATATCTTTGTTTAGTGCATTTGGTGTTTTGATTATCATGTGATGGGAGGAATTTCATTTCTGGTCCAAACTATTTAGAGTTCTATAGGCTTCTTGTATGTTCATAGGCATCTCTTTCTTTAGCTTAGGGAAGTTTTCTTTTATAATTTTATTGAAGATATTTAATGGCCCTTTCAGTTAAAAATCTTCATTCTCATCTATACCTATTTTCTGTAGGTTTGGTTTTCTTATTGTGTCCTGTATTTCCTGGATGTTTTGAGTTAGGATCTTTTTGCATTTTGCATTTTCTCTGATTTCTTTGTACATGGTTTCTATGGAATCTTCTGTACCTGAGATTCTCTCTTCCATCTCTTGTATTCTGTTGATGATGCTTGCATCTATGGCTCCTGATTTCCTCATGGGATTTCTATCTCCAGAGTTGTCTCCCTTTGCGATTTTGTTAATGGTTTTACTTCCATATTTAGATGTTGGATGGTTTTGTTCATTTCCTTCACCTGTTTATGTTTTCCTGTATGTCTTTAAGGGATTTTTGTGTTTCTTCTTTAAGGTCTTCTACCTGTTTAGCTGTGTCCTCCTGTATTTCTTTAAGGGAGTTATCAATGTCCTTCTTAAAATCCTCTACCAGCATCATGAGATATGATTTTAAATCTGAATCTTGCTTTTCTGGTGTGTTTGATTATCCAGGACTTGCTGTGTTGGGATTACCAGGTTCTGATGATGCCAAGTAGTCTTGGTTTCTGTTAGTAAGATTCTTGTGTTTGCCTTTCACCATCTGGTTCTCTCTGGTGTTACATGTTCTTCTTGTCTCTCCCTGGGCCTTCCTCCTCTCGTGATTCTGTAAGCCTGGGTCAACACTCCTGGAAGACCAGCTCACTGAACAGCTCAGTCTTGGCAAGACTAGTGCACAGAGGGCTGCAGAACAGCCCCAACTCCTGATTGCAGATGTAGGACCCTCTCCCAGAAGCTCGGTTGCTTCTGTGGCCTGTGCTCTCATAAGTGGACCCACCTTTGAATACACCATAGAGAAAATGGAGATCTCACCTGAGTCCCTGTGTCAGAGCATCCCCTGGACACAAGCTCTCCTCTGGCAGAGAAGGTGCACAGAGGACTCAAGAGGGGGAATTTTCAGTGCAAGAGTGAATGAATTCTTTGCATGAAACTGTAATCACAGGGTGCAGTGATGGCTCAACAGTTAAGAGGACTGGCTGCTCATCCAAAGGTTCTGAGCTCAAATCCCAGCAACCACATGGTGGCTCACAACCATCTCTAATTATATCTGATGCCCTCTTCTAGAATATCTGAAGATAGCTACAGCAAATTTACATATAATAAATAAATAAATCTTTTAAAAATATAATCACTGTGAAGATAACTAAATGAGGAATGTGAATTATTTTTAAATAGTTCAAGACAACAATATAGAGGTTCATAAGGAGAAAGTAGCTATCTACATACCCAGTCATTTCAAATTAAATATATTTAATAGGCAGATATATAGTTTATGGAGGTGCAATATCTAGATGACAGAAAAGACATCGTGCAGACTGCTGTAGTTTTGATCTAGACTGCAGGGAAATTTATGTCACCAAGGTAGTAGACTGACTAATGTATAGGGAGAACATACTGGTTTTGATTTTAAAATTTAGCTGGTTTAGCATGTTGATCTTCACAGAAGCTCAAACTGTTCTGTACCTCTTAGCAATTAATGATGACATAGATTAGGACTTATGGTAACCACTTGTGAAAACAAGATAAGACATCCAGAGAGAAATTTATGATTTGTACAAGTCTGAAATTCTAGGGCTCTGAAATTTGCCCCATCTTCTGTTTGTTCTAGGAAAAAAAGTCACAGTTATGTCTTCAGATGAAAGTGGTCTCATCTATTCACAGGTCTTGCATACCTCTTCCCTCTCTTTCATATTTGTTTTTTTTCCCCCTAGCAATGTTTACTCTTGTGCTTAAAAGATAAGTGTTTGCTCCCTTGCAACAGAGATTCTTGCTGATCTGCCTACATACTTTCCCCTGCTCTCAACATATTTAACCTATCTTTTATTATCTCCTTCCACCTGGAAATTTAATTTGGGGGTTACAGATATCTCACCTCAAGAGATAATGTTCATCTTTTGGAAACAAATGAAGTCAAGACATGAAAGATAATATTAAAGACAAGCTGTTAGGTCTTTGTGTTTGGTTTTTTTAAAAATATTTTTTTCAAATACTTGATATTATAATTACATCATTTCTCCCTTCCATTTCCTCAGTTCAACTCACATACACCTCTTATTGCCCTCTTCTTGTTCAGGACCTTTTTGCCATTAATTGTTGCATATGTATGCATGTGCTTGTACATGCATAAACAAACCTCTTCATCTCTATTATTTACTTGTATGTATGTTTTCAGGGCTGACCATTTGATATTGGGTAACAAATTTTATGCTCTGCCCTGGTGATATTTCTCCTGCTTTCAGCATTCCTCTGTTGCTTATAGTAGGGCTGACTTCTTAAAGACATTCTTCTGTTTACATTAGCATCTCTACAAATATGCTCAATATTTTATTGTACATGTCCTATTGAGAGAATCCTCAGGAATTAATCAGAAATCACCAGGAAGTGGCTGATAAAATGGAGAGGCTTTCAACTAGCATGAATGATCAGTTTGAGGGAACAGAAGTTTATTACTTCTACCTTCTCACTTCTGATCAGCAGAAAGATTTACTTTTAACAAGTGATTAGTAGGAGATAGCCACTTTAAATGTCTCTGGTTTTTCAACAACTAAATGTGAGTACAATTAGTGTTTTCTAATAGTATTACAAGTTATATATCATTGCATATGAAAAGAATATCCTGCTATAGACTAATCTAATAAAAAATGTAGCTGGGTATGCTTTCTTCAAGAATCACCAAGGGACATGACAATTCTATAAATGATGGTAATGATTACATAAAATGTTAATATTTGTCGTAATAGACTTTAAAGTTGAGAAATTCTTTAACACTTATGTGATTTCCACTGTTAGTCAAATTCCTTATATTCCATAATGAATTGAAGAAAAGCTAATGGGTATTAGGAGAAAAAAGTTCCCTATGGCAGTTACAAAAGTGTGTGACATATGAAAAGCATGGAAGTACATTTGAAAATACATTAACATTTTTTTAAGGAGTAGAAGTGTGTTCTATAAAATGGTGTAATATTTCTTGGCTTCCCTGTTCATTGTGAAAAGAAGAAAACAAAGCTGTCTTCAGAAACATTAAATGAGTTTGATTCTGAGACTGTCTTGAGTTTGATCAGTGACTCCATATATTGTGCAGCAGCTGGTTGTCACGGTTTATGTACGAGAGAACTTAGTCGTTATCACTTTGATATATTATTCAATAAGGTCATTGGAAAGTGAGAAATGAACTTAGAAAAAGAATGTATTTTATGTACTTTATAAACATATGAATAGATGATTATTTCTGAATTATCTATACCACGTGAAGATTGCTTAATTGAAGATAGAGGATTGAGCCAGAAAATCATTTAAAATGCTATTTTTGACAGTTAGTGGTGAGAAGAAAGGATTTACCTAAGTCCTATGTAATATGGATGACTAAATTTAATGTATTTAAATTAGTAAATATAAAGATATGTATATAATGGCAAGGCGTGGTGGAACAAGCCTTTAATCCCAACACTGGGGAGGCAGAGGAAGGCCTGGTCTACAAAGTGAGTTCCGGGACAGCCAGGGCTGTACAGAGAAACCTTGTCTCAAAAAAAAAAAAAAAACAAAAACAAAAACAACAACAACAACAACAAAAAAAAAAACATGTATATTATCTCCAATGCAAAGCTCTATTACAATCATTTATTTCTATTTTACAAGAGAATTTGGGTAAAAATTTTATATATTTTTAAAAAATATGTAATAATTTTATGTCTTGTTTTGATATTTCTTTTTTATTTATTTATTTATTTATTCTTTTTTTTTACACTACGTTTTTTTATTAGGTATTTTCCTCGTTTACATTTTCAATGCTATCCCAAAAGTCCCCCATACCCACCCCCTAATCCCCTACCCACCCACTCCCCCTTTTTGGCCCTGGGGTTCCCCTGTACTGGGGCATATAAAGTTTGCAAGTCCAGTGGGCCTCTCTTTGCAGTGATGGCCGACTAGGCCATCTTTTGATACATATGCAGCTAGAGACAAGAGCTCCGGGGTACTGGTTAGATCATATTGTTGTTCCACCTATAGGGTTGCAGTTCCCTTTAGCTCCTTGGGTAATTTCTCTAGCTCCTCCATTGGGGGCTGTATGATCCATCCAATAGCTGACTGTGATCATCCACTTCTGTGTTTGCTAGGCCCCGGCATAGTCTCACAAGAGACAGCTATATATGGGTCCTTTCAGCAAAATCTTGCTAGTGTATGCAATGGTGTCAGCATTTGGAAGATGATTATGGGATGTATCGCTGCATATGGCAATCACTAGATGGTCCATCCTTTCTTCACAGCTCCAAATTTTGTCTCTGTAACTCCTTCCATGGGTGTTTTGTTCCCATTTCTAAGAAGGGACAAAGTGTCCACACTTTGGTCTTCGTTCTTCTTGAATTTCATGCGTTTAGCAAATTGTATCTTACATCTTGGGTATCCTAAGTTTCTGGGCTAATATCCACTTATCAGTGAGTACATATTGTGTGAGTTCCTTTGTGATTGGGTTACCTCACTCAGGATGATGCCCTCCAGGTCCATCCATTTGCCTAGGAATTTCATAAATTCATTTTTTTTAATAGCTGAGTAGTACTCCATTGTGTAAATGTACCACATTTTCTGTATCCATTCCTCTGTTGAGGGGCATCTGGGTTCTTTCCAGTTTCTGGCTATTATAAATAAGGCTGCTATGAACATAGTGGAGCATGTGTCCTTCTTACTGGTTGGGACATCTTCTGGATATATGCCCAGGAGAGGTATTGTGGGATCCTCCGGTAGTATTATGTCCAATTTTCTGAGGAACCGCCAGACTGATTTCCAGAGTGGTTGTACAAGCTTGCAGTCCCACCAACAATGGAGGAGTGTTCCTCTTTTTCCACATCCTTGCCAGCATCTGCTGTCACCTGAATTTTTGATCTTAGCCATTCTGACTGGAGTGAAGTGGAATCTCAGGGTTGTTTTGATTTGCATTTCCCTGATGATTAAGGATGTTGAACATTTTTTCAGGTGCTTCTCAGCCATTCAGTATTCCTCAGGTGAGAATTCTTTGTTTAGCTCTGAGCCCCATTTTTTAATGGGGTTATTTGATTTTCTGGAGTCCACATTCTTCTGTTCTTTATATATATTGGATATTAGTCCCCTATCCGATTTGGGATAGGTAAAGATCCTTTCCCAATTTGTTGGTGGCCTTTTTGTCTTATTGACGGTATCTTTTGCTTTGCAGAAGCTTTGCAATTTTATGAGGTCCCATTTATCGATTCTCGATCTTACAGCACAAGCCATTGCTGTTCTATTCAGGAATTTTTCCCCTGTACCCATATCTTTGAGGCTTTTCCCTACTTTCTCCTCTATAAGTTTCAGTGTCTCTGGTTTTATGTGGAGTTCCTTAATCCACTTAGATTTGATCTTAGTACAAGGAGATAGAAATGGATCAATTCGCATTTTTCTACATGATACCGCCAGTTGTGCCAGCACCATTTGTTGAAAATGCTGTCTTTTTTCCACTGGATGGTTTTAGTTCCCTTGTCAAAGATCAAGTGACCATAGGTGTGTAGGTTCATTTCTGGGTTCAATTCTATTTATTTTTCGAGACAGGGTTTCTTTGTATAGCCCTGGAACTCACTCTGTAGATTAGGCTCGCCTCAAACTCAGAAATCTGCCTGCCTCTGCCTCCCGAGTGCTGGGATTAAAGTTGTGTGCCACCAAGCCCAGCTTGATCATTCTTTTAAATACATTTTTTCCTTGAATGATCATACTCACTCCTACCTTCAGTTACAAAATATTATGTTGACAGTTGATGCATCTACAGTACAAACCCTGTCCCTAAGGCTCACAGTGTATTGTCAAAAATGGAAGAAATATAGCACCGGGTATGTTGTGTCTGCTACATAATATCTTCAGAACATGACAGAGAGGCTACACCAATAAAATCTTCAACCTATGGTGCCCGAACAAGACCTCATAACGAAAACACTAGTTGATATGTCCATGTAGATGTCAGAAATTCCAGAAGTTTCCAGACATTGATGAAAAGATTCAGATGATAAATGGCTGCTGAGAGAGTTGGCTACCGGATACGTTATATGATCTCAAGTGATTAGCCCATGTCTTACTTACGGTTTTATTTTTGGGGAGATACTGCAATACTATGACAACTTTTATAAAGAAAATACTTTATCAGGGCTGGTTTACAGTTCAGAGGTTTATTCCATTGTCATCCTGCCAGGTCGCATGACAGCCATAGGGCTGGGGAGGGAACTGCAAGTTTTAAAGGCAGGCATCAGGAAGAGAGAGAGAGACAGACAGATAGGCAGACAGACTTTGGCCCTGACCTGAGCATTTGAAACCACAAAACCCACTTCCTGTGGACATAATTCCTCAATCATTTCAAATAATGCAACTTTCTATGAACCTATTGGAGCCATTTTCATTAAATCACCATAGCCCTATGGGGTAGCAAACTGCTTCTGTTCCTTCAGTCCTTCCCCAAATTCCTCCATTAGGGTCCTGTGGGGAGGTGGGTGTGGACATCCTTGTGGAAACAGAGGGGAGAGAAAGAGGTATTGAATGTGAAACAGTTGGAGGGTGAACCAGGAGGGGAATAAAATCTGGAGTTTAAAATAAATAAATAAACCAGGCATGGTGGCACACGCCTTTAATCCCAGCACTTGGGAGGCAGAGACAGGCAGATTTCTGAGTTCGAGGCCAGCTTGGTCTACAAAGTGAGTTCCAGAACAGCCTGGGCTACACAGAGAAACCTTGTCTCGGAAAAAAAAAAAAGACAAATAAAAAACAAATAAATAAATACTTTTTAAAAATTACAGATTATAAATATTATTTAGTATCAGAGACCTGAGGTTTTAAATTGGCACTCTGTGTTGTCTTTGAGCAGCATAATGTTCAAGAGGCAAACTAACTTCACTTTGAATTTCAGAGACTAGAACTATATTCTGATTTCTATTTTACTGAATATGATGCCTCATCTCAATGAAATGGAGTATGAAATATTAGTAAAACTTACTAGCATTTTGATCTAAGAATTTATAAATAATAAAATTAATTTTAAAAATTATTTAAAGAGGAAGTGAAATAAAGAATGAGATAAAAGATAAAGTAATATATGAAAGTTTCATGAAATAAATTGAAATAATAATAATAATATTTTAGAGTATAGGGAAAATATAATTATAAAGAATATTGGAATTGACAGCTCATTTCATCCATAAATAGGTGATGAGTAGATGAATATTTAGAAAAGAGTTGTTTATCCTTGAAAAAATTGCCTTTTTAAAACTCATCTCTAACATATGCTGAACGAAGGAGAAACCATGAGGAAGATTTTTTTTTTAGAACCTCTTCTATATGAAAACTTGCTTGCAAGTAAACTTTACAGAAGGGAATCTGTGAAACACAACTGTGAACACCACCACATTAGCATGCTTAAGGGTAACTGCCATCTTCTTAGTGTGACAAGCTGTTTTCCTTTGCACATTGCAAAAAATGCTGGAAAAGGAAAGGTATCATAGCACTGGTATAATTTTATCCATGGTTGATATACATCAATTTACAATCATATAAAATTTATATTTAAATAAAACCATGTATTCTGTGTACTAGTCACCATCCCTAGAAAAAAAGTTTAAGGCCATGGGTAAGAGAGCTTGTGCTTAATATTATTAAATTGATGGTTTAAGCAGGCAATGACAATTCATGGAAAAAAAAAAAAGAGGCCATGTATTTGAAAGATAGAAAGAAGGGGTATATGGGAGAGTTTGGATGGAAGAAAAGGAAAAAGAAAATATGCTAAGTATAGTATAATCTCCAAAATTATAAAGTGTATATCTACGTGAAAGTATTAGACCAAATAAGTAAAGACATTCACACACACACACACACACACACACACACACACACACACACACACACACACAGAAAGAGAGAGAGGGGAGGTGAGAGATCTGTATGTATGTATGTGTCTGTGTCTGTGTGTATCTGTATATAACATTTTTTTTTTTTTTACCTATACTGTACTGGTAATGATTTAATGTAAAATACACTGACTTTTTATAAACGACTGTCTTTGAAAGCAGCAACTTGAAATATTTTATTAATTTCAATAAATTTACACATTGGTATATTTCTAATAATATACTCCCTTAAAAATCCACGTGATTTTAAGAATAGAAAAAGTTTACTACTTTGTGAATGCTACTTTTTATTGAGAAGAAGGCATGAAAACAATATCACACTATTTCTAAAATTATTTATTAGGAATAGGACTGAAAAGAAGGCACATTTTCTTTTGGAGATATCCACTTTTTGTAATAATTTATTTTATTTATATTGCATGCCAATCACAGCCCCCCCCTCACTCATCTGCTCCCAGTCTGTCTTTAGAAATCTCTTCTCTGATTACCTTCTACCTTTAATAGTAGAATAGTATTCCATTGTGTAGATGATCCACATTTTCTTTATTTGTTCTTCAATTTAGGTTGTTTCCAGTTAGTGTCTATTTTGAATAAAACTGCTATGAATATAATTGAGCAAGTGTTCCTGTGGTATAGTGGGGCATCTTTAATATATATATTTAGAGTGGTATAGCTGGGTCTCCAGGTAGAATTACTCACAATATTTTGAGAAGCTACCAAATTGATTTCCAAATTGGCTGTACATTTTGTCACTCTCACCAGCACTGGAGGTGTGTTCCTCTCTCTCTACCTCCTCACCAGCATGTGCTGTCACTTGAGGTCTTTATCATACCCTTCTGTAGGTTATAAGGTAGATTCTCAGAGTAATTTTGATTTGCATTTTTCTGATGATCAAGGATGTTGAACATTTCTTTAAGTACTTCTCAGCCATCTGATATTCCCTCTGTTGAGTATTCTGTTTTATACACCATTTTTTAAATGGGATATTTGTGTTTTCGATGTCTAATTTCTTGAGTTCTTTATATAATTTGGATATTAGTCATCTCTCAAACATAGGGTTGATGAAGTTCTTTTTCCATTCTATAGGATGACACTTTGTCCTATAAATTTCACAAGCAACTATTTTTAACACAAAACTATAAATAAAAAATTATAGCCTGAAGAAGTCACTTGGAAATATGCATAAATTTAAATAAAATTACGTTATAAAATTTTAGTTAATATTTCACTCTAGTTCAGATTGGAACTCATGATGTTGCTAGATTGGGCTCAAAATCATTTCAGTATCCCTGTGTATTCTTTGTCTCCTCTTTGGTTCTAGGACACACAGATATACATGCATGCACATACACACACACACACACACATACACACACACACCACACACACACACACACACACACACACACACACACACACACACACACAAATGGCACACATACACAAAGTGCAAATTAATATTAAGGTTGATTTTTTTTTTTACTTAACTAAGTGGTTACTTTGAAATTAGTGACATCCCATGATGAAAGACTTTGTGATAATCTGATAGCGTACTAAATGATTTTATATACAAGTATAAAAAAGAAATTGCAGCCAAGAATGTTATAAATATTATGACAATTCTACCAATAATAATTGCAAACACAGTATCAAACTCAAGACTTGGACTGCAAGACCATAAATGAGGGCAACAAATAGCCTTTGCAGTTGCCTGGGTTCTTTGAGGTTTCTATTGAACCACTTTAGCCAAGAACTTGATTAGTTATAACCTATTGCTGGTACTAGAACCACATTTCAGTGGTAAGAGGTATCTAGCTGGTGCTCTGTCACCCAAATTATTGACAATTTCAATGAGATCACTTTTATTTGAGTATATATTTTGGGAAGCTTCCACTGTATTAGGTTTTCATATAACTCCTCAAATGCCACCTAAATTTAGCTGTTCCTCCCCATATGACCTTCCTCATCCCCTTTCTTTTCCCATATGATTCCCCAATTCCAATACCTACACTTGTCTACTCTAATCTATCTATTCTATTTCCCCTTCCTAGGTCTAAGGAACCCTTCCTTTACTGTCTACATAACCTCTGTGGGGGAAGAGATTGTAGTTTGCTTTTTGATGGTGCAACAGCTTTTATCTACAAATAAGGGAGTTTATTTCATAGTTAGCATTTGTTTTTCTGCATTACTACACTAAGTATGATTTTCCCTAGTTCTATTCACTTACATCTGAATATCATGATTTCTTTTTGTTTCAGTCTTTTTTTTTCCTTTGTGACAGAATAACATCCCTTTGTTTTTAGAATACCAGTTCCAGACATATATTCTTTAAATAGCTAACATAGTAACCTGAAGTTCATTCAATTGGAATTTATTTTCTATTTCTTTTTTTCATCTTCAAGACTAGAGATAATGCCAAAAATAAAATTCCTATTAAAACCAGTACAATAGTCACAGAAATTGTACAGATTTAACTAATTTCTTTCTGATTGAATTTCAGTGTCTCTGTACTCAATCTTATATTCTCAAGCAAACCTGTTTACAGAAGTAGGATGTCTTAGAGGAGAACCTTCTGTTATTTTTCAAAATAGATACACTTTTTTGGACGTGACAGAATTTTTTCAATAAAGAACTCAAAGCAGCTGAGGTCGCCTGAGGAATGTCAATAAAAGATTAAGCCTGTCACCATCATAAAACAATGTAGATTTCCCTAACAAGCTGAGGAGCTATTTATTAGCAGATAATGTTGCTGGAGACAAGTGAATACGATTCCATCAGGTCTGTGACCTCTTACCAAATGACTATGCCCCACTGGATGGTCCTACACACCTGTAGATCAGGACATCTCCAGTTGGACCCACTGAGTTAAAAAGAGAAATTTGAAGTGGGTTATGAGTAGGAGATTCCAGAAAAAGTTGGAACCAGGTGGGTGTGAATTTGATTATATTATATTCGTATATGAAAATCCAAAGCACAAATAAAATAACATAGAAATATCTAAATAACCATTTGTTACATAAACTCCAGCCCTACTTTAAAGAAATAAGAAGTTATTAGCCAGTATCAAGAGTTAGTGATGCCTCACACTTTTGAGATTCTGAGCATATCAACAATGGGATTCCACAATACCTCTTGACAATTCTCTGCAAAGGTGCCAAGAATTCCCCAATCCTCACACTTTGCTAAACTGAGTCTATTTTCTTCTGGTGTCAAGTAAAAAGTGGTTGAAATTCATAGTAAGTTAAGATGATTATTGTCCAGCAAACTAGTCTATCATGTTGATCTGCTGGGATTCTGAAAAAATCACTTTTATATGCTCTAAAAATTTGTAGTGAATCCAGGAGGAATGCTTACAAGAGGCAAATACTTGGATTTGGGTGTAGTGATGGGTTATATCTATAGTACTAATCAAAAATTTAATCCCTTCAACATTTCGTATCTCTCCAAAATTGTGATCATTAAATTACTTCTCTCTAAAATTTATATTTATAGGTAACTTTTTTTAACTTTTTATTTATTTTTATTGAATATTTTAATTATGTACATTTCAAATGTTATCCCCTTTCTTGATTTCCTCCCCCCTCAGAGACCCCCAATCCATCACTCCTCGTCCTGCTTCTATGAGGGTGTACCCCTACCCACTACCCACTCCTACCTCCTTTCCTCACATTCCCCTACACTGGGGCATCTAGCCTTCACGGGACCAAGGGCTTCTCTCATTGATGCCCAAAAAGGCTCTCTGCTACATATGCAACTGGAGCCACGGGTCCCTCCATGTGTCCTCCTTGTTTGGTGGTTTAGACCCTATGATCTTTTGTTGGTTGATATTGTTGCTCTTCCTAAGGGGTTGCAATGCCCCCCCTTTTAATTTTAACATAATCATTCTGTAGATATGCTAATTGATGTTAAAGCTTCTTAAATCAAAGGAAATAATATTTATCTTTGTATAATTCAAACAGTAGTAGAGTTTGTTATTAATATATACTTAAAGATATAACAATAACTAATTTTAAACTATTCGCTGAGAAGATTGGACAGATTAGGATAATTATGCAATCTAGTGATAAATTTCACACTTACTTCCATAGGGACTGTCTCAAAATTATGACAGCATGTCAGAAATGTATTGAGATTTAATCAAATGGATTACATTGTTTTTCATTGAAAATAGTTTATAGACATCATATTAAAACACAATTTCTATGTCTTCTTTAATTGAGTAATAGCATATTAAGGAACATAAGCACACTCACAATCCTTCAAGAAGTATACATTTGTTTTAAACTTTATTCCATTGTGATCTCATGTTCCTGGCATCCATCATTGCTTATTTGAAAATTATAACATCAGAAAACAAGAGAAACAAGTGAAACTTTGTTCACTGAATTTTTTTGCTTTATGGTCCTTTGTAAGTACATGCCCAAGAAATGTATAAATATCACATGTGACTAGAGTATTCATCTTTTCCTAACTAGAGTGTCTAATCCTATTATGGAGATATCTTCCACAAGGCCATTGCTTCTAGAAATGTCAATCAATTCCCTTTCAAATACCCTAAAATAAAAACTATATAGAGGAAGACCATAGACTTTCAAGTGGAAAATGAATGTAACATAATAATTAAAAAATAATCACAAATGTACTGAAAAGGATCGTGATAAAATCCTCGTTTCTCAAGTTTTAGAGCAGGCACCAGCTTTCCCACCTGCAGTAGATTAAGTAAGTTTGAATATTGCATGTGTTTTATGTTAAACAGGAGGAAGGAACATTTATTTCTACTCATGTTATGAATTAAATATATAATGGAAAAGGCTTAAAACACTGAACAAAAGCAATACATACTATATTACTATTAATTTTGTTGTTGTTTTATAAAATTTAGCAGGTGATGCTATTCTGAAAACATTTTTCCAAAAGAATGCCTTATTGAAATTTATTTGACTTGACAGAAGTAATTGCAAAATAATAATACAATTATATTGCTTAAGCATCAACACATAGATGTAGAGATATTTTCACATCTAGAAGCATTATTAATGTTTTCTTTTGTGAAGATTCAGGGCGAGAAAATCTGAGAAAGGCTTACATAGTCTGTGCCCCAAGGGAGAGAAATGATGTGAAATTTAAATATGTACTGACTGTTCTTCTCAGAACACTACTTTTTGTAAACTTATAACAAATAAGTGTAATATTAAATACAAATGAGAAGTTAGGGAAGAGGTGAAAATACAATGAGACCAAATTTTTAACATAATCACTTGTGTTCATGTGTTATTTTTTCTTCAGTTGCTTTCCAAGTACTTTGTCTCTCATCATCGTAAATCTTGATTTCCATGTTTTGTTGAAAATGAACTTTTCTGTAGGTACACAGATCATCAAACAGGTTCTCATGCTCTATTCTGAATATTCACTGAGTGAGCCATCTTGACAGCTCTACTGGCAGCTTTTAAAACTGGTTTGAAATTTCTGTTTGGATGATTTCCCAAATGTGCATATTTTACTTGCCTTCACTTCTAAGTTATGCTCTTGTATATTTTTTCTGAAACCTAAATTCCTTCGTGTTTTTATGATAATCATAGTGTAGGTAAAAGAGGAATGCATATAAATAGATGTTCGTAGTGTTTCCTTTAATAGTGTGTCATAAAAGATAATGCCTTTAGCCCTGAAAGTGTAAATCACACAAAATGAAGGTGCAAGCCTCAATTATAATTACACAAAATCTTTAACAGTGGAGGATTTGTAAATTGTGAATGCAAAAGATATCATTTTGGAATATAATGTGAAGGAACTAAAGTAGAAATGATAAGATCTATGTGTTGCTCAAGTTAGGAGATCAAATGAACAAAATGGTGTATCTGATTTGACTAGGAAAAACTTATCTGACTCTATAATAATATCAATAATATTTAGTGTTATGAATAAGATATACTCTGACATCACAGGATGAATATAGATTTGGTGAAAACAATGCAAGTCTTCAAGAATAAAAAGATTTAAGTAATATATAATTATAGTAATATTTCTTTGTTCTTTAAGGTCAACTGTTATTCAGCAAAAGTAAGATTATAGTAGCTAGCTCCTTTGAACTGTCTCTCAAATAGCCAACAAGCTTTTTGGCTGAACATAAAATATATTAGAACACTACATACAAAATATTAAGGTTTTTGTTCCACTCTATTTTTGATAACATGTTACTGTTAGGAGGTTGAATGGCTGCATAAATTAAACTAACATTAAAATTATCTTTATAGGAGTCTATCACATAAATTGACTTAATCAAGTATTTTATTACAGGCTGTGTATTAAATTTAAATCAATATAAAGGGCATCAAGGATCCACCTGCCTTTCTCTCCTTGGGAACTATCTATGCTTGCCACCATGCTGAACTTTAATGTAGATGCTAGGGTTATGAGCATTGTTTATTATCTAATGAATATTAATTAGTCTTATACATATTTGCTCTTTACTTTTTTAATAAAACATCAGGTTAAGTATTAAGAATTATTATTTTCTCATACTTGGAATGCATATTATTTGAACATGTTTAAAGAACATTTACCATGACAGCCACATTAACTGCCTACTTTATTTTCAATTGTAAAATAAAAAAAAAAATCTATGGGTACACATGGTTAGTACTACCTATGTAGTCAGCACTCCATAATGGTCCATTAAAATTTACTCTCTGAAGTCTCTCCTACTGTCTTGTAATTACATTCATGGTTTTCTGAGAAGGCTCAATGTGCTGGAGGAGACATGATCTCAGTGCATCTATTGAGTCCCAGAGTGCTGAGGGACAGTGAATTTTACATGACTTATACACTATCATTTGTTTATCCTGCTCACATTACCTTACTCTAGTATCCAATTAAATCTACCCATCTCGAATTATGAATATATTGAAAGGCGCTAATTCAGAATTGAGGTCAGTGCTTTTCATTAGGAAAAGAAGGTTCTTCAGCTGGTATTTACTGTCCGCCTTATCTCTGGATAAGTTTCATATGGAAAGCTGCCAGATATTCAGTTTATAGTCATTATAATGAAGTAGATTTTTTTGCAAATTTAGGGTTTTTCTTTAAGTATGCTCTAGATATTATTAAGAGAACAGCTACAAACATGTCAAAAATGTCCACATTTCTAGTGTTTCTGCTTCAGTCTGGGAAAATTAAACTGTAAGTGGTGTACTTTATTTTAGTCTCCTCATTAAATTCTACTATGGAGTACATTAAAATTGTTAGTACTCAAAGTTACCAGTAATTTTAATTTATAGAGGTTGCTTTTTACATAGGTAAGGTGAATTTTAAAACTTGGATATAAAATAAATGGAAAACAGTAGAAGATGTATATGTTTAATTACATACAGAAAACTATGAGTTAGGGTAGAAATTATGATAATGACTTCCTCTAATTGAAAATTATTGCAATTCTCAAACTTACAACTTAAACCCCAGTTAAAAGAAACCATACCACCAAAACTCTAGGCAACTGACAGCCTTACCTATAGATGATTTGTTACAGTGAAATTACATTTATGTTCTTTTATAAAACAATGCAGAATAAATCTTAATATTACTTTTTAAAATGGCATAAAAGTGGTGTTATCAGTTGTTGCCATCTTCGTTTTTCCTTTTTCCAGGTGCCAAATACCTAAGCTTGTTTCCTTAGATGATTTTCTTTGCTTAATATGAATTGGTTGAAAATAACTTAGAAATTTAGAAAATTTGAAGTCAACCTGTAACATTTCCAATAATACTTTGATTTCTCCGTAAATCTAACCAGATTTTTAATATTTTAAATTAAAATTGTTTTTATTGAAATATAGTTTATTAATTTATATAATATATCCTGATTATAGTTTCCTCTCCCTCTACTCCTCCATCTTCTGCCGTCTTCCCTCCCATCTGGATCCACTCCCTTTCTGTTTCTCATTATAAAGAACAGGCTTCTAAAAGATAAGAACAAAACATAACAAAATGAAATATTATATAATAAAACAAAAATTAACACATTGAAATTAGCAAGGAAAAAGGAAAGAGTCCATGACAAGACACAAGAAACAGAAACTCACTCATCCACACACACTCAGGTGTGCCATAAAGTACTAAACTGATACATATGCAGCTAGAGACACGAGCTCTAGGGGGGTACTGGTTAGTTCATATTGTTGTTCCACCTATAGGGTTGCAGACCCCTTTAGCTCCTTGGGTACTTTCTCTAGCTACTCCATTGGGGGCCCTGTGATCCATCCAATAGCTGACTGTGAGCATCCACTTCTGTGTTTGCCAGGCCCCGGCATAGCCTCACAAGCGACAGCTATATCAGGGTCCTTTCAGCAAAATCTTGCTGCTGTATCAGAAGATGGCCTAGTCAGCCATCATTGGGAAGAGAGGCCCCTTGGTCTTGCAAACTTTATATGCCTCAGTATGGGGGAAAGCCAGGGCCAAGAAGTGGGAGTTGGGGGAGGGGAGGAGAGTAGGGGGGAGGCTATAGGGGACTTTTGGGATAGCATTTGAAATGTAAATGAAGAAAATACCTAATTAAAAAAATAATGAAAAAAAATACTAAACTGAAAGCTACAATAGATAGTCAGGAAACCTACTGCATATCCATTTAGGTCCTGTGGATAATGCTTCAGACACTTGTGAATTCATATGAGCCCTGCTTAACTGATGTAGAGCAGTGGTTCTCCTCCTTCCTACTGCTGTGACCCTTTAATAGAATTTCTCTTGTCATAGTGATCCCCCAACCATAGATTGATTTGCAGTGCAACTTTATAACTGTAATTATGCTGAACCCTCTTTATGTTAGGTGACCCCAGTCAAATGGTTATTTGAACCCCAAAGGGTTCATTTACATATTTATGCTAATCATTTGTATTCCCTACAATGTTAAGAATCCTACAAGATTCAATATGCACCGCTCAACATTGAACTAAATCCCAAAAGTGAAAATTAAGTGGGTGATTTTAAAGGATTTGGTTTCCATTAAAAAAAAAAATGTTATGGTAAAAAATGAGTGCTTAAATTTGATTTCATATAAATTTTCTCTTATGTATCCAGTTTTCCTATATGTTATGCATTTGCTTTACTAAACATTGCAATGGCAATCCCCAATTCAACAGCTGAAGTATTAATTAAGTCTACACATTGCGGAAATGGTTTGGAAGCACGCAGACCTAATTTGCCATTTGTGGTTGATCTCCATTTTTTTTTTATGTCTTTGAGATCTGCAATAAATAAGTCACATTGGATAGAGTTCATGAATTAACTGGTTTACTAGGCAGCTGATTTTCATTCCATGAATTAGGAATTATCATCTTGAAAATAAGTCTACAAATAACTGTCATCACTACTTTTTTGTGGGTTTTTTTTTTGTTTGTTTTTTTGGGGGTTTTTTTTGGGCAGATCATTGAGATATGTTGATATGTGTCATATGTAGATGATTCCTGGAAATTTATTATTACCTAAAATATAATACATTATTTCATTAGTGCAAACAAATTCTTTCATAGAAAAAATTAGTCAACCATATATAGCACCTGAAATAACTTGCATGTTGATTTGTTGTTTGATGCCATGATAAATATACTTAATTTGGTTCTTGACAGAATACTATAGGTAGCTGAAAACCATTGTCTAAATAAATGACTTCAGAGACCCTGTGAAACAACTAACCACTTTTTTTCTGTTTGTTGGTTGAATGCCCTGGAATTCTGGGCATTTGTACAAACCAGGCATTTCAGGTGACAATGACAATGTTGCCACCTTTCCACCACCTTATAATCACACCTAATTAGTTGCAGCAGGTGGTCAGAGTTGGCTCAGTTGGAAATCTCTACTCACTTTGCCAACAACTGGCTACTTGTTTAGCAGATGAAAATTCCCCTTATGAGAGAAATCAACAGAGAAGAGCTAAGCTCTGGCTGTCCTTCCATCAATTCTATTATTCTTTCTTCTCTCATCCAAGATAGAATGAGTCTTCATGTAAAGGGAAAATGCTGTGCTACTATTTGCATTGAAATGAATTATATACAACAAATATCCTTTCAAGTGTATGAAGTGGATTTGCAGATGCAAAGCCAAAGGAATAATTTATTATTAAAGTCCTTTATTTTTTCTTAAGACTGTGCTAGAGCTCAGATTCGCCCTTCAATTCCACAATGGATATATACAATCAAAATTGTTATGTGTATACAATAATGTGTATATCATCTTCGATGAGCTTAAATTCAAAAGAATTCAAATATTGTCTAAGCATTTTAAGAGAATTAAGTGTTCTACACATCTCTATTTTAGATACAAAATTATAATATACATTCTTTAATAAGTCCTCCTCCATGAGAGTTTATATAAACAGGAAGAATTAGAATATTACTTGAAATAATATTTCGTTAAGATAATAGTAATTTATATTAATTGTGTTATTATGTATACATGAAAATATGTATTTTCACTTTCCCACTGGATTTAATACAATAGTAATTATTTTGAGGGCATATTGGTTATGTAGATAGTCCCTTATATTTTTGTGATTCAATTGGAATTAAGAGAAATTTAATAAGCTCTACTTTATCTCTTTTGATTTCTTTTATATAGTCTGAAGTTATTATGTTATAAATTAAAGATTACCATACATTTTTCTGAAATAGTTTTTAATTCCTAACAAATTTCAGCAAAACAGAGTGATATTTGTATTTATCAGATTTCATAAAGAGACTGAGAGAAAATATAGTACTTTTAGTAGTAAAAATTGATTGTAAAATGAAGACTAATATATTTTTGTAAAATATTTAGAAATCTCTTTTTTCTATATTTTTTAATATTGATAATTGTATGTTTTTGCAAATAATCAGTTTCAATACTAAGGACAAGAAATTTGATTTAAATATAATAATTAATATTTCATTAGTACATATATTAAATTATTTATCTTTCCATATTTGTATGCAAATATGTGCAGCTGCACTTATGTCTCCTTTATAAACATCTGGACACCACAGTCCACATATACTCAATCTCTACATGTGAAATAGCATACTATATTCCTATGTAAATTATAAGGATTCTCTTGTATATTTTAAAGTCTTATTTACATTACCCATAATCCTCGATAAAATATAAATGAAGTATACTTTGTTAAATTAATTATTTGAAGAAAATGATGACCTATTATTATGGCATATATTTATTACAGACAACCATTTAAGTGTTAACTACATTGTGTGTAAACAAGACAAAAGCGAACACTTGGAGAGATGATAAAGCCTAGTATTTGTGAAACACTGGGAGGGCATAATGATTATTCCTTAATCTATTTCTGTGGCTCATCACAGTTTAAAATGGAAAATTTATATTTTTCTCTTTTTTTGTTGTTTTGTTTTTGTTTTGTTTTTTGTTTTTTCCTTTTTCTTTTTTATTAGATATTTTCTTTATTTACATTTTAATTGTTATCTCCTTCCCTGGTTTCCCCTCTGAGAACACCCATCCCCTACCTCCTACCCCTGCTCACCAACCCTCCCACTCCCACTTCCTGGCCCTGGCCTTCCCCTACATGGGGGCACAGAGCATTAACAGGACCAAGGGCCTCTCCTCCAGGTGATGACTGACTAGGTCATCCTCTGCTATATATGCAGCTGGAACTATGAACCCCACAGGTTAGTTCATATTGTTGTTCTACATATGGGGCTGCAAACCTCTTCAGCTACTTAGGTCCTTTCTCTAGCTCCTCCATTGGGGGCCCTGTGCTCAGTCCAATGATTGGTTGCAAGCATCCACCTCCTTATTTGTCAGGCACTGATAGAGCCTCTCAGGAGACAGCTATAGCAGGAAGCAAGCACTTGTTGGCATCCACAACAGTATCTGGGTTTGTTGACTGTCTATGGGATGCATCCCCAGGTGGAGTAGTCTCTGGATGATCATTCCTTCAGTCTCTGCTCCACACTTTCTTTGTCTCTGTAACTCCATGGGAATTCTGTTCCCCTTTTAAGAAGGACTGAAGTATCCACACTTTGGTCTTCTGTCTTCTTGAGCTTAATGCGGTTTATGAATTGTATCTTGGGTATTTCAAGCTTTTGGATATTCAAGCTAATATCCACTTAATCAGTGAGTGTATACCATGTGTGTTATTTTGTGATTGGGTTACCACACTCAAGATGTTATACTCCAGATCCATCCATTTGCCTATGAATTTCATGAATTCATTGTTCTTGATAGCTTAGTACCACTCCATTGTGTAAATGTACAACATTTTCTGCATCCATTCCTCTGTTGAGGGACATCTGGGTCCTTTCCTACTTTTGGCTATTATAAATAAGGCTGTTATGAGCATAGTGAAGCATGTGTCCTTAATACGTGTTGGAGCATCTTCTGAGTATATGCCCAGGAGTGGTATTGGGGGGTCCTTCTGTAATACTATGTCCAAATTTCTGAGGAACTGCCAAACTGATTTCCAGAGTGGTTGTACAAGCCTGCAATCCCACCAGCAATAGATGAGTGTTCCTCTTTCTCCACATCCTCACCAGCGTCTGCTCTCACCTGAGTTTTTGGGGTCCCCAAAAGCAAATATGCATTCAATTAAATGTTGATATTACATATGAATGTATGAATATATGACATGTGAAAGTAATTATACATGTGAATTCACAAAAACATGGATCCTTTGGGTATATATTATGGCTTCAGGTTTAATGTTTATATGGGATTCCTGAATGTATGAAGGAACGGGTCTCTACATTTATATCTGTTTGTTATGCCCAAGCACAAGGTTATTTTCCCTCTATTTCTTTTGTCCTATTCAAATGTGTTAGTTTTTGTTTTGTTTTACTTTATTTTAATATTACCCCTGAGAATTCTGTTTCCTTGGTAATTGCAGACAGGAAATGGGTGAATCTTACTGGGGAGGGATGTGAGGAGCAACTCAGAGGAGAAGAGAGTTTAGAATATATTATCTCTGAAATCAGGTTATAGCATGTTAGAAAAATATTTCTAAAAGAAAGTGATAAAATAATGTAATGATAAATACAAACATTAAAAGTGTCTTTCCAAGTTTATCCAATATTAGGTTAGATTTCTCATCTATCACCGTCCCCAAGGTAATAAAACTTCAACTTCATCCATTTTCCACATTCAACAGGAGTTCTACTTAGTTTGTTTAACCAAATTTCCTCTTATTCTTACATGCACTGAACACTGCTATATTATTTGACTAAAATTTTTCAGTTGTCCATAATGTACTAGGTTGATAATATTGACTTTCGTTGACAGTCAGACCTTGTTGCTTTTGCTTCCGATACTACTCTTGGTATAGTGAAAAGATTTCAGTAAGTCTTTCCATGTTTTAATCATAATAAACATATTTTATATAACACTTTTTATATTAAAATGCAATTATTTAGAAATATCTGTGTACTGACCTTGTCATAAAGATGCTAAACAACTTGCAGGATGGATAATAGCAGCTCCTACTATAAGCACGTTAAAGCTTCTTGTCTCTCATATTTACGTAGACATAGCTTACCACAACCTACTTTTTCTAAGACAGTGTGTCACCATCTATCTTTAACAAATCTGAAACTTGCTGTGTGGTGTTGTGCTCACCTCGTCCAGCAAGAAAAAACGCAACACGGTCGGATTCTTATCAACAGCCCTTTTTATTTCAGGAACACTTGGATGCTACGGGAACTCCGGAAACCCAGGGAGGACTGCTTATATACACCACAGCACTGGGGAGAGCTATGTGTCCTCCTGGGATTGGTCAGTCTGCCGGCACTTTGATTTGTATGCACCCGCTGGGGAGGGGTTGGCGCAAGATTCGGGCTAGCACCTGCACAGTGGCGTTGTTTACTGCAATGGATGTACCGGAGGCCAGCATCATCTTTTAGGTGCCTGGCTGCCTACAGTGTGGACCTGGCTAACCACAGAGTCACAGACATCCACTTACCTCTGCTTCTCAAATGGTAGATTAAAGTCATGTTGCCACCATTCCCAGCTGGCATACTACAAACATAAAAGATATTAGTATAGTGACCAATCACCTTCTTTTAGTTTTAGCATTGATAACGATCATTAATTATAACTATTGAATAATCACCCTATAATTTTTATGTTTTACGATCAAATATTTACTCAAATTACATTGTAAAATTTTCCAATTGTTTTTTGTAAGTAAGTTACTTTTGCAGTTCCTTAATTTCTAAGGTTATATTATCAAAAAATGTAATTTTTCAAGTAGTCTTGTGTTTTGTCTTTTGTCTTTTGTCTTTGACATCTTTTGAATCAGACAATTCTCTGTTGCAGTTACCCTTTTGCATCTTAAGAAAAATATATACGATTTCATAGTCGTGGAGGTATATAGATATTCTTATCAAAGTGTTAGATCTAATTCTCACATTTGTTTGATGCACTGTAGACTTCAATGCTTTTTTTCTATACCTCCTGACCTTTCTTCAGTACTCTCATCTCTTTATATTCCTATGGCATATTACAACCGTCTAACTCTTTCATCATATGTTTTAATCTTATTTTAAAAAGAGCAGTTTAAATAATTAATTTACATTATTGTAGTATATATTTCTAAATCTCATACGTACATATTTAAATAAATACTTCTTGAGAATGTGAGCTACCATGAATTTTATAAGATGCATAATGTGGCAAATAGAAGCATAAGCTTGAATCCTGGTAATGAAAGTACACACAGATGAACTATTATAACTAGACAGTAATATAGTACAAAACTCACTGATATTAAGTAGTAGAGAAAGCATGTAGCAAGCCAAATTTTTATATATTTTAATTAAATGGTAAGCTTACCGTATAGCTTTAGATGTCCTGGACCTATGATGAAGTCAACACTTTCCTAGAATTTTGGGGTTTTTGTTTGTTTGTTTAGTACTGATGTTCTGATTGTTGAATACTGACTGAGTACTAAATGAATTGTTTCAATCAGCAAATGTAAGTCAAACTTGGATGCCTGTATATAATTAAAACAAAATCTAATGGAAATGGCAGAAAGAGAGAAAATCTTACTGACATTTCATTGACTGATTTAACTATTATTCATTTCCTTTGTTCCATTTTGTTCTTTTAAATTATCTTATTATCTATAATATTGATTTCATAATTTACTAACTTGTCATATATCAATCTTAGAGAATATTTCCTGAGATAATATTATATATCTGAATATTCATAAGTACAACATTTTAATAGCAAAATCCAGTGGAATGAAGGCAGCAAATGTCCAATTGCAAGTCAATGGATTATGAAATTGATTTTTAAAAATCTTATAATCAAAACAAATGCAGTAATAGAAACTTAGTGAGCTGAAAGTATGTACATCAATACACCTAAATTCAAAAACCAAAATAATCAAACGAATATGTACTATTCATGAAAAACCATCAGTATTTCAACACACAAGGTTGTATATTTTAACCATAAGACAAGGCAATATGAAACTAAAGAAGAATCTATATATTAAAAAAAGCATCAAGCTGTTGTTTCGCATGACAAAGAATAAAACATATACAAGAATAATGAGAAAAACTATTACAACTGATAAAAGAAAGGATGCTAAAATAAATGAAAATTGTGCTAGTCTGTGTAGGGAGCATGTGAGCTTTGCATAGTGTTGATAATATTAAAATCTCTCTAATTTTACTCTGTGCTTTATAGAATTCGCAACTCACAGATCATCTGATGCTCAAAAAGCAGGAATAATGAAGTGTGGTTACTTCAGTCCTACTTAGAGGGGGAACAAAAATAATCGCAGGAGGTAGAGGGAGGGAAGAACCTGATAGGGAGAGAGGAGGGGGAAGAAAAAGGAGCAGGATCAGGTGTAGGAAAAGACAAAGAAGTACAGAGGGTTAGGAAATTGAGTGGAGGTATGTAGCAGTGGGGAATGGGGAACTGGGGGTAGTCATTAAAAAATCCTAGTTGCCCGGAAAGCAAGAGGCTCCCAGGACCCAATCTGAAATACCCAACAAAAGGGAGAGACAACTGTAGAGACCATATCCGTAGGTTAGGTACAGTCCTCGGTTTAGGGATGGGTCCACCCTCTCAATTCAAAAATGTTAACACAAAATTGTTCCTGTTTAAAGAAAATGAAGGGCCAAGGCGTGGAGCAGAGACTGAAGGAAAGGCCATCCAGAGACTGCCCCCACCAAAGGATCCATCCCATCTACAGACACCAAACTCATTCACTATTGTGGATGCGGATGAGGATGCCAAGTAGTGTTTGCTGACAGGAGCCTTGTATGACTGTCCCCTGAGAGGCTCTGCCAGAGTCTGACCAATAGAGATGGGGATGCTCTCAGCCAACCATCACAGGGAGTTAGAGAAAGGACTGAAGGAACTGAAGGAGTTTTCAACCCCATAAGAAGAACAACAATATCAACCCACCATATCCCGGAGAGCTTCCAGGGACTAAACCACAAATCAAAAAGTACACATGGAATGACCCATGGCTCCAGCTGCATATGTAGCAGAGGATGGCTTTATCTAGCATCAATGGGAGGGGAGACCCTTGGTCCATTTGAGGATCAATGCTCCAAAGTAGGGGAGTGCTAGGGTGGTGAGGCAGGAGTGGATAGATGGGTGGGGGAGCACCCTCATAGAAGCAGCAGGAAAGGGTGATTGAATGGGAATTTGTGGAGGTTAAACCAGAAAGGGGATAACATTTGAAATGTAAATAAATTAATCAATATAAATATATATGTATAAATAGAAAATGGGCACACTAAAGAAATATGACAAATACATAAAACAAGACTTGTTGGCAATTTCAGATGAAATAGAATGATAGGAAATCCATAAGACTTTCATTTTTTTCAAAAAATATTATTTAACCTATAGTCCAGTTTAAGTGATTCAGATTAATTTTTTTCAAAAAAAATTTAGGTATTGTTCTTATGGCTTAAATGCCAATAAGTTTTCTCCATGTTAGACTTATTATATAGTAGATAGAGTACAGGAGCAGATGACAACTTTTGAAGGTTTTTAAATCGAAGTCATTAGAGAAAGTTATGGCAATAGCTGCACCATCTTGCTTTGAGGACAGTGGCTTTCTGTGAATGTGGCAGTTTGCAGATGGTAGCCGATATGTTTACTGGGCATCTAGAATAATATGAATTCAGCTTCACGTTGAATATTAATCCACTGATGGTGAAGCATTGAAAATGTTTTTATTTCCTCAGCTGAAGAGATGAGATGAGACCAGTTCTCAAGACTTTCTGGCCCTTTCTGAACTCTCGATGGCTTGTTCTACTTAGCTATTCTAGCTATTCTGTTGCAACCCTGGTACTTGCATTAACAGTAGAGAAGAGCCAAGGCAGGCTGCCAGAAGCCAGAGCCAGAGCCACCGAGGGAGTGGTAGGATGTGGCTACAACAGACAATGAAAAGCAGCTGGTAGCTGCAGTGGCAAGCAGCTGTGGTGAGAGAAACTGCCAGTCTGCAGGACTCTGGGCAGATGCATGCTTCTGGAGATAAATCTCTTCCCTAGAGAGTTAAAGCTAAATAAAAGAGCCAGCCTCTGATGATTCATGCTGAAATAACTTTTGTCCTTTATTCCACGTGGATAGGGACGTCATAAATGTTTTGGGGGTAAGATGGAAAGTAGGGGTAGATGCTTCCAATTAACTCAGTCTGCGATGTTAGGGATGCTTTATTTGCATGGAGAAGGACTTCAGATGTCTTCCTTACCATGACTGATGGTGGAAGCATCAAATCTGTTGTAGAAATCAATTTTTAGTGGCTATGTTTTTCCTTGAATTCCCCAGAATGCCAACTTATGGATTATTCAGATAAGTTGGTCATCTCCCTTACAAGACAAAATTCCTTACTGTCTGCTTTTGAATAATGCCCACTCTGTGAGCGAAGTTCAGATCTATGCATACACTCATTCTATATTTATTATAATATAAACGATTGAACCATTAAAGTTTCTCTCTGCCGACACCCTCTTTGTTTTGTTTTTCCTAACTGCTATTTTTTTTCACATTGCATCCTAACCACAGCCTCCCTCCCTCCTTTAGCACCTCCCCTTGTCCTATGAGAACGGGAACCCTCCCCCTTGTGTACCATGGCACCCTGGGACATCTAGGTCCAGCAGAACTAAGCACCTTCTCTTCCACGAAGGTATAAGTAGACAATTGAGATAGAGGAAGGGGATCCAATGGCAATCAAGAGAGGCAGAGATAGTCTCTGCTCTAATTGTTGGTCCACATAAAGATCAAGCAGCACATCTGCTACAAATATATTGGTGGCATAAGTCCAGCCCTTATGTGGTCTTTGGTTAGTGGGTCAGTCTCTGTGAGTCCTCGTGGGCCTAGGTTAGTTGGCATTGTAGTTCTTCTTGTGGTGTCTTTTATCCCCTCAGGTTTGCCCAATCCTATGCCCATCCTTCCACAGGATTCCCGGAGCTATGCTTCCTATTTGACTGTGAGTCCCTTCATCTCTTTCCATCTGCTTCTGGATGAAGCCACTCAGAAGACAGTGACAAGAGTTTCCTGCCTGCATGCAGAGCAGATTACCATGGCTAGTCTCAGGGGTTGCCTCTTTCCCTTGAAATGGGTTTCAAGTTGGGCCAGTCCTTCATTGGCTGTCCCCTCAGTCTCTACTCCATCTTTGTCACTATGCATCTGATAGGCAGGGCAAACTTTGTGTTGAAGATTTTGTGGTTGTGATGGTGAGCCTTCCTTCCACTGGAAATCCTGCCTGGCTGTAGGAGGTAGTCACTTCAATCTCTATATCTCTTGCTGGTAGGAATCTAACATAATGCCATCCCATAGACTCTTAGTAGCCTCCCAGACGAGTCTCAGCTGGTTTCCAGCTAGTTCACAGATGCCCACCTCCCCGCGCCCACTGATTTCCATTCTCAACTCTCAGCCCTCTCTCTTCTGCATCCTCCCTATGCCTGATTGCCTGCCCCATATGCCTCCTTACCCCCTCTCCCACCATTTCCCTATCTATATCCATTTCTGATAACTGTTTTTTTCTTTCACCTTCTGAATACGATTTAAACATTTTTTCCCCTTGGGCCCTCCTTATTATCTAGTTTCTTTGGATCTGTCTTCTACCACTCTTAATATGGAGATATACGATGGGTTCCTGAGACCATTTGAAAGCACATACTATAGCTAAGCATTTATGAGATGCTTTTTATACAGGGAACAAGAAAAATCGAAAGATTCTGTACACTAGATTCAGAACGCTCCTCAAAACAATTCTTTAGTGTAAGAGAAGACTGTATTTCTATGCTGCAGGTGATATTTAAATTATGGTGTTTTAGTATGTTAATCTGATTTACTGCTGTTAAATTCATTAGATGTCACTGATTCATTAGATTCATTGTCACTTCTCTACGTAATATGACAATATGTGTCCTTTTATTTTTATTAAATTCTCTCATACAGTATATCCCAAACACAGTTTCTCCTCCCTCCATCCTAGTTCCGCCCACCTTCTTGCCCTGCAGATCCACTCCTCCTCCATTTCATCTTTAGAGAAGAGCAAGTCTTCAAGAGATAACAAGAGAGAAAAATAGATACAAAAAGAAAAGGCAAGAGGCATCATAAACAGGGTAGACGCGGCAACCCAATAGGAGGAAAAGAGTCTCAAATGTAAGCAAGGGTGTCAGAGACACACTGTTAGGAGTACCACAAAAACATAATGCTAATAGCCACAAAATAGACACAGAGGACCTGCTGCAGACCTATGCAGGCCCCTTGCCATGTTTAATTGTTTAGGTGGGCCATGTTCTCCTGTTGTCCCCCATAACTTATGACTTTCTGTCTTTTTCCCTTCTCTCTTCCACAGGGTCCTCAATTTTCAGGGGAAGGGACCTAATGGAGATTGGACTCTCTCTTCATAATGTCAGGCTGTGGGTCTTCTCACTCATTTCCATCTAGATTCCTATTCATAACATTTGCACATATATATTGCTTTTAAAAGGTATATTTTAAAGATATAACTAGCAAAATACTCTGTATATGTGTAGGTGATAATGACATACCATCTCAAAATACTTTTCTAGAAATTTTATACCAGATTTTACCAGTTCTTCCTACAGGAGGCTAGAATTTCCAGGAAGAAAATTACTAGATATGAGATGATAATTCAAAGGGAAAGAGAGAAAGGCACCACAGATTTTTCCAAGTTCTACTCTAGTATTAAGGTAAGCGTCAATGTGCGTATTCATATTTTAAACTATCAGCAGTAGATACCGAGCTAAATGAAGAGTGAGTGGAGCTCTGACTTCATGTATGTCTTTGTTATACAATATCATAATCAAATGTGACATTTTTTAAAAATCGTTTTGACAGCATTCAGTCTTTCTGGGAAGATTGAAAGTTATGAGACCATGTGTAAAGAAACACTGGTTCTTAACATTGTTAGAAGTTGTTGACATAGAATGGGAGAGTTCAGCAGTTTGCCATTCGATAACATACTAGTCAGGCGTATTTTTGTTAACATAGTCAAAGTGGGTAGATTCAGCTTCTTGCTATTTCCTTCAGCAGCTGTACCATGCTTACTTTTAAAAATATTTTAATTATAATGATACCTTAAACTGATCTTTCATGTATATGGCTAATGAGGAAAACTATCGCTATGTATCACATACCTAATAACTGATTCCTTTATATACAGCTTTATTGGATTTGCTAATAACATTTTAATAACTTTCATATATTTTGCTACTGCTTGCTGATGTACAATTCCTTCATTGACAGTGCTTTTCAGCATTTGTTGGTAGGTTGTTAAAATTATGAATGAGTTAATCAATGTAGCATCTTGTATTTAAAAAAATATGATCATATAAATTATGTAATGCATTTAAATAATATTTTGAAGAATTTATGGATGAAGTCATTAAGAATATCTTTGACAATATTTCTCCTTATATAGCAGGATGGCCTTGTACACTGAAATCCACCTACCCTTGGCATAAGAGTAGAGTTTTTAAAAAGGGAGAACTAATACACCGAGCTAAGAATAGAAATTTTAGGGGACATTTTGGAGCGGAAATTAGGAAAGGGAATAGCATTTGAAATATAAATAAAGAAAATATCTAATAAAAGAAAAGAAAAAAGACATTTTAGTGTTTTATATATAACATTATTTATACAAAATATTTCATAAATATGGAGAAACTCAAATTTTGAATTCCATCACTGTTCTTAAATTATATTTTCAAGGAATAGTTTATTTTTATGTCTTCAACTTTGATGAAAACAGTCATCTCTGTATATGATTTTTTTTTTTTTTTGGTTTTTTGAGACAGGGTTTCTCTATATAGCTCTGGCTGTCCTGGAGCTCACTTTGTAGAACAGGCTGGCCTGGAACTCAGAAATCCACCTGTCTCTGCCTCCCTAGTGCTGGGATTAAAGGTGTGCGCCACCACGCCCGGCTCTATATGATTTTTATTATTTTTATATTTATTTTTCTATTTTTGATATAGTTTAAGTGAATGATTATAACTACTACTTAAAATGACTATATTTCTGTATGTTTATAAATATCATGGATTAAAATTAATTAGGTAGTAGGGGTTTGGAGAGAGGGCTCAGTGACTGAATGTATACAGTGCTCTTTCAGAGGTTGTGTGTTTATTTCCCAGAACTCATATTTGATGTCTCATAACCACATGTGCCCCTTGACTCCATAGAAATAAAATACCTCTTGACTGGCAGGCACTGACATTCACATATTCATAAACATCCAGGTAATGTGTACAAAATTTAAAATAAAACAAATTTTTAATTTTAATTTAACAACTTAAAATTTTCACAATTAACATTCATATCTTCCCAAATTTCAAAACTTGAAGAATTTATAATTTTATAATAACACTTGAACTAAATGTATCTCCTGAATGTAAGATTACAAAACTTCTGTAAGGCAAATGACATTGTCAATAGGACAAAATATCAACCAACGAATTGGGAAAAGATCTTTACCAATCCTACATCAGATAGAGGGCTAATATTTAACATAAATAAATTTTACATGAGAAAAAATAGAAACCATGGTGTATACATAATATAAGCTTGGTATGCCTCAATGTCTTCAATATTCACTAAAAATATTGCAAACTATGTTGATTTGAATTAATTTTAGTATTGGATTTGGTGAGACAATATAATCAAGAAATGTATTAAACCTTCCTAATCTTGTCTTTTTATGCATAGAGCACCATATGCTGTCAATATAACTGCGCTTGAAATTTCATTGTAACTGGATTGTTCTCTTGCCCAGAGGGAAGTCATATCCCCCATGCTTATAAAATGTGATTTTTTTTAATTTTAAAATTACATTTCATATTAAAACTTTACATTTTAATACATTGTCTCTCTTATAATATATTAGTTTAGTTATGAAAGTGCTACCTCATACTAAATATTAATATATAACTCATTTAAATTTAGTACTTAATAAAATATCAGTAAGGCACAGAATTCTTCTTTATGGTGTATTGGTGAGGGCTGTCTAGAATCATCAAGAACAACACAGGCTACTTCCACTGTTCTTTGCAGGCCATGATAAATATTGCTGAAAATACCAACCACTTTGGATATAATACATAGAGAAATCAACCTACAGGCTCAGGAAATGTCCTCTTTGATTGCTGGCTTTCATAGTTCTGCGAGGTGCTATGTAGAATGATTAAGACACAAGTCCAAGTAGATCAAGGACCTCCACATAAAACTAGATAAACCGATTCTTATAGAGGAGAAAGTGTGAAAGAGCCTGGAGCACATGAGTACAGGAGAAAAGTTCCTGAATAGAACACCAATGGCTTATGCTCTAAGACTAATAATCAACAAATGGGACCTCATAAAATTACAAAGCTTCTTTCTATAAGGCAAAGAACATTGTCAATAGGACAAAACGGCAACCAACAGATTGGGAAAAGATCCTTCTTAGAAGGAGAACAAAATATTCACAGGAGCAAATATGGAGATAAAGTGTAGAGCAGAGACTGAAGGAAAGGCCACCCAGAGACTGTCCCACCTGGGGATTCATCCCATATACAGTTACAAACTTAGACTCTTGTGGTTGCCAAGAATTGCATACTGAAAGGAGTCTGATATGGCTGTCTCCTGTGATGCCCGGCCAAAGCCTTACAAATACAGAGACAGATGTTAACAGCTGCCACACCCACTACAGTAAAAACAGTGTGGCAGGACCAAAAGCTTGGCAGAAGTCCTAAAGCATAAAGTTTCACAGAAACTTGTCTCCTGGAAAGTTTCTGGCTCCCCATAAACAAATATATATTTCAGATTGGTCCTTGCTATTGTTGGTGAATGGTTCTGTGTGCTTTCTTTCAGTATTGTTTTATTTTAGGTGCCTCTAAGAAATGACTTGACAAATACCTAAAATAGGTTGAATTTTGCTTCCTGGCAGGAATCCGTCTTTGGTTGCCCAGAGTCAGACTCCATGCCTGGTGAAGTCATAGACACAAGAAGGAAATCTTTTGATTTTTCATGCATGTAAATGGTCAGTTTATGAAATGACCTGCTAATTTTTTTTAACCCATGGTTTTGTGCTGTTATAAACCTTGATCAGAAAAGCTGTTACTTGCAGTTGGTGTTTAATACAGTCGGTGGTTAATACAGAGATTGATAACTGTGAATACGTGCTAAGAATATGAGATCATAATTGCTGAGCTATAAATGAGACATCTATTTGTATCACTCTATATGCAAACATCTTGGTTTTTTTATTATTCTTTCTTCTCCACTAATTAATATATTTATTTACTTTATATCCTGATCACAGTCCCCACCTCCTCCAAAGCCAACCTCACATAGGCCCTCTCCCCAGTCCTCACACCTTTTACTCCAAGAAGGTTACCAACCTCCCTGGTACAGTAACTCACTACTGTACCCACATATCCTCTCCCACTGAAGGCAGATAATGCAGCCAAGTTAGAAGAACAGGATTCCAAGGCTGGCAACAGAGTCTTCCTCCAGTTGTTGGGGAACACTCATGTAGACAAAGCTGCACATATGTTACATATGTTTAGGCAGGGATGAAAGTACGTGAGACTAGGTTCAGCCCATTTATGCTCTTTGGCAGGTGGTTCAGTCTTAGAGAACACAAGAGTCCATATTAGTTGACTCTTTTGATCTTCCTTATGAAGTCCCTATCCTCTCTGGGCCCCTCATTCCTTCTTCCAACTCTTCTACGAGTCTTTACTACCCATGTTCCATTCTATGTTCGGCTATGGTCTCTGCATCTGTTTCAAGTCAGCTACTGGGTGGATAATCTCAGGGTACAGTTATGCTATGCTCCTTGGATATTGTTGTTTGAACAGCACCATTTGTTGAAAATGCTATTTTTTTCCACTGTGCATTTTTAGCTTCTTTATCAAAAAGAAGTGGGAGAAGAGGAGGAGGAGGACGAGGACGAGGACGAGGAGGACGAGGAAGAGGAGAAAAAAACAAGTATTTATACCTATTTGGACTTATGTCTGGTTCTTTGGTTTGATTCCAATGATCAAATTGTCCGTTTTTATGTCAATACCATGAGAGGTTGTAGTTAGTTAGTTTGTTTGTTTTATCACTATAGCTCTGTGCATTACAAAATAAGTGATAGTGACAGCCCTAGTTCTTTTATTGTTCAGGATTGTTTTACCTTACCAGAGGTTTTGTTTTCCATTTGAAATTGAGACTAATTATTTCAAGGTCTGTTAGGAATTGTGGTGTGATATTGGTGGGGAATACATTGAATCTGTAGATCAATTTTGGTAGGATTGGTGCTTTTAGTATGTCAATCCTACAAATCCATGCTTGTGGGAGATCTTCCTATATTCTGGTGTCTTTTTGAATCTCTTTCTTCAAAGACTTGAAGTCCTTATCATAAATGCCATTCATTTGCTTTGTTAGAGTAACCTCAAGATATTTTATATTATTTGAGGCTACTATAGAATTCTTTCTGAGTCCTTTTGTAATTTGTATATTATTTTATGAAGTTTATCTTTTATGTGACCTCTCTGCTGAAAGTGTTTATCAGCTGTGGATTTGCATTTAAGTACATGATAATATTTCTATGAAAAAATATTTTTTTACTAACTTTGTACCTGATAAAGGATTAATATCCAAAATATATAAAGAACTCAAAAAACTAGAAATCAAAAATAAAAAAAGTAATTTTTTTGTAGACAGGATAGATTTTGCATTCAAAGTTGTGAGTGGGTTGGTATCCCTAATGCCCCACAGGGAATCTTGCCAGACTATAGGAGATGGCGTATTCAGGTTCCATATCCCCAGTGCTGTGAGTCCCAGCTGAGGTATCACCTTTTGATTCTTGGGTACATCTTTTATCCTAAGTCTCTCTCGTGTTATGGAGATGCCCCTCAACTTCTCACTCACTCAGTAGCAGATTTGCAATCATTCTCATTGCCATGTGGCCATCTTTCCTGTCCCTCCACACATGTGATCCTGACCCCCCAGTGCCTTCCTATCCCTTCTCCCACTGAGTACCCTCCCTCCATCTTGCAGTTATAACTATATCACTTATTCCCTCCTTCTTGTTTAGCTTCTTTGGGTCTGTTGAGTGTAGCATAGGTATCTTCTACTTTATGGTTACTATCCACTCATAAGTGAGTACATACCACACATGTCCTTTGGAACAGAGACTGAGGGAATATCCAAGCAATAACCTGCCCAATTTGAAACCCATCTCATCTCAACAAATAACCCTTCCCAAGCACCCATCCATGACACTATGAATAATACTCTGTTGTGCTTACAGACAGGAGTCTAGCATGACTGTTTTGTGAGGCTCTACATATCAGCTGACTCAGATGAATGTAGACATACAGAGAAAAACAGTGGATGTAGCTTGGGGATTCTTAATGGAAGAGCAGGGAGAATGATTGTAGGCCCTGAAGGGGATAGGAACTCTACAGGAAGACCAACAAAGTCAAACAACCTGGAACCTTGAGGCTCTCAGAGACTGATAAACCAACCAAGTAAGCATACACAGGCTGGATCTAAGCCTCTCAGCACATAATTAGCAGCTATGCAGGCTGGTCTTCATGTGGGTCCCAAACAAATGGAGCAGGGCCAATTGAAAAAGCTAGTATCTGTCCACGGGATATAATCTTCTAGCTAAACTGTCTTGTCTGGGGTTGGTAGGAGGCTTAGCCCTCTATGCCTAGCCCTGCATTTGTGTTCGCTTAGGTTCTGTATGGCGTCTGCCCAGGATCTTCTAGCTTTCATAGTCTCTGGTGAGAAGCCTGCTGTTATTCTGATAGGTCTGCCTATACATGCTTCTTGACCTTTTAACCTTACTGCTTTTAATATTCTTTCTTTGTCTTGTGCCTTTGGGTTTTTTATTATTATGTGATGGGAAGAATTTCTTTTCTGGTCCAGTCTATTTGTAGTTCTGTAGGCTTCTTGTATGTTCATGGACATCTTTTTCTTTAGGTTAGGGAAGTTTTCTTCTATAATGTTGTTGAAGAAATTACTGGTCCTTTAGGTTGGTAACCTTCACTCTCTTCTATACCTATTATCCATAGGTTAGGTCTTCTTCTTCTTCTTCTTCTTCTTCTTCTTCTTCTTCTTCTTCTTCTTCTTCTTCTTCTTCTTCTTCTTCTTCTTCTTCTTAAACAATTATATTAGATATTTTCTTCATTTACATTTCAAATGCTATGCTGAAAATCCTTTATACCCTCCCCTGCCCTGCTCGCCAACCCACCCACTCCTGCTTCCTTGCCCTGATGTTCCCCTGTACTGGGACATATAAAATTTGCAAGACCAAGGGGCCACTCTTCCCAATGGTTTGATCTTCTCATTGTGTTCTGGATTTCCCAGATGTTTTGGGTTAGGAGCTTTGTGCATTTTGCATTTCTTTGTTTTATCAATATTTTCTATAGTATCTTTTGCCCCTGAGATTCTCTCTTGTATCTCTTGTATTCTCTTGGTGATGCTTGCATCTATGACTCCTGATCTCTTACCTAGGTTCTCTATCTCCAGGGTAGTCTCTCTTTGTGATTTCTTTATTGTTTCTATTTCCATTTTTAGATCCTGGATCATTTAGTTCATTTCTTCATCTGTTTGGTTATGTTTTCCTGTAATTCTTTAAGGGATTTTTTTGTTTAAAACATGAAAGTAGCCAGACAGTGGTGGTGAAAACCTTTAATACCAGCACTTGGGAGGCAGATTTCTGAGTTTGAGGCCAGCCTGGTCTACAAAGTGAGTTCCAGGACAGCCAGGGTTACACACAGAAACACTGTCTCAAAACAAACAAACAAAATAAATAAACCAAAAACTTGAGCGTATTTATAGATTTCACAAAAAATAAATATTATTTGTATCCATATTATTTGAAGAGACAGGGAATTATTATTGCCAGGGATTTGCATTTCTCAGTTATTTAAAATATTATTAAATTTTGAGATACTGATGAAATTGGAAATCAAAACAAACAAACAAAAACCCAATGGTATTTTCACATATACTTTAACAAGCACAGGGTATTCAAGTTAACTCATATATGTTAGTGTCTTGATTATTCTGAAGTCATGATATATTTTTAAGAAATTGCCTCTTGGGCTAAAGTATTTGCTAAATATCATCTCCATGTGTTGATTTAATTTTTATGTCATATATATAATGTTTCTGATTATATATATAATGTCTCTGATTATATATATGCTTTATACATACATACATACATATATATATATATATATAATCAGAAACTAAACAAAAATGTATGTATACATATGTATAAATATACACATACACACATATATATACATACATATATGTATATGTATGTATAATATTAGTTAATTTTATTGGTTATTAATTTATTAATTAACTAATATATATTTGTTAATCAATATTAGTTAATTTTTAGGCATTTCAAAATAAAATACTATATACATAAATAGATTTATATAACCTTGTAAAGATGATTCAAGAAATAGATATATAAATCATATATGGCAATTATTTATGAAACTATAGCATATGTGAATCTCCAAAAACTTAAATATCTAGGTTTATGCTCAATATTCTGTTCATTATAAAAGAATAAATTCAATGTAAATGAAGATAAGTTTCTACCTTATATTAGGCATTTTTCAAATAGATGAAACACAGCAATTGTCCAAGTGTGACTGAAACCAACTCTGATTGTAATCATGTAAATAAATTCATTTAATATCCAAAGTCAATAAGCTCTCCGACTAGAGGCATATTTTAAATAAAAAGGGCAAATTGGGGAAATGCATTTCTTTAACTTATTCCCCAGTATTTTGACATTACTGGGTACCAGTAAATACCTCTTTCTTTTATATGCTTTTGAAGAAGAGCAATAAACACCCTACAGATATTCAACAGTGGTTAGCTTGGAAAATTGTATTTTTCTATAACAGCTGATTAAATATTATAGATACTTGTATGTCAATTTTAGAATCATTCTCTTTGTTATCTTAAAAATAAATTTTGATAAGAACACTTATAGCATGTATATACACATACACACACACACAAACACACACACACACACACACACACACACATATATATATATATATATATATATATATATATATATATATATACACACATACATACATATAAAAAACAAGTCAATGTGCTTTTTTTCTAGAATCTATTGTCCAGGCTACACAGCAAACAGTTTTCACAATGAGATGAATTATAAACAACACAAATTCTATCATATTGCATAGTTCATGGTGAGAAAAGTTGTACTAATAAAAATTTAATAATGGGTACTCAGTAGGTTGTATAGTAGAAGAACACATTACCACAATAAATAAATTGGTGAGATTAAATCTCATCAGATGAAAACAATGAAGTTTTGTGGGAGTTAACTCACAAAAAATTTCATATACACATCTGGAAGAAATATATTTGGCCTAGGGGTCTAATACATAAAGGGAATTGAAGAGAAGAATTTTGTTGCGCAGGTGAGGAAGGATTAACATACAGTACCAGAGGCTGAGTGGGATGTGTAAAGTAACAGAAGGTAGGATTACAGACACATAAGTCTTACTAAGTTACTTTCTGAAACGTCACAGTGGACAGTGGTGAAAATTGCAGAGTTGCATACTAAATGGAAGGATCAAGGTGTAGCCTATTTTCAAAGTGTAGGAGTGACTTAAAAAGGCTTTAGGTTTACCATATGATATATCACGTACAGCCCCAAAAAAGTAGTTATCATAATGCCCAGGATGCTCCACATCCCTCACAGCCAAAGCCAATAAAAACTTTAGTGGTAGGAAATTGCACGGGGTCTTCAGAAGTACTGGAAAATCACTGAATGGTGAGTTTGGGAAGCTGGGCTCTCATTTTGACAGCTGAGTTACCTTTGGTATTGAAAATAAAATGGGTCATTTATTCATATCCCTGTCATCTAGGCTTCCTGTACTATCTGTTGCTTTATTGTGTGGTTTTTACAGCACTCTTAAAATAAGCTTACCTCTGTTCAGCATTTTATAGAGCCACTAAAATCAACATGACTTTTAAATATTTCAGTAATTAAATTGTGTCACTGCAGTTGTCTTGCCCTGGGCCCATTGAAAATCTTGGTAATCAAAGTGTTTAGTTGCTTTATTTAACATCACTGCAAACAATGTGAGATTATATATATATATATTCACACCAGAAATATGTGTTATTCATCTTAATCATATTAAAGATTTTTGCAGCAGATAGAGTAGCTATTGCAATATGTCTTTAGGCTCTGTTAAAATCAGAAGTTAACAGAAGTTTCTCCCATACATGTAACTGATAAACTATGTATAGATTAAATAATTATTTCATTACTATAGTGTGAGCACAGCAATGAGACAAACAGAATGTTCCAGTGGTAACCTGCTCTATGTGCAGGATGATAACTTTAGTCTATAAAAATTTAGTGGTAAGGTATTTGAAAGAGCCACCTTGTATTATTTCAACCTAACCATGTAAATTAATGAATATTTGAAATAATTGGCCATAATACTTTTGACAATACATAGATAACATTACAATTACATATCTTTTAACTATTACTTCTATGATATTTAAAAGCACCTAATAAAATCTTAATAATTTACAATCCATAGCAAACATTGTATTCCTGTTAAAAATATTTGAAGTGAATTTACACAAAATAGTTTTCTATCCTTCAATATAAAAATATATCTCATATTGCTATAGCTATTAAGAATTGTAATATTTATATTAAATAAAATTAGTGCCACTGGTAGATAAGATAGTACTCTTGAAAGATGTAAATTCAGCATCATAACTCGGAATTTTTGCAAATGTTAAGAGTACAACTAACTTACTCCTTTTCAAACTATATATTTCGAATGTGGTTTCATCTAAATTAATTGAAAATAAATTTTCAAAACTAGTAGCCTTGTTCCATGAAAGTGAAAGCCTACGATTTAACCCAATTATTTATGTATCGAAAATTCAGAAAGGAAAATGTGTGGTATTAAACAATGTAAGCTTGTGGGACATAGGACACAGTGGTAAGGAATTGCAGCATTAAACATATTTTGCATAGATAATACATAGCAAATATGTCAGACTGAAAACTTAATAACCCTATTTATTCATTAATGATAGAAAAAATAATGGAATAACTGTAATATTAGAATAATACATAAAATGGAGTAATCTGTTTTTTACATTTTCCCAGTGCTCCATATTGTAAGTTAATAGATCAAAAATTTAGAAATTAGGAGTAGAATATTACCACTACCTACCTTCAGGAAGAGAACAAGCTGGGTTATTTATTTTAGACTCATTAGAGTAGTTAAGAGTCATGTATTTTATTCAGCCGCCATGGCTCCTAAGGCTCCTTTACTACATTATAACGACTCTGTCATATTTATGTCCATAATTGACATGGATGAAGGTTCCAGACCAATTATTTTAGTGAATACATTTGATTTAGACTCATTTAGCATTCTATTAGATTTATGTTATGCTTTTGCCAGAAATGTGACAAAGGGGCCTGCTATTCTCATTACTTCTCATGAAGTCAAGCATGATTTTGAGGTGTTCCACTACTGATCAAGTTAAATTTAATCACTTAATTAAGGCTATCCATGACAGATTTCATTTTTTTTTAACTTACTTGTCCTACTTTTAGGGAAAATATTTTTAATGCTTTTCTTTCTATTTAATGAATTTATTTTACAATCTATAACATACAGAGTTATAAATATTCTTCCTCACATTAACTGTTGTAAAAACAATACTGTAACTTGGTGTTTTATTACACCCTTCCACGATATTAAAATTAAAAAATTAGTACATATTTGAATGAAAATTCATTCTAGTTTTCTAGATAAGACAATTAGATATTTATGGTGATCATGAGTGGTGGTTGGGGGTGATGGTTGTGGTGGTGGTGGTAATGATGGTGGTGGTCATGTTGGTGATATTGTTGATGGATATGGTTATAGTGCTGGTGGGATGAGGATCATCCTCTTCTTTCATCTTTTTAAAGATTTTGTCTTTCATTCTGTTTTTGTTTTGCTTTTTTGTAACTTGAGACACAATTTTTCTTTGTAACAGATCTGGATGTCTAGGAACTGGCTATAAACACTAGACTGACCTCAAACTCATGGCTTCATCTTTCTACATAGTCTGAAGGTCAAGATCATTAGAAGATAGAATCTTGAGACATGCTAATAACCTGTTTCTTACCAAGTACATATTTGACATTTCAAGGACTCTGATATTAAATTGATAAAAACAGTATTACTATGAGGTTTTTCTAACTCCACATTTTACACAGCTTTTTTTTTCTTGTTAATTTCTGCATTCTTTTTGTGCCTTTATCCATGAACATCCTTGAATTTGCCTTATTATTTAAGGAGTTACAGCCTATTGCTGTCATTTCTTTGTCAAATGAGCTGAAGTTTAGCAATAGAAATCATAGCAAAATGACATCTCAGTTCTTTACATGCACATAATTGCATCAATATTTCTTGACTAATGAATGAGAAAACAAAACCAGTTGTGTATTTATTGCTTACTTTAATTTTTCTTCATAAGTACACATTTTTTCCAAAAAACAATCTTAATGAAATATTTTGAAACAAAAAATTCCATGAAATGATTTTTGACGTAATTTATAATAATTAAATAATCCTGGCCCTGGATATGTTTATTGCTATAGTGCGGTATTATTTTCCTTTGAGACTATTATTGATCAGAACTAGGCTGTAACATGGTGACATATTTTGTAATGTGAATGTGATTATGAACTAATTTTGGGTTGCCATGAGAAGAATCAACAGTTAAAGAATTTTTCACAGATATGGAGAATTGGAAATAAAGTCAGATTTGTTTTCTGTCTAGACATATATTTTGTCATTCCTTTTATGTGATGTAATGGCAAAGGATAAACTCTTGCTCATGAGAGGTAATGCAGGATCCTCCGGAAGTACTATGTCCAATTTTCTGAAGAACCGCCAGACTGATTTCCAGAGTGGTTGTACAAGCTTGCAATTCTACCAACAATGGAGGAGTGTTCCTCTTTCTCCACGTCCTCGCCAGCATCTGCTGTCATCTGAATTTTTCATCTTAGCCATTCTGACTGGGGTGAGGTGGAATCTCAGGGTTGTTTTGATTTGCATTTCCCTGATGATTAAGGATGCTGAACATTTTTTTTTTACGTGCTTCTCAGCCATTTGTTATTCCTCAGATGAGAATTCTCTGTTTCCAACTGGTAAAAAGGACACATGCTCCACTATGTTCATAGCAGCCTTATTTATAATAGCCAGAAGCTGGAAAGAACCCAGATGTCCCTCAAAAGAGGAATGGATACAGAAATTGTGGTACATTTCCACAATGGAGTACTACTCAGCTATTAAAAAGAATGAATTTATGAAATTCCTAGGCAAATGGATGGACCTGGTGGGCATCATCCTTAGTGAGGTAACCCAATCACAAAAGAACTCACATGATATGTAGTGAACGATAAGTGGATATTAGCCCAGAAACTTAGAATACCCAAGATACAAGAAACAATTTGCAAAACACATGAAACTCAAGAAGAATGAAGATCAAAGTGTGGACACTTTGCCCCTTCTTAGAATTGGGAACAAAACACCCATGGAAGGAGTTACAGCGACAAAGTTTTGAGCTGAGATGAAAGGATGGACCATCTAGAGACTGCCTTACCCGGGGATGTATCCCATAATCGGCCCTCAAACGCTGACACCATTACATACACTAGCAAAATTTTGCTGAAAGGACCCTGATATAGCTGTCTCTTGTGAGGCTATGCTGGAGCCTAGCAAACACAGAAGTGGATGCTCATGATCAGCTATTAATGAATCACAAGGCCCCCAATGGAGGAGCTAGAGAAAGTAACCAAAGAGCTAAAGGGATCTGCAATCCTATAGGTGGAACAACAATTTGAACTAACCAGTACCCCCCAGAGCTCGTGTCTCTAGCTGCATATGTATCAGAAGATGGCCTAGTTGGCCATCATTGAAAAGAGAGGCCCCTTGGTCTTACAAACTTTATATGCCTCAGTACAGGGGAACGCCAGGGCCAAGAAGTGGGAGTGGGTGGGTAGGGGAGTCAGGGAGAGGGTATACGGAACTTTTGGGATAGCATTGGAAATGTAAATGAAGAAAATACCTAATTAAAGAAAAAAGAAAGCATCTTCAAAAAAATACCTTGCTTATAAGATGATGGTACACAATTTCCCCTTATTGCATCCACAATACCAGAGCATATATAGTTGATTTTCCCATAAACACCAATGTTTAGTTCTATCTTCAAGGGTATTATTTTGATATCTCCTAATTTCTTGTACTGCTCTACTATTATATTTTCATCTTGCTGTATGCGAACATAATCCCTACCATTGATAAGCGACTATGGCACTGGAAAACTGACTTCATCATCCAATGCTTTTATTAATATCTTTAGCTTGACTTCAAAACTATACTTCATATCTTTTTGACAAACAAGTTTTTAAATTGGCTTTCCTTTACCAGACTTCAGTAATATCCAAAGAAATATTTTCCCAACTCCTTGCAGCAGTCTTATTTCACACATTTTTAATAAATTCAATTTGTTTTGTCATATTCTATATTCAATTTTTGGATTCTCCTAGCTCCTTATGTAATTTATTTCTAATTTGCATTCAATAAGTTCACACATTTTTCTATAATATTCTATGGATTTTGACAAGAACATAATGTTCTACATCCATGTTATGATTTGAAAATTGTTTTACACTCTAACAAATCTCAATTTTCTGACATATCTCATGCACTTTCCTTGCCAGCCTTGGAGACTACAGATATTTCACCATCTCAACATCTTAGCTATTTCAGAATGTCAAATAAGATGAGCATACATGGTACAGCCCTCCTGAACTGACTTCTTCACAATGTGCATTTAAGAATCATCTGTTTTCTATGAGTCAAATTTATATTCTGCTATAACTTTATATTTATGCATGAAATCTCTTTATAAACTTACTTACTGAGAGTCATCATAATTACTTTCAGCTTTTAAAGATTATGAAGCTTTTTTTTTTCAAGACAGGGTTTCTCTGTTTAGCCCTGGCTGTCCTGGAACTCACTTTGTATACCAGGCTGGCCAAGAACTCAGAAATCTGCCTGCCTCTGCCTCCCGAGTGCTGGGAGTGCAGCACCCACGCCTGGCAAGATTATGAAGCTTTATAACTAAATTTTATGTAGATTTTCATGGAAATACTTTGCAAAATTATCTTAAATAAAACCATTGCACTTCATGCTATGTCCATTATTATTTCTATACAACACAGAAAATCTTTCAAAATGATTGTAACACTTGGTACTCATAATAGCAACAGTTGAGAATTTCTGATGTATAACATTCTCACCACTATTGTTTCATTTAATTATATGTATAAGAAGAGTATCTTGCTTTTTGATTAGGCCTAGTCCCGTGGAAGTATAATATTAAGTGTGACATTATAAGGTTATTGGCAATGTTTCTTCTTTAGTATTCAAAAACTCTGTCTTTATATTAAGAGACGATGCTTGTTTACTTATTATTTATCACACTCTAGAATTATTTGTATATGTTAAAGGTAAACAATTCACATGACACAAAAATTTTATACATATTTGTCACCTAGAAATGTATCCGTATTTTGAACATGTTGCATATGTGCAAGAAAATGATTCCAATATTGGTAACTCTGACTCACTATTCTTCTTAAGAGTTATGTAAGGTATTTGTCAGATGCCTATATTTAAGCTACATTCTTTTATACACATTTCATAATTCTTAGATTTCATATCTTCCAGGGTCTATTGGAAAAATTATTGTTCTCTATGTGTAGATTTTAATTCTTCTATATGCATTCATTCATTTTGTGATAGAAAAGAGCCACACTGTTTGTGCACAGTTAACAAGAAATTTGTTGTCATTCTGCATCCCAAACTACATTTCTGTTTGATTTGAAAGACTACTAATATAAAAATCAGTGCTTGCCAGGCATGGTGGCACATGCCTTTAATCCCAGCACTCGGGATTAAAAACCACACAGATTTCTGAGTTCGAGGCCTTCCTGGTCTACGAAGTGAGTTCCAGGATAGCCAGGACTACACAGAGAAACTCTGTCTCCAAAAACCAAAAAATAAAAAAAATAAAAATAAATAAATAAATAGATAAATAAATCAGTGGTGCCTATGTTTGTAGGCATCTAGAGAGCTCTCTCTCTCTCTCTCTCTCTCTCTCTCTCTCTCTCTCTCTCTCTCTCTTTCTCATTTTCATGGCTTTTTTTCTTGCTCTTCAGCTCTTTTCTTAGCTCTTTTTGTTCCTGTCTTCATTCATATCAAGTGTAAAATGAATCATTTAATGATCTAAAAAAATGTTATTTGTTATTTGGCTGGGAACATATTGGATATTAAAATCACTTTTAAATATTACACTTTGATAGTTTTGTATATTCTAATTTAGAAACTTAGAAAAGCCACACTGGTGTAGACTTTTCATTTTCTAGATTTTTCTATTTTCTATTTTACACATGAAGAGTCAAGATATGTTTATCCAGGTGCTTTCAAATTTACTTTCCAAGTGTTTACTTTAATGAAAGCATTAATTTTAATTTAATTTGATAACAGATAAATTTTTTAAATGTTTAATTTTCTTGTTGGTAAAACAAAGAGCCATTTATTTTGTTTTTGTTTTATCTAGTGACATTCATTAGCTCCTTTTTAACTCATAACTGTGTAAATATGGATTTTAAAACATATTTTCATATCTAGTTGTGTTCTTTTGTCAATGTGTCATAACAGTGACATATGAGTGTAGTTTCCAACAGAGACTTGTAGAAGGTTCTAGATCACCAGAAACTGGAGCCTAAGGCAGTTACAAGCTACTGGACAAGGGTTCTGGGAAATGAACTTTTGGTTTTCTGAAGGAGCGGCACACTGATTAATACTTAAATTCTCTGGTTTTCACAGATAATCAAGTTTTTCATAAATGAGGAAAACAATCTATACATGCTACTGATACACACACACACACACACACACACACACACACACACACACACACACACACATCCTACCTTATGTACTTTGCCAGATCTACCCTGGTCTAGTCTGGTCATCTTTCCTGTCAGTAATTGACATTTAGAACTCTGCTGGGACTCCTGCTAATACTCCTACCTCACACATATGATCCAAACAACAAGGCTACATATCCATCCTTTCAACCCAGCAAGATCTACCCTAACACTCCAGTTATAGGCCATGAATTAATCCATGAGCTTTTTTATACCTGATGCTGCTCACATGACCAAGAATCAAAGATTAGAAAGCCTAGAAAATCAAGCATTACTGGCCTAAAAAATTATACATAGAATGATTCCTGATAATAGTCTGCTATACTTAGAGATGAATGCCTTATTCAGTCATCATCAGAGAAGCTTCCTCTGGAAAAAGATGTAAGATGTTGTAACCAACAGCCAGACAGTATGCTGACCAACTAAGGCTCAAATTGAGAACCCTTAAATGCAAGGCATGTAAATATGTATAATGTGCAAATCATTCAATAACTGCATATAAAACATAAAATTTAAATCTATGCCATTTGTAGCTTTGATGAATTGTGTGTTTGTTGTTCTGTATGTGTTGCTATGTTTTTGAGGCTCTATCATAATTATATTTTATAAAAATTTCTTCCTGGATTAATTGAAAGCTATATTGACTTCCTATATTATTGAATATACACATTAGAAATGGTCAGAGCCATTATACTCTCTTTACCCACTTCATCTTTGTTCTGAGATCCTCAGTCATTCTGTCTTCCTCTCTCTATAAGTTCTATCAAAGCCCATTGAAAAATTTCATTTTCTAAGACCATCATTTTAATCTGATCTTTACCTTGGGTATTTTTTCCTGGCTTGCACCAGAGAACTTACTAATTCCCCCTCAATATAATTACTGCTTAAATTTTCAGCTTTCTGGTATCTCAAGTTTATCAATGTACATTGCAAAATTCAATCACATCCTTCAAGTATACTTGCATCTTACTTCTGAGATAAAGTCTACATGCAAGTTCAAGTGCTTAGAAAGGTTCTTTCTATAGTAAAGCATAACTTTACAAGGAATAAATGGCTTATCCCTGCTAAGTGTTCCTCTGAGAAAAAGACATTCTTAAATACAATATTTTTATCATAATTTATGTTTGATTTCACTCATTCTTCAAGATAGCAAAAATAACGCATTTTTAAACAATTAGGAGGAAACTATATTTTGGTTGCTTTAAAAATAGCTCTAAGTAAGGTAATACAGAATATTACACAACTAAAAGACAATATCACAAATTCTTTATTTTCTTTCCCACAAATTAGGTATACATTCACAGAATATGATCATAAAGCAATAATGTTTCTTTTATAAAAGTTAGAATTTGACAATGATACCAGTAGCACTGAATGTATTATATTAAATAGATGACAAATATATATCCACATGTTTGGTTTTTAGCATGATTATGTTAAAAACATGTAGAAAAATAAAGAACTATAAAATATGTTTATTTTCAAGTTTACCAGACAAATTCTAAATCATGAATTCTTAATGATGAATGCATAATAAAGTATTTCCAAGTTAAAATAAATAATTAGCACTACATGCATTTATGATAGTAGATTTGTTTTCTTTCAGAATAATTTAAAACCTTTAAATTCAGTATCCATCAGCATACCATATGGCATGTCCTAATTCAGTCTTTCATAGGGAAATAGATTATCATTTATCTATCTTTCCCTCTGGTGACCATCTTTTATTAATTTTTACAAGGAATTTCCTCTCTAGTTTTTAATGAAGGTCAGCTACAATATACCATTTCTATATACATCATCAATTCATTCTTTTTTGACAATTATGTACCATTTTAAGAATGAGAATATTTATTCTTAATTGTGATTTTTGTCATTTAAAAAATATATATTATAATTTCCCTTAAGTAAATAGAATGAAAACTTGTAGTTAATTAGATAGAAGTATTATCTGAAACTTTGGCAAATGATTATAAGTAAAGATTTTAAGTAATAACACTTAAAATGAAAACTGTTTAGCTTCATCAAAATAAAAAAAATCACTTATCTTCTCAAAAGTAACACATGGGGGCTGGAGAGATGGCTCAGTGGTTAAGAGCACTAACTGCTTTTCCAGAGGTCCAGAGTTCAAATCTCAGTAACCACATGGTGGCCCACAACCATCTGTAATGAGATCTGATGCCCTCTTCTGGCGTGTCTGAAGACAACTACAGTGCATGTATATATTATAAATAAATAAATCTTTTTAAAAAGTAACACATGACTCTTAAAAACTGTACTCAACATAGTGTAGCCATGACATCTAAAATTTTACATGAAACCCACATAGAGACTATGGGTGAAATAACCCCCTATATATTATTTTTAAAATCTGAGTTCTTATAAAATTCAATCAATCTCTTTCTTTATACTTTCATGTAAGCATTTCGTTCTTATTTCTCTATCTATGTCCCTATGTATCTAGTGCATCTATCTATCTATCTATCTATCTATCTATCTATCTATCTATCTATCTCTCTATCTATCTTCATCAATTCATCTGTCCATTTATCTATAGCAATATCTATCTATATTGATCATATATCTATAATATATATATATCAATCATCTATATCTACTGATCACCTATTTATTTATTTATTTATTTATTCATTCATTCACTGATCTTTTGTTTACTAGTAGGGAAGGTGAAATTGATTAGGAAATGCTTGGTTTCAGAGCTTGTTTAGTTTGATATTTACATCATTCCATCTGTTTCAAACCATGTATACATCTATGTTTTATTGGCATTCAAAATTACCTAAAAGAAATGAAACTAATGATTGGGATACTCATGATAAAGTAATGCAAGGATAGGCTTACAAGAAATAGGACAGACTTTTTTGGTATAAAAGAAAATGGAACACAATGAAAATTGAATGAAGTGTTACTAATTAGATACCATAAATTAATCAGTTAATACCTACAAAGGTATTTTTATTGATTTACTTTTAAACTTCTTTTAGTTGAATTTATCAGGAAATCATCAAAGTTTAAACCAGAGTCTACAAGAGAAAGCAATTCTCTAGGAAGTTGTGACTTCTGTGTATACAAAAGCATATTTTCTTCAGTCCTTATGCATTTAGTATCTTCCATCATATTCTCTGTAAAGTATACTCCATAGTACTCCATTGCAGAGAAGGTATAGTGGCAGGATCTTGAATAGCAGCTCACATAGTTTTGGCAGTCCATTAACAGAGATATAAGCACTTAAACTCTTCTGTTTTTCTTATTTTATTCAGTGAATCTCCAGGATATGGCATGTTCATGTCTAGAGTCAGGGTGACTCTTCCTATGCACAGTATCCTAATCTAGAACACCCATGGCAGGAACAACCATGATGATTATAAACCACGTCATTTTGACAACTGAGATAGTTATCACAACTTTACCCTTGTCAAATACACACATCCCAGTTTACTTTAAGTCATCATATTATACATCTCGTTTCCACTGGATAACTACCATCTAATAACATTAAAGGCATTCAAAAGAAAACAAAAGGCTTCATAGTTTCTAGTAGTTTACCTTCAGTTGAGTAGTCAAAGATATCTCTTAAGACAACAGAAAACTTCATTCATGAACTCCTACAAAATAAAACACAGCATACGTTTTCAATTCCCAGTATGATATAGTAAAAAAATATCCAGTCTGCCCCCCTTCCCCCCAAATATTCAGTGGACAAGGAAAGTTCAGAAATGCTGATCAGAGAAAAGCTGAAACCTTGAAGCCCCATGTCTTGTATTTGGGGCTTTTAGTTGGCATGTCTCAGTTCCAAAACTCAGCAAAACATGGAGCATTGCCGTGTACAGCATACCTTCTTGGGCTGGTGTTGAGTTTTGGTCTTTTGCTACGCTAAATCCTGATTGTTCTTGGAGACTGCAAATAGATCCAGATGATGCTATTTGACCTTGCCCTCCCTCCCCAAGTCATTACTGATTGGTGAATAAAGATGCCAGTAGCTGAGCAAAAGAGATATAGGCAAAGAGATAGGAAAGTGGAAAGGAATGAAAAACACAGTGGGATAAGAATCTAAAAATAGTGGCCCTGTGGACTGGCTAATTGGAGTTAAGAACACTATCACTGATGGTCATCATCTGTGCTGAGTGTTTCTATATTCCTTTCCTCAATTAACAGTAACAGCAGGATGGTGGTGGCGCACGCCTTTAATCCCAGCACTTGAGAGGCAGAGGCAGACTGATTTCTGAGTTTAAGGCCAGCTTGGTCTATAAAGTCAGTTCCAGGACAGCCAAGGCTATAAAGAGAAACCTTGTCTCAAAAAACAAAAACAAAAAACAAAACAAAAACAACAACAACAAAAAGAATTGACAGTAACTTACACTCATTGCATAGGAGCTATAAGACATTGTTTAAAGCAAAATAACTGCATGGTTCATAATAAATTTTAAACATCAAGCCACAAGAGTAACAGTACTAAATGATCTGAATTATTGTTTGGGGTTTTCTTTCGAAGGTCAAAATGAGAAGGATTTTGATTAGGAGGATTATATTTCCAGGCCTAGAGGTTCATGCTTTATTTTGTTTGTTGTTGTTGCTGTTATTGTTTTAATTTCAAGAATTGTCTCAAACAAATTAAAAATAAAGGTCAGGAAAGAATATTCAAACAATACTTATTTTGCAAATGCCAATTTCTAAATAAAACTTTATTCAAACAACTCCAAGTGGTGTCACTGAAAATAAGGGGATATTTGGACATTATGTAACTCTGGAATCAAATCCAACGATGGGGTATAATTTGTCTTGAAACACTAAATTTTTTTTTTCCATTTTTTATTAGGTATTTAGCTCATTTACATTTCCAATGCTATACCAAAAGTCCCCCTTACCCACCCACCCCCACTCCCCTACCCACCCACTCCCCCCCTTTGGCCCTGGCGTTCCCCTGTACCGGGGCACACAAAGTCTGCGTGTCCAATGGGCCTCTCTTTCCAGTGATGGCCGACTAGGCCATCTTTTGATACATATGCAGCTAGAGTCAAGAGCTCAGGGGTACTGGTTAGTTCATAATGTTGTTCCACCTATAGGGTTGAAGATCCCTTTAGCTCCTTGGATACTTTCTCTAGCTCCTCCATTGGGAGCCCTGTGATCCATCCATTAGCTGACTGTGAGCATCCACTTCTGTTTTTGCTAGGCCCCGGCATAGTCTCACAAGAGACAGCTACATCTGGGTCCTTTCGATAAAATCTTGTTAGTATATGCAATGGTGTCAGCGTTTGGATGCTGATTATGGGGTGGATCCCTGGATATGGCAGTCTCTACATGGTCCATCCTTTCATCTCAGCTCCAAACTTTGTTTCTGTAACTCCTTCCATGGGTGTTTTGTTCCCACTTCTAAGGAGGGGCATAGTGTCCACACTTCAGTCTTCATTTTTCTTGAGTTTCATGTGTTTAGGAAATTGTATCTTATATTGTGGGTATCCTAGGTTTTGGGCTAGTATCCACTTATCAGTGAGTACATATTGTGTGAGTTCCTTTGTGATTGTGTTACCTCACTCAGGATGATGCTCTCCAGGTCCATCCATTTGGCTAGGAATTTCATAAATTCATTCTTTTTAATAGCTGAGTAGTACTCCATTGTGTACATAGTACTACCGGAGGATCCAGCAATACCTCTCCTGGGCATATATCCAGAAGAAGCCCCAACTGGTAAGAAGGACACATGCTCCACTATGTTCATAGCAGCCTTATTTATAATAGCCAGAAACTGGAAAGAACCCAGATGCCCCTCAACAGAGGAATGGATACAGAAAATGTGAAACACTCAATTTTAAAAGAGGGTTGCTGATGCAGTTCAGTGGCAGTGTGCTTACTATGATACTCCAGATCCTAGACAAAACCTACTGCATTGTGAACAAGAAATGTATGGTGGTAAAGGCCTCAACCCAAAAAATTCTGGAAGCTGATTTCAGGTGATTATAAGGTAGAGGCTAGACTGGGCTACTGAGTGAAAAACATCCAAAAAATATAATTTCCAATTTAGGCAAGTATTTTTGAGTTTGCAGATAATAGTTCTTCACATACTTTAATGTTGTATAAAATCTTCATACCATGGAGAAGATCACTGTACTACAATTTCTAGGAAGACAAGTTGATCTTTCTTTCAGGTGATTGTAATGCTTTTGACTTAAAACCCTTAGTTGTTTACAGAAATCTAGGCTCATAATAAATCAGGGCAGGTGCCCCATTGTGTTCTTTCCTGAGGACTCAGCTTACTTCCTCATGTGTTGAGTTAACAGACTTTAGAAGCATCACCTTTTCCTTGAGCTGGTTGATTTTGGCTGTTCCCCAGAGTGAATGTTGTTTATGTAGCCTGTGTAGTTCTCCCTGGTTTCTAGTTAAAAATTTCAAAACTTTACCTCACATCTCCACCACTACTGCAGGATTTTTAGAGTGTATCATTTCCTTTGTGGTTCATGTAACAGCACAGTCGATGTTTGCTGTCAGCTCCTCCGGGCCATTGATTGCAGTTTCCAGATTATTAACTTTCTTTGCTAATTTGTCCAATTTAGATTTTAAACCTTTATGCCTCTTTTGTACACTATCTGTCTTTTTGTCAATTTTCATTACTGGAGCATGAGTGCAAAACCATTAACGGCAGGTCTATGAGTTTTGATTCTACCACCCACAGGATGTTCTGTGTATTGTCCGCAAAAAGTAATTTAGTGCAATATTCATACTGACAACTTTTTTTTTCCTAGATCCATTGATCTTATTCTGTCCATTAAAAAGCTTTCTAAGTAAAAGAAAATAAGTCCAATGACTTTCTGGCAGATAAATCATCTTCCAATTAGATGACTTCACCCAGGAGGCCTGTAGTCAATTTCATTTTGTCTCATCAAGTTCACTTTGTTTCAAAGAAAAATGAATATTTGAAAATAAAGATGATCATCTTAATTTGTTATCTAATTTTATGTGCTTTACCATTTGTTATATATTTATTTATTGAGTGTCTATTTTCTGTATGTGTCCATGTGCACCACTGTGCATGCATGAAGGTAGAGAATGACTTATGGAACTCAGTTCAAGGCCTCCACTGTGTGTGTCCTGTTGATAGAATACAGGTTGTCGAGCTTTCCCTCATTGACTGAGACATTCCGCTCACCCTAATTACCTTGATTTTCATATCAAATTCAAACATGATGATATATTTTAGAATACTGATATAAATATTCTGGAAACAAAACTTGCATGAAAATTGCATAAAATTGAAGCCAGTTGTCATTTCTCATTAGTAGATATGTATTAAAATATATTGTTTCATTATAATTTATATTTGTATACATATTTATAAAATATGTTCTCATTTTATATTAATTAGGTCATCAATATTTCTAATGTCAGAGTACTAACTTTTGTATGAACAATTTATGCCATATCCACTAGACATCTTTGTTAAAATAAATTAAACTTTTATCGCAGTAAGGACTTCATAAACATTAATACTGTGAAAGCAACTGTTTTATTTCATATTAGTAAATTTTCTGACAAATTACAAGCCATCAATACCAAATGAGTAAGTAATGTAAAAATATTTAAATTTCTCATTTTAATTTTATTTCTTTTTTTTCCCCCTTACACTCCAGATTTCATTTCCCTCTTGGGTTACCCTCTGACTGTTCCCCATCCCATACCTCCTCCCCATCGCCCTGTATCCACAAGAATACCCCCAATCCCAAACCCCCACCCCACCAGACCTCTAAACTTCCTGAGGCCTCCAGTCTCTTGAGGGTTAGGTGCATCTACTCTGACTGAACCAGTACCCAACAGTCCTCTGCTAGATATGTGTTGGGGACCTCATATCAGCTAGTATATGCTGCCTGGTTGGTGATCCAGTGTCTGAGAGATTGTGGGGTCCCAGTTAATTGAAAGCACTGGTCGTCCTACAGGGTCTCCCTCCTTTTCAGCTTCTTACAACTTTTCCCTAATTCAACCACAGGGGTCACCAGCTTCTATCCATTGGTTGGGTGTAAATATCTGCATCTGACACTTTCAGCTGCTTGTTGGGTCTTGAGTGTAGTCATGATAGATCCATTTGTGTGAGCACTCCATAGCCTCAGTAGCAGTGTCAGACCTTGGGGCCTCCCCTTCAGCTGGAACTCACTTTAGGAATGTTGCTGGACCTCCTTTTCCTCAGGCTTTTCTCCATTCTTGTCCCTGCAGTTCATTCAGACAGGAACAACTAAGGGTCAGAATTTTTAACTGTGGGATGACAACCCCATCCCTCACTTGATGCCCTGTCTTTCTGCTGGAGGTGGGCTCTACAAGGACCTTCTCCCCTCTGTAGGGCATTTCATTTAAGGTCCCTCCCTTTGAGTCCCCCTCTCTCTCATGATTGCTTTGTTATCCCTCCCAGGTGGGATTGTGGCATTTTCACTTGGGCCCTTTGGCTTGTTGACCTTTTGAGTTCTGTATTTAAATTTCATAAAGTTACAACTGAAAATTACGTAACCCAAAGTCAATACTTACAATCATTTTCAGTCTACTGAGGGCATATATGTTTTCTTAGACTTCAGTATGATAACATTTTAGCATTAAAATGTATTATCACCACAATAAGGATGGGTGCTTCTTGATAGCACTATTTGGACATGTTTTATTTTGATGAGGATATCATGAGTTAAGACCTGATGAAAGTACTTGAAAGTCATTACAAATCAAAACGGTTTTTGAAAGCAGAAATAATTCATGTGAACGTTCACACCTAGCTAAGTTTTGGCAAAGTAATGGATTTCAAATGTTAGAAAGAGATAATGTAGCTAATATATACTTTGTCATTGAAATGCAACAATTATCTTTAGGTAAGAAGCTAATCAAGAGAAACAGCGGGAGCCATCTTGGTTCCAGGACTCCTCCTAAAAGTAGTCTGCACAGGTGAGAGTGTGCACACAGAAGCTGACAGCTTCTGGGACAGGTGGGAGCCACAGAGCTTCTGAGGCAGCACCCTTTTGCTTTTGCCTCAGGAACAGCAAGAGCCATCTTGGTTGAAGGACTGCACAGAAAAGTAGTCTGCACAGGAGAGAGTGTGCACACAGAAGCTAACAGCTTCTGTGAGAGGCCAAAGCAACACACCTTCTGGGAAAATTCCTGTTTTGGGCCTTCATTTTCAGCCAGAAGGGAGGTCCGAATGCCAGATATCTGTGCACCTTCCCTGTAAGAGGAGAGCTTGCCTGCAGAGAGTGCTCTGACCACTGAAACTCAGAGGAGAGATCTAGTCTCCCAGGTCTGCTGATAGAGGGTAACAGAATCACCAGAGAAACAATCTCTAAACAGAGACAAGTTATAACAACTAACTCCAGAGATTACCAGATGGCAAAAGGTAAACATAAGATCTTACTAACAGAAACCAAGACCACTCACCATCATCAGAACCCAGCACTCCCACTTTGCCCAGTCCAAGGCACCCAAACAAAACCGAAAAGCTAGACCCGGATTTAAAAGCATATCTCATGATGATGGTAGAGGACATCAAGAAGGACTTTAATAACTCACTTAAAGAAATACAGGAGAACACTGCTAAACAGGTAGAAGACCTTAAAGAGGAAGCACAAAAATCCCTTAAAGAATTGCAGGAAAACACAACCAAACAGGTGATGGAATTGAAAAAACCATCCAAGACCTAAAAAGGAAACTATACACAATAAAGAAAACCCAAAGTGAGGCAACGATGGAGATAGAAACCCTAGGAAAGAAATCTGGAACCATAGATGCCAGCAGCATCAACAACAGAATACAAGAGATGGAAGAGAAAATCTCAGCTGCAGAAGATTCCATAGAGAACATCAGCACAACAATCAAAGAAAATGGAAAATGCAAAAAGATCCTAACTCAAAACATCCACGAAATCCAGGACACAATGAGAAGACCAAAGCTACAGATAGTAGGAGTAGATGACAATGAAGATTTTCAACTCAAAGGACCGGCAAATATGTCCAACAAAATTATAGAAGAAAACTTCCCAAATCTAAAGAAAGAGATGCCCATGAACATACAAGAAGCCTACAGAACTCCAAATAGACTCGACCAGAAAAGAAATTCCTCCCGACACATAAAAATCAGAACAACAAATGCACTAAATAAAGATAGAATATTAAAAGCAGTAAGGGAGAAAGGTCAAGTAACATATAAAGGAAGGCCTATCAGAATTACACCAGACTTTTCACCAGAGACTATGAAAGCCAGAAGAGCCTGGACAGATGTTATACAGACACTAAGAGAACACAAATGCCAGCCCAGGCTACTATACCCGGCCAAACTCTCAATTACCATAGATGGAGAAACCAAAGTATTCCACGACAAAACCAAGTTCACACAATATCTTTCCACGAATCCAGCCCTTCAAAGGATAATAACAGATAAAAACCAATACAAGGACTGGAACCACAACCTAGAAAAAAACAAGAAGGTAATCATTCAAAGCAACAAAAAGAAGACAGCAATAAGAACAGAATGCCGACTTTAAGAACAAAAATAACAGGAAGCAACAATTTCTTTTCCTTAATATCTCTTAATATCAATGGACTCAACTCCTGAATAAAAAGACATAGACTAACAAACTGGCTACACAAACAAGACCCAACCTTTTGCTGCTTACAGGAAACACATCTCAGAGAAAAAGATAGACATTACCTCAGAATGAAAGGTTGGGAAACAATTCTCCAAGCAAATGGTATGAAGAAACAAGCCTGAGTAGCCATTCTAATATCTAATAAGATTGACTTCCAACCCAAAGTCATCAAAAAAGACAAGGAGGGACACTGCATACTCATCAAAGGTAAAATCCTCCAAGAGGAACTATCAATTCTGAATATCTATGCTCCAAATACAAGGGCAGCCACATTCATTAAAGAAACTTTAATAAAGCTCAAAGCACACATTGAAACTCACACAATAATAATGGGAGACTTCAACACACCAATTTCACCAATGGACAGATAATGGAAACAGAAACTAAACAGGGACACAGTGAAACTAACAGAAGTTATGAAACAAATGGATCTGGCAGATATCTACAGAGCATTTTATCCTAAAACAAAAGGATATACCTTCTTCTCAACACATCATGGTACCTTCTCCAAAACTGACCACATAATTGGTCACAAAACAAGTCTCAACATATAAAAAAATATTAAAATTGTCCCATGCACCCTATCAGATCACCATGGACTAAGGCTGATCTTCAATAACAAAATAAATACTAGAAAGCCAATATTCACATGAAAACTGAACAACACTCTTCTCAATGATACCTCGGTCAAGGAAGGAATAAAGAAAGAAATTGAGGACTTTTTAGAGTTCAATGAAAATGAAGCCACAACATACACAAACCTATGGGACACAAAGAAAGCATTTCTAAGAGGAAAACTCATAGCTCTGCATGCCTCCAAAAAGAAACTAGAGAGAGCACACATTAGCAGCTTGACAACACACCTAAAAGCTCTAGAACAAAAGGAAGCAAATTCACCCAAGAGTAGACAGCAGGAAATAATCAAACTCAGGAGCAAATTAACCAAATGGAAACAAGAACTATTCAAAGACTCAACCAAACGAGGAGCTGGTTCTTTGAGAAAATCAACAAGATAGACAAACCCTTTGCCAGACTCACTAGAGGGCACAGGGAAAGCATCCTAATTAACAAAATCAGAAATGAAAAGGGAGACCTAACAACAGATCCTGAAGAAACCAAAACATCAGATCCTTCTACAAAAGGCTATACTCAACAAAACTGGATAACCTGGATGAAATGGACAAATTTCTAGACAGATACCAGGTACCAAAGTTAAATCAAGATCAGGTTAATGATCTAAACAGTCCTATATCCCCTAAAGAAATAGAAGCAGTCATTAATAGTCTCCCAACCAAAAAAAGGGCCAGGACCAGATGGGTTTAGTGCAGAGTTCTATCAGACATTCAAAGAAGATCTAATCCCAGTTCTTCACAAACTATTCCACAAAATAGAAACAGAAGGTACTCGTCTAAACTCATTCTATGAAGCCACAATTACTGTGATACCTAAACCACAAGAAGACCCAACAAAGATAGAGAACTTCAGACCAATATCCCTTATGAATATTGATGCAAAAATCCTTAATAAAGTTCTTGCTAACCGAATCCAAGAACACATCAAAACAATCATCCAACCTGACCAAGTAGGTTTCATCCCAGGGATGCAAGGATGGTTCAATATACGGAAATCCATCAACATAATCCAATATATAAACAAACTCAAAGACAAAAACCATATGATCATCTCGTTAGATGCTGAGAAAGCATTTGACAAAATCCAACACCCATTCATGATAAAAGTCTTGGAAAGATCAGGAATTCAAGGTCCATACATAAACATGATAAAAGCAATCTACAGCAAACCAGTAGCCAACATCAAGGAAAATGGTGAGAAGCTGGAAGCAATCTCACTAAAATTAGGAAGTAGACAGGCTGTCCAATCTCTCCCTACCTATTCAACATTGTACTTGAAGTCCTAGCCAGAACAATTCAACAACAAAAGGAGATCAAGGGGATACAAATTGGAAAGGAAGAAGTCAAAATAACACTTTTTGCAAATGATATGATAGTATATATAAGTGACACTAAAAATTCCACCAGAGAACTCCTAAGCCTGATAAACAGCCTCAATGAAGTAGCTGGATATAAAATTAACTCAAACAAGTCAATGGCCTTTCTGTACATAAAGGATAAACAGGCTGAGAAAGAAATTAGGGAAACAACATGCTTCTCAATAGTCACAAATATTATAAAATACCTTGGTGTGACTCTACCTTAGGAAGTGAAAGATTTCTATGGCAAGAACTTTGAGTCTCTGAAGAAAGAAATTAAAGAAGATCTCAGAAGATGGGAAGATCTCCCATGCTCATGGATTGGCAGGATCAACATTGTAAAAATGACTATGTTGCCAAAAGCAATCTACAGATTCAATGCAATCCCCATCAAAATTCCAACTCAATTCTTCAAAGAATTAGAAAAAGCAATCTGCAATTTCATCTGGAATAACAAAAAACCTAGGATAGCAAAAACTCTTCTCAAGGATAAAAGAACCTCTGGTGGAATCACCATGCCTGACCTAAAGCTTTACTACAGAGCAATTGTGATAAAAACTGCATTGTACTGGTATAGCAACAGACAAGTAGAACAATGGAACAGAATTGAAGACCCAGAGATGAACCCACACACCTATGGTCATTTGATCTTTGACAAGGGAGCTAAAACCATCCAGTGGAATAAAGACAGCATTATGAACAAATGGTGCTGGCACAACTGGCTGTTATCATGTAGAAGAATGCTAATTGATCCATTCCTATCTCCTTGTACTAAGGTCAAATCTAAGTGGATTAAGGAACTTCACATAAAACCAGAGAAACTGAAACTCATAGAGGAGAAAGTAGGGAAAAGCCTCGAAGATATGGGTACAGGGGAAAAGTTCCTGAATAGAACAGCAATGGATTGTGTAGTAAGATTGAGAATTAATAAATGGGACCTCATAAAGTTGCAAAGCTTCTGCAAGGCAAAAGACACTATCAACAAGACAAAAAGACCACCAACAGATTGGAAAAGAATATTTACTTATCCTAAATCGGATAGGTGACTAATATCTTTATATATAAAGAACTCAAGAATGTGGACTTCATAAAATCAAGTAACTCCATTAAAATTGGGGCTCAGAGCTGAACAAAGAATTCTCACCTGAGGAATACCGAATCGCAGAGATTCATCTGAAAAAAATCTTCAAAATCATTAATTATCAGGGAAATGCAAATCAAAACAACCCTGAGATTCCACCTCACACCAGTCAGAATGGCTAAGATCAAAAATTCAAGTGACAGCAAATGCTGGTGAGGATGTGGAGAAAGAGGAACACTCCTCCATTGTTGGAGCGATTGCAAGCTTGTACAACCACTCTGGAAATCAGTCTGGTGGTTCCTCAGTAAACTGGACATAGTACTACCGGAGGATCCCACAATACCTCTCCTGGGCATATATCCAGAAGAGGTCCCAACTGGTAAGAAGGACACATGCTCCACTATGTTCATAGCAGCCTTATTTATAATAGCCAGAAGCTGGAAAGAACCCAGATGCCCCTCAACAGAGGAATGGATACAGAAAATGTGGTACATCTATAGAATGGAGTACTACTCAGCTATTAAAAAGAATGAATTTTTGAAATTCCTAAGCAAATGGATGGACCTGGAGGGCATCATCCTGAGTGAGGTAACACATTCACAAAGGAACTCACACAGTATGTACTCATTGATAAGTGGATATTAGCCCAGAAACTTAGGATACCCAAGATATAAGATACAATTTGCTAAACGCATGAAACTCAAGAAGAACAAAGACCAAAGTGTGGACACTTTGCCCCTTCTTAGAATTGGGAACAAAACACCCATGGAAGGAGTTACAGAGACAAAGTTTGGAGCTGTGATGAAAGGATGGACCATCTAGAGACTGCCATATCCAGGGATCCATCCCATAATCAGCTTCCAAACGCTGACACCATTGCACACACTAGCAACATTTTGCTGAAAGGACCTAGATAGAACTGTCTCTTGTGAGACCATGCTAGGGCCTAGCAAACACAGAAGTGGATGCTCACAGTCAGCCATTGGATGGATCACAATGCTCCCAATGGAGGAGCTAGAGAAATTACCCAAGGATCTAAATGGATCTTTAACCGTATAGGTGGAACATTATGAACCAAGCAGTACCCCGGAGCTCTTGACTCTAGCTGCATATGTATCAAAAGATGGCCTAGTCGGCCATCACTGGAAAGAGAGGCCCATTGGTCATGCAAACTTTATATGCCTCAGGACAGGGGAATGCCAAGGCCAAAAAGTGGGAGTGGGGAGGGGGAGGTGAGTGGGGGGGAAGGGTATGGGGGACTTTTGGGATAGCATTGGAAATGTAAATGAGGAAAATACCTAATAAAAGTATTAAAAAATATTAAATGAAGAGGTTAATCAAATATCTTGTCTGTGCCTCTGACTTTTAAAATATTGCCTCATGTTTAGAAGGAAGTATAGAAAAACTTAAGAAAGTTATCTTAATGTTTATGTTTTAAAATTTAAACAGTATTAACAAAAACTTTAATTTGTTTCTCTTTGGCCAAGTTGCCAACACTGAGAATACTTCAAACAAATATTTAAGCACTACTTTTTAAAGCTATTATAATATAAAAATATTTATCAACATTAAGCAATCAATTGAAATTAAAAATCCACATATTTTATTAATTTGACCTATTTTTTTAACAGTTGAAATGTATTGAGCTGACAGCCATACAATTTAATGTTTAGATGAAGATATGCTTAATAAAAAATGTTATAAATCTCCAAAGATATTATATGTAGAATAGTTGCTTTATATATATTTTATCATATTAAGTATTGCTATACTGAAATATTATGGTATAAAATATTAACAGCAACCTTTCAGTAGCATTTATTCTTAGAATTATGATTCTAAAATTTGTTTAAATTAAAGCTGATGCAGTTCACCTTCCATTACTATAAAACATGTCAAAAATTAATATATATGTTATATGTATTTATTTATATATAATATGTTACATATATGTGTTAAATCAAGACTAAAATGACAATATGATAACATGAAGTCAGTAAATATTGAAATTTTCATTAAAGACTTGACTCTGTCTATCTTTGTGTCTTTCAAAATAAGTGGATATTAGCCCAGAAACTTAGTATAGCGAGATATAAGGTACAAGATGCAAAACACATGAAACTGAAGAAGAACGAAGACCAAAGTGTGGACACTTTGCTCCTTCTTAGAATTGGAAACAATCACCCATGGAAGGAGTTACAGAGACAAAGTTTGGAGCTGAGACAAAAGGATGGACCATCTAGAGACTGCCATATCCAGGGATCCATCCCATAATTAGCCTCCAAACGATGACACCATTGCATACACTAGCAAGCCTTTGTTGCAAGGACCTGATATAGCTGTCCCTTGTGAGACTAGGCTGGGGCCTAGCAAACACAGAAGTGGATGCTCACAGTCAACTATTGGATGAATCACAGGGCTCCCAATGGAGGAGCTAGAGAAAGTATCCAAGGAGCTAATCGGTGGAACAACATTATGAACTAACCAGTACCCCAGAGCTCTTGACTCTAGCTGCATATGTATCAAAAGATGGCCTAGTCGGCCATCACTGGAAAGAGAGGCCCATTGGTCAGGCAAACTTTATATGCCCCAGTACAGAGGAACGCCAGGGCCAAAGAATGGGAATGGGTGGGTAGGGGAGTGGGGGGGGGGTGTGGGGGACTTTTGGGATAGCATTGGAAATGTAATTGAGGAAAATACGTAATAAAAAAGGAAATAAAGCAAATTTTGTTAAAAAGTTTTAGAGAAAAAATTCAAGTTTTAAAAGAAACTTAGAATATTGAGAAAGTCGTGTATTGATCATATTTAACACAGGAGTTGTATATTATCTAAATTATGTATCTTAGATGTGTGGTAGAAAGATGATAGGACTTAAGCTACTGCAAATAACCATTACCAACAAATTATCATGTTAATAAATATTTTAAAAATATGCAAGCCTTGCTGTGATTGACATTGTGATGAAAATATTGGGATATCCAACTGTGATGTGAGTGATGAAATTAGTTTTTAGTATCAGTCTTCATTCACAGCTGTGGATTGTTTTCAATGACTCCTTATGAGTCAGATGGAGACAATCACACCTCTGTGGCTGATCCTTAAAAGCTTAGGAATGCCCTTGCATTCTTCTTAAACAAACAAACAAATAAAAAAAAGGGGGGGGGGTTGAGAGGAGGATTGAGGCAGCTGGAGAGGTGAAAGTCACCACAAGAAGATGAACACAGTCAACTAGTCTGGGTCTGTCAGGCCTCACAGAGACAACCAACCAAAGAACATAAATGGGGTGGATTTATACCTCCTACATATTTGTATCAGATGTGCAACTTGGTCTTCAATTGGAGTGGGGGCTGTCTCTAACTGTGTTGGCTACTTTTAGATTTCATCACACTGGCTGGGCTGCCTTTTTTGGCCTTATTGGGAGAGTAAGCTTGGCAAGCTCGGGCCAAAGGGGGACTTCCCCTTCTCCTCAGAGAAGGGCAGGCATAGTGTGTGTGTGTGTGTGTGGTGCTGGGGAGTTATGTAAGGGAAGTTCTGGTGAAAGATGAGGGAAAGATATCTGCAATCAGGATATAAAATGAATAAAAAATATTCCAACATCATAGGGGAAAAGCTATATAAAATGTTTCTTTTTTTCATGGCTGTGTTAAGACTTTACCTCTTCATTTGTCTCATGTATGAACCAATTAATGTCTTTTTCTATTTGTGACATAATCTTGAAGTTATGAGAAATGGCAATTTCTAGTTTAAAACACTAATGATTAGAATTTCAATTTCTTTACAAAGTAGTAATTTGACAATTGTCCATGGTTCTAAAATTGGTGATAGTGACTTTTCAAAATTGACCACATAGGTAAATATTCTACACTTTTTCTAGTTATTTTAAACATGATAACTGCAAGAAACGTCAAAAAATTCAATTAAAATGTCTAATTTAAAGGACGAAGGTTGAGAGGAAATGTTTCAATTTGATGAAATTGCTCCACAACATACAATAGATATATAGTGTAAGTTTCGTCTAGAAAATAAGAAAATGTATTGCCAGGGTAAACCCTAATTTCCTGTGTTTCCCCTCCTCCCTCCTTTTATATGAAGGTCCTTAATCCACTTAGATTTGAGCTTTGTACAGGGAGATAAGAATGGATTTTTTTGCATTCTTCTACATGTTGACTGCCAGTTGAACCAGCACCATTTGTTGAAAATGCTGTCTTCCCCCCCCTTCCCACAGGATGATTTTTAGCTCCTTTGTCAAAGGTCAAGTGACCATAGGTGTATGGGTTCATTCTGGGTCTTCAGTTCTATTCCATTGATCTACCTGTCCTCAGTCACATTACAAATACCACTGAATTTTTCTCACTATTGTCCTGCAATACACCTTGAGATCTGGGAATGCTGATTCCCCCAGAAGTTCTTTTATTGTTGAGAATAGTTTTTGCTATCATGGGTTTTTTTTGTTATTCCAGATGAATTTGAGAATTTGAGAATGGGAATAGAAACCAGAACTTGGGCTGCTGGAGAGATTGGTTAATAGGACCTGTTGTTTTTGGAGCAGGAGTGAATTTGCTTTTCAAAACCTGAGATAGTGGCTTGTAGCCATCAGTAACTTCCTTGCACCATCCTTGCACCAGGGAATGCACCATCCTTGTCTGATCTTAGCACTCATCGGGCATATACACGGTACACATGTGCATAAAAGCAGATAAAACAAGTATACAGATAAAATTAAATGAACCTAAAATTCTTTGAGAAAAGTAACTTCCTTTCTTTTGCTCCATGTCTGCGTTCTATAAGCCTGGTCCTTTTTGGTTATTTTTAAGTGTCAAAATAATGACTGTATAACTAATTACTTCATTGATGATGCTATTTTAATAGTTTAAGATTCTCTGTGAATTACAAATAGTCTCCATTCAATCTTAATGATTGCCTAAGTAAAAATAAACTGGAAGATAAAGATCATCTCAAATAAGTAGAAATTCTAGGTAATTCTTAATGTTATCCCTTAGTAGTATGATGATATTCCTCCTTTTAGTGTTATGAGCTTGGCTTATTATTGAAGAAAATCTATTGTCATTGCAGAAGACCACGATGTCATTCTCAGTAGTCACATGTCCATTATGTCCAGCAGTAAGCCTAGTTACATGGGATACAATGCCCTACTCTTGCTTCTTTTGGTACCTGGAATACATGTGGAGTACAGACATACATTCTAACAAATCTTTCACCCACACAAAATATAATAATTTTCAAGGTTCTTACTTTCGGTACTAAAAATGTCTTGATTCCAGTAGGTTGATAGTTTGTAATACCTATTTTTCCATGGAGACTTTGCTTGTAACAAATTATGTTTCACCCTGGCAATACATTTTCTTATTTTCTAGACGAAACTTACACTATATATCATATTGTATGTTGTGGAGCAATTTCATCAAATTGAAACATTTCCTCCTAGAAGGAACGGGAAAGTCATAAAATGTGAAAAGTTACAAAACATGTTACAATGAAGAAACTCCAGAAAGTTGTGAAAGTCCAAAGACCCCACTCTAAGAAATATAAGGAGAGAAATATTGCGAGGAGAGTGGAGAGTAACATAGGTAGTGTTTTCATCAGCTTTAGTCGAAACACCAATAGATACAGCTTTTATGAATTCCCAGCCATGTTGTGGTTCTTACTGCTAACATGCACTTTTATTGAGTTACTCATGCTCCTGCATGTAACCCCTCACTAACGATCCTGTAAGAAACCCCAATTAACTCGTTGAGTTGATTAACTTATTTGCCTGAACTTCTTTCTTTTGCTGATCCCAAATTAGGCTGAATAGACTTTCCTTCATTGCTCTCTCTAACTCTATGGAGAATTGAGTTGCAATTTTGATAGCATTCAATCTATAGATTGCTTTTGGCAAGATGGTCATTTTTACTGTATTAATCCTACCAATCCATAAGCATGGAGATCTTTCTATCTTCTGAGATCTTCAATTTCTTTCTTCAGAGATTTGAAATTCTTCTTAATTCTTATTAATTATCACTTGTTTGATTGGAGTCACACCAGGATAGTTTATATTGTTTGTGACTATTGTGGATGGTGTCCTTTCTTTAATTTCTTAGTCTGTTTATCCTTTGAGTATAGCAAGACTTCTGATTTGAGTTAATTTTATCCAGTCACTTTTCTGAAGTTGTTTATCAGGTTTAGGAGTTCTGTGGTGGAGTTTTTGGGATCATGGAAGTATACTCTTATATCATCTGCAAATAGTGATATTTTGACTTCTTCCTTTCCAATTTGTATCCCTTTGACTTCCTTTTGTTGTCTAATTGTTCCAGCTAGAATTTGAAATACTATATTGAACAGATAGGGAGAGAGATGGCAGCCTTGTCTAGTCCCTAATTTTAGTGGGATTGCTTCAATTTTCTCTTTGTTTAGTTTGATGTTGGCTACTGGTTTGCTGTATATTGCTTTTACTATGTTTAGGTATGGGCTTTGAATTCCTGATTTTTCAAGACTTTTAACATGAAGAGATGTTGAATTTTGTCAAAGGCTTTTTTTTTTCAGCATCTAATGAAATGTTCATGTGGATTTTTTTTTTCTTTGAGTTTGTTTATGTAGTGGATTACATTGATGGATTTCCATATATTGAACCATCGCGGTATCCTTGAGATGAAGCCTACTTGATTGTGGTGAATGATTGTTGTGATGCGTTTTTTGATTCAGTTGGCAAGAATTTTATTGCGTATTTTTGCATCGATATTCATAATGGAAATTGGTCTGAAGTTCTCCTTCTTTGTTGGGTATTTGTGTGGTTTTGGTGTCAGCGCAATCAGTGATATTTTGTAAACATTAAAAATCTTTGATTTACATTGCCTATTTTATTTTTTCAACATGTTTTCTTAAGAAAAACATATAAAAGATCATGGGAAACATCATTTATAATTTTTGTTGTTGTTTTTTTTGAGCCAGGGTTTCTTTGAATAGCCTTGGATGTCCTGGACATCTGTAGACCAGGCTGGCCTGGAACTCAGAAATTTGTTTGCCTCTGCCTCCCAAGTGCTGGGATTAGAGGTGTGTCACCGTGATCGGCCATTATTTATAATATTGATTTTTTTCCATCTTGAAAATTGACTTAATACTAGAATTAATTACAACTTCTGAATAAACCAATAGTATTTTAAATCAATTATATATTATGGCTATTTTACTCATTTTTAAAATTAATATTCTTTTTTTAGGAAAGAATTAACATTTTATTGGCTCCATCTATAACCATAACAGCAAATAATACATAGAGTCTGACTCTCATGTTTAACATGAAAGTGAAAATGGATGTCCAACCCCAACCACAAATGATAGCTGGAACTCTTCTTAATACAATGTTTCCTAAAATATTGTATAAATAATATACAAGTTCAATTGATTACATTTATTAAATTGACTATATTAATTTAATTCATAAAATTAATGATTATTAAGAATATATGAAATTATATAGAAGAATAGATGTATAGTAAATATTTTGAGATTTCATTTTTTGCTCTAAAATTGTTTTGTAATATTCAGTAGATTTAGGTAGAAGGACATAGAGTTGATCATTCTGTCATGTTTATATGTAGACATCATTATTTTCAAATATAATAAATTCTTAGATTTATTTGGTGAGAGAACCTTTCAAATAGGACCAGAGTTTACTTCATTGAAAGTGTAAAACAAATCATGAGTATTTCTCCTTCCTTTTCATAATACAAAACATTTTTGTCTAAAAAAATGAATAGTTTTCAGTTTTATTTATTTATTTTTATAAAACAGTAGTATATCTACTAGGAATCATAGAAAAGGAAGAAGTCAAAGTATTGCTATATCCTGATACGATCACATACATAAATGACCACAAAAATTCCACCAGGGATATTTTACAGCTTATAAACACTTTCAGTAAAATGACTGGATACAACTTAACTCAAAGCAATTACTAGCCCTCCTCTTTACAATTGATAAACGAGCTAAGAAAGAAGTTAAGGAGACAGTACCCTTCATAGTAGCACAAATAGTATAAAATGTCTTGGTGTAACTTGAACCTGGTCAGTGAATGATGTATAGAAGATCGTCAGTCATTAGAGAAAGAAATTGAGAAAGATATCAGAAGATGGAAAGGTCTTCCATGCTCATGGGTAGGTAGGATTAACATAGTGAAAATGATCATCTTACCAAAAGGAATTTACATATTCACTCCAGCTCCTATCAAAATTCCAACACAATTCTTTACAGACTTAAACAGAGCAATTGTCAACTTCATATGAAAAAAAAAAACAAAAACAAAAACAATCCCAGCATATCTAAAACTATACTGTACGATAACAGAACCTCTGGAGGTGTTACCATCTCTGACTTCAAGCTGCACTACAGAGTGATAGTAATAAACTAACACTTAATAACACTAATAAATAACTAATAATAACACTCATAAAATAACTATCTCTCCTATGGAAAGGAGAAATCCTCCTGTGATAAGGAACACACCAGAATGACTATCAGCAATCATACCTGCTGTATTGCATAGATTATAAGAGAAGGATTTACCAATAGACATACACCACCATAATGAAATCAAATTGCTTGCGTTAAGGTGGATTTTTAGGTTAATGCTTCTTTAAAAAATTAGAGGGGGCATTATCTGATGAAAAAATAATCAGTGCTTTATCTTGCTAAATTAAAATTTGAAAGGTTTCCACACCTTCCAAACAGCTAAACCTCTCAAGACTGGGACTGGGAAAGAGCTAAACAGAACCCATAATCAAGAAGATTATATGGTGGGAAAGATACTTGAGCTTTGTCTTTCTAAGTGCTCTTACAAATCCACACTTGAAAAAAATCATGAATTTTAGTGGAGAGGGAAATCATACCAATTGTGAAGCAGTGATATTTGGCCTCAGAAGAGTGCAAGTAGTCCCTGATTATAAGGTTACCATTTTATTTAGGCAACATGCTGCGTGCAACTTGCACTTTCAACTGTCATCTAAATAGTATCCAGCTCTGGCTTAACGTGTACTCAGCCAATTGAAAACCTTAGGGGACCAAATGTAACACTCTTTCAAGAGTAAAGAGAGTGTATAATCTTTCCCCAGCTCTATTCTAACTGGCAGACACAAATGCTTGCTTTTCAAGCCATTCAAATTAATTTTTTAAGTCAAAAGAAAAAAATCATGACAAACTGGCTTGCCCTTGAAGAGGGATTTCTGCCTTTACCCTGTAGTCATTTTAACGTCTTCAAAATAGAAGAGAAGAATAAAAACACATATTTTTCTTATGACAGTACATTATCTCTGTGGACTAGCATTACCTACAAACAATCATTTTATTTTTAACGCCTATTCATTTAAGAATATGAGGTATATACTCTGAAACAGAAAACTGTCACATATATTCACTCCATCTTTCTTTTTTCTCTGCATCCTTTGCTTTCATTTCTTTGGATTTTCCTCGTATAATTTATTATGTTAATAATGCCCCTGTAATAAAATTGTACAAACATCCTACAAGACAAAATAAAAAAAATAAGATATTACATGGTGGTGTTGATGCTCACATTTCATATATTGAAATCTTGTTGTAATCATTAAGTATTCTCTGTCACCATGTGTTTCCTTTGATTACAGTTTAGCATCAATTTTTAATAAAATGACAATTTTACTGAGAACAAAAGTGCATTGAATACACAAAATTGAATATTATGATTAAATTAAATTTATACAATCTTCAGCAATATATTACATTTTTTAGAGTTGTATAATTTCATAAACATATGTATATGTGCACAATTCATGGGCACATATACATCTTGTCTATATAATTTCAGGTAGATTTAAAAACTAAGGGTTATTTTTTTGTAAATATGTCTAACCTATTTCTCATATAAATTAGTACTATAGACATATTATTAATGTAAATTTCAACTTTCTAAAACTCAATTCATTTTCTTCTTATATCCCTATGAAGTTAGGACGCTTTCACCTTATTTAATTATACCATGGTGTACAATGGACTTTTATGTTTCACTCCATTAACTAATTCACCTTGGGCTATTTATTTGGCTGTATTTTCTGTAAGCACTTATTTCTAAATAATTTAGAAAACAATATTATCTTATTGAAATTCAATTTTATAACATTCCATGTGTATTAGACTCTCATCTTACACCATACACACACACACATACACACACACACACACACACACACACACACACACACACACATCAAACTAATAAAATGTTATTAGAAAACAAACTACATAAACTATCTATGATATAAAATATCCAAATTTGTCGCTGGAGAGATGGCTCAGTAGTTAATAGCATTTACTGCTTTTCTAGATGTCCTGAGTTCAATTCCCAGCAAGCGGATGTTGTCTCACAGCCATCTGTAATGGGATCCAATGTTCTATTCTCATATGTCTGATGAGAGTGTTAGTATACTCACATACATAAAATAAATAAATAAAACTTTAAAAAATGACCTGAACTTAATAAAGTAGAATGTCATATACACATCATAAGGAGACCAATAATCATGTACGCAATGAAATTCTTCTTTGAACTAGACATATGTCTGAGAAAATAATTCAATCTTTCTCAATATCAGTCTTTACTTTAGTTAGAATTATTTTGTTCTCACTAGGTTTCTCTTTTAGTCTACTTCTTTTGTTCAGTATATCGGGACTATTCTATGCTTTGAGCTCTTGCCTTCGGATGTTTTTTTTTTTTTTTTTTTAGTAAATCTTGATACTTTATAGACTCATGATTCAGATTTGACAGTTCATTTTTTTATAATATGGATGGTCCATATTATATGAGAGAATAAAACAGAATATAATGGCAACTAATTGAAGAAGACTACATTGTTTAGATGTACTGGACAAGACCTCATAGGGAAATAGAATTGTGGCAATATGAGGTGGCGTTACATGAGTCGAAGCCTGAGACAGTGTGAGAAAACTACTGACTATAAACTATAGAAAGGTGAGGTAGGAGGAAAAAGAACTCTCTGAAGAGAACAACCAATTCTATCCAAGATGCACAATATTGTTAACTCCAACACTGGCAGGGTGGACGTAGGAACGTTGTAGTATTTATATCTGAATTGATCATAATAAAGAATAGGTTACTTCCTAGATTCCTAATTTATGTGCATTTTAATGCACACATGCTAAGATAATGTTTAAAGGATCTGTACACTGTTTCTGATAACAATTTTATATGTAGACTTATATAGTGTCTGTACTTGTCTGTACTGTCCGTCTTTCGTCTGTTTCTCTCACTGTCTCTCTGTTATCTCTCTAACCTCATTCTTGTGTGTGTGTGTGTGTGTGTGTGTGTGTGTGTGTGTGAGAGAGAGAGAGAGAGAGAGAGAGAGAAAGAGAGAGAGAGAGAGTTCTACATTGTACTTAAAGGCAGAATGCTACTTAGTTTTTGACTGTGTTTAATGTAAATGAGTCAGTGAAAAATAAGAGTTCTGCATTTACCCTTTTGAAAGTAGGATGTTTGTTAGCACAAAGCATATAATGACTAATGATAAAGAATAAAATATTGTAATATTCAGTACTAAAGCATTATGTAGATTTTCATATTATTTATCCTTCCATTTTCTGTAGGCTTTGTACAGAGCACTTGTTACTTTAATTTTCTTACTCACAAAGCTTTTTCAATTTTATGTATTCTTTTTTCATTTTTGTATATTAAATTTTGTCCTACTGTATAGTAATATTGGGCAGTGGCATCATTCTGTGAGTCACACTTCGTATGTTTGTTCTCTCACAAAATACACAGACCATCTGCTCGTGGCTCAATAGTCAACTTGCATCACATCTGTTTTACTTGTTTGTTGACATATATCAGCATTTGAGATGTGGTGAAATCTGCAAACTCATCACTCAGCAGATCCGGGAAGAACATCTTATCATTCCTCAGCTGATTTCAGAGATTTACAGCTCTGCCTCACATGCTCATGCGTATCATAGAAAGAGTGAACAGTTACCTTACTTTTAATGTCCTGGGTATTCTTATTTAATTCATATGCATTATCATGTTATCTTTATTTTTTTATAAAAAAACAACTTTAAACGTAAATCCTGTTGGCTTGAACAATATAAATAAAAGGAAATTTTAAAAAGCAGCAAGAGTCATTAGAACATTTGAAATTTAATATTCTCTTTAAAATATTTGGCATTGTTTATATATATATATATATATATATATATATATATATATATATATATATATGTAAATACACACACACATACATACATACATACTTACATATATGTGCGGCAGGCCTAAGTGCATCCTCTCCCACTGAAGCCCTGCCAAGCAGTCAATTTAGAGGAAGGGGATCCAAAGGGGCAGGGAACTGAGTCAGACACAACCAGTACTCCAGTTGATAGGAGGCCCAAACAAAGACCAAGCTGCAAATCTGCTATGAATGTATAGGGGACCTAAGTCCAACCCCTGCATGCTCTTTGGTTGGTGGTTCAGTCTCTGTGAGCACCCATGAGCACAGGTTAGTTAACTATGTAGGTCTTCTTGTGGCATCCTTGAACACTTTAGCCTGCTCAATTTTATTGTGCATTCTTCCACAAGACACCCCTAGCACCACCTGATGTTTAGCTGTGGGTCACTCCATGTTGTAGTTAGCTGCTGGGTGAAGCCTTTCAGTAGACACTTATATTAGGCTTTTTTTTTTCTGCAAGCATATAAAAGTATCATTAATGGTTTTGGATTTGCTTTCTTACATAGACTATGACTCAAATTGGGCCAGTCATTGGTTGGCTGTTCCCTCAATCTCTGATCCATCTATATCCCTGCACATCACCCCACCCACAAAACCTTCAATCCAATTTTTGTCCTGCATACAAAATGTGCAGGTATACAGATGCAGAAGAGATAAACTAGTCTATATACTCTCTAAATTTTTTTTCCCAGAGTTTAACCCAACACTCACAAATTCTCATAGGCATTACATTAAGGCTTATCTCCTAGGTGACTCATTATTCTGTCCTCTTGACAATATTTAACATTGCAAAACCACTCCTTGTGAACTTCATACATACTCAAACACATCTCTTTTAAGCCATATTATTCTGCTTGTGACTATAGGTTTATAAATATCTCATAATATCCTAATTGTATTCACCTCTATCTTCATGGAAGCAGGGTCACTTGAACATGGATCAGATACTTAGGGCTTAGGCCATGTACTATGATAAAATATTCCTGGAAAGGCAAACCACAGAAACTCTGTGATTTGTAAATCCTATGCATCTTTCACTGGTCTAGACAGTTGAGTCTCACAGTCTACACAACCTAAATAAGGACACCACCAATATACATACTAGTACAAAAAGGGAATAGGGTCCCAACCTTAAACAAAGAAGTACAGGCAAGAAAAGAATGTGGAGGATAGGATAAATAGTTCTCCCAATGGAAGAAGCTTCAAATTGAGTATCCAGTGTCAAGTTGTCACCCTGAAATCATATGTGGGACCTTGAAAGGCAGCCTGTTTCCTGGTTGAGCTAGGTTGAAACCCTGGAGACCCAGCAAGTATTCCTGCAACGGAGTGAAGACCCATTTGCCATGCTCCCAAACACTAGGCACCTGGCACAAGGCCCCAGCTCCATAATTCTGTGGAATCAGTCAGTCAAGCAGGGCAATGCCCCATGCCCCTGGTATTCTGTCTGGACCCCAACTCCACTGTTGCCTGGCAACACCCAGGTAGGCCCGGCCCACTATAAATGGGGCTGTTTTCCCTCTCCTCTTTCTCTTGCTCTTACTCTCTTATTCCTGCTTCCCACTTGCTTCTTCCTTGCCCTCTTGCTACCCCTCTCCCCACATTCCCTTCTCCCTCTCTTGACATGGCCATGACCAGCCTCTACTTCCCTATTGTCTCCCTCTCTCTTCCTTTTTATAATAAATGCCTTAAAACCATGAACTGTCTCTTCTCATCTGGATCCACTATGCTAGAGCAATGGAGCAGGTCTTCCTCTAAAGAGCTGTGCATCTAACCACCCGCAGAAGGCCTCTCTGCATGCCCAGGCATGGTGTCCACCAACCCAAGCCACCCACTAAGCAAGCCAAGGACTCTCCTCCCCACAGGACCCAGACAGAGTTCTCTCCTTTTGCCCTATTCCCATCTCAGAGCCCACTTGTGGCTCCATTCTCAGCTCCTCTGTAGCATCCAGCAGAATCTGGGGTGTTTGAGAGCCTGAGGACCTGTCAGTCCTGACGTTTGTGCAGGCGGAACTGCCAAGCCAATTCTGGCAGTCCACAGAAACCTCAAACTGCCCTTCCTCACCCCTGGAGTGGTGTCCTGCGAATTCTCACAGCCCGACACCTGTGGCTGCGTGGGGTGCACTCAGTTAAATTTCCTGTGTCCGGCTTGGCTCAGTGGTCCAAGCACTGGGCCAGATGCAGGACCCCATTTTTAACCCACAATCATATACAAGGAAGTAATATATAGATAGAGCAGATTGCATACAGACTATGAAAGTGAGAAAGAAACAGGAGGGTATACATGGGAATAATGTACTATAAATTATACTACAGAAAGGAGGGAAATCATGTGATCATATTTTAATTTAAAAGTAACGCTCATATACATAATATATTATGTGATATTATATATATTAAATATATTATATAACATATAAATATAAATTAAATATATATTCTGTATATAAGTAAGGAAAAAAGCTTAAAAGAAACAAACAAAATTCTACTCCCTGAAGACCTGAAAATATAGAATTTATACCCACTCTTCAGGAAAAAAGACTCCACACCAAATTAGAGAGAAAATCACTGAATACTAATTGGAGAAGAATTAATGACACCAGGCCCCATATTCATAGCCATGTGATCTATTATAAGAAGGACCCTGACACTGAGTTAGTACTCAACTGTTAGCATTCTGAAATTGTTAGCTATCTGCCTTTCACCTAGTGTCATTTAAGTAAAGATTCCTTGTCATGGATCACTCTTGTACACAGAAAGGATTATCCACATCTCACGTCCATGCTTCTTGTCTTATATTATTTACATAGAGTTCATGATATTTCTGAGCAGAAGTTTCCAAAAAATTAAAGGTAGGAGTCAGTTCAGTGAGATGCAAAGAATTTGCGTCATAATTGTGTCATAGCTATAGTAGATTTACTAAAAGCAAAGACTGTCCTGAGGGATATAGCCTAGGACAGTTAGTTTCCAATACCAAAATGAGAACAGAAAGTCCCAACCAGCCTTATATTAACGTAATAGTAAACCAGAGTTTTTTCCAGTAATTTATTTATTCACTTTATATCCTGATCACATCACCCCCCCCACACACACACACACACATTCTTTCAGTTCTCTCTTCACACAGTCCCTCCCCATAGCTGCCCTCCCCTTCTCCTCTGAGAATGGGGACTAGCTCACTCTGGCACTTAATGTCATTGCAGACTTAGCTCTACCTACCCTCTGAAGCCAGACAGATCAGCCCAGTTAGCGAAATAGTATCCACAAGCAGGCAACAGAATCAGGTACAGCCCTGCTTCAACTCTTGGGGTGCCCAACTAGAGACAAAGATGCACATTTGCCACACATGTGCAAGAGTCCTAAGTCCTGCATCTATATGTTCTTTATTTAATGGTTCAATCTTTGGAAGCCCACAAGAGTTCAGGTTAGCTGACTCTGTCGGTCTTCCTGTGTTATACTAGTGTCTCTCATTTATGCTTTTTTCTTTATTATCATACATTTTCTTCTGCTAAAGCTGACAAAGTAAAGAGAGATCAACCATGCATGCCTTCCATTGACTTTCCATTCGTTTTTAACTAACTATTAAGGGGAAGAAAATGTTATTATAACGTGCATATATTCAGATATATGTAAGGTATTATAGGGCAATAGGCCATTCCAGGAAACTTGGTAATGTTTTGTGTGTTTGGAAGCCTGGAACCCTCATACCAGAGGCGCTTCCCTGCTCTCCACCAGGCTCCTGTCACGTGACCACGGCAACCTATGGAGAGGATCATGGCAGTCACATAGGGGCAGTGTCCCAAGCCCCTCCACATGCAAATGAGGCATCCCTAACATCTCAGACCTGGCCAATAAAAGGAATCTTCTGTCAAACCCATACTCACACCAAAATGAATATAAGATCTTATCCACAAGTAATAAACGTGTAAGAATTCTCCATCACAGATCATTTGAGAACTTCTGTCACATAAGCGCTTTAACACTTCTGGGGAAGAGAGAGGCTGTTTCCCAAAGCTTTTGCCACTGGAAGCTTCCAGGGCCCACATAGGTAACTTCCTGCCAGATGGCTCTGATCTAGCCACTGCACCTAAACTGCTAGCAGAGCCCACACTGGCTTGTGTATCCTACAGCAGGTTCGTGCCTAATTAACCTCTACGGGACTCCTATCTCCTTGGGACATTGAAACTCTTTGACTACTACCACTGGTCAAGAGCCCCCGTAGGTCTCCATGAACAGTATGTAGCATATAGACTGGGAAGGTATTGTGTTAGATTTTTTAAATAATTCCTCTGGCCACAAAGCACATTCCTCTGTGAACTACAAAATACACAGTATGTTACCTCTTTGAATTTTGAACCACAAAATATACAGTATGATTACAGTAAAATTATGACAATGTTTTAATTATATTCTTTCCCTAGAATAACACTAATTATAAAATAAAAACTCAATGTAATAAGACACAAGTCACAAAAGTCTAAAAATAAACAAAACAAAATAAACAAACAAACAAAAAACAGGTCTGTTACATTTTAACAGCATTTTCTCCATGATAACACTATTAAGTAAGTTCATTTTCAGCTTGTTCCAGACACTTGGTGGGCATATAAGGATCCGATCCAAGCTGTGTGACACATCATATAACTATGGCTGGTAATATGATTCTGTGCTTGTTAAGGAACTTCTCTTCTCTGGGTATGAAAACCCAAGGAAAAGAAGACATTTAAATGAATATGAGATTAAGATGATATTTGCTAGAGTTATTGAAAATTTCACATCTACTTAGATATTCATAACTATTTTATCCTACATGGGCAAGAGGAGCATGGATGTTGAATTGCAAGGTATAGCATCAGCACTGTGTTGTTGACATATATTAGGCATACGATATATTTTTCTTACTATAGCTCAGATTCTGCCTGGCTCTGTTGGAGTCAACATTTTGCATTCTAATATAAATGATTTACTTGAATGTGTACCTGAGTTGATATTAGCAACATCTATAATGAATGAAATATAAAATTATCACAGATTCAAGAAACAGGGAAAAGCAGATAGGATAGGTTAATTTACATAATGCCTCTTAAGGCTTTGATACAACTGTAAGATTTTCTGTGGTTCTCTGATTATTTAGATTTTTCTTTCATAATAATTCTCTTGTACTTAATCCTTAGGTACTTGCCCTTATTTTGTGCATCATACTTCAAATATTGTTCAAGTAATCAAAATCCTGTTTATCTACTTCAATATTCATTGGTTGCCAAATATGACTGCCTGCTTATTTTCTTAAATATATTCTTTCATAGTTTGGGCATCATTTGCTAATTTTTTTATTATCCTTTTTTTTAAAAGAAAAATAGAATATACAACCATCTGTTTTGAATTCACATCTGGAATTTTTGTTTTGGTGCTATTTTTAAGGATTTATTTGAATTTAAATTTGTGTGTGTGTGTGAGCCTTTTTGTGTTGTTAGGTCCACATAAGTGAAGAAGTCTGCAGAGGCCAGAAGACAATTGATGCTGTGGAGCTGGAGATGCAGGTTCTTAGGTTTGATTGACTTGCTGTGAGTTTTTGGGATTCTAATCCTAGTCCTACAGAAGAACAGTAGGTTCTCTTAACCTCAGAGCCATCTTGCCAACTTCTGGAGAACTTCATCTAAACAAGTGTCTGTTTTCTGTGTGGTCTTAGTAAGGTCTGTGCCAATCTATTGAAGTAGAATTTTTTCTTTGCTTCGATACTGTTTCCATCCGTTTTGTTTGACAGTTAATGGCTTTCAATCGAAGTCGTATGATATGTGTCAGAAGGCATAGAGGAATTGGTGTGAAGACAGAATATTAATTTTTAAAAAGACATATTAACTGATATGACTGGAAGTGTTTCTATTGAGTGGCCACATTACAGATATGTGAAATTTTTGTCAAATATGCTGACATTTTAAATAATTTTCAGTTATTTTAGCAGTTGTATCATCAACCACCAAGTCTTCATTCATGTAATGTTTAAATTTTAAATGTAAAATCTCATTAAGTACAGTTAAAATTTTTAACTTCAGATTTTAACATGCCATTTGTTACATTGGGGACTTGAAGCTGTGTTTTCTAATTTATTTATTTATTTATTTATTTATTATTTGTATTTTATAGAATGAAAAGCAAAAAAAGAACAGCATTGGATAATATTTCTCTACAACTTTGTCAGTAATTTGAATTGTTAGTAGTTACTTCACAAAGTCTGCAAAGTGCTGTTTAGAAATTTTTAGGTGAAATATGTACAGAAGAAGCTTGCTTGTGTTCCAGATGCTTGAAGCACGGGGTGTTGCAGGAGTCCCCTGAAGCAGCCACATGCTGATGCTGTAACTGTATTAGAGAATGAACAAAACACCTTTTAGTAATATGGGTCAAAAAAGAGGAATTTACTCCTATGATTGTTTTACTAAGGGGATTCTATAAAAACATAAAAATGTTAAACATTTATTTAATAGCATATAAGTGGGAATTAACATTTCAGACTAAAACCATTTACAGAGATTGTTGAACATCTTGAGAAAGAAATTAATTCATTAAAGTATGTTTTGTTATTAAAGAATAAACAGTTTTTACTGCCTGTATCAAAGCCATTGAGTACTGATAACATTCATGTTACTATTTTTTCAAAATCCTTTTCAAGGATAACAGACTGAGTTTGTTTTTATAGGAGTGGAAAGAGAGAAAAAGCAATATGTCATCTTATCATAGCACCAAAGATCAGTACTAAACAATTTGACACTTCAAAGTAAAAAAAAAAAAAAAGTTCTTATTATTTCAGAATTAGCAGACAAAGCCTTCAGAAGAATTGTAGGTGACAATTTGAAAAGAATCAACAGAAGATTCTTAAGATGAAGGCTATAATACTAATTTAACAAGAGCTGTTTCAGAAGAGCAAAAGTGCTTGACTACTAAGCAGAGAAATTGGAATTATTTAAGGGGAGAGAAAATTACCAAAGAGGACAGATGACCTTTCAGGATTTTACAATCAAAACTTTAGTAGCAGACATATTTTTACAAGGTCAGATAAGGTTTGTGAGTGCTTTTACGTGTGAGAAGAAGTGTTCAGGACAAGTATCCCAAGCTTGATGTCTCTTTACAGTGGGAACCTTTTCCATGTCTAACTAGTTTTCAGGACGTTTGCCCACTATTTTCAGTTTATGGTCTGGGGAGCCTTTTTAAGTTTTATGCTTTCAAAGTAGAATGGGCTCAAATAAATGCCTCTATTAATAGAATCACACATTGTTATTTACATTCTTGCCTTCTGATTCTTTTATACATGAGATTCTCATTTTAAAGCGTATTAATCAGCATTGTAATTGTTAGTAATAACAAGATCACTTCATTGTTTGTAACTTTTAGGTTATCAATTAGTCTGGTTTATTTTTCAAACACTGCAATCGTGTGTAATGTCAACTTGATTTTAATCTATTCAGGGTCTTATTTTGTGAATTGGAAGGATCTGAAAGCCATTGAAGAACAAGGCAGAAAGTTTTCTGACTTGTTTGTTGCTTTAACAGAGAAGAAGAAGAAAAGCAATTATTATGAAAAAAAAGATTTATTTTGCAAAGTCTTGAAGAAGTGCCAAATAACAAGAGAATTCCAAAAGGAAAATGAAAATGTTGTAACTCAAAAAGACTCATAATTCCTACAATTCCCTGAATCATTTCCTCTAGCTAAATGATTTATGGAAACTTAATAACAATCTTATTCCTAGTAGAAGAGTGGAAGTAAATGTTAAGGAAATTCTCAAAGTGTTTTCCAGTATAAGTAAAATGATTCATGTGTTGATTGTTCCATGATGGCTAAACAAACACAAGCAAGGACATTGTATACAAAAGAAATTGCAATTTTCACTAAGCCAGCAACTGGACCTGGTTAGAATTCATCGCCGAATAATCAGTGCGGTATTTTCAGCCAAATGCACATCCCACGAACACCACTATGAGATGGAATACTTTAAGAGAAAATGTCATATATAAGAACACATTTTACCGACTTTTCACTTACCATGTATTCATAACTATGAAATATCCATTATAAAACACGTATTGCTAAGAAAAAATATAAATTGTTGTAAAAAATATTTCTCTTTCGAACACTTTCTGTAGCGTTGAAAATGAGCTCTAGATTTTTTTTTTCTATTTTTTAGTATGTTTAGTTTAACTATGCATGTTAGGGGGAATGTTTGTATCTTTATCTGTCATTGTATAGGGTTGAATACTCCTACCGGTATTCAGATGGATTCAGTAACTTAGAATATCATTTCTGATTTTTTCTGCCCAAGAACTACTTTTTTTATTCCGTTTTTAAGCTATGAAGTGAAACCTCTTTTCTCTTTCCCATTTAGTGTTGCCTGCCTTTTTTCACCCCTGGTCTGGGGGTCAAAGGCTAAGTTATCAACAGGGTTAACTGAGGAGGGCCAATTGTGGTGTCAGCAATTGGGGTTGGTGCTAATAGCAGGGACAAGCCAGCACTGGTATAGCTGATGGGGAGTGTCCAGTTCAGATGGTAACTGATGGAGGGGTGCTACTTTAGCTACCAGTGACTAGAGGAGAGAAAGTGGGGGAAAGATCACAAATTCACACACACACACATAGACACACATAGACACACACACACACAAAGTGGATGAAACAAAGCAAACTCTAATGTCATCACACATATTTATATGTACATACATACATACATATAAACAGACAGACAAACAGATAATATTGGGTGAATGGAACAAAGCTCCATCCAGCAAGTTCCGACCATTTCTCACATATACATATTTACATAAATACACATATACACATAATACACATTTGGCAGATGGAGCAAACTCCAATGAGGTGATTCTAACAAATATATTTTTTTCTGTTACCCCTTCTATACACTCTGAGAAAAAGTTTTCTATCTAAGAAGAAAATTTCCTCTTAACCACATTACATGTTCTCTAAAAACAATCACCACAAAAATATACACTTCAGAAACAGATTAAAATCATCATCCAAAAGGAAATTACAACAGGATTGTTATGTTGCAATTTACACCTAACTAAATATCTTTCATCTGTCCTCCTCTCCACAGAATCACGTAACCCCAAAGTAATGATGTTTTTGTCATTGATTAACAACGTTTAAACAAGCCAAGTCTACAGTTGTAAGTTTCTTCTGACCCCTAGGTGACTACGATTTATATTACTAAGAAACAGTTCATCTATTTATGTCTTGTTTTTGAAGTCTTGATCAGCTAAATTCGGTAATCATCTGTTGTCTGTTCTTATTCACTCTTTATTCATAACCCTGTCTTTTCATGGGGCACACTGAAGCTTATGGCCACATCCCTAGATCACAAGATTCAAGAACTCAAGCTTAACTTAGAATGACTGTTTTCTTTGATCATTAACTTGTCTCAAGCCTATTTTTTTTCCTACTACAATTACATGCTTGAAACTCATGTAAGCTCAGTATACTTCTATTCTCACATTTGCACTGCTTGGTATTCTATAAGGAACAAATCCAGTCTATTCTTAATCCTAATTTTAAACTTCCTACAATTACCCTAACTTCCCAAAATTATTTAAATCTAATTTTTTTAAAATTACTTAAATCAAATCAGGAATCCCATAATTCACCTAAACAGCTTTATTTCAAGAATGTTGATTTTCTTGTTGCTCTGCAGGAAAGCTTTTCAAGATTGGGTTATCTCCAGGAAAGTAATAACTCCTAGCTATAGGTAGTGAGGGTCTCCCAATGCCCAATCACATCAAGAAAGATACGTGAGGAATATAGCATGTATGAGGAATATGACAAACATGAGAAGGCACATATGTAGTAAGAGGCAAGTCTGGATTGAAGTCCCTTGGGTTGTGCCTCTCCAGGGTACACCCATTGCAGCCAATCAAAAATGGGGACCATCCTTACCAGAAGCTCACTAGCCAACTGCTACTCTTCTACATTTCTGTCATCTGGAAAAAGTAAGCGCTGAATGTATGGTTGATATAGGGATTATATTCCTGCTCTGTTGTCTTTGAATAGAATTTTGAGAACTCAACTGAAAGTTTTTCTAAAAGATATCAGGATCCAGCAAGAACATCTGATTCCCTCCCATCCCCTCCCCCCACCCCTCCCTTCCCTCCCCTCACCCTTCCCCTTCCCCTCTCCCCTTCTCTCCCCTCCCCTCTCCCCTCTCCTCCCCTACCCCTCTTTCTTTTTCTTCCCTTTCCTTCTCTTCTTTCCTTTTCCCTTTCATTTTCGTTTTTTTTTCTTTTATTAAAAAACAAAGACTTTACTCAGACTCAAGGTATTTTGAAAGCACCTCCCAAAGTCTGTGTATTTGACACAATGTGATTAAGTTCACTCCCCTGCTGACAAAATTAAAAGTAGTTTACTAAGCAGCAAATTATCTGACTTTTATAGCATATTTTACCTAAAAATAAAGAACTGACATAGTGTCAGCTTCTTTCGAAGAAATATATATATAGACACTTCAAGGAGAAGCGTCAATGTTGCAGCCCCTTCTTCCATAAAATCCTGCCGAAACAGTTAACTGAGAATTCTTTTTTTAAAAAGCAAGAAAAGTGAGATTTTCTCAGTCCTGTATTAATATGTACAACTTTTTTTGCAGCTGACTTTATTATTCAGTGTTGACATTTTAAGCGTGGGAACCCAGTGATGTTTTGTTAGAATTCATTTTAGCATGACTTGGCCTTTGCTTTCTGTGATATGCTGTCAGTGGGTACAAACACACCTACAGAATTTCTGACTGTAAAGACACAGAAGAAAAAATGCATTTTTGAATTACTGTAAAAGAATTTAAAAATATTTCTGGGCCAACAGAGCCTTGCCCAACACCCGCAAGGGCCCACACGGGACCCCCCACGGGATCCTAAGACCTCTGGTGAGTGGAACACAGCACCTGCCCCAATCCAATCGCATGGAACCTGAGACTGTGGTACATAGGGAAGCAGGCTACCCGGGCCTGATCTGGGGCACAAGTCCCTTCCGCTCGACTGGAGCCCCGGACTACCTTGCCAGCAGAGTCTTGCCCAACACCCGCAAGGGCCCACACGGGACCCCCCACGGGATCCTAAGACCTCTGGTGAGTGGAACACAGCGCCTGCCCCAATCCAATCGCATGGAACCTGAGACTGCGGTACATAGGGAAGCAGGCTACCCGGGCCTGATCTGGGGCACAAGTCCCTTCTGCTCGACTGGAGCCCTGGGCTACCTTGCCAGCAGAGTCTTGCCCAACACCCGCAAGGGCCCACACGGGACTCCCCACGGGATCCTAAGACCTCTGGTGAGTGGAACACAGCGCCTGCCCCAATCCAATCGCAGGGAACCTGAGACTGCGGTACATAGGGAAGTAGGCTACCCAGGCCTGATCTGGGGCACAAGTCCCTTCTGCTCGACTCGAGCACCGGGCTACCTTGCCAGCTGAGTCTTGCCCAACACCCGCAAGGGCCCACATGGGACTCCCCACGGGATCCTAAGACCTCTGGTGAGTGGAACACAGCGCCTGCCCCAATCCAATCTCGCGGAACCTGAGACTGCCGTACATAGGGAAGCAGGCTACCCGGGCTTGATCTGGGGCACAAACCCCTTCCGCTCCACTCGAGCCCCGGGCTATCTTGCCAGCGGAGTCGCCTGACACCCGCAAGGGCCCACACAGGATTCCACACGTGATCCTAAGACCTCTAGTGAGTGGAACACAACTTCTGCCAGGAGTCTGGTTCGAACACCAGATATCTGGGTACCTGCCCTGCAAGAAGAGAGCTTGCCTGCAGAGAATACTCTGCCCACTGAAACTAAGGAGAGTGCTACCCTCCAGGTCTGCTTATAGAGGCTAACAGAGTCACCTGAAGAACAAGCTCTTAACAGTGACAACTAAAACAGCTAGCTTCAGAGATTACCAGATGGCGAAAGGCAAACGTAAGAATCCTACTAACAGAAATCAAGACCACTCACCATCATCAGAACTCAGCACTCCCACCCCACCTAGTCCTGGGCACCCCAACACAACTGAAAATCTAGACCCAGATTTAAAAACATTTCTCATGATGATGATAGAGGACATCAAGAAGGACTTTCATAAGTCACTTAAAGAATTACAGGAGAGCACTGCTAAAGAGTTACAGGCCCTTAAAGAAAAGCAGGAAAACACAGCCAAACAGGTAGAAATCATTAAAGAAAAACAGGAAAACACATCCAAACAGGTGATGGAAATGAACAAAACCATACTAGAACTAAAAGGGGAAGTAGACACAATAAAGAAAATCCAAAGCGAGGCAACGCTGGAGATAGAAACCCTAGGAAAGAGATCTGGAAACATAGATGCGAGCATCAGCAACAGAATACAATAAATGGAAGAGAGAATCTCAGGTGCAGAAGATTCCATAGAGAACATTGACACAACAGTCAAAGAAAATACAAAATGCAAAAGGATCCTAACTCAAAACATCCAGGTAATCCAGGACACAATGAGAAGACCAAACCTACGGATAATAGGAATTGATGAGAATGGAGATTTTCAACTTAAAGGGCCAGCTAATATCTTCAACAAAATAATAGAAGAAAACTTCCCAAATATAAAAAAAGAGATGCCCATGATCATATAAGAAGCCTACAGAACTCCAAATAGACTGGACCAGAAAAGAAATTCCTCCCGACACATAATAATCAGAACAACAAATACACTAAATAAAGATAGAATATTAAAAGCAGTAAGGGAGAAAGGTCAAGTAACATATAAAGGAAGGCCTATCAGAATTACACCAGACTTTTCACCAGAGACTATGAAAGCCAGAAGAGCCTGGACAGATGTTATACAGACACTAAGAGAACACAAATGCCAGCCCAGGCTACTATACCCGGCCAAACTCTCAATTACCATAGATGGAGAAACCAAAGTATTCCACGACAAAAACAAATTCACACAATATCTTTCTACGAATCCAGCCCTTCAAAGGATAATAACAGAAAAGAAGCAATACAAGGACGGAAATCACACCCTAGAACAACCAAGAAAGTAATCATTCAACAAACCAAAAAGAAGACAGCCACAAGAACAGAATGCCAACTCTAACAACAAAAATAAAAGGAAGCAACAATTACTTTTCCTTAATATCTCTTAATATCAATGGACTCAATTCCCCAATAAAAAGACATAGACTAACAGACTGGCTACACAAACAGGACCCAACATTCTGCTGCATACAGGAAACCCATCTCAGGGAAAAAGACAGACACTACCTCAGAGTGAAAGGCTGGAAAACAATTTTCCAAGCAAATGGACTGAAGAAACAAGCTGGAGTAGCCATTTTAATATCGGATAAAATCGACTTCCAACCCAAAGTTATCAAAAAAGACAAGGAGGGACACTTCATACTCATCAAAGGTAAAATCCTCCAAGAGGAACTCTCAATTCTGAATATCTACACACCAAATGCAAGGGCAGCCACATTCGTTAGAGACACTTTAGTAAAGCTCAAAGCATACATTGCACCTCACACAATAATAGTGGGAGACTTCAACACACCACTTTCTTCAAAGGACAGATCGTGGAAACAGAAACTAAACAGGGACACAGTGAAACTAACAGAAGTTATGAAACAAATGGACCTGACAGATATCTACAGAACATTTTATCCTAAAACAAAAGGATATAGCTTCTTCTCAGCACCTCACGGGACCTTCTCCAAAATTGACCATATAATTGGTCACAAAACAGGCCTCAATAGATACAAAAATATTGAAATTGTCCCATGTATTCTATCAGACCACCATGGCCTAAGACTGATCTTCAATAACAACATAAATAATGGAAAGCCAACATTCACGTGGAAACTGAATAACACTCTTCTCAATGATACCTTGGTCAAGGAAGGAATAAAGAAAGAAATTAAAGACTTTTTAGAGTTTAATGAAAATGAAGCCACAACGTACCCAAACCTATGGGACACAATGAAAGCATTTCTAAGAGGGAAACTCATAGCTCTGAGTGCCTCCAAGAAGAAACTAGAGAGAGCACACATTAGCAGCTTGACAACACATCTAAAAGCTCTAGAAAAAAAGGAAGCAAATTCACCCAAGAGGAGTAGACGGCAGGAAATAATCAAACTCAGGGGTGAAATCAACCAAGTGGAAACAAGAAGAACTATTCAAAGAATTAACCAAACGAGGAGTTGGTTCTTTGAGAAAATCAACAAGATAGATAAACCCTTAGCTAAACTCACTAAAGGGCACAGGGACAAAATCCTAATTAACAAAATCAGAAATGATAAGGGAGACATAACAACAGATCCTGAAGGAATCAAAAACACCATCAGATCCTTCTACAAAAGGCTATACTCAACAAAACTGGAAAACCTGGACGAAATGGACAAATTTCTGGACAGATACCAGGTACCAAAGTTGAATCAGGATCAAGTTGATCATCTAAACAGTCCCATATCACCTAAAGAAATAGAAGCAGTTATTAATAGTCTCCCAACCAAAAAAAGCCCAGGACCAGATGGGTTTAGTGCAGAGTTCTATCAGACCTTCAAAGAAGATCTAATTCCAGTTCTGCACAAACTATTTCACAAAATAGAAGTAGAAGGTACTCTACCCAACTCATTTTATGAAGCCACTATTACTCTGATACCTAAACCACAGAAAGACCCAACAAAGATAGAGAACTTCAGACCGATTTCTCTTATGAATATCGATGCAAAAATCCTCAATAAAATTCTCGCTAACCGAATCCAAGAACACATTAAAGCAATCATCCATCCTGACCAAGTAGGTTTTATTCCAGGGATGCAGGGATGGTTTAATATACGAAAATCCATCAATGTAATCCATTATATAAACAAAGTCAAAGACAAAGACCACATGATCATCTCGTTAGATGCAGAAAAAGCATTTGACAAGATCCAACACCCATTCATGATAAAAGTTTTGGAAAGATCAGGAATTCAAGGCCCATACCTAAACATGATAAAAGCAATCTACAGCAAACCAGTAGCCAACATCAAAGTAAATGGAGAGAAGCTGGAAGCAATCCCACTAAAATCAGGGACTAGACAAGGCTGCCCACTTTCTCCCTACCTTTTAAACATAGTACTTGAAGTATTAGCCAGAGCAATTCGACAACAAAAGGAGATCAAGGGGATACAAATTGGAAAAGAGGAAGTCAAAATATCACTTTTTGCAGATGATATGATAGTATATATAAGTGACCCTAAAAATTCTACCAGAGAACTCCTAAACCTGATAAACAGCTTCGGTGAAGTAGCTGGATATAAAATAAACTCAAACAAGTCAATGGCCTTTCTCTATACAAAGAATAAACAGGCTGAGAAAGAAATTAGGGAAACAACACCCTTCTCAATAGTCACAAATAATATAAAATATCTTGGCGTGACTCTAACTAAGGAAGTGAAAGATCTGTATGATAAAAACTTCAAATCTCTGAGGAAAGAAATTAAGGAAGATCTCAGAAGATGGAAAGATCTCCCATGCTCATGGATTGGCAGGATCAACATTGTAAAAATGGCTATCTTGCCAAAAGCAATCTACAGATTCAATGCAATCCCCATCAAAATTCCAACTCAATTCTTGAACGAATTGGAAGGAGCAATTTGCAAATTTGTCTGGAATAACAAAAAACCTAGGATAGCAAAAAGTCTTCTCAAGGATAAAAGAACTTCTGGCGGAATCACCATGCCAGACCTAAAGCTTTACTACAGAGCAATTGTGATCAAAACTGCATGGTACTGGTATAGAGACAGACAAGTAGACCAATGGAATAGAATTGAAGACCCAGAAATGAACCCACACACCTATGGTCACTTGATCTTCGACAAGGGAGCTAAAACCATCCAGTGGAAGAAAGACAGCATTTTCAACAATTGGTGCTGGCACAACTGGTTGTTATCGTGTAGAAGAATGCGAATCGATCCATACTTATCTCCTTGTACTAAGGTCAAATCTAAGTGGATCAAGGAACTTCACATAAAACCAGAGACACTGAAACTTATAGAGGAGAAAGTGGGGAAAAGCCTTGAAGATATGGGCACAGGGGAAAAATTCCTGAACAGAACAGCAATGGCTTGTGCTGTAAGATCGAGAATTGACAAATGGGACCTAATGAAACTCCAAAGTTTCTGCAAGGCAAAAGACACCGTCAATAAGACAAAAAGACCACCAACAGATTGGGAAAGGATCTTTACCTATCCTAAATCAGATAGGGGACTAATATCCAACATATATAAAGAACAAAAGAAGGTGGACTTCAGAAAATCAAATAACCCCATTAAAAAATGGGGCTCAGAACTGAACAAAGAATTCTCACCTGAGGAATACCGAATGGCAGAGAAGCACCTGAAAAAATGTTCAACATCCTTAATCATCAGGGAAATGCAAATCAAAACAACCCTGAGATTCCACCTCACACCAGTCAGAATGGCTAAGATCAAAAATTCAGGTGGCAGCAGATGCTGGCGTGGATGTGGAGAAAGAGGAACACTCCTCCATTGTTGGTGAGAGTGCAGGCTTGTACAACCACTCTGGAAATCAGTCTGGCGGTTCCTCAGAAAATTGGACATAGTACTACCGGAGGATCCAGCAATACCTCTCCTGGGCATATATCCAGAAGATGCCCCAACTGGTAAGAAGGACACATGCTCCACTATGTTCATAGCAGCCTTATTTATAATAGCCAGAAGCTGGAAAGAACCTAGATGCCCCTCAACAGAGGAATGGATACAGAAAATGTGGTACATCTACACAATGGAGTACTACTCAGCTATTAAAAAGAATGAATTTATGAAATTCCTAGCCAAATGGATGGACCTGGAGGGCATCATCCTGAGTGAGGTAACACATTCACAAAGGAACTCACACAATATGTACTCACTGATAAGTGGATATTAGCCCCAAACCTAGGATACCCAAGATATAAGATATAATTTGCTAAACACATGAAACTCAAGAAGAATGAAGACTGAAGTGTGGACACTATGCCCCTCCTTAGATTTGGGAACAAAACACCCATGGAAGGAGTTACAGAGACAAAGTTTGGAGCTGAGATGAAAGGATGGACCATGTAGAGACTGCCATATCCAGGGATCCACCCCATAATCAGCATCCAAACGCTGACACCATTGCATACACTAGAAAGATTTTATCGAAAGGACCCAGATGTAGCTGTCTCTTGTGAGACTATGCCGGGGCCTAGCAAACACAGAAGTGGATGCTCACAGTCAGCTAATGGATGGATCATAGGGCTCCCAATGGAGGAGCTAGAGAAAGTAGCCAAGGAGCTAATGGGATCTGCAACCCTATAGGTGGAACAACATTATGAACTAACCAGTACCCCGGAGCTCTTGACTCTAGCTGCATATATATCAAAAGATTGCCTAGTCGGCCATCACTGGAAAGAGAGGCCCATTGGACTTGCAAACTTTATATGCCCCAGTACAGGGGAACACCAGGGCCAAAACGGGGGAGTGGGTGGGCAGGGGAGTGGTGGTGGGTGGATATGGGGGACTTTTGGTATAGCATTGGAAATGTAAATGAGCTAAATACCTAATAAAAAATGGAAAAAAAAAGGAAAAAAATATTTCTGTAGCATTTGGGTGTCACTACCTTAAAACACACAATATATAAATAGTTAATTCTTAACATGTTTAAAACATCCTACCTACAAACTTTTGTGAATACAATAAATGACTCTATAATTTAGAAATATTTTACTTCATAAGAATCTTGGAATTTTCACTAAATATATTCAGTTTGTCTCTAATAACTCAAACAAAAATGTATTCGCCTCAATTTCCAATAAACATTTAATATTGAGATAAAATATTGAATGTCATCTTGTAAGGTTCATATGCTTCTGGTTATGTAAAACTGATTTAAATATGCAAACCACATTGTCTTCTTTTATGTGATAATAAATATAATTCCAGACTTGTCAAGTACATTGATATGACCTCAAGGAAATCATATCATCTTATACCTTTGATAAAACCTTATTTGTTGTTGGAGAAAATCTTTACCTGGACAAAAATTCCTACTATGACAGGAAAAAAAATTATAGGGTAGTTACATAATACAATGACAGCATCAATACATTTACATCTAATATTGTGGATAAATATATTACTTGAAACTCTCTTATATTTTAGTCTGATAGATTATTATTAATACCATGGGTAGAATTTTGGTGATTTTGTATATAAGGAATGATTTACAGAAACAAATATCTTAAGTATTGAAACGGTGATCATCAATATAACAAAAAAGGAACAGGGTAGAGAAAACCTAGTGGGGAAGTATGTAAAATACTACTTGACAGTCTGATTTTAATTTCCAACACCCACATGGTATACCGGCATAAGTGACTCTTGCTAAATTTCCTCTGACATGCATACATGCACTGTGACAAATTATAACACATATGTAAAATAGGATGGCTCAAATCTAGTAAAAGTAAGGGGGAATGGTGTTTTTGTTTCATATTCTCAAAGGTAGAAAAAAATAGAGTATGCTAGAGATTACACAAAAAAATATCCTAATGTGCGAGCAAAGCAGTCAGATATTTTCTACCTATGACAATGATACAAAACAGTAGGCATATGATTATCTTTTTATAGTAAGTTCAGGTGATTAAGGTTGCATCAGGCACAAATGGCTGCTATAGTTAGACAAAGATGCTGAGCAAGTTCTGATATTTGTGCAACCTCACTTTGGTAAATGGGGACAGTGATACCATAAATCAGAGAAATACCAGGTAGAAAAAGGCACTAATGGAGATGTGTAGGAAATTATGCTCAGGGGTTGGTGTGAGAGAAGAATAACATTTATTCTTAATATAAAAGGAGAACCTTTTTACTAACAGTATTCTAAGAGACCTATGAACAATAAAGGAAAATTTGGTAATCACGGAGCAAAACTTGTATAAGGAATTAAGCTTTAGCAAGAATAAAAATGAATAGAGGAAAATGATGCATGTGTTGAGCTGATAGACTCTTGACTTCCTCATCTTTCTCTTCTAGAAAATTCACCTTAAATAATTTCAAAATACAACAGAAAAGTTGGCTATGATATTTCTATATTTTCACTGAGGTGTCTGACAGAATGGTTGCCTACCTACTACTTTAGAAATCCTGTGGGGAATTCTACAAATGAGACTTTCCCCCTATTTATTTCTTCGGAATTATCACCAAACTTCGTTGGAATGACCAGAACATCCATCTCACGCTGTACTATGATCTTAGTATTTGAGAATCGAGAGTTATACAAGTGGGTGTTGTAGATCAGTGTACATCCCCTAAGAAATTACAGTCAATAGTACTGAGACTATATGAACTATTCAGTATATAAAGTTATGTATAGTGTTCTAGGACATGCATGCCAAGAGAAATGGAGCTTATTAGGCTTGATATTCCCCAACTCTTTAACAATGAACATCCACCATGGAGCTCAGCATCTTGAAAAGGCCTGACAGAAAGAAAATACTACTGAAATAACAAATATTAATTTGGATTACTTTCTTGTGACTACACCAGGAAGTGATTGGGGTCATGTTATTTTATGGAAATGTTGAGGTTACTACTAAAATAACTACATATATGTTTTGTCAAATGAGCAAAATTACAAGCATAGAAAATTAACAACAAAATTACAAGTGTATTTTAAAACAAGTGTCAGTCTTACAAAAAAATTAATACACAAAGTACTGAAAAACTACTTCACTGGTAAAGGGAACATCTGGTTTTGATGAAAACATATTTTGCCTACTTCTGTGAAAGCCTTCCTTTCAGGCAGAGTCAAGTCAGACCAGGGTCTGCTGGTGCATGGAAAGATAAAAGGGGATACACTTGAAGCTCAAGGCAAGGGGCTGAATGTTCTGTTAATCTTAGAGGAAGATACAGGAAGGAATAGGGAGGTCTATGGATGGGTATAGATACTGAATGTACATCAGCCATCGTCCCTGCTAGCTTGTGACTTCATTTCCCTTGATGCTGTAATTATAAAAAGCCTAAGAGGGGCTGGTGAGATGGCTCAGTGGGTAAGAGCAACCGACTGCTCTTCTGAAGGTCTGGAGTTCAAATCCCAGCAACCACATGGTGGCTCACAACCATCCGTAACGAGATCTGACTCCCTCTTCTGGAGTGTCTGAAGACAGCTACAGTGTACTTAACATATAATCAATAAATAAATCTTTAAAAAAAAAAGAAAAAAAGAAAAAGCCTAAGAGAATTAAACTCAGGCTATTGCAGTATTTGCTGGACAGCATTATTCCTGATTTCTAACCTTTGTCTCAGAGTCTTATTTTCCATCCTTTCTATAATCATCTCCTCTTCCTCCCTCAGAGGACTTTCGACTTCATACTGGCCAGACTCTTACCGAGCTATAATCTTAGCACTGAGGAGGCAGGCACAGGAAGATCTCTGGGACCCCAGGGATGTCAATAAAATTTACTTGACAAATTTTCATCCAGGGAAAACATTGTTTCAGTCCAGCATGGTGGAAACCTTGTTGTGAGGTCAGCACAGATGCTTGATGACTGACTCCTGGCACAAATGAACAAAGGGACACTTGTAGACACTCAGTCACATGAATGTACACAAACAAAAGGGTTTCAATGGCAGAAACAGAATTTGTGAATTAAACATTTATTTATCTATCTATACAACATAACCATAAAAGATGAGTTATATATAAAACTCATTTTGCAAAAAATTGTTAGAAAAAAATAAAATGGAGAAAAATTTTACCATTTAAAATGGAATCGAGTTCATTTTCAAAATCTTTACAATTTAATTGCCCAAATGAGCACTTTCTTGAAAGTTTCCTGGGAAGTGTTCCCATCTTCCAAAATTTCTTATTGACCTTAATAATTTCAGTAAAAATAACCCTAGCAATTTGAAATGGATATGTTGCTTATCATTTTCTCTCTTACTGACATGAAACATGATGTTTTGCTTATTTCAGCTAAGTCACTTAATGAACTTTGCATAAATATTTCAGATCTGTTAATCTCTCTTTGTGTAAGTATTCTCTCTGTGTGTATGTGTTGTGCATGACCTAGTGCCATCACTCATCCCATCCCCATTACTAAGAGTCAACTCTCAATACCTAGAAATACATTTTACCCTCAGTAGCCACATTCAGCAAAGAGTTCTTTCCCAGGCAACATATAGCCAGGTCATCCTTCCAAGAAAATTAAAAAGAGTGTTGGAGTAGAAGATTCCAAGTAGTAAAACACCAAACCAGAAGGACAGCAAAAGAAATTATCACCTAGAATTGCAATTCTCATATACTCAAATGCCTAGACATCAGTATAAAATAACAATCAATGACAGTCAGGACAATGCTTATCCATTAGAGCTTAGCAAAACTACCACAATTGTTCCTCAGAATTGCAAATTAGCAGAAGCAAAAGATAAAGATTTCAAACCTTGATGAATATGGTAAATGTTTCAAAGAGGAAGTTAGTAAATCCCTTAAAGAATTCTTCTAATGCAAGCAAACCATGGAAGGAAATGAATAAAATGGTCCAAGAACTGAAAGTGGAAATAGAATGAAAATAGAAAACCCCAACTGAAGGAAACTGAAAATGAAAAATTTGAGGACTCATGCAACAATCTCAGTGGCAAACCTCACCAACAAAATACAAGGGATGGAAGAAAGAATCTTAAGGGTTTGAGAACAAAATAGAAGAAATAGATACCTTTGTCAAATGAATCTTCACACAAAACATCTAGGTTATTTGCTGCATTATGTAGAGAGCAAATCTAATAATATGGATAGAGGAGTGAGAAGAGACCTAGGACAAGGCACAACAAATATTTTCAATAAATTCATAGAATAAACATTTCTTAAGCCAAAGAAGGAGCTTCCTATCAATGTACATTAATAAAGGGAACACCAAATAGGATAAGAAAAGCAGTTCCCCCTTGGTGCACGGTAATCAAAACACTAAACATACAGAACAGAGAAAGAATATTAAGAGCTGCAAAGGAGCATGTTAGAGAAGGAAACTTAGTCATGTAAAACAAGCACCAAGGAGGTATTCGCACAAAGATTGGGGACAGGGGAAGAGAGAGTACAGCTCTCTGCAATGCAACAGCAGAATTAGGATACAAGCTTCTGGTCTTTCATTAATTTACAACTTATACCCATCATTATTTAAGCCACATGATCTGTGGTATTTTGTCATGGAAATTAAAGCAAACCAATACATCTCAGCACTATGGCACCATAGACAAATTTTATATTGTGGGGCTTAAGGAGTTCACATCATTAACATTTTCAGTTTTGAAAGTTTAGAGTTTGACTTGAAATTATAGTGGGCTGTGAATGCAGTAACAGAGAAGGCAGTGAAGTATGGAAGGCTCTAGGGCAGGTGGAGGGTTTCTAATATGTGAGAGATTAGGAGCTATTCAATATTTTTAAGTTAGTTCTGCAAATTAGTTGGTAAATAAAACACTCAGACATGGATATGATTTAAGGATTAATGCCATGAGAGGAATTCTAAATGATCAATAAATATAAATATTTAAATGTCACATATTTCGTAAAATGACTTCCTCATTTTTGAAAAATGGAAGATAAACTTCTATGTTATGTGAAATATTTTGTCTTTCAAAGTGATTTTATCCAATAATAAATTAGTTTTATATACTTCTTATAAGAATAAAGTTATTAGACACAGCTTGTAAAAGAATCTATTTCATTACCTAACGTGATAGAACAACTAATACCTTATGTAATTTTTTTCTCTGCCCTGGTTTGCCAACCATATGTTTTTAAGAATTCTGTTTTGTTTTTTGTTTATTTTTTTTTTGAGGTGTGAAACAGGCATGATGCTTGACCGGAACAACACAGAAAAGGATGCAAGGTCTCTTATTTGTCATATTTTGTTCAAGGAATAGTGAAGTAAAACCAAAATATTCCACTGAAAATTTGAGGTGCTTTAGAAATCTAAATTTTAATAAAAAATTCTAAGAAGAAAAATTATTGCTTACTAATATGTAAAAGTAAAGTACAGGTTTACTATGATAGACAAGCAGTCATATTTTGTAAATAAATTTGAAGGGAAAACAGAATGGGGAAGAAGAAGTGAAAAGAAAAAAAATAAGAAGAACCTATGACTTTTTAAATATACCATATTGCTCAGATTCCTGTAAAATAGACTGTAATTTTTAACTCTCTTTGGAACTTGCTATATTAATCAAAACATTAGCAGCAAACCAATTTTAAAATATGTGACTGAGCTCTCAATTTGGCAGGGTTAATTATTTAAAGAAATATAGAGCATAAGATAAAAATAAAAACAAATTACCTATCTGCAATATCCTTTCAGGTTCCTGACTTTCAGTGCGTAGAAATATTTGGTTCATAGTATCTAATGGCATCTGTGATTTCAAGATTTAGAGAAGAAGAGCACTCAAAGTGACACTTATATTAAAGCTGCCAAAACTAAAGTATTAAGGAACTCATTTCAGTGTATGGGATGTTTTATGAAGGAAATGCAAAAACCTACATATTTGTGGAAGAATTTCTGATTTACCATGGGAAGAAAAATAGAATATGACTTGGTATCATTTCACTGAACTTTCTTTCTGGTCTATTTTATGATTAAAGCTTTTAGAAATATAAATTACATTGTTTCTAAGGTGGTGTATTTTTGCAGCATGTTTTATGAGGAAGCTGGTATAACTGAGTCAGCAGGGGTTGTTGAATATTTTTGAGGAAAATAGAAAATGTCTGGATGGAGATATAGCTCAGTGGTAGAACTTAAACTGAACATATCACTCTAGATCTCAGCCTAGTGTAACTGAAAAAAAGTAGTTGAAGACTTCAAAACTGTGATTAATTTTCATTTCTGGAAAGCAGATTCCAAAAAAGATTAAATAATCCTGTGACATTTGTAGGTTTTTCAGATTTCTCCAAAAACAAAAACAACAACAACAACAAAACAAATAAACAAACAAACAAAAATAACAAGAAACAATTATCACAAGCCCAGGGGTACGACGACTCCATCAAACTAAAGTGAGACCTTTAAACTATCTTTACATACAAATGTTTTAAAACATGAAATTAGAGAATGAAGTAGATATATTTCTATTCACAATGTGGATTTATAATGGAATGAGACTTTAAATAACAAATCAGGTGGAGTTTATTTTTAATAGATACAAGCATATTGAAAGATAAACACACAGATCTTTATGTAACTTTATCTTTTCAGTGAAGATATTTTCTGGTTCACATCTGGCTATTTCTCCCTGATTATTAACATGGGAGTGATAAATATAGCTAGAGAAATTTTGCCTGAGTAAATAACATTTATCTGTGAGTCTTTCCTAGGAATCACTGCATATTAACTAGTGGCAATGTGAGTCAGAACTCAAAGACCTGATTATAACAATTCTTTATAATTCTATAAGAGTACCCCTATGGAAAAATGAATTTTGTCTTTTTAAAACTGCTGAATCAATGAAAACTTTATTGTTCTTTGTTTGTTTGTTTGCTTTCTGGTTTCTTACCAGAAAGAACTGTCTTGCTAATTGCCTTTGATATGTAAGATTTGAGGTTATAGTTGGACCTGATCAGTGTGACTCCTCTGATGATTTATATATCAAATCAAATCATTATGTCAAGATTTCAAATGGTTCTCATGATTTCATTAACATTCAATTATGATGCATGGTTTCTATCTAGATTAGGATTTTTGCACATTTTGCATGGTTGTATGTACAACTGAGAATAAATCAATTTGCAATATTCCATGTCATGTACCATTATTACATTGAATTTCATTTTTGATTCATTCAATATATATTTATTTGCATTCTGGAACTTGTGCTAAATATTAGAGAAGTGTGTGTGTGTGTGTGTGTGTGTGTGTGTGTGTTGGACATTAAGGAGATATATCAAAGCAAATGCTGTCTTAAAAAATTTAAGAAAGAAAATATGTCATTCTTCAGTATATATCATAGATTCGTTTTCTAATGTTATATGTAAAAATTGTTTCATATTGTGATCTCTAATTTTTGTACAGTAATTTTAAATTATGCAGCCTCGTTTGCAATTTTTTGCATATTAAACAGACTTAGCTGTTCAAAGTTACTCATGCTTTACTCTCATTTTGCATGAAGCTTTCTTCATAAAATTTCCTCCCATGATAATCATTTTGACATGGTCAACTGAGTTTACCATTTCATTTTCCTAATACAATGAGAGTTGAGAATTACATTTTTTGTCTTTCAATTTCTCTTTGTCACATTTATAATGTATCGTTGTAATATTTCCAAGGCATACATCATTAAATATTGACTTAGCAGTTTTACTCTTTATTATGTTTATGGAGCTGAGGAATCTATGTATTTTACAGTAAAATACTCACATATAGACTGGAGAGTTGTTTTGGTGAGTAAGAAAACTTGCTGTGAAAGCAGGATTAATCACACTCCAGCTAGCTGGAGTGGCCACACCTCTTAGCTTTATTTTCTGTAAAGAGCATCTCCCAAATACTAAGTTGGAAGATATAGAAGACAATGGATCTCTGATTCTAGTCTTCATATCTTTATGCACTGTATACATACTCACCCCATCAGAAAAACAAAGAAATTGGACTAAATTTTCCCACTCTCATAAAACATTACAAAATTGAGGGAAAAAAATGACACAAGTTCTTCAAACACCAGATCCTGGCACTCCAGGGATTCTTGTTCTACTAGAGAGGAAATATATGTTGACATTTGTAGATACCCTGGCTTACATTGAAAGTCATGATCTAGACAGTAGTGCAATCAGCAAAATCACTCAAGAAGAGAGTAGGGTGACTGATTTCAGAGGCTGATGGCAGAAGGATGTAGAGAAAAACAGAAGTTGGAAAAGCCTAGAAGAAGAACTGCAGATATCTGAATGCTGTGGGAATCTCTGAGAATGTTGTTTAAATACTCACTGCTAATTCATATAGTACAATCATGCAAGCATACAGCAGTATATGCCTAGAAAATGATAAACAAGTATTGCTTAGGCCTCATGAACTATGTGCACAGTTTTCATTGACCTGAACTGTACAGTTTGGTAGTGACTCAAGACCTATCATAGAAATGTGATTAGCATAAACCAGAGTATAACTTTGCAGTTAGTTTTAGATAAAAATCTTAAAGGTTGGAAGCCAATTCAAATGCTGTTGCTTTTCTTTAATTAAAAAAAAAAAAAGTGAAACATCTTAGCAGACAGGACCCTGATATAGCTCTCTCTTGTAAGGCTATGCCAGTGCCTGGCAAATATAGAAGTGGATGCTCACAGTCATATTTTGGGTGGAACACAGGGCCCCTAATGAAGGAGCTAGAGAAAGTACCCAAGGACCTAAAGGGGTCTGCAACCCTATAGGAGGAACAGCAATATGAACTAACCAGGACACCCCCAGAGTTGAGTCTCTAGTTGCATATGTAGCAGAGGATGGCCTAGTCGGCCATTAATGGGAGGAGAGGCCCTTGGTCTTGCAAAGATCATATACCCTAGTACAGGGGAATGGCAGGGCTAGAAAGTAGGAGTGGGTAGGTTGGGGAGCAGGGTAGGGGGAGGGTATAGGGGGCTTTGGGAATAGCATTTGAAATGTAAATGAAGAAAATATCTAATAAAAAAATCCTAAAAAAATGTAACTACAAGTCAGTTACAAAAAGTGAAAATAGATACTGAAATGACAGCTATGAGAATTTACAAAAAACATTTTAAAAAGTTATTATTAGTAGTAAATTGTATTTATAAGTGTAAAAGCACACTCTACATAAAGACAAACTTACTAAAAATGAAAAAAAAAAGTAGTCCTACAATGTAAAATCTAAGATGTTGAGTGTAACAGTAGATTTTATTGTGTTGAAGAAATGATCATTGATTATTAAACTTAAAAGTAACAAATCAGAGGTTGTCTCTATAACAATAGAAGAAACATCTGTAAAAAATAATCAAAACACTGTGAAAAGTACTTGGTTTGATAGAATACGCTGGAATGCCTATGCTTAGCACTGGTCAGTTATGCTGAAAACTCGGTTAAGAAGTATGTTGTTAAGTTGAAAATGTAAGATCTCTCCAACTTTTGGTGTGGACACTTATGGCTGTGAACTTGCCTTCAGTTTGTTCCCTAAGCTTAAGATCTACAGAAGAGAGAGCATACCAACCATTTAAGATCCAGGGAAGAGCAGCCTTAGGGGTCCCCCATTGGGCTAGGAAATATAGAATCTAGATGTAAGTAATAACTCAGGATTATCGGATCAGAGGTATTAGCAACATGGATGTTTGAGAGCATTCCAGAAATTGAGCTGATATATTAAATATAAAGCTGCATGTGTGTGTCTTTCATTTGAGAGCCCAGAACATTGGGCTTGGTAGCAATGAATTTTTGCCACCACCACCACTACCACCACTGCAGTCAATATGAGTAACATTAATTGCTTACTATAACACATGCTTTTCCTGAAAGTGCTAGGAAGAATACTTCTTTATGCTCTGTAAGATGAATTAGCTTCATTAGGTTGATGACATTTATCTCCAGTATTTCTCTGTTTAGCTTTTGCCTATATGACCTGTTTGTTGACAAGAGTATTGAAGTCTTTACATATCCCTGTTCATGAGTCAATTTGTGATTTAATCTGTGGTAATAGTGATGGTCTTTTTGTTTGAAATTCTTTTCTTTTTGTATGGTTTTTAATTATATTGTGTGAGCTAGTGTGGATTTTTCCTTGGAGATATATAATATTTTCCCATACTTTCTGATTAGTTTTGGTTTGAAATCTATTTTGATAGATATTAAAATTGCTGCACAATTTGTTTTCTTAAGTTCATTTACTTACATTTTTCAAACCTTTAAGCCTGAGGTAATATCTGTTCTTGATGTTAGGATGTGTTTCTTGGATGAAGCAGAAGGATGGATCCTGCTTTTCTATATAATCTGTTCATCTGTGTCTTTTCTCTGGGTAATTGAGACAAGTGATGCGTATGGTTATCTATTTCCAGTGTTTGTTAATTCCCATTATTTTCTTATATGGTGTGAGTTTTCTCCACTTCTTTGCCTTGCTTTGCTCAAAATTTTTTTTATTACTTTTATTTTCTTGGTTGTAGGTAAGGTCTTTAGCTTAGGGTTTTGCTTCTAGCACCTTCAATAGAGCTGAGTTTGTAGACATACTTTCAAAATATGGTTTTATTGTAGAATGTATTTATTTTTCCATCTTTGGGGATTGAAAAGTGTTGTAGGACATAAGTGTCTGGGCTGGTATGTGCAGTTTCTTAGAATTTATGGAACATAAGGAACACCTGTCTACTCCTTCTAACCTTTAGATAGTCCATTGAAAAACCATTGAACCCTTTAAAAAAATCTTTATTATTATAATACAATTGTTTCTAAAGTGTGAGTAAATATCTTACTTTGTTGCCTAAGGCCATTGGTAAATATAGATATTTATAATACTACTCATAACAGTAGAAAAGTTATTGAAAATTATAAAAATATATGGAAAAATTTCCTAAGAGAAAGAGGTTCTTAAGTTATTCTGTTAATGAAGGCCTCTGAGTCCTGCCAGATTTGACCACTGCAAGACCTAAGCAGAAAGTGTTTCTATGTATTGGGATTTGGCAAAAATGAATGATAGTGGTTAAAGGTGTGGAGTTTCTGAGGGTTATAAAAAGGAGGGTGGGATATTGTGTTTTACCCTAGGACCTGTAGAGTCCCCAAAGAATGGAGGAAGAGGAAACACTGGACATAGTAAGTGCTATGTAGTATAATTTTCTGTTATTTAGATATTAGCTATTAAATCTTTGATAAGCATGTAGCAATCCATATAACCAAGGAGGTTGGGAAAAGAGGTAATGAACTAGGCAGGAATGGCTGGATCTCCTAAAATGAGAAAATAGAATGGATAGTTTTGGATTGATGAGGTTTACGTTGATGGGTTTGGATGATCAAATAGCAAAGGGTAAATGAGAGACTATAGGAAGAAACAGACAAAACTAAGGTCTATTTGAGGGGTAGTATGCAAACATAATACAAGCTTCATAAAACATATACATATATGAAGACTATCATCAACTTGCCATCTTTCATTACGAAATGAACTCTCCAGTTCTGGTAATATATTTCATGAAGCTGAATGCTGGGAAAAGAGTCCCAACTGAAACCACTAAACAGCCAAGGCTAGTGGCAAAACTTTGTAATCTTGTTAGATCCTATCCCTAAAGGCAATATCTATGTATCTCATTGAACACTCAGAGAGGTCCAGTTAGTACCTACCTAGAGCCTTAATCCCTAAAGACTATACTGTTTTTTTGGTTCTGAAAGGTACTCTGCAAACTACGAAAGGAAGAAGATAAATATTAACACAACATCAAATCTTTGGATCTCCAACCGTATCCTGACTTCAAGATATGCTAGTGAAATTGTGGCACAAAATGTGTTGGAGTAAACAATCAATATCTAGTTGAATTTCAGGTACACTCTCTGAGATAGAACACATCACTGTTCAAGTGGCATAGCAATAAAATTAATCTAATGACATTATCTTTTAGCCATTATTGAAGAAGCTTCCTCTTTCAATGAATGAATACAAACACAGAAATCCAAAGATGACAAATATGCAGAGTGAGAGATTACAGAAAACTTAGTCCTATATGTCTTCATCAATTCCTTCTTTTGAGGGCATTTATAGGGAATTTGAAGAAAAGTAGTCAGAGGAATGGAGGACACCAAATAAACAAATTATTCTAAAACCAAGCTGACCGGTAAGCTTATGATCTCACTGATACTGATAGCATGCACAAGCCCTACAGAAGTCAGTTGAAAGTAGAGGTAGACACAAGCCACATCTCAAACCCAATTGATAACCAATGATAACAAGAAATTAGGTTTCCCTGAGGCAGTCTCAGTCCACAGGCTCCTTTCTAAACAATAAATGGCAAATACAAAACAAACTCAACAGTATATGTTTAGGTTGTCTCATAATTTTTTTCAAGGTTTTTTAAAAATTTATTTTATTTTTTTCCTCACAAGTTCGTTGTTATATATTATGACTTCCCCTTTTTGTCATCTCTCTGTGCTTGAAAGTGTGTTTCTGTGTGTCTAGTATCCACACATGATTCTTCTGTTTATCCTTTGGCTCTTTTGCTTCCATTTGTTTATTTACTTACTTGTTTTCCACTTATGACTGTTTGTTTTTAATATTAATTAAGTATTATTTTAGATGTCTGTTTAAATTTTAATGACAGAGGAAAATATCTTATATGAATGTGGGTATATGGAGAAATGGAGAGGATCTCAGAGTAGGTGGGGAAGAGTCAGACGTATAGTAAACATCTATTTTCAATTAAGAATAAGTTTTAAATAAAAAAAAATAGGACTGCAAAGGTTTCTCAAAATTTAATAAGAAAGTTAAAATTATTACAAAATATCATAGAAAATATACAATACGAAACCCTATTCTGCCTTAACATTAATAGCTGGAAATAAATAGATTTCAAAATTTCAGTGTACATAATGGTAATAGAATCACTAATTATCTTGTCTGGAGCCATATAAGAGAATATATGGAAGTAAATCATCTAGGTTTTAATAAAAATAAATTTTATATTTACTGTTTTTACATAATAGAGCACCATCAGAAATTAAATATTAGATTTTGGTTGGACTGTAGATTAATTATTTCTGCCAAAAATCATGGAGTACGTAAGTACAGTTACTTATCAGTGAGAATTAGGATCATCTGCCTTTTTGACATGATTAGAAGATGAACATTCAGTTTTTATTCATTATTTTCTAATTAAGAGCAAAGATCATCAGTGTTATTATTAAGAAACCATACAGAAACACTAAATATTTAAATGAAATTGTCTTGAACATTATTTTAAAAATTAGTCTATTCACCTCCCAAAATTTGTAGCGTCTACTTCCAGCAGAAAGACAGGGCATCAAGTGAGGGATGGGGTTGCAATTCCATTCCACGATCAAAACTCTGACCTGTAATGGTTCCAGTCTGAAAAACTGTAGGGATGGAAATGGAAAGGAGACTGAGGAAAAGGAGGTCTAGTGATAAGCCCAAAGTGGGATCCAGCTCAAGGAAGGCCTCAAGACCTGACACTGAACCTATGGAAAACTCACAAAAAAAAAAAAAAAAACTATCATGATGGCCCTGTGAAAGAACCAACAAGCAGCCCCACTGTGGTTGAATTAGAGGAAAGATGGAAGAAGCTGAGGAGAAGGGCAACCCTCTAAGAGGACCTGCAATCTCAATTAACCTGGACCCCTGAGATCTCTCAGACACTGGAACACCAACCAAGCAGCTGCTATGACACCTCCAACACATAAACAGCAGAGGACTGCCAGGTCTGGGTTTAGTCAGAGAATATGCACCTAACCCTCAAGAGACTGGAGGCCCCAGGGAGTTTAGAGGTCTGGTGGGGTAGGGGTTCAGGGTAGGGACATCCTTGTGGATACAGAGGGGTGGGAAGGAGGTATAAGATGGGGAACAATCAGCGGGTGGCCCAAGAGGGGAATAAAATCTGGAGTTTAAAATAAATAAATAAATAAATAAATAAATAAATAAATAAATAAATTAATTAATTTTAAGAAATAGTCTATTCAACATCGTAGAACATCAAAACTTTTCCCTCTCATTATTAAGAAGTGTTGTTTTAATTCCCAAGGGTGATAACTCATGGACTTGTTCTTTCTGTAGAACTATACTTGTACTTATTGTGGGCTAATTCTTTACCATCTTGCATAATAAAATCAATATGTATTTTCTCATGCTACTGTTAATAAATTTTAAATATTCATTTATTTCAATATATGAAGATTGTTTAGGTTCTACAAACTGTTCAGTATAACAACTTAATTTAAGTAACTTCCTTTTATTCCTTGAGCTGACATGAACATGTTTAAAGTGGTTAAAGAAAAATTAAGTTATTTAGAAAACACAGTGGTTTTAGTCCATAAAATTTTAAACTTTGCATTGATTATGTAAATATAAAATAATTGAAAAAATGAGCTCTATATCTGTGGAAAAAGTAATATATACCGACTGTATATGAAGAAAACATACCATAACCTCGATAATGTATTTGGCTGAACGCTTTCTGGATATTCTGGTTATGGTAGCTATTTCCCTAACTGTTATCTCTACAATTAAAAAGCATATTATCAAATGGTTGTCACACAGATTTTGGTGTTAAGACCTCATTGCTAAAGATATCCTAAACTTTGTCATAGGATAGGGTGAAAACAAGTTGATATTTTATAGGAAGCTCCTTTGCCAGCTAGCTTTCATAGCACACAGAATTACAAGGTATGCACATAGGTGCAAAACTAAAACCCTATTGGTATAGAATTTCACTTTCTGTTTGGGCTAAACACCCGTTCAACCAGAAGAAAACACTACAATGAATCATATTCAAGAACCATGCTTGGGGAACTCATCATCTCCAGAAATGAACCTGCCAAAGTAGTTTGGCTAATGGACATAAAGTCAAGCTCCTGTCTGGATTCTTATCACTATAGGTTCACATTAATGCAACTCAAATACTGCTCTTGCTTTTATTGTCAAAGGAACATCATTTTTCACTCCTCCACAATAAACTACTTACAGTGTCTGCTCTCTCGAACCTGAGAAGTGCTTACCATTTGTTCTCCTGTGATTCCACTGAATTTTAAAATGTTCTGTGAATTATATTTCTAGTGATGCCTTAAGCAAAAGCAAGAACTAATGTTTTGGTTTTTTTCCAAATTCTTATAGCAAAAGAAAACTAAGGACACATTCAGTTACAATTTTTTTCATGTTTCTCTAGCATGTTTGTACTGTAAATGTTGCTTTAATTTCCACTAATGGAGAGATGACATAGTAGTTATGCCCGAGCATAATACATACACATATACACAGTTTGGGCTGAGCCCAGAGTGCTTCTATCTAATTATCCCTAGGCATAGGCCTGGAAAGGTCTAGACTCTGTACAATCTAATCTTCTACAAGCTAAGAACTTGAAGGCTTCAGGTTCCAGCCTCCATCTGCCAACCTAGGCTTAGAGTGTTTCAGCCTCCAAATCTTATTGCTGAATTAAAAACACCCCTTCTAGCTCTTTCTGAACTTGGAATGGTTCAACTCAGCTGTTCTTGACTCAAATTATTCTCCAAGTTGACTAATTCAAATTGGCTTCTCTCAGCTTCTGACTGAATTGTTCTGCTTGGTAACACTGTCTATGAACTCCATGAACTGAACTGTTCTGCTCCAAATTGAGCTGAACTGCACTCAGCTGAACTGCACCAAACAGACTTCACTTCACTGCCTGAATTCAACAGACTACTCTCGATCTGTATGGCTTCTAAGTCCCCTCTGCTTCTTCTCTATCCTTGTGAGAATTGGGCATATCCTCCTCTGACTCTTTCTGTCAAACCTTTCTCTGATACATCACTTTGTCTGCCTCTAATTAGGCTGTTTTCTTCTACAAACTACACTTACCTATATTGTTTGGGGTTAAAGATATATACTAAGGGGGTATATGTATTACAGCTAAAGGGGACAAAGGTGTGTGACATGCCTGCTTTTCAGCAAGATCAAACAGACCTAGGAGATCTTTAGAGGTGAACCCTTGCTAGAGAGGCCATGGTGCTGGTTTAAAATTCCTCTAAAATATAGATGCCTCATCTTCTTTGTGGTCTCCTTAATGTCAAAACCAGGCACTGTACTGCTTAGGGCTACTATTGCTTCAATTAAACACTATGAAAACAAGGTACATTGGCAAGAAAGGATTCCACAGAACTTTTCAGCACTGAAGGAAGTCAGAACTAGAACTCAACAAGGTGGGCATTCAGAGGCAGGAGCCGTTGGGGAGTCTGTGGAAGAATGCTTCTTACTAGCTTTTTCACCATGGCTTGTTCAGCCTCCTTTTTTATAGAGCCCAGAGCCACCAGCCAAGGAATAGTACAATAAACAATGGATCAGGCCTTCAACCTCAATCACTCCTTAAGGAAAATGATCTTAATTGAGAAAATGAGTTAGCCTACAGCCTGATCTTACAGAGGAATATTTAAAATCAAGGTTCGCTCCTCTCACATGACTATAACTTATGCCAAGTTGGCATAAATTTAGTCATCAAAGAGCCTCAGTGATATATGTGCCAGCTTTCCTTGAGACAAGACTAGATATGATTTGGAATTTTTCCCATTAATTTACATTTTCACTTTACATCCCAATATAGACCCCCTCTAACCTCAGTTTCTTCCTCATATGTCCCTACCCCACACTTTCTCTCTCCTCTTCCTCTTTCAGAAGGGGGAGCTCACCCCTGGGTTCAAGCCACCCTGACACCTCAAGTCACAGCAGGTCTAGATACATCCTATCCCACTGAGTCTGAGATAGCTCCCAGTAGGAGGACAGAATCCACAGTCAGTCAACAGAGTCAGAGTAAGTCCCAGTTCCAGTTGTTGAGGAACATGAATGAACTCCTAGCTGCATGTATGCTGTTTATGTCCATGGGCCTTATGTCTAGTCCTTGTATATTTGTTGGTTGGTGGTTCAATCTCTGCAACCTCAAAGGATCTAGATATTTGACTTTTTGGTCTTCCTGCAAAGTTCTTCTCCCCTCTGGTTTCCTCAATCCTCTCCCTAATGGTTCAACAAGACTTTCCAAGCTCCAACTAATGTTTGACTGTGGTTCTTTGCATCTATTATGATCAGCTTCTGGGTGGGACCTTTCAGAGAACAGGTGTGCTTGGCTTCTGTCTGCAATCATACCAGAGTATCATTAATAGTGTCAGGGATTGGTTCTTGCCATGGGATGGACCTCAAGTTGGGCCAGGTAATGATTTACCATTCCCTCAGTCTCTGCTGCATTTTGTCCCTGAATGTCTTGAAGGTAGGACAAATATTTTGTTGAGGATTTTGTGGGTGGGTTACATCCTTATCTGTTAATTGATTGTTATGCCCCGCTAAGGAAGGCATCACCTTCAGGCTCTACATTCCCCACAGCTAGAGTCTGATGAATACGGATGCTGAATATTTCTATCATTTATTGAACTTTTTTTTAAAAATTTCACTTTACATCCTGATCACTGCCCTGTTTCCTCTTCTTCTCCCAATCCAACTCTTACGCCCGCCTTCCATTGTTCCCTTCCCTTCTCCTCATAGATGGGGAACGACCCTTGAATGTCACAGTTTTCAGTCCCAATTTTATTAGGCAGATCCTCTCCCAATTAGCCCCACCCAGGTAGTCCTGGAAGGGTAAAGAGGATCCAGTGGTAGGGAACAGAGACTAAGTCAGATACAGCTCTGCTGGTTAGGGACCTCACATAAAGTCAAAGCTACATATTTGCTACAATGTATGTTCCCTTATTGGTAATCCAGGTTCTATAAGCCATCATGGTCCTGGGTCTGTGGGTTTTCTGGTGGTGTTCTTGAACCCTCTGATTTGTTCACTTCTATCCCCACAAGATTTCCCAGGCTCCAACTAATATTTGTCAGTGGGCCTTTGCAACTGTTTTAGTCAGCTACTGGATGGAGCCTCTTAGGAGACAATTATTCTAGGTTCCTGTCTGCAAGCATAGCAGAGTGCCATTAATAGTGTCAGGAGTTGGTTCTCTCACTAGGGATGTGTTTTAAATTGGTGCAGTCATTAGTTGGCTGTTCCTTCAGTCTCTGCTCCATCTCTTTATCCCTGCACATTTTGTAGACAATAGAAATTTCAGGTGAATTGTGCAAGTGGATTGATTTTCCAGTCCTTCCTCTGTAAAGCCTGCCTGGATACAGGATGTGGATACTTCATTTTCTATATCCTCTACTGGTAGGAATCTCAGTGATTGTTGCACCCAGAGATTCCCCATATTCTCTCTGATCTAGGCCTCTAGCTAATCACCAGAGATGGCCCTGCAAACTTCCACCCTTACTCTCAGTCTTCTCTCACTCTCACTCTCCTCACACATGTCACAATTCCTATTCTCCTCCTTACCTCCTCTCCTACCCAGTCCCCTCTTTCCATCTACTTCCAATGACTAATTAGGTGTCCCTTATGAGTGATATTCATACTTCCCTCCTTGAGAACTCTTTCTTTCCCAGTTTCCTTTGGGTCTGTGTATTATTGCATGGTTTTCATGCACTATATGACTAATGTCCACTTATAAGTTATGCATACTATATGATACTATATATGTCTTTCTGGCTCTAGGTTACCTCACTCTAGATAATACTCTCAAGTTCCATATCTTTACTTACAATATTCTGTAAGTACTTCTTAGCCATTAGAGAGTACTTTGTTGACTACTTTGAGTTTAGTTTGTAATTCATTTTTAATTTGGGTTATTTAGCTTGTTGATCTCTCACTTCTTGAGTTCTTCATATATTTTTGGTATTAGCCCTTTATCAGATGTAGAGTGGGTGAAGACATTTTCCCATTCAGTAGGCTGCCATTTTCTCCTATTAACCTTTTGCCTTACAGAAGCTTTTCAGTTTCATAAGGTCCCAATTATTAATTTGTGGATCTGAGTGCCTGAGCCCTTCCTTTTTTCTTCAGGAATTTATGTCCTGTTTTGGATTCTTTCTCAAAAATCAAGTGTCCAAAGGAGTGTGGGCTTATTTCAGATTCTTCAGTTTGATTCTATTGATCAATCTGTTTCTATACCACTATCATTCAGGTTTTATTTACTATTTTTCTATAGTACAGCTTGAAGTACAGGATGATGATAAGTCCAGAAATTCTTTCATTGTACAGGAATGTTCTAGGTATAGTGGACTTTTTTATTATTCCATACAAAAATAACAATTGACTCTCAATCTCTATAAAGAATTCTGTCAGAATTTTAATGTGAATTGCATTGAAGTCTGTAAATTGGATCTGGTAAGATGGACATTTTTGCTATGCTCCCATACATGAGCATAAGAGATCTTTCCATCTACAGGAATCTTTTTCAATTTATTTCATTGAGGACTTGAATTTCTTGTCATATAGTTCATATAGTTCTTTCACTTGATTTGTTAGAGTTACAGCAAGATACTTAGAATTCTTTGTGACTATTGTGAAGGGGGTTGTTTTACTAGTTTGTTGCTCAGCCTACTGATATTTTGTATGGAGGAGGGCTACTATTTTTTTTTTTGAGTAAAATTTTTATTTATCCACTGTGCTGGAGGAGTTTATCAGCTATAGAAGTTCTCCAGTAATATTTTTGGGGACTTATATATACTATCATATATCACCTGCAACTAGCAATAGTTTGACTTCCTATCCAATTTATATCCTTTTGATATCTGTTAGTATCAAACCCTATGGTGTAAATGTACCATATTTTCTGTATCCATTCCTTTGTTGAAGGATATCTAAGTTCTATCCAGCTTCTTGCTATTATAAATAAGGCTGCTATGAACATAGTGGAGCATGTGTCCTTATCACATGTTGAAGCATCTTCTGGGTACATGCCCAAGAGTGGTTTACTTCTAGATGTAGAGGAATTTATTCCAGCAACATGGCTTCCCTGGCAAGAGATCACATCCAAAGATCTGATCCTACTGTAATACAGACATGTCCTTAGTACACATCATAAATATCTCTGATTGGAATATAGACATGCCATCTACTTGAGGGGCAGACAAAGTGATGAATAAGAGAAAGGTTTGATGGAGTCAAAGATAGGATATATCCAACTATTATGAAAACAAATAGCAAACAGAGGCTACTTAATCATCAGTAATGGAGAGAGAATTCAATTCAATTCTGTATAGTTCAGAGCAGTTCAGTCCTGTCCAGTCCAGTCCAGTCCAACCGCACCCAGGGATGCAGGAACCACGCTCGACCAGTGGCTCAGGTTCCTTCTGGGTGATGCCAGTCTATGTTGGGTGCAAAGTCGGTGGACAGGTCCATGGTTCCCAGAGGAGGTACTACTCCCAGTGGGAGGATTTTTTAATGTACTCTTGGATTCAGTTTCACAGTATTTTATTGGGTATTTTTATATCAATGTTTATAAGCAAAAACTGTCTGAAATTCTCTTTCCTTTTTGGTTTAAATATCAGACTGACTAACGCCTCATAGAATGAGTTTTATAATCCCTTCTGTTTCTATTTTGTGCAATAGTTTGAGGAGTATTGGAAATAGCTCTTCTTTGCAAGTTTGTTAAAATTCTTCCATAAAACCATCTAGTCCTAGGCTTTTTCTTTTTGGGAGACTTTTACTGACTGCTTTTATTTCCTTGGGGATTATAGTACTGTTTAGATTGTTTACCTGATATTGATTTAACTTTCGTAAATGGAATCTATGAAAAAATTCAGACATTTCATTTAGTTTTTGCAATTTTTTGGAGTATAGGCTTTAGCAGTCAGAACTAATGGCATTGGGTTTCCTCAATATCTGTTGTTATGCATCCCCCCTTTCTTTCCTAATTTTGTGAAATTTGATATTGTCTCTCTAATTTTTAGTTTCCTTAAGGGCTTGTCTGTCTTGATTTTCTCAAAAAACTGAGTCTCGGTTTCACTGATTCCTTGAATTGTTTTCTTTGTAATTTATTGGTTTCAGCCTGAGTTAGATTACTTCCTGTCATCTAGTCCTCTTGTGGGTGTTTGCTTATTTTCATTCTAGAGCTTCATGTATATTGTTAAATTGCAAGCAAGAGAGATCTTCAAATTCCTTCTGAAGGCAGTTATTGCTATGAGCTTTCCCTTAGCACTGGTTTCATTGTATCCCATAAGTTTGGATATGTTGTGAATTTACATTCATTGAGTTGTAGAAATCTTTAATTTCTTTACATTCTTCTTTGACCCCGTGGTTATTGAATAGAGAGTTGTTCAGTTTCTATGTGTTTGTAGGAATACTGTTGTTTCTGTTGTTGTTGAAGTCCAACTTCAGTTATAGTGTCAGGCCTTGGGGCTATCCCTTGAGATGGGTCCCAATTTGGGCTGGTCACTCAATCTCCTTTCTCTTAGTCTCTTCTTCATTTTTGTCCCTACAGTTCTTTTAGACAGGAACAGTTCTGGGTCAGAGTTTTTGACAACACTCAACAAGTTCCTTTTCCTTACTGTAGGGCATTTCATCTAAGGTCCCTTTCTTTGATTTCTGAGAGTCTTTCACTTTCCAGATCTCTGGTACTTTCTAGAGGGTTCCTCCACCATCCACCGCATAAGATTATATATTTCCATTCACTTTTGCTGGCCCTCAGGGCTTCTTCCCCCACACATACCTGATCATACTCTGTATGTTTCTCAGCCATTTTTACTTTCATCTATACATGGCCCCCAATGGAGGAGCTAGAGAAATTACCCAAGGAGCTAAAGGGAACTGCAACCCTATAGGTGGAACAACAATATGAACTAACCAGTACCCGGGAGCTCTTGTCTTTAGCTGCATATGTATCAAAAGATGGCCTAGTCAGCCATCACTGCAAAGAGAGGCCCATTGGACTTGCAAACTTTATATGCCCCAGTACAGGGGAACGCCAGGGCCAAAAAGGGGGAGTGGGTGGGTAGGGGATTGGGGGGTGGGTATGGGGGACCTTTGGGATAGCATTGAAAATGTAAACGAGGAAAATACCTAAATTAAAAAAAAAAGAAAAAAATATTTTTCTTTGTTCTATACTTTGGTGTTTGATTACTATATGGCAGGGGGAATTTCTATCCTGGTCAATTGTCTTGGTAGTGCTCTCTTCTGTAAGCTTCTTGTCTGTGTCTGTTATGATTTTGTTGAAAATATTTTCTGGACCTTTGGCCTGGGCATCTTTTCCTTTTTCATTTCCCATTATTTTCACAAATTGTCTTTTCAAAGTGTTCCTATTTTCCTGAATGTTTTGTATCATGGACTTTTTAGATTTTGCATTTTTTTTTGATTAGATACATCAATTTTGTCTTTTATACTGCCAGATCTTGAAATTCTTCCATCTCTTGTATTCTATTGGTGATGCTTTTGTCTGTTGTTCCTGTTTCTTTTCCTAGATTTTCCATCTCCAAGATTCTCCCAAATTGTGATTTCTTTTTGCTTCTATTTCCATTTTCAGTTCTTGAACAGTCTTTCTTTACCTGCTTCATTGTCTTTTTTCTATATTTTTTAAGGAATTTACTCATTTCATTTTTAAACCCCTCCATCATGTTAATAAGATTGGATACAAGGTCATCTTCTTGTGTTTTGGCTGTGTTAGGAAATTCAGGGCTTATTGTAACAGTATAGCTGGGCTCTAAAGGTACTTTATTGCCTGGTTCTTGCTGATTATATTTTTAAGCTGTCCATTAGGCATATTGTTGTCCCTGGTGGTGGCTATATGATGTTGATGCCTGCAGGACTCTGCAGAAAAGCAGAGAAATCTGTGGGCTGAAAATGGAAATCAGGCAGCAGTACACAGCTCATCTATGTTTGCTGTACTCAGGAGGTTGGTGGGCAAGAGATTAGTCCTGGGGGAATCCTAGCTGTTTGTTCCTGCTCCTAACCCCACAATAATCCAAGGGGAAGCCAGACATTTTGGGGTCCCAGAAGGCTCCTGGGGAAGGGAGGAAGAGTCCAAGGCCAGACAATGGAAGTGAGGGAATCAAAGGATCAAGGGCTGATTTGGGAACTTTTAATGAGAACCAGTAAAGAAGACAGTTGGAAGCCAGAGACAAGGATTTTTCCAAAGTAGCTGAAAGTTAATGAGAGATTAGTCGACTTGAATTGACAATGTCTGTATTCCACCTTTTTTTTCCTTTGACTAACTACTTTGAACTTGGGGAAAACTATGTTAGCAGTTAGTAATAGTTAATTCTTTCTGCTAAGTGCTAATATGTTAGTCTCCCCAAACGTATACTAGTCATTAGGGATTGAATTCCTTAGCCCTTCTGCTCATGTAGAAGAACATTGTACCTTTTGTTGTTGTTGATTATTATTACTTATAATGACTTAAAGGAATCTGTTTCCTTTGCTATACACTGAGTAGTAATCTTAGTAATATTCTTCTGTAAATTCATGGAATAATAGAATATAGCATATGGATCTTATTTTGTTTTATCTTCTGCAATATAAGGGTTACTGTATAATAATAATATGTAAAGTAAAAATTTTATGATGATCCTACATCCATCAGTGAAAACTGATAATGTATGTTGATAAAATGAAAATGCTAACTATCAAATAGAACAAATCTCTGAATTAATCAGAATGAATACATAGAATTAATCTTCATTAATGCATATAGTAATATTAGCAATTTTAGTAATACTATTTGTTGAATCACATTTTAGAAATCACAATAAGATATAGATTTATAGAATATAATTACATAAATTAAACAATAAATGTATATTATGTTTCTGATTATCTTTATTTTCACTGTATATAGGATTTAGAACTTCAAACCAATTGAATTACTATAATAATTCATGTTCTTCATTTTTGTCAGTGTTTTTGTAATACAGTTTAAATAAATGAAAGGAAACTTGAACTTCATTCTATAATACAAGGATAAGAGAAATCTCACTCTGTTTTTTCCTATCAAATTTTTAAAAATTAATGTTAATATTAGTGTATGTAGTAATGGTAAAAATATCCTTGAAAATAACAGAGTTTGAAGGTCTTTTCAATTGTATGCTTCATTTTTCAAGACTATAATTCATCATTAGGTTGGTATATGAATGTCAAACCTGATCTTCTACAAAAGTTTTTTTTTTTTTTCCCTAGATTGCTATAATCATTGTGAGATCTCTCTTTCTGTTCCAATATACCATATGGTAGAACTGAGTTCTTCAAAACAAACAGCAAGTCACACCTCCCCACTCAGATACAGAATTTCACATTTTTCATCATTATCCAGCACATGATACTATAATTGTTGCACTGACAATGTCAGTAATAACCCTTGGCTTCTGGGGACAGCGGCTTTGTCACAGTTCTAAGTCTCAATACTCTGAAGGATAGTAAATAACAATTGTGGCTATAGAACAAGTAGAAACCTTACCACAAGGCCTGATGAAGATGTTTCATGGCATTGGCAATGTGCCATAAAAGAACTCCTACTTCCACTCAACAGGTTCTGCCTGAAATTTTAAAGGGAACATAAGAGACATTGAATTAAAGAATCACACCCTGAAAAATCTAAATAATTACCTTAATGGTAATAAAAACAAAGTATTTATAAAGAGTTAAAATTCCAAGTGAATATTCATTCAAGACCTAGTTTATTAGGCATACTTACTTGAGAAAGTGAGGATATTATTTGTGGATTGAAGAGCTTGAAGACTGTCTTCAGGAAAGAAGATACATAAAATATTCAGGATTTACAAATCAGGGTGGTCCTTGGCCTGGTGCTGTGCATCTTTAATCCCAGCACTTGGGAGGCAAACACAGTCCAAACTCTAAATTCAAGACCAGCCTTGTAGGAAGCCACATGTGCCGTTGCAGGGTGGCGCTGGCTACCCCTGGCCACTACGCATAGAAAGGCAGTAAAGTTTTTTTTTTTTTTTTTTTTGCCAAGATGAGGTTTTGAGAATTAACCAATCAGATGAGAGACAAGTTAACCAATCAGATGAGAGACAAGTTAACCAATCAGATGTGAGACATGCAAATGAGGTGGTAAGCATAATCCATGCATAATCAATCTGGGTGTGAGACACGCCTCTCCTAGGCCTATATAAGCAGCACCAGTTCTGGGCTTGGGGTCTCTTCGCCTCTGCAATCAAGCTCTCCCAATAAAAGTGTGCGGGTGCGCGCAAGAAGTGGTGCCAAAACCTGGGAAAAGAAACATCTTAAGGCATGAACAAAGACCCCCCTGCTACAGGGAGGATTCTGAAGTGCATCACAGGGAAGGAGCGGTTAATAAAGTGTTCCTGTAGAACAGACTGCTGAGAAGGATCTAATGTGGATTTAGAACTCTTCAGCTGGGGAACGGTGGCAATGAAGTCTTCCTGCAAAACAGACTGCTCAGAAGGATCTGGCTGAGTGGATTCAGAACTCTTCAGCTGAGGAATGGTGGTACCAGTAAGTCTGGTAAGTAAGACAGCCTGGTTTTTTAGATTGAGTTCTAGAATAGCTAAGGTACACACGGAAAAAACCTGCCTCAAAACAAACAAAAAAGAAAGAAAAAACAAACACAAAAATTAAAAAAAACATAAAAACAAAAACAAACCAAAACAAACCAAAAAACAATGGGTATATACTAACACAGAAAACTCCTGCCTGTTGAATTTTTTCCTAAAAAAGTGATTTTATTAATATATTATGAGCTACTTAACTTGGATTTATAGTTTCAGTTAATAACATACTGTGAAAAGACTAGTTATTCAGAGAAAATATAAATTTCAATACAAGATTTTTTTTTAGATACGTTGATGTGTGTGTACTTTGGACTAAATGTCAGTATAATAGAAAATCATTTTCAGGATTTCAGTTATGTATACTCATTTCTTGACTTTTGTCATTATTATATCAGAGACTGGTTTAATGATTATAAATGAGGTCAAATAGTAATAATGAAATGAAAATTTTGTAATTTTCAAAAGTTCATATGTAATTTTAATATGTGCCAATATTAGTATATCTTAGTGCTCTTACAAGAATTTGCATAACTTTTATTACACTTAAATATTTAAGTAAACTTTTTTTTCTTTTTTTACATTGAAACATTTCTCTCAACAGTTCAAGGTGACATGGAAGCCACTATGTGATATGATCCCCTAAACTTGTAAAGATTGACTTGCTTCACATTGTATACTTCTAAGATTACAGATGAGAGTTGCATATTTTTTCTTTTCCTTTCCTTTCCTTTCCTTTCCTTTCCTTTCCTTTCCTTTCCTTTCCTTTCCTTTCCTTTCCTTTCCTTTCCTTTCCTTTCCTTTCCTTTCCTTTCCTTCCCTTCCCTTCCCTTCCCTTCCCTTCCCTTCCCTTCCCTTCCTTTCTTTTCCCTTCCCTTCCCTTCCCTTCCCTTCCCTTCCCTTCCCTTCCCTTCCCTTCCCTTCCCTTCCCTTCCCTTCCCTTCCCTTCCCTTCCCTTCCCTTCCCTTCCCTTCCCTTCCCTTCCCTTCCTTTCCTTTCCCTTCCTTTCCTTTCCTGTCCTTTCCCTTCTCTTCCTTTCTCTTCTCTTCTCTTCTCTTCTCTTCTCTTCTCTTCTCTTCTCTTCTCTTCTCTTCTCTTCTCTTCTCTTCTTTTCTTTCCTAGACTTGAAATTTAATCTGGATCCTTTGATAATGCTAGTTTATTATTCTACCACTGAGCAATATCTCTGGCACATTTTAATGATCTTATTTTGAGGAAACAAGTAAACAATTTTTATTCCTTTTATAAAATTCTCATGTATTAGTGACTTTCCTTAAGATTTATTTAACATATTATCCATTCTATAATAGAGATTTTTAAAATTTGAGGTAGTGTACTATGAAAAGATTAGACATTTTCTCATGGAAAATAAGGATATAAATGTAAAGTTTGAGATTTCAAAGTTTTCTCCTTTTCCAATTTCTACTCCAGCTACATAGAGTAAGGAAAATGAGTCTTAAGCCAACGAAAAAGAGAGAGGGAAAGATGAATCACATCCTGATTTTAAACATCACTACATGAAAAACATGTTTCAGAATAAAATCAAACTCATCAACCTTTAAAGCAGAATAGATATAAATAATTGAGCATGTTTAGTGACAGTTAATTGAGTTTTGGAAAATTTTCCATGAGTACAGAATAGAAAAAAATATGAGAATCTCCTCAATAAACTCTTTTAAGAATATTGGATACCAGTGTTTATAAGCATAAACCTCCATTCGAATTATATTTAACATGTATAACTTATATGTTACATAATAAGGAAATTTTCCTCTACTAAGGACACAGTAAGGAAGAGGAGTGGGAACTATGGAATGGCAGAGCAGGAAGTGGATAATGACTGGAGTGTAAAAAGTAAAAGTACATGTTGGTTGACTTTTTAATACTTGTGTTCCACCAAGACCCACGTGGTAGAAGGAAAGAACAGACTCCTGCAAACTGTCCCCTGACTTCCATAAGGGTGTTTCGACAACCCACGCCCTAATCAACAAATAAATATAAAAATATAATTTTCTTAAAAAAGTAAAAGTAACATTTTTTCACTTGTTAAAACTTGTTAAAACATTGTCATTCTAATAACAGAGTTTTCAAGCTTTTCTTCAATGTTAGTTGAGGTGTCGTATTTTATAACACTGATTTTCTTAACATGATGTTAATGTTTGACATGATGTTAAATTTTTGTTGCATTTGTAATTTATCTAATTTGTAATAATTGTGCTTATAGTATGAAAAAATTGTAACACATTTTAGCATAAAACTTTTTGTTTTTGTTTTTTGTTTGTTGAGACAGGCTTTCTCTGTTTAGCCCTGGCTATCCTGGAACTCACTCTGTAGACCAGGCTGGCCTCAAACTCAAAAATCTGCCTGCCTCTGCCTCCCAAGTGCTAGAATTAAAGGTGTGTGCCACCATTGCCCGGAAGCATAAAACATTTTTAATTATTTATTTTATAGTCACATATTGTTTTAAAATATTTCCACTTATTTTAATAATATTTTATTTATGCTTTGATAATTTGCTACTACTCACTTGCTCTAGAATCCTCAAACACACCTTCCTCTAATTCCTGAATTTCTTTTTCTTGTTTGTTTTATAACCACAAATATACCCACATGTGTATGGTTGTTGGGCCATCAAAAAGAACATCTGTAAACAGCTCAGAGTGACATCCTTCAAAAATATCTTCCTACCTACTAGGAAAACAGCTCTTTTCTTCCAGCATCGATCAACTACCAACAGTTGTTCAGGTCAAAATTGGACTTCCTAAGACCTTTGTTATCCAGGGTACATTGTTGAATAACTTGATTTTTTTTTTAAATTTAAGTAACCATAATATTCAGAAAATAGTGTTTCCCAACACCCTTCCCCATTCCTCAGTCTTACATTTTTCTGAAAACTCTTCCATGAAATTTCCTGAGCCAAGAAGTAGAGATGGAAAACATGTCTCATTAGGGCTGGATGAAAGTTTATCAGTAACAGGTTATCAGTGGTTTTAACTGTTTGACTAACATGGACCACTGTCCACTGCAAGAAGAACATTCTCTGGCCTATGCAGAAAGCAACTTTAATTATGGTTATAATAATTAATATTAAAAAGAAGACTTGACTACATATCTACTTAACATGACTAGTATATTTATTGCCCTTTGTGACATCCCCATCACATCTTGTTCTTGACGAGATAGTACCAGCATGTCTATACTCAAATGGAGTGAACTATTTTTAACCTTTCTAAAATTAGATATTTTTTACTTGCATTTCAAATGTTATCCAATTTCCTGGTTTCCCCCATTAAAGTCCCCTCTTCCTGCTTCTATGAGGGTGTTGTACCACCCACCCATCCATTCCATCCTGGCATTCCCTTACACTGGGGCAAGCAGCCTTCACAGGACCAAGGATCTCTACTCCCATTGATGGCTGACAGGGCCATCCTTAGCTACATATTTTGCTGGAGCCATGGGTCGCCCCATGTTTGCTCTTTGTTTGGTGGTTTAGTCCCTTGGAGCTCGGAGGTTTCTGGTTGATTGATATTGTAGTACTTCCTATTGGGCTGCAAAACTCTTCAGCTACTTCATTCCTTTCTTTAACTCCTCCATTGGGGACCCTGTGCTAAGAGCAATGGTTAGCTGTGAGCAGCCACCTCTGTATTTTTCAGACTCTGGAATCCTCTCAGGAGACAGTATCAGGCTCCTGTCAGCAAGCACTTCTTGGCATCTGCAATAGTGTCTGTGTTTGGTAACGATATATGGGATGGATCCCCAAATTCACACTTTGATCTTCCTTCTTCTTGAGCTTCATGCAGCTTACTAATGTATCTTGGGTATTCCAAGCTTTTGGAATAATATCTCCTTCTCAGTGAGTGCATACCCTGTGTGTGCTTTTGTGATTGGGTATTCACAGAGTCCTCAGGTAATACTCCGTCCCAACTTTCTGATTTCCAGAGTGGTTGTACAAGCTTGCAATCTCACCAACAATGGAGGAGTGTTCCTCTTTCTCTACATCCTTGCCATTATCTTCTGTCACCTGAGTTTTTGATCTTAGCCATTCTGACTGATGTGAGGTGGAATCTCAGGGTTGTTTTGATTTGCATTTCCCTGATGACTAAGGATGTTGAACATTTCTTTAGGTACTTCTCAGTCATTTAGTATTCCTAAGTTGAGAATTCTTTGTTTAGATCTGTACCCCAATTTTAATAGGGTTACTCAGTTCTCTATTAGTCCAAACAGAAGGTTCTTAGTTACTTCATAAAAGTCATGCATGAAAGGACTGCACTAGTGGTTTCATGCTAACTGGCAAGTTGGTGTTGTAGCACTTAGGGTCCACTTCTGGCTCAGACCTGTGCTGACTTTCTCCTACTGGGTCCCAAATAACACCTTTTGAGCCTATGATAGGTAACTAGTAGTGAAGAAGTTACCATGTCAATTGCAACCTATTTATCTATATTCTACAATAAAAATTTAATAAAGGCTCAACATTTGGTTATATTGGGCAACTAACAATAATGGTAATAACCTACATAGTTTGAAGAGGAGTCTTCAGTCAGTGCTCTGTAACTAAGAATTTATAGGAAATACAGCTTGTTGACATGGATATTTTCCTTTCGAAAATGCATGCCTTCTGGAAGCAATATTTTTTTCCTGTTTCTTTTGCAACTTGAATATCATGCATAGGATGCATTAATACTTTCATTAGAACAGTTGTATGGATCAAACTCCATGGTTTTTAGAACTTTACATAGTTTCCTATTTGTTCTTCACTGCCTGCCTATGCCACTTTAGTTAGTAATATTTACATATTTTGGTTCATTTTTATATATTTGGAGTTTAAAAGATCATTACAATGTAAATAAATTATAATATTCTTTATTTGACATTCATCACTTTAAAATTGAATTCATTGAAAGGAATTACAGTATCAAGTGTGGATTTCTACACATGCATGTATCATAATATATTTTGCAAATATATTCAGCAACATATGACTGTGAATTCTTAATAAAAATCTGAAATCAGACTGATATATTATAAATTAAGGTATTTCTGTTGGTATTCAAATCAAAACCTCCTAAATAATTAGGAGAACTTGCCTTTTGTATTCTGCATCATTTGTAACACTGAAGTTTTATGAAGTGTTTTATTATTAGGAATTAACTACAACATTACCTTTAATGGAATCATAAATCTTCAATTACAGGTCAATGTGGCTAACTTGAATTGCCTTTATACTGAGACAATTCTATTAAAACATACAATATTAAAAAAACAATTTACTTTACCTTAAATAAATATGCTCATTTCAAAACGTAAACTAATGCACTTCACAATGCATATAATTTTGAAAAGAATAGAAGTAATACCAGGTTACTTATATCAAATGTAAATTTATACATTTTTACCAAACAACAAAACATTAAAATGGTACTAATAGTGTAGGAATTGTATCATTGGCTCAAATTTCATTAGGAATTGGAGTTGATATTCCTAACTTATTGTTTGAAAATTTTATACTGTATGTAATGATAGATGGCATTGGTATTTCTTGTTCTAGATTATCATAGTATAATTTCTCTAGTTGGTTCTATTTCTTTGAAAATTTCAAAATTTTATTGTTACAGTTGTATACAATTTTATGTGCTATATTTTTACTGTCCATCTGTTGGCATATATCTAGGTTTATCCTATACTATAACTATTGTGAAGAAGCCATCCATGATCATGATATTCAGGTTTCTTTTCAGTACAACTTAGTGTCCTTTGAATATATGACCAGTAGTTCTAGTGCTGTGTCTTAAGTTTTTTTGTCCAATTTTTTAAGAAAGCTACACACTGATTTCCAAACTGATTATACTATCTACCTATTATCTATCTATTAATCTGTCTGTCTGTCTCTCTTACTATATCTGTCTATCTACTATCTATCTTTCATTATATCTATATTTCTCTGTAATGTATATGTCTATGCTTCTATCATTTATCTATTTACCATTGTTTGTCAATCTATCTTTCATCTATCTATCTATGCATCTATCAATCTACCTATCATCCAACAACTATCCATCTATCATTTTCTGAAACTATCTGTCTCCCTACCTAGGTATCATTTATCTATCACTTATCTATGGCTTATTTCATTTTTCATTGGAAGACCAAGAAAGACATCTAATAAACGATGAAAATTGGAAAGGAAGGAAACAGTTATCTTAACAGAGGAATAAATAAAACCTGGAATTATTTCTTCTCTCAAAGGTTAGACACTACTAAGATTCCTTAAAATGAATATGCCATATACTAATATATATATATACTCCTGGATGCAACATAATTATCCACCTCTTACCTGTTAACCTGTCAGGGTGGCAAAAATGCTGTCAAAATTATCTTATTGTAAAATTAATAAATTTTCTAACATAAAAACTTAAAATAAAATTGTATGAGCTTAATTGTAAAAAAAAAAAAGAAAGTGGGTATCAATTATTTCATATAAACCTCAAATAAGATGCACTGTGAATGTAGCCTCTATAAGGTAGGTACTCCTATTTTTCAAATGTGTCTGTATTGTATATTTCTCAGTTCTCGACATTCATAATTTTATATATGTAAAATATTGCATTATTTTATAATTAACCACATTTAACATCATAAGTAATTTTTTTCAATTAATGTTATATATAATATCTAATATATTTTACAGATTTATGTTTTCTAAAATAAAATTATCTATTGATGGAGTAATTGTTCATTTAAGCTAGCATTATAAAAAAGGGTGCGTACCTCAAACTTCAATCAAGAAAATTTTTCTTTGAAATGGACCAGGATCATTACAGAAAATCACAACCAAGCAAAACAGAGTTGTGGAACTTAGACTCAATGGATATATTTGTAAAATGATCCCCACACCTAAGACACAAATAATGTTTTAGAAGAAAGGAGAAAAAAGAGCAAGAGGATTAGGGAGCATGCTTTGTAGCTGTTCAGTAGCCATGGATGAACTGGATATTTGAAATGGGGCTATAAATGAAAAAGGACAGGGTTCGAGAGAAGGATGAAGCCAAGACAAAAGTTTCTGATCAAGGCTCAAAGTTTAAGAGTCAACACTGCATTTATTTAGGGAAAGCCCACAGACCCATCATTTATTTCAGCTGAATTGAGTTTCAAAGCAAGCTCAGCTGGCAGGAAATTTCCTGTAGGAAATTGACTCCACCTAGGTCATTAATATCCAAGGTGGGAAGTACTTAAGGTCTATTTAGCATGCTCAATGCTGGGGGAAGGACACAATTCACCCTGTTTTGTTTTGTTTTGTTTTTTGTTTGTTTGTTTGTTTTGTTTTGTGTTGTTTTGTTTTTAAAGATGAGCAGTCATCAGTAGCTGGGTGCAAGTACAAGATTTACTTGTTTTCCATAATCCTGTTTAGGATATAGAGTAGTTAGGTGGTGGTGCCTATCTTACATCTGGATCTATATTGCTCGTTCTTACCCATCTTGGACTTCATATATAACTTTTGGTGTATGTGTCTGGCTTAGGTTGATAGGAGCTCAAGAACACAGTTGCCTGTCTCTGGGCACTGGCCTTCTAAAGCACACTCTTTCCTATTCAGACTGAAGCTATGAAGGACATATGAATATGCACTCAATGCATTTCTTCATAGTGATGAATAACTGCCATGGTGAAAAGCTTAGCTTGCTGAAAGTGATCCTGTGTGAAGGCAACCAATCTGTTTAAGATACAAGGTCCAAGATATAAAAGCAACAAGATTATAATTAGATTTATAATTAAAGTTGTCGGGGGGAAAGAGGGGGTCCCAGGTATTTAATTTAACTGCTAATTGACAAAGATCAAACACAAAGTCTGGCCACTAGGTATATTGGGGGTGGCTACACACATCTTATATATTTAGACCAAACAAAATTTTCTTGCTTTCTCTAGCTGTACTTTCAAGAGGGAAAAGCACCTTGTCACTTGCTGAACCCAATAAACACAATTGCAGAGAATTTTCTAGAAAAAAAAGCAGCCATCAGCTTACTTGCCATAGAACTTGAGAAGCTGCTGGCCCTTTTAAGAGCAGCTTTTCCGCTCTTGGCAGGGCTTTTCCAGCTGTGCTTGACTCCCAGCTACTTGACTTCCAGCATGCTGGGTAATTTATCAGGGTAACTGAGGCTGTTCCACAGGCTGCTGTGCACTGGTCTTGCCAGGAGTCAGTTGGTCTCTCAGGAGTGCTCTCACTCCTGGGCTAAGAGGTGAGATCTCCACTTTGTCTCCAATAACTCTCTGGCGCAGGGCCTGCCAGGAGCTCACAGGGCACAAGAACAGTGGAGCAGCTGGGAAAGGATCCTTCAGACTGCCTTTTGCACCCAGGAGCTGAGACTGTTCCAAAGTCCTCTGTAAACAGGACCTTCCAGGAGAGAGCTGGTCTCCCAGGAGTACTGACACAGACTTACAGACCCACAGGAGGAACAAGCTCCAGCCAGAGACAGCATGACCATCTAACACCAGAGATAACCAAATGGTGAAAGGCCAGCTCAAGAACCTTACCAACAGAAACCAAGGCTATTTGACATCATCAGAAACCAGTTTTCCCACCACATTAAGTCCTAGGTACTCTGACACACCAGAAAAGCAAGATTTGGATTTCAAATCACATCTCATGAGGCTGAGAGAAGATTTTAAGAAGGACGTAAATAATTCCCTTAGAGAAATACAGGAGAACACAGGTAAACAGGTAGAAGCTCTTATTAAAGAGGAAACACAAATATCCCTGAAAGAATTACGGGAAAACTCAGCCAAACAAGTGAAGAAATTGATCAAAATCATCCAGGATCTAAAAATGGAAGTAGAAACAACATAGATATCACAAAGGGAGACAACTTTGGAAACAGATAAACTAGGAAAGAGATCAGGAGCCATAGATGCAAGTATCACCAACAGAATACAAGAAATAGAAGAAAAAAATCTCAGGAGCAGAAGATACTACAGAAAATATTGACACAACAGTCAAAGAAAATGCAGCAAGGTCCTATTTCAAAACATCCAGGAAATCTGAGACACAATGACAGGCAAAACCTAAGATTAATAGGTATAGAAGAGAGCAAAGATTATCAAGTTAAAGGGCCAGTAAATATCTTCAACAAAATTGTAGAAGAAAACTTCCCTACCATAATGAAAGAGATGCCCATGAACATACAAGAACACCAAATAAATTGGACCAGAAAAGAAATTCCTCCTGTCACATAATAATCAGAACACCAAATGTACAAAGCAAAGAAAGAATATTAAAAGCAGTAAGAGAAAAAGGTCAAATAACATATAAAGGCAGACCTATCAGAATTACACCAGACTTCTACTCAGAGGTTATAAAAGCCAGAAGGTCCTGGGCAGATGTCGTACAGACCCTAAGAGAATACAAATGCCAGCCCAAGCTACTATACCCAGCAAGACTCTCAATTACCATAGATGGAAAAAGCAAGATATTCCATGACAAAAACAGTTTTACACAATGTCTTTCCACAAAATCAGCCTTTTAAAGGATAACAAATATAAAACTACAAAACAAGGAGGGAAACTGCACACTAGAAAAAGCAAGAAAATAATCTTTAAAAAAACCAAAAAGAAGATAACCAAATAAAACTAACTCCACCTAAACAACAAAAATAACAGGAAGCAACAATCAGTTTTTACTTTATATCTCTTAATGTCAATGGGATCAATTCTCCAATAAAAAGACATAGATTAAAAGACTAGATATGTAAACATGACCCAACCATTTTCTGCTACTGCAAACTCACCTTAGTGACAAACACAGACACTACCTCAGAGTAAAATTCTGGAAAAAAAAATTCTCCAAGCAAATAGAAAACAAGCTGGAATAGCCATTCTAATATAGAATAAAATCAAATTTCAAACTTAAAGTTATCAACAAAGATATGGAAGGACACCTTATACTTATCAATGGAAAAACATACAAAGATGAACTCTCAGTTCTGAATACCTACGCTCCAAATCCAAGAAGACCCACATTCATAAAAGAAACTTTTTAAAGCACAAAGCACAGATTGCTTCTCACACAATTATAGTGGGAGACTTCAGCACACCATTCTCATCAATGGACATATCAAGGAAACACAAACTAAACAAAGACACAGTGAAACTCACAGAAGTTATGAACCAAAAGGATTTAACAGATATCTGTAGAACATTTTATCCTAAAACAAAAGAATATACCTTATTCTCTGCACCTCACTGTACCTTCCTCAAAATTGACTATATAATCAGAAACAGAACAGGCCTCAACAGATACAAGAAAACTGAAATAATCCCATGTATCCTATCAGATCACCACAGTCTAAGGCTGCTCTTCAATAACAGAATAAACAATAGAAAAGCCTGTGTACATGTGAAAGTTGAACAACACTCTACTTAATGATAACTTGGTCGATGAAGAAAGAAAGAAAGAAATTAAAGACTTTTTAGAATTTAATGAGAATGAAGGCACATCATACTAAAACTTATGGGACACAATGAAAGCAACACTAAGAGGAAAACATATAGCCCTGAGTGAAAACAAAACAAAACAAATGAACAAAAAACAACAACAAAAACAACAACAACAACAAAACCTTGAGAAAGCATACACTAGTACCTTGACAGCACATCTGAGAACTCTAGAACAAAAAGAAGCAAATACACAAGATGAGTGTTGAGCAGGAAATAATCAAACACAGGGCTGAAATCAACCAAGTAGAAACAAAAAGAACTATACAAAGAATCAACAAAACGAGGAGCTGGTTCTTCAAGAAAATCAAAAAGGTACATAAACCCTTAGTCAGACTAACTAGCGGGAACAGAGAGAGAATCCTAATTAACAAAATCAGAAAGGAAAAGGGAGACATAACAACAGAAACTGAGGAAATCCAAAAAATCTTCAGACTCTACTACAAAAGCCTATACCCAACAAAACAGGAAATCTTTGATGAAATGGACAATTTTCTAGACAGATACCAAGTACCAAAGTTAAAGCAGGATCAGATAATCTAACTAAGTCTCATATCCCCTAAATAAATAGAAACAGTCATTAATAATCTCCCAAGCAAAATAAAAAGCCTGGGACCAGATGGGTTTAGTGCAGAGTTCTATTGACCTTCAAAGAAGACTTAATACTAATAATCCTCAAATTATTCCACAAAATAGAAACAGTAGAAACACTAATCAAAATTTTTTTCTATGATGCTACAATTACTCTGATACCCAAACTACACAAAGACCCAAAAAGAAAGAGATCTTCAGTCCAATTCCCCTTGTGAATATTGATACAAAAATTCTCAATAAAACTCTCACAAACAGAATCCAAGAACACATCAAAATGATCATCCATCATGATCTAGTTGGCTTCATCCTGGAGATGCATGGATTATTCTATTCAATAAACAGAAATCCATAAACATAATCCACTATATAAACAAACTCAAAGGGGGAAAAATGATCATTTCATTAGATGGTGAGAAAACATTCGACAAAATCCAATTCCCTTTCATGATAAAAGACTTCAAACGATCAGGAATTCAAAGCACATATCTAAACCTAGTAAAAGAAATATACAAAAAATCAGTAGCCAACATCAACCTAAGTGGAGGTAAGCTTGAAGCAATCCCACTAAAATCAAGGACTAGACAGGGATGCTTACTCACTCTGTATTTATTAAGTATAGTACTCGAAGTACTAGCTAGATCAACTAGAAAACAATAGGAGATCAAAGGATACAAATTGGAAAGGAAAAAGTCAACATATAACTATTTTCAGATGAAATAAGAGTATACTTAAGTGACCCCCATAACTTCCACCAAATAACTCTTAAACCTGATAAACAACTTCAGTGAAGTAGCTGGATATAAAATTAACTCAAACAAATCAATGGCCTTTCTCTACACAAAAGATAAACAGACTGAGAAAGAAAGTAGGGAAACAACACCTTTCATAATAGTCACAAATAATATAAACTATATTTGTGTGACTCTAATTAAGTAAGGGAAAGATCTGAATGGCAAGAACTTCAAGCCTCTGAAGAAAGAAATCAATGAAGATCTCAGAAGATAGAAAGATCTTCCACACGCATGATTCTGCGGGATTAATATAATAAAAAAAAAAATGGCCATCTTGCCAAAAGCAATCTACAGATTCAATGCAACCCCTACCAAAATTCCAACTCAATTCTTCATAGAGTTAGAAAGAACAATTTGCATATTCATCTGGAATAACAACAATAACAACAACAAACAGGATAGTGAAAACTATTCTCAACAATAAAAGAACTTTTGGCAGAATCACCATCACTGACCTTCAGCCATACTACTGAGCAATAGTCATAAAAACTGCTTGATATTGGTACAGTGACAGGCAGTTAGATCAATGGAACAGAATTGAAGACCCAAGAATGAACCCACACACCTATGGTCACCTGATATTTGAAAAAGTACTTAAAACCATCCAGTGGGGAAAAAGACAGCATTATCCACAAATAATGTTGGTTCAACTGGCAGTTAGCATATAGAAGAATGAAAATTTATCCATTCTTACTTCCTTCTACAATGCTCAAATCCAACAGGATCAAAGACCTCCATATAAAACCAGATACACAGAAACTAGTAGAAAAGATTGGGGAAGAGCCTTGAGGACATGGGCACATGGGAAAAGTTCCTGAAGAGAGTACCAATAACTTATGCTCTAAGATCAAGAACTGACAAATGGGCCTCATAAAATTGCAAAGCTTCTATAAGGCAAAGGACATTCTCAATAGGACATAACAGCAACACACAGATGGGAAAAGATCTTTGCCAATCTTACATTTGATAGAGGGCTAATATCCAATATATACAAATAACTCAAGAAGTTAGATCCCAGAGAATCAACTAACCCTATTAAAAAAGTGGGATACTGAGCTAAACAAATCATTCTCAACTGAGGAATTCATAATGGCTGAGAAGCTCCTAAAGAAATGTTCAACATTCTTACTCATCAGGGAAATGCAAATCAAAACAACCCTGAGATTCCACCTCACACCAGTCAGAATGGCTAAGATCAAAAACTCAGGTGACAGCAGATGATGGCAAGGATGTATAGAAAGAGGGACAATCTTCCATTGCTGGTGGTATAACCACTCTGGAAATCATTTTGGCGGTTCCTCAGAAAATTGGACATAGTACTACCTGAGGATCCAGCTATACCACTCCTGGGCATATACCCAGAAGATTCTCCAACATATAATAAGGACATATGCTTCTCTATGTTCATAGCAGCCTTATTTATAATAGCCAGAAGATAGAAAGAAACCAGATGTCCCTTAACCAAGGAATGGATACAGAAAATGTGGTACATTTATATAGTGGAATACTACTCAGCTAATAGAAACAATGAATTTATGAAATACTTAGGCAAATGGATGGTACTAGAAAATATCATCCTGAGTGAGGCAAACCAATCACAAAAGAACCCATATGGTATGCACTCCTGATTAATGGATATTAGACTAGAAGCTCAGAATACCCAATCTACAATTTACACATGAAGACCACATGAAGCTCAAGAAAAGGGAAGACAGAAGTGTGAATACTTTGGTCCTTCTTTGAAGAGGAAACAAAATACCCATGGAAGGAGATACAGAGACAAAGTGTGGAGCAGAGACTTAAGATAAGGCCATCCAATCACAGGGCTCCCAATTGAGGAGCTAGAGAAAGTACCCAAGGAGCTAAAGGGATCTGCAACCCTATAGGTGGATCAACATTATGAACTAACCAGTACCCCGGAGCTTTTGACTCTAGCTGCATATGTATCAAAAGATGGCCTAGTCGGCCATCACTGGAAAGAGAGGCCCATTGGACACGCAAACTTTATATGCCCCAGAACAGGGGAATGCCAGGGCCAAAAAGGGGGAGTGGGCGGGTAGGGGAGTGGGGGTGGGTGGTTATGGGGGACTTTTGGTATAGCATTGGAAATGTAAATGAGCTAAATACCTAATAAAAAATGGAAAGAAAAAAAAAGGCCATCCAGAGACTGCTCCACATGGGGATCCATACAGTTACAAACCCATACAGTATTGTGGATTCCATGAAGTACTTGCTGACTAGAGCCTGATATAGCTGTCTCCTGAGAGGCTCTGCCAGAACATGACAAATACAGAGGTGGATGATCACAGCCAACCATTGGATTGAGCACAGGATCCCTATTGGAGGAGCCAGAGAAAAAACTCTAGGAGCTGAATGTCTTTGCAGCCCCATAGGAGGAACAACAATATGAACCAACCAGTACCCTCAAAGCTTACAGGGACTAAACCACCAACCAAAGAATACACATGGAGGGACCCATGGCTCCAGCTGCACATGTAGCGGAGGATGGCCTTGTTGAACATCAATGAGAGTAGAGGCCTTTGGTTCTGTGAAAGCTTGATAGTCCAATATAGGGGAAAGCCAGGATCAGGAAGCAGGAGTGGGTGGGATGGTGAGCAGTGGGAGGCAGTAGCATATAGGGGGTTTTCGGAGGGGAAACCAGGAAAGGGGATACCCTTTGAAATGTAAGTAAAGAAAAATATCCTATAAAAAAAGGAAATATAAGCATTATTTCAAAAGATATCCATGTTTTTACTAAAGTTAAAATCTACATTGTCAACAAAACTTTTGCCTTAATACTATTACAGGGGGAGAATACATGAAGTCATAACAACAGAGAAGAACTTCTTACACAGATATGGCAGGGAACCTTGAGGCAGAAATGGTGATGCATATGGTCATATTTCATTTTGTTCAAATATTCTGAATTCTGAAAAATTGAAGTATATAATACAAGTGACTATAAAAACAGGAAAATGTTTGAGAAGAGGTATGCAACCAGTGAACTTAAGGGGGAAAGAGAATATGAAAAAATGTTCATGAACAATGTAAAAGACATTGTATGCATCCATGAAAATACCATAATAAAGACCATAAGTTTGTAAAGTGAAAATATTCTAGTAAAATATACAAATGGAGTACAATAAAGGTAAAATATGAGTTTTCAAACATTCTTATTACCCTATTAATCTAGAAACAGTTCAGTACTGGCATTCAGTATGTAGAGAAGATATGTAAATATATCAAATTATTAAATATATCATCTCACTCTTTTTACCAAACTAATATTTGTATCAATAAAATATCACAATGCACATTCTAAAAATAATGGCCATTATATGAATTTTAAAATATTGAAGAATTTTTATAGGATATATTGTCTTTATTTATCACCTAATTGTCCTGGAATATTTTATTTTGCATTTCTTATATTATTTTGCTATGTCATCTCTTCTGAACAAAATTCTATTTTATTTTAGTTTCTTCAGCTGCTGCTTCTATCTTCTCAAGTTCCAATCTACCTACCATCTTCATTTTTATTATCATTTCATCATAATTATTTACCTCCAGGATACCTAATTACTATACATTGTGCTATGCCATTCAGGGATCATTTCACAGAATTAATTATTCTGTATTTCATGTGCTTGTGGATTTTGATGTCACAACATAAAAACTCAAGGACAATCAGTATATGCACTAATTTACTCCCACCTAAGACAGGATGGAGCTGAGTTTGGAAATGATTTAAAGTGATAGATTTGCTACCTGTAATTTCCCTTCCTTATTGGAAAATATTGTAAGATTCTACTCTCTTTCATATTCATCCTCCATTATATAGCTAGAAAGTGTTTAAATTTTTATGTCATTTACTAAAATATTTGTAAAAAAGTTTATTTTTTAAGATAATATGTTATATGAACCATAGATATTTCTTACTTTATAATGAATCAGTTCCCGGTATATAAATCTTGTGTCTAATCTCCCTTATTCTAGAGTAAAGGAAGAGTCAAATGGAGTAAGAGAGGGATTGCCCAAATGAACTCCACATACCATGAATCTACTTGTTTTCTTTCTTCCACTCTTTCTTTTTTGTTTTTTCAAGACACCATTTCTCTTTGTAGCCCTGGCTGTCCTGGAACTCACTCTGTAAACCAGACTGTCCTCTGAACTCAGAAATTTGCCTGCCTCTGCCACTCCAAGTGTTGGGATTAAAGGCATCCACCACCACTAATCGGCCTCTACTTGTTTTCTTGTTTCTTGTGCCAATGCTATTGCTTTATTATTTCAGGAAATACTGGTATCTACAGTTTGACTAGAAAAACATAATGGATTCTATACTCAAATGTAAAGTAATAAATAATGTGAATTTCTATATTCTTAAAAGATTTACAACAGAAGCTTTAAACCATCTTTGTTTCCTTATTGTTACCCAAACTTTACTCCCACCCACATAAAAAGAAATTAACAATAGCTAATAAAAACCTGCCAATAAATGTTCTAATAAAAGCAAATATTTCAAGTATGGCTTAATTTATAGTTCTCCATAGAGCTATAGGGTTCAGTAATTGAATTTATAGTGAGCATGGAACATTTTCTACTTAAGACCTTGCGACTTAGTACTTATATTCTTTATCATAAGATTAAATTCTCTGAGATGGATTTTCCCAAAATTCCTTCCAGATGATGCATCCTCCTCTGCCTTCTTCTGCCCATATACATCGTAGGGAAATGTCTCTTTACAGAGTGAAAGTAAAGGTAGAATATCACAAAAGGAAAAGAAGACACAGGAGTTCAAGAGCAAATCTTAGCCTTATAGAGGACCATCTGTCAAAATAATTACTTTCTATTTTAGATCTAATTGGTCTCAAAATTAATTTCCTTGCTTTTAATTGGGATACTGATGAACAGCAATAAGGAGCAATTATTTTCCTTTGGTTGAATTATACCAACAAAGATAAGAGCATGAACACTTATGGGGAAGCAATTTTAAAATCCCTCAGCAAAATAAAAGGAGTATAGAAATTGTTTCTGGGTGCTATAAAAAGTAAAACTCTTTGTAGGGCAACTTTAGATCTGTCTTATCTGTGATCTCTGGAGATAAGTACCAAGAGAACTGGTTTTACAAAAAAGGAGAGTAGGGATATTTATATCCCCACATATCTATCAATTATTAGGATACAAAGACTAAAGAAGGATAGCACTTTTTGGTACAATAGGAAAAGATGATTGGACAGCAGAAGACTAACATTCTGAAAAACTTATGTGTAGTGTGCTCTTTAGATTTCTTTCTCAACTTGACACAAGCTGGAGTAATTTGGCATGATGTAATCTCAATGAGCAATGCCTCCATAATATTGGCAAGCAGGCAAGTGTATTGGTGATTTTCTTGATTAATGACTGATATGGGAGGTCCCAGTCCATTAGGGATTGTAGATTCCCTGAGCAGGTAGTCCTGAGTTGTACAAAGAGCAGGCTGAACAAACCATGAGGAACAAGCCAGTAAGCAGCACTCTCCACCTGTCTCTGCTCTGTGACTGAAGAATATAAGGGGACAACTTGCATTTGGTCAATATTCTATATTACAGCAATATAAACCTAAGACACAGGAATTCTGACTAGCACAGATCTTTCACAGCCCAGTTGTACATGGCCACATGAACAATTTATCTTTATTAGCCTATTTACCTGATCTGCTTGTGGTATTTGCAGCACTGAAACTTAAAATTTATCATAGGCACCAAATTGCTATAGATTTTCAATGGCCAGCTCAACTAGCAAAACCAGCTGCAAAATAAAATGAAGACTGACTTAAGCACTATAGAAGGAAAGGGCCAACACAATACATATCCTCTGACTTCCATGTTGCTGCTCATGCTTACATACAAACATAATGAATATGAATACACACAAACACCCACAAACATATACACTCACACACATACACACAGGAGAAAGAGAAGAGGTAGAGATATGTAAAGATGAAGAAATAAGCCAAAGACAAAAAAACAAATACGTGATGTTCCCATCTACACTGCCAAGAAGATGCAATTGTTGACGCAGGCATAGAATCATACTAAGGGCACATAAGCACTTGAGCAGCAAAGAATACAGCCCAGGACACCCATGGGAAAAGTCCCTTTTGTGAAGAAAGGAGGTTATTTCAAATTGTGAGTTACAAATAAAAAAATCAATGGTAAATGATTGAATTCGAAAATTTTCATTGTTTAAACAATATATTCTGATGAGATGGACAATTAAACACATGACTTTCCCAATTATTTTATTGCGCATACTTCAGATAATTAAATTGTAGCATTCTTCTAAGGAATGACTCTACTAAGCTTGGATATTTTACTAAGTCAAAATATTTATCCTATTCTTCATGTTTTTTTTAATGCATGATATTTTTGATATTTTCATCCATGTTTTCTCATGTATATTTACTTGATTCAGTGTTATCACTTGGCATTTTTTCTGTGGCTGTGATGTCACAGGCTATTTACTTATGATGGTGCTATATTATTTATCACACCTTTCGACAGGAAACATTGCTCTTTATATTTGTTTCATATCCTTGCCAATAATTAGAAATTCTTATGTTTTGACTTCTAGCAATTCTGATAATTCTGTATTTTTCCATAAGGCTTTAGTCTAAGTGACTATTGTTCCTAAACATATCTGGTGACAGATTTTCACTTTTCATAATTTAGTGAGGTATATTATTTTTAAAAATTGCTCTTTTTTTTGTTTGTTTGTTTGTTTTTTGTGTGGTCCTTTGGTTGTAAGGGTTTCTTTTTGTGTAGTCCTGGCAATCCTGGAACTTACTCTGTAGACCAGGCTGGCCTCATACTCGCAGATATCAGTCTGCCTCTGGCTCCTGAGTGCTTGTATGAAAGATACATGCCAGCACTACGCAAAAGTGGAGCAAGGTAGAGGAGATGAGGGTAGCCTAGCCTCAAACATGAGGTCCTCTGCTCTGTCACCTTTAGCAAATCCTATGGACATGTGTCATCACAAACAGCTCATTTTCATAGGGGGAATATTTTTTTTTTTGTCCTTCCCAAGGGGATTGGATTTTAACTTATACCAAAAACAGAGGTTGAAATGTCACCTTTCCTACATTTAGTCAATTGGAGTTTGTAAAAATATAAATAAATAAATAAATAAATAAATAAATAAATAGTTGCTATCTTAGTCAGGGTTTCTATTCCTGCACAAACATCATGACGAAGAAGCAAGTTGGGGAGGGAAGGATTTATTCAGCTTAAACTTCCACATTTATGTTCAACCAAAGGAAGTCAGGACTGGAACTCAAGCAGGTCAGGATGCAGGAGCTGATGCAGAGACCACGGAGGGATGGTTTTACTCGCTTGCTTCCCCTGGCTTGTTCAGTTTGCTTTCTTATAGAATCCAAGACTGCCAGGCCAGGGATGGCACCACTCACAATGGGCCCTCTTCCCTTGATCACTAATTGAGAAAATACCTTACAGCTGGACCTCATGGAGGCATTTCCTCAAGGGAAGCGCCTTTCTCTATAATAACCTCAACTTTTGTCAAGTTGACACACAAAACCAGCCAGCACAGTGGTTGATGAGATAATTCAGGCAGGGTTGAAAAGAGTTTGCTGTGCTGTTTTGATGATCTCATTTTGATCCCTATATGTCACAGTGGATAAAGAAAACAAATTCCCAAATTTTGTTCTCTACATGTGAACATACACACTAAAAATACATCTGTAAGAGAGATAAAGCTTGCTCTTTCTGGGTAAAACTTATGGAATGATGGCACAGTAAATAAGGCACTGTTTCATCCTGAAACAAGGAATTTAATATGCTTGTCCATTAATGTTTTTAAACACAGTAATTTATACTTGGTGATTATAAATTGGCCCATTATTTGTTTTATGTATTGAAGTACTATTTTTTCTTTTCTTTTATTCTTTTCTTCATTGCAGCATTAACATAACTGAAAAAATTGCTTAAAAATCTATTTCAACATTTCTGGTTCTGTCAGTCAATTTATTTTATTCTTTTGTCTTTTTAAATCAAAGAGCTTTCCATTTTATGCAAAACATTATCCCTTGAGTTCTTTTAGTCTTTTAGTGTTATTATTAGAACAATACTTATTTTATAGTATTTAAATTCTTAGCATACATGTTTACTAGATAGTTGGGTTCCTTTCATACTTTCCTGAGTTTTGTCTACACATTGCATTTGGGGTTTAAAAACTGATGTGTCAAGTATGACATCATTTGGAAGTTTTGCTACAAAATCAAAGTGTGTGAGAAGTGTTCATTTTTAGGTCTCAACAAGTGGTCGCCTGCATTTACAGCATCTTTCCACGTAGCATGCAGCATCTTTCCTCCATCCTGCTTCATGCTCTTCTCTAACTTGACCTGGAAGAATTTCTTAGCAGAACTGCTCCTGCTAATTGTATAGCTATGCAGTCAGGTTCATCACAGGCCTCTATGAGATTCCTAAACTCCATCATTTCATTTTCTAGGTTTTTTTTTTCTCATAAAATCCACAGATTTAATAATAAAAATGTTGATCTCACACACAAGCTGTATTAATTTTCTGGAATGTATGAACTTAGTTGAACCCCAGAAATTATGTCCAGGAAGATGGTGGTAATAGAATCACCTGATTATTTTCTTCTCAATCTGATATAACTGGGTTACATTGCCTGGTAATGATATTGGAAAATAATTATTGTCTTAACTAGGGTTTTACTGCTGTTGACAGACACCATGACCAAGGCATTTCTTATTAGGACGACATTTAATTGGGGCTCGCTTACAGGTTCAGAGTTTCAGCCCAGCATCATCACAGTGGGAGCATGATAGTATCCAGGCAGCAATAGTCCAGGAGGAGTTGAAAGTTCTCCATCTTATCTGGAGACTGCTAGGAGAAATCTGACTTCCAGGCAGCTAGAATGAGGATCTTAAAACCCAAGTCCACAGTGACACCCTACTCCAACAAGGCTACACCTCCTAACAGTGCCACTCCCTGTGCAAAGCATATACAAACCATTACAAATATTATTGATGGTTGTGTGTAAGAAGAAGATAAATAGGAGCAGTTTCTCATTTTAATCAGATATAGATATTCTTAACTTTTGATGTGGCTTAAAATCAAAATTATATTGATAAAATAGATGAGGTTTCATAACTGTGGAACCAAATACCTTTTAATCATAAGGAACTTAAAAATGTTCTTTATGACAGTAAGGTTTTTACACTAAAGTAAATAATATTATATTTATTATTGTAATTATAATATCCTGATAATATAATAAGGCTTTGTGTGATTTAGTTTCACAATTCAAAAACGTAATATTTTCAGGATTCTGCTGATGTCAATTTTGATGGCATATTAGTCCTGAAATATCAATAGCAAATGAACATTAACAAAAATTAAGACTTTTTGTTCATCATGTCTAGAAATGAATTGTTTTTCAAAATAAGTTTCAGCATATATGCTTATTTAAGACAGAAATAGTGAATAATTTTCTCTACTTCAAATATATTACCTCCATTTCCATTTACTTAAAGTATATTTCATGAAATCACAACACAATACACCCCAATAGATAAGTAAGAAATACTTAATTTATTGGCCTCATATTTAATAATAGTGGCTTGTTTGCTAGCTGCAGGGCCTATAAAGCAGGGTGCTTACTAGATTGAGTGTTGCTTTGAAGTACATTTATATTGATGAAAATTTTAATGAATAGATTTTTGAGTAATAGAAGCCAGTGATTATATGCATCAGCCTCATTCAATTGGCTGACATTGCAAGGGAAATGTAAAATAGCATCGTCTCCTCCCTGCATGTTTGCAAAACTACTTTGTATTTGGAGTTGCTCAAATCCTGTGGCAATGAATGCCAAAGACAGGTAAAAGAGTCATGAGGGTATGAGGCAAAGAAGATTAAGGATGGAAGAGATGTAGCAGAAGGGAATAGGAAGAGATAATGGGAAGAGATGAAGGTGGAGAGATTCTGTTATTTCCATTTCACTGGAATACCCTACTATAAAGATTTTCTTGCTTTACTTACTATTCATCACTATTAATACCTTATCTGAGTTGAGATTGTTGTCTTTATGTTATTACAGTTGCTTGAATTAATTCATTTACTATATCTTCAAATTAATTAAGTTTAAAAGATATCTATAATTTAGAAATTAGGTTTCATACAAGTTTAATTACACAAACAAACATAGATTTTTATCTTTTAACTCTTTCACTTTTATTTTGTTTATGTTGTTCTTGAAGAAAGCAATACCTTTTGCTAATAAATGTTAAGCTACTTGCATATAGGTCAGCTTTAAAACTCTTGTGTTTTATTTTATGCTAGAAAAGAATGAAGTGATATCATTATTGTTCATTTCTAATGACCTCCTCAAATAAGACCTGTCTCTTTCTCTGTCAATATGTGCATATATGTGTGTGTGTGTGTGTGTGTATGTGTGTGTGTGTGAAATAAAACTAAATCATTTAATAAATATGCATGTATTAAATTCTGACATACAGCCACAAAGCACATTTCATTAAATTTCATTCTATACATGTTTTGATTGTCTTTTGATCATGTGTAGTTAGAACTGAGTGCAGCCACAGGATGTATGAGTGTAGCCAGCTGAAGATGGAACATTTTTTCACCATATTCTTTTATTCTCTCTAATTCTTTTGTCCTAAAGACTTTTCTCTTTTCATGTTTCTCATTGATTTAATAAGCTCTTCTTGAGTTTTCTGTTTGACAATGCTGTCCTCCTGGCATGATTTCATTGGCTTCCTGGCTCAAAGTGTAATTTAGGATGCTGTTACATATGCTGGTGAAGCCATGTAATGAAAGTCAGTGCAATCATTATCAGGCTGACATTTGCTGAGATAAATATTACTTAGTTAGTAAGGAGGAGATGCCATAGAGGGCTAGACCAGTTAATCTTGATATTTCCTTTGAGAATGCTTTAGGTGCCATATCAGTTGTGAAATCTCAGTTCAAGCTCACATTGCATGACATGAACTATTTCGTTGTTCTTAATAAGAGTTTAAGAATGAATTTGAATTTTTGGAGGAATATGTGATAAATTTAAAGTCTTTCGAGTTTTTTAACAATAAATTGTATTAGATTTTTAATACATATCATTTAAAGTAATATATAGAAATGAGAGTACAAATATAATCACTATTGAAGTTATTTATTAACTCAAATATAACATCATCTTAATATATTTAAAAAAATAAATTACCTGTCAGAATGTGTGCACAGGCTAACATATTTGAGTAGCATCCATGTATTCTTAGTGGAATACTCTTTAGTAAAAATACTATCTGGATGAAGTCCTTCATAACATGCGTCTGTCAGTCAGTTATCTGACACCATTATTACACATTAGATTCTTAGATCTCACATTTCACAAGTAATAATTCTTTCAGACTGTCATCTAGGAAAAATGAAAAATTTTATCCCAGAGATAAATAATAAAACACGGTTATCAAATTTTTTGATGTTTAAAAATTGTGTGTTGAAATAAGAAACCCATCATTTTCCTAGAAAGGAATATATATATATATATATATATATATATATATATATATATATATATATATACATACCTTTATATATTATATAGGTAAATTAATATAGTTGAAAACAGTATGTTAATAGTTTTCTGAATGTAAGGTGCCTGTGTTAGTTGCAAAGTTCTTTTTCAGATCTGTAGTTGCTCCTAAGTTTCTCTATCCATGCAAACTTATCATAACTCAAGTTCTTGCTATTACAGAGAAAAGAGAAAAATGATGTGTGAAAAAGACAGATATTCTGTTTAAATCCAATAGACAAGATGTCAGGGAGACAGTTTCTACCCAATTCCAGTTTCTCAGAATTAGTGAAGTGTTCCTCAGTATGGAGCTAAGTGAACAACTATGGTTTTCTTAAAATGATGTTACTATAACTAAGAAATAACTAAGTAAGTAATAAAATAAAATTCACATGAAATATAAAATAATTCTGACCCTATGTAGATCAAATTTAATTCCTTAATTCCATTTTATGTGTGTGACACTAAATCTTTCAAACAGAAAAGATGATTGTATTGGCAACATAATGCAAAAGAAAAATTTGTCTTTTAACATAGTTTGGTAGATTGTATAAAATATTATGAAATACAATCTAAAATCTCTTACCATTTGAAAGGTTCTTCTACTGATATTAATGTACTTTATGCCAGTCATCAACAACAACAAAATTTGACAATGCAAGATGCCCAATGGCATACTAATGTTTTCATTTTCATTGTTCACCACAGTAAATATGCAACACCATTACTCAAGTACAAAAGTCAGAAAGATGTGGCCCATGGTATTCAACAAAGTTTATTATATGAATAATACCATTAAGGCTTCTAGTTTTTAATTTAGCTACAATTACTATATGAACTTTCAGGATGCCTTAAATTTTATATTGTATACTGAGACTTCAGTCATGTGATGTGTCAGGTCTTTTTCTCTTTATTTCCACATAAGAACAAATTAAAAGGTCAGGAAAACTGGGTGGATGCAGCACAGGACAGACATTATCCTGAGAACAGCAACTGGGCTCATTCCAACATCTAGCCATTAATGGAGTTAAAACTGGGTTTATAGCTTTACATATCTCTGCAAAGCCTATAGTAGCAACACTCAAACACTTCCTCACATAAGGAGACTTATTAAGGGACTCTATAAATCAGGACAGCCTCTGAGTAGCTCTGTTGGGATTTGTTTTGGTTTCCCTGATTAATGTAGGACCATACTTAAAATGGAAGAAACTATTCCCTAGTTTAGAACCCTGGGGCAGCAGAATGAATGGAAATATGTAATCTGGGTGGGTAGGGGGTGCGGTGGAGGGGGCTTCTAGAATGTATCAGAGACCTGGGAGGTGAGAGACTCTCAGGATTCAGGTGAAGGACTGTAAGACCCGAAAAAACTTATGTCTGGGATGTCCCACTCACAGAAACACAGAGACAGAGATTGATGCAACAAGTTAGAGGTTTATTGATCCAACGCTCTGGGGCAATCCTGCAATCTGGGCAAAGGCGACCCCGAATCTCCTAAGCACACACTTTTTACACAGTTTAAGGGTAGACCTCTGTAAGAACATGAGTTGGTTTACACCCATTGGTGGCCCTCGCTGATCTTTTCATTCCCTGCTTTAGAAATGGTAATTAGCCTCTCCCTTTCAGAGGGGCAAGTGTTTCATAACCTTCTCAAAGTTCCTAAGCAGCATTGAAGGCCTCAGGTGAGATGAGGTCTTAGTCACTAGAAGAGGGAACTGAAACATTTTTGGTCATTATCGGCACCTGCCTTGAAGTAGGGGCTTTCATTTTTCTTTTTTCCTTTTTTTTTAATTAGGAGTTTTCTTCATTTACATTTCCAATGCTATCCCAAAAGTCCCTCTTGCTCTCCCCTCACTCCCACTTCTTGGCTCTGGCGTTCCCCTGTACTTAGGCATATAAAGTTTGCAAGAGCAATGGGCCTTTCTTTCCACTGATGGCCAACTAGGCCATCTTCTGATACCTATGCAGCTAGAGACACGAACTCCGGGGGTACTTGTTAGTTCATATTGTTGTTCCATCTATAGGGTTGCAGATCCCTTTAGCTCCTTGGGTACTTTCTCTAGCTCCTCCATTGAGGGCCCTGTGTTCCATCCAATAGCTGACTGTGAGCATCCACTACTGTGTTTGCTAGGCCCCGGCATAGTCTCACAAGAGACAGCTATATCTGGGTCCTTTCAGCAAAATCTTGCTAGTGTATGCAATGGTGTAGAATACCCAAGATATAAGATACAATTTGTAAAACGCATGAAACTCAAGAAGAACGAAGACCAAAGTGTGGAAACTTTGCCCCTTCTTAGAATTGGGAACACAACACCCATGGAAGGAGTTACAGAGACAAAGTTTGGAGTTGAGACGAAATGATGGACCATCTAGAGACTGCCATACCCGGGGAACCATCCCATAATCAGCCTCCAAACGCTGACACCATTGCATACACTAGCAAGTAGGGGCTTTCTTATAAAGCTTGTTTTGCTGGGTCATTCCAGGAAAGGAGTGTTCATCACAACCTTCTAGCTGAAGATCCCCAGCGATCATCTTATGTTCTCTAAGGTCACACAGGACCTTAGATAAAATGCCCAACAGTGGGGAGAGGGAACTTGTAGAGCACATCTCCAGTACAAAGACAGGGTATCAAGTGGAGGGATGAGGTTGCCATTCCCCAGTCAAAAACTCTGACCCAGAACTGTTCCTGTCTAAAAGAAATGCAGGGACAACAATGGAGAAGAGGATGAGGGAAAGAGGGTCCAGTGACTGGTCCAAATATCTATATAGCTCAAACGGATGCTCAACGGCCTGATACTATTGCTAATGCTATGTTGTGCTTACAGAGAGTAGCCTATCATGGCTCTCCTCTGAGAGGCCCAACAAGCAACTGACTGAGACAGATGTAGATACTTACAAGCAACAAATAGACGGAAGCTGGGGACCCCCTGTCAATGAATTAGGGAAAGGCTGGAAGAAGCTGAGGAGGAGGGCGACCCCATAGGAAGACCAGCAGTCCCAACTAATCTGGACCCCTGAGATCTCTCAGACAGTGAGCCACCAACCAGACACATATCCCATATACTTCAGAGGACTGCATGTTCTGGCCTCAGTGAGAGAAGATGCATCTAACACTCAAGAGACTGGAGACCCCAGGGAGTGGGGAGGTCTGATGTGGTGGTGGGGGTATGAGGAAGGTGGGGACATCCTCTTAGAGGAAGAGAAATGGTATGAAGAACTGGGGGAGTGTAGACTGTTAAGGACAGAACTGTAAAAAAAAAAAAGTAATAAATAAAAAAAGAAAGACTGGTGAGCACTAAGCATGCATCCATTCTCTCTCTACTCTTGACAGTAAATATAATGTGGCCATCTTAAGCTCCAGACACTGTAAATTCCCCATAATAACAGACTATAACCTGAAGGCTTAAGATGAAATAAATCCTTTCTCCCTGAAATTTATTTTTCTCAGGATATTTGATTGCAACAGAAATAAAACTAGATTACTATGCTTCTTAGAATTGCATTTCAAGTAAACTACCTGCACACAATACTAATTTGAAGAAGAGGATTACAGTTACTGCAATTCCCTTTCAATAGGTAAGTACAGGGATTTTTTCTTTTCCTTCAAATTCATTTTTCTTCAATTATTTCTCTTCTAAGTAGAAAAGTGCTATGGAAAAATATATACATATAATTTTAATAATGTTGTACTTAAACATTTATTTGTAATGATATTAAGGATTATAAAAATAATGGATGCAATAAGAACATAAAAATTTGATACTGGAAGAGAGTAAAATTAAGAGACTACAAGGCAAAATAATCAATATATCAAGTGTATATAGTAAATATTTCTGATAAATACTGCATCTATTTTGAAAACCAACCCTATTTTTGACAGGTCTATTTAACACATCTTAAGAAATGTTCCATCCCTTGAGTTATTATTGTTATATCCAAGGTTAATGTGTCAAGATGGGGTTATATCCAACTTTTATTTAATCATAAGATATGTAAAACAAACAAGCATGAACTTTCACAGAGAAAAGTAGTTGAGTATCTCTTTCAGTTCCTTATAACTAGAGAGGCACAGAGTGCTCTAGAGAACTGTTGCCTGCTTTCACGCCAAGACGAAGTTCTCCTATATGAATACTCATCTGCCTTGTGTGTGTGTTATGAGCCTGAGAAAGAAAAATCACTTTTGGACTAGCAATATTTCGTATAAATTATTTTTCCTTTACTTAAGTTCAACAATCCAACTGGTATTTTCTTGTCTGGTATAATATTTCTGCTTATTGTTTGATAGATAATGTAATCTATGCTTAGTATGCAATAATGCTAAGATCAGAATGAATTGATATGTACATGCATACACTGCAACAACACACTCAGCCATTTGTAACCCAGAACATTGATTGTTGTGCTTGTCTTAGAAGTTGTCAGTTCAGTATGTTCATAAACATACATGCATACATGCATGCCTACATACATTTATACATATATACATAGTTGAAAAAGTTCATTTAACAAAAACAAACTAACTAACAAAAACTCATAATACCAGGTACTGGAAAGTCCTATTTTGAGCACTTGGTCAGGATTGTCCCAGAGACACACAAAACATTACAGAGGATTCCAACTGCCTGTGGTTTCCTCCTTATCCCCAGAGGTACAGAAGTTAAGTCATGTTGTTGAAGAGATCATATGCTTCAGACACAGGGCCCAGAGGACCAGGGCTTTCACAGACATGAAAGGATGCACCCTGAGGACTAGCTTTTAACGTAGCAGAAGAAAAATCACAAGCTTCTGAGGCAGGGAGCAGCTAACAGTTTTATTCAGCTCTAATTCATAACTACAATGAGTAGCATTACAGCAATATCCTAAGGATGCATACTTTATAAACGGCCATGATCTAATTAGGCTTAAGATTTGCTCAAAAAAAAAAAAAAAAAAACCCAAAAAAAAAAAAACACATATTTGGTATTGCATACCAAGCCAACTTCTCTAGGTTAATATAGTCATGGATCTTGGGAAAGAACGTAAAGCCATGCCTACTAAAGCAGCATAAGGCTCATTGCTGAAGACAGGGTCTAAATATAAGAATGAGAAGATAGGGGAGTTTGCTATTGGACTGAGATTTTTTTAGGACTTTCAGAAGAGAATAGATAGGTAGGTAGGTAGATAGATAGATAGATAGATAGATAGATAGATAGATAGATAGGTGTGGGAAGCCACATGTGCTGTTGCTGAGTGGCACTGACTACTGCTAGCCACCACGCATAAGATTGGATAAACAACCAATGTGTACATATGCAGGAAAGTTTTTTGCAAAAACACTGCCTGGCCCAGGCATGATAATGAGGTTCTGTAAGGTACTAAGAGAGTAGCCAATCGGATGTGAGACATGCAAATGAGATATGATAATGAGGCTCTGTGAGGTACTGAGAGAGAGTAGCCAATCAGATGAGGAACATGCAAATGAGGCTTAGTGCATAACCAATCAGGGTATGAGACACGCCTCTCCTAGGCCTATAAAAGCAGCACCAGCTCTGGGCAAAAAGTCTTTTCGCCTCTGCAATCAAGCTCTCCCAATAAACGTGTGCAGAAGGATCCTGTTGCAGCGTCGTTCTTCCTGGCCAGTCGAGCGCGCGCAAGAGATAGGTAGGTAGATAGGTAGATAGATAGATAGATCCCACCAACATGGTTGGGTAAATTGAACTGAAATGAATAGACTTCAACCCATACATACACACACACACATACACACACACACACACACACACACACACACACACACACAAACACAAAGGTTACAAATGCTGAGAACTTAAGAAAGGCTTCTCCAGAAATTACACAGACATTGGGCAATTGGTCATCTAATACCAAATGGTCAATCTGGAAAACATATGTAAAAGTAATATAAAGATTGTGCAAGTTACATTCATTTATTTAAATATATGTAAAGCCAGAAAGTAATAAAACAGTGGGGCTATGAATTTGGAAGTGTACAAGAAAAGGTATATGGATTTTGAGGGAGGAAAGGGAATAGAGAAATGATATAATAAAATATATATAAAGCAATGTAATAATGTCTAAATATTTAAAATTATTTAAGGTAAAACTAAAATGTATAAATTATTTGGAATACATTCTGAATTTTAAGTCCATCCACTCTTATGCCAATATTGCATTTTCTGACCATTATAATATACATTTAAAATTATATGACATGAACAAAATTTTGATAAGCATCTATAATGAATCATTGATTATAAACTGAATCAAGAGAGAGCATATACTAGCAGTGCCCTTTATCTTACAAGGTGTGTCTTGAACTTTTTTTTTGTCATATTAGACTATACATTTTTCATTAGATAGCATATATGTTACATATAATTATATAGTTGAACCATTCTTGAATAGCTGGATAAAGTTTTTCTTAGTGTATCTTCATCTAGATTTGGATTTAATAGTACTTATAGTTGTAGATTTTTGCGGATTTGAGCTTTGTTTAAAGGTAAGATTTAATTTTGTTGTTAGTGGCTCTCCAGCAGGCACAGAGAACTGGGTACACCTGAAAAGGAAGGCTGGGAATGAAATAGGAATTGCAGGTGAGAGAAAGATGAAGCCAAGACAAAGTTTCTCTGATCATGGCTCAAAGTTTAATTTTCAGCTCTGTGTTTATATAGGCAAAATCCACAGACCAACCCTTTGTTTCCACTGGGTTCAGTTGCTTTCTTTCAGCTGGACTGAGTTGCAAAGTATGCTCATTAGGCAGTCAACTCCTCAAGGCTCTGTAGGAAATGCAAGTGTGACAAGGCCAGGTGCTGACTCAAGCCAGGTTTTAAAACCCTCTGAGGTTTGTTTAGCCAATTCAAGGTTGGCTGAAGGGCACAGTTGTTGTTTTCATATACCTGCTATTTATATAGGCCTGTTTAGATTATTTATTTAATCTTGGTTTAATTTTGGTATGTCACATGCATATAAAGATTTATTGATTTTTTGAACATTTCTAATTTGTGTGTCTGTGTGTGAATAATGTGTAAAATTTATTGTGTAAAATTTATCCTGTTTTATTCAAATGCTAATTTCCTTGCCCTTAAACCTTGTTTCATTTTGGACACAGCATTGTAGTGCTTACACCAAGAATGTCCTGTATTGAGTTTCTGTAAACAGTTCTTATCATTTATTCCCCACCTTGTCAAGTAATGCTGATCACCCTGTGCCTGGCCAGAATAAAGACTAGACATTACAGCCACCAACCAGAGGAAGGAAGAGGGAGAGAGGAAGTTTCAGAGCAGCAAGGAAGATAGAACATTTGGAACCATGCAAAAAAGTCTGTAGAGAGATCATGGAATTGTACCTGATGCCCAAAGGACCAAATCAATGATAATATGCAAGTATCATGTGATGGGGTGCCAGATTAGCATAAAAGTAAAAGAAGATCATTTAACTGCTCAGCTATTAAGGTACAGTTTTAAATTAATGTTGGTATTCCTGTGTGGTTATTGGTGAATAGTATAAGGTAAAAAAATACAGCTGCCATATGAATATACATACATATTGTATATATGTGCATATTCATGGTTTTCTAAGCGTCATTGGCGTCTGCTATAATCTTTCTCTATTCATCTCTAATTTCATTAAATTTTACAGTCTTGGATAGCCTTTCTCTTTGTTTTTTCTAGGGAAGTCCCACCTGGAACTATGAAACTGGAAGAAAAAGCCTAAAAAGTGAAGATATGTTTGGCCCTAGGGACAAATTTAATATTGCTATTTAGCTAAATTGTCTCGACACTAGACTCCATTTTATGTTTTTATTATTAAGCCATTAAAATGCTTCTTCTAGTCTTTTAAAAAAATTTTGGATATTTTTTTATTTACATTTCAAATGTTATCCTCTTTCCATATTTTCCCCCCAACACCCAAAAATCCCCTATTCCATCCCCCCTCCACTTGCTTCTATGAGGGTGTTCCTCCATCCACACACCTACTCTGTCCTACCTCCCTGCCCTGGCATTCCTCTATACTGGGGCATCAAGCCATCACAGGACCAAGGGCCTTTCTTCGCATTGATGCCCAGGAAGGACATCCTCTGCTACATCCATGGCTGGAGCCATGGGTCACTCATGTGTACTCCTTGGTTGATGAATTAATCTCTAGGAGCTCTGGGGCGTCTAGTTGGTGGATACTGTTGTTCTTTCTATGGGGTTGCAAAGCTCTTCAGCTCCTTCAGTCCTTTCTCCCACTCCTCCATTGAGTACCCCATACCAAGACTAATGGTTGTCTGAAAGCATCCACCTCTGTATTTCTCAGACTCTGGCAAAGCCTCTCAGGAGACAGCTATATCAGTCTCCTATCAGCAATTACTTCTTGGCATCCACAATAGAGTCTGGGTTTGGTGACTGTATATAGGATGGATCCCTAGGTAGGGCAGTCTCTGGATGCTCTTTCCTTTAGCCTCTGCTCCATTTTCCTCCTGTGAGGACCAAAACAGCCAGGCAGTGGTGGCACATGCCTTTAATCCCAGCACTTGGGAGGCAGAGGCAGGTGGATTTCTGAGTTCACGGCCAGCCTGGGCTACAAAGTGAGTTCCAGGACATCCAAGGCTATACAGAGAAACCCTGTATCGAGAAAAAAAAAAAAAAAAAAAAAAAAAAAAAAAAAAAAAAAAAAAACCCAAAACCAAAACCAAAAACCAAAACAAAACAAACAAAGAAACAAACAAAGGACTGAAGCATCCACACTTTGGTTTCCTTCTTCTTTAGCTTCATGTGGTCTGTGAATTGTATCTTGGGTATTCTGAGCTTTTGGGCTAATAACCACTTATCAGTGAGTGCATACCATGTGTGTTCTTTTGTGATTGGGTTACCTCATGCAGGATGATACTTTCTAGTTCCATCCATTTGCCTAAGAATTTCATGAAGTCTTGGTTTTTAATAGCTGAGTAGTACTCCATTGTGCAAATGTACCATATTTTCTGTATCCATTCCTCTGTTGAAGGACATCTGGGTTCTTTCCATCCTCTGGCTATTATAAATAAGGCTTCTATGACCATAGTGGAGCATGTATTCTTGTTATATGTTGGAGCATCTTTTGGGTATATGCCCAGGAGTGGTATAGCTTGGTACTTAGGTAGTACTAGGTCCAATTTTCTGAGGAACCACTAGACTGATTTCCAGAGTGTTTTCACTGGCTTGCAATCCCACCAACAATGGAGGAGTGACTCTCTTTCTCCACATTCTTGCCAGCCTCTGCTATCACCTGATCTTAGCCATTCTGATTGGTGTGGGGTGGAATCTCAGGGTTGTTTTGATTTTATTTCCCTAACGACTAAGGATGTTGAACATTTCTTCATGTGCTTTTCGGACATTCAATATTCCTCAGTTGAGAATTCTTTGCTTAGGGTGTCTCCTTGTCTTAACACATAGGTCTCTTATTTTACAATGAAAAACAATAAATGCAGAGACACATAATCATTCAAGTTGAGAATAAATGACAATCAAATGCCAGTCCTAAACTGGATATTTATATCTCCTTCTCTAAGGCCCAAGGAATATCTTCTGTAGAAAAACTGTTCACTCTGAGGTTCCATTCAACCAAAGGCCTAATTTGCATCTACTGTTCCCACAAATATTAGTCTTTCAGTTTAGTCTTTTTCTTTGTCAGCAATATATATCTGAAATGTTGCTCTACTTGCTTTTTAAATATATCAACCTGGCCAATTTCATTGATTGCTACAAAAGCCATGCACCTTGAAACAAAGACTTCATTCATTCCTCACAGCACAGTGAAAACGGAGAGCTTGCCATTTGCATTAATTTACTTGATCCTGGAAGTGCCACTTTAAATTGGCAGATGTGGCCTCAGAGAGAATTGTAGAAAGAAAAATTGCTCCACAGCTTCATGTATTGGGGCTTGTATGAGTAATAGATTTGTAAGGGTAGCCATAGTAAATCTGTTTAGTCTCTGTCTTTATGCTCATCATTTACAGCATTGTTGATTAATGTAGCAAAAAATTATATAAATATCATTGTTAACATGAAGCAAAACTAATATAAGACATGTAATAATTTGAAAAAGTATGTAAAATGTCTCCCTGTAATATTTGTTTTTACTTGTTACATTATCTTCTTGCATATTGTAGATAAAATTCTATGCCAGTATTTCTGATTATTCTGACTAAATGGAGCTGGCACCAACTCTGTTCATTATTTAATAGACAATTATATTAAGTGTAGTGTTATCGAGTCTAAAAGCAAGATGATGTAGCCAGCCAACCTGCCACACTCACGTTGGCTGTCCTCCCAGGTTCCTAACCAATATCCTCAAGACTGTCAGTGACTTTAGCTTTATCACTCCACTTTAATAGTTAACAATGAACTAAGAAAACAATTCTTCATATTTTTTTCAGCCAGGACACAGCATGGTCCTATTTTCCCACCGTTCTTTCCTCCATAAAAGGAAAGCTTAGGCTATTCTTGTCGTTAAGAACTCTGTCAGGTACATGTGTCTAGTCTAAATGCTGCCAAGGAATAATTTACTGTTTGCATGAACATTTCTGTCTTATGATGGTCATTTCCTTTGGAACAATGTGGTATGTTTTACAAGACAGAAGCCAGTTTCTAGCTTGTATGGTACCAAGGGGGACATATGTGCATTTTTAAAAGGAGGAATTACCATGGATTTTGTGGCAGACAAACATGAATACTTTCATGTCTCCTCCTTACTTTGTAGGTCTTAATAGATTCTCAGCTCAAGAGCAGGACAACTGTTCCACCTTTAGATCATTAAATTCTTGTTTTTATTATAATAAATTAAAATCAACAAAGGGCTATATAAATGAGTAACTGGAAGGCAGGAGAATAAGAGAATCTTTACTAATGGATTCTAAATTGCATGAATTTCCATCCTATAATCCTTCTCCTTTCTGAGATGCTGATAAATAGTCTATTAAGCAGACTGCCTTGTGGTCATTAGTGTTCAGCCAAACCACCATTCTTTAAAGACAATTGGAAAAGAGAATGCAGAATTTTCAGAAGTAGCTTCATGCATATTTCTTACTCTCCTCTATGTAGTAAACAATTTAATTTTGTCACGTGGTTACTTGACCTTTGTCGTTACCTTCTAGCAAGCCTTCTCTAATCACGCTTAATCTAGAGACTTTGCCTTGCTGCCATAGATCCCACTAATACTTTAGTAACTTAATTTATTTTGGGAGCTTTTGGTCACAGTATTGGTAGACCTTTGGTGGATCCAGAGACCTGAGATTGTAATCAGGGGCACTGGTAATACATTTTGCTTTATACTAAGCGAAACACCCAAAGGGGAAAAAAAAGCCAAAAGGGAAAAAAAGTACAAACTAGTAAGAGCTACAGACTTGGAAAACCCAATCTAGGATGGACATTCCAGTGTGACAACATTCATTGTGGTGTTTCTCAGTTCCACACTGGGACATTTATGTGGATCCCGCTGGAGATCACTAGAAATTCTGTCTTTATAACCTTTCTCAGACTATGTCCAAAATTTTTCCTCTTTGGGCTAACTTTAATATTTCTCCTTATGCCAAACCAAAATTCAAACTTAGAATGACAGTTTCCTGTAGGTTTTGTTTATATTCTTAATAAATTAATAAAACTTGCGTTTGGACTAGTTTTTGGAACACCTTCAAAATATGATTGTTTTGGAGAGTAAGGATGATTCTGTGTGAACTCTGATTTTGAATTCAATTATCTAACAGTATGACGACATATTCTGTATCCTTCTTATAGGACTAGTCAACATAGCAGGGTACCTTGAGGATACCTGCATTCCATTGCCATCACCCTTGCATTTATATGATTGGATTAGAAAAAATACGTAGTGATTTTTCATATAAAAACTTTTTTTTACTAGTATTTATAACAGAATTATACTATTGTTAGGTTAAGAATTATCTAAAAAGTCAAAAAGTGGCATAAATTAGTTCTGATACTTTTGTTGCATTCTTATTATACTAAGCTCCTGTAAGACAAATAAACAGAAAAATATGGTTTTAAACCAAATCAAGCATGTAATGATAACCACTGAATAAAAACTGTGAATTAAGATTCAATCAGAAGTGTGACGTTGAAGGGCCCAGTATGTGACCTAGACAGTTCAACCATCAGTTACAATTAATTTTGAATCTAAAGCTCACATTCCCAAAGTGGTTTACATTAAAGTGCTAATCTAGAGTTTTCTAAGTGCGAGAGAAAACCTACACCTGTAAAAGCCCTCTATTCAGAGCTTGAAATCTCTGTGAAGTAATAACATTATCTTTGATTCCCATATAGCTACTATGAGAATAAATCCCTCAGAAGTTCCATAGATAGCACCAAGTCTCAGATTAATCAAAACATAAAACACTGAAGGTGATGGTGTTATTTGAACATGCAAGATCCAAAGAATGTGACTGCTTTATTTCAGACATTATAATGAAGTGTAAAGTAATGCAGAAGGATGCTGATTTTCTATATAAGCCTATGAGTGTACTGATGCAGAAACATAAAATCCGTTGAATGCATAGTTTATATATAATTACCATTTGATAGTGTGAGGTTGATGAGATTGAATATGAAATGTCTGCCATATGTTCCTGGGATTAAACACATGAGCCCTAACTATGCAACTTTATTTGGTATTGTTAGCAGATGTGAGTACCTGCAGGTAGCCCTGGAAGTTTTACAGGTCAACTCTACTTTCTGTCCACTTTGTCCTCACAGTTGATGAGACCTGACCAATAATCTTCCTGCTCTTGGTACATGCCTCCCAGCCATGATGGGTTCATGCTGTCATACTGCACCACCCTGGTACTTTGTACTTCTAAAACTGTAAATTAAGTCTCATCAAGTTGTTTGCAACAGCTAGAAATTCACTAGTACAGATATCTCTCAGGGTAGTTTTGTCTTCTTTTCTTTTCCTTTTCTTTTCTTTTCTTTTCTTTCCTTTTCTTTTCTTTTCTTTTCTTTGCTTTGCTTTGCTTTGCTTTGCTTTGCTTTTCTTTGCTTTGCTTTGCTTTTCCTTTTCTTTCCTTTTCTCATCTCTTCTTCCTTCCTTCCTTCCTTCCTTTCTTTCTTTCTTTCTTATTTATTTATTTATTTATTTGTTTGTTTGTTTTGAGGATTATGTTTTTCTACCTGTCAACATAGTTAATATTAGGCTAGAAGTTTGTACAGTTTTTATAGGTCAGACATTCAGTTTTGACAAGATCTCAATAAGAAAGTAACTGTTAGCCTTCCAGAGTAATTTTCATCCCATTAGAGAGACCAATACTCCAGAGTCTACAGGGAAGTAGCTGCCACATATCTTAGGTGGAAACAGCTTTGTTTCAAATGATTATTATTTTTTATAGAAGAATTATTCCTATCTTAGGGCTAGGATATGGTACTGGCAGCAAAACATAAAATTTTACTTTAGATTACATGATTTATGTAAGACCATGGACAGAGAATCAGATAGATGACAGCATGACAGGGTCTCTAAGGAACGTTTCCACCTCAACACTAGAGACAGCATAGTGAAGGCTCTGCAGACAGCAAAGCAGTACTGATACTGTACATAAAGAAGTCTATCTTTAAACCTTTCTATGACTGGGGATAGTTTCACAGCAGAGTGTTCTGATTCTTGGGAGGAGGCAGTGAAAGGCTGGAAGGAAGGATAATTGACCATCAATACCTCCTTTGATATAAACTCATTTCTCCAGGTGAGAAAGCCTGGCACCTGGAAGTCTGTCTGTTGGGAAGGATTCACAATGTCTCAGTGGTTTGCCTATTGGAATCTGTGACAGGGGAAAGGCTGCTAAAAGACTTTGTGGCCTGAGCAGCAGCTGGATTCTAACTGTTTTCTTACACCCAGTGGTGATATCCTTGTCTTTCCTGTAGAGATCTCAATGAGAAAGATCATTAGTTACAGAGATTTCACCTGCTTCCCTACCTACTGTTCGGAAATATGAACCAACTCTAAATCTCCTTTGGCGGTGATAGTGTTAGAAGACTTGGGGTTGCAGATTGTGCCCCAATGACTAAAACTTGGCCATTCATCTTCCATTAACTCTGCAAAATGGGCAAATTGGGAAAAGTAGAAATTATTTAAAGTGCTCACACTGAGAATACAACAAATAGATCCAATGAACACTCCCAAAACTCATCTATAGCAGGAGTTCCCAACCTTCCTAACGCAACATCCCTTTAATATAAGCACATCACATAGTGTTGCCCCCTAACCATGAATTTATTTTTGTTGCTATGTCAGAACCGTAACTTTATACTGTTATCAATCATAATGCAAATTGTTTTGTAGAGAAAGGTTTGACAAAAGCGTCTCAATCCACAAGTTAAGAAACTCTTACCTATAGGGTCCTGAATAGAGGTAGAGAGCCAGCTTTACATATATAACCCATGTTTCATAAAGTCTGGTACAGTTTATCATTGTATAACACCTCCACCAAAATGGTTTGTAAATTTGTCAGGACTGTGTGATATCTTTTTTCCCAGAGAAAATTTTCTTCTCTGTCTAGGACAGGTTTTGATTCTCCTAGCATAAGACCCTTAGAGAAAATTTTCTTGGCTCTCTAGTTTGAAAATATAATTTAAGGAATACAAGTGTTTCTTTAAATGTCTTCATCCTAGGCCTGTTAGTTCCAGCTGCAGAAACAACCTTGTATTTATTGTTATCTTTTAATTTATTTTTTCCCTAAGAATTTAATTTTATTACAATATTTCTCTCATCCACATTTCTTCTGATTGCTGAAAGGGCTGTCTACTGTAAAAGTCCACATTAGTGTGTTACTTGACAAAAGAGCCAGCATTTTGTCTGCATAATAAAGCCATACCTGATAGTAGAAGGATGTTACCTTCACTGAAGTTTCTAATTTGCCAGTAAATTATCTACTCAGTCAAGAAAATGGAAATGAGAAAAGATAGCTACACCATGTGAATCCTTACCCACCTGCTGATAGCAAATGTTGAGCTTTACATTAGCATTTTCTCATTTACAGCTGGTCCATCAGCTAATGTCTCATTTGCTAGAATGGAACTCATAGAGATGTGTTAGTAGATCCCATAATGCATTCCAGTGGAAATGCAACCAAACATTAAATTACATTTGCTTCTTTCCTTTGCTAACTTGGAAATTGTTTTTACTGTAGGTGAAGGCTGAGTTCAATGGAGTTTTGAGTTACAGTACAATGTTTACAGACTAAGAGTACGCACTATTAGGACTGTGTGTTAGCATGGAAGAGAAACAGTTTTTCTTATGGAAACAGGGAATTGAAATCTCTGATGAAATCTTAGAGTTCAGATTCCACCCTCTAAAAATGACCTGTTTAGTACTGAATTTTTGTTTGTCTATATGTTTGTCTGTTTTTTTGTTTGTGTGTTTGTTTGTTTTTGTTTTTGTTTTCTTGACTAAAGGCAGAATTGTAGTTGGACCTGAAATCCTAACCCTTACTGAAAGCCAGAGATACCAGAAGTGCTTAGGACAAAATGTCTCTGGATTTGCCAAGGGTATGGCGATTTCAATAGAGTAGTCTGTTTCTCCCTCTTCCTCTAAAGGACTACTGCTTTCCTGAATAATATACTAAGGACATGATTCACAGTACATGTAACCTGGACACATGGACAGCAGGACTGGGAATTAAACTGACCAGTTTAACTCATTTTCCCTGCATCCATTAAAGCTGCATTAAGTCCAACGCAATGAGGGTCAGTGGTACCCCACTCTTGCTTTTGTTGCAGATGAGCTCTGCCTGCCTTCTCTTAAGCCTTCTATAATGAAATATTCTTTCTAAAATTCACCTGGGATCTGTGAGTTTCAGTTTTTGAAATTATTAGGCATGGACCTGAAAGCCATTGGATCTTGATGGCTTTGATTTCCATTGAGGTGTTTGGATACTAGCTGTCTCATTTAGGCTCACTCTAATGCCCCCACACCACTGCTGTGAAGAACAGAGAGAATAGATTGTGCTGATTGCTTGCTTTAGGGCCCTTGTTGCCTCCTTTCTTTCTTTCTTTTTTTCTTTTTTTATTTTTTTATCAGGTATTTTCCTCGTTTATATTTCCAATGGTATCTCAAAAGTCCTCCATACCCTCCCCCCGACTCCCCTACCCACCCACTCCCCCTTTTTGGCCCTGGCGTTCCCCTGTACTGGGGCATATAAAGTTTGCAAGTCCAATGGGCCTCTCTTTCCAGTGATAGCCAACTAGGCCATCTTTTGATACATATGCAGCTAGAGTCAAGAGCTCCAGGGTACAGCTTCCAAACGCTGACACCATTGCATACACTACAAGATTTTGCTGAAAGGACCCAGATATAGCTGTCTCTTGTGAGACTATGAAAGGGCCTAGCAAACACAGAAGTGGATGCTCACAGTCAGCTATTGGATGGATCACAGGGCCCCCATTGGAGGAGCTAGAGAAAGTACCCAAGGAGCTAAAGGGATCTGCTACCCTATAGGTGGAACAACAATATGATCAAACCAATTGCCTCCTTTCTTAATGTCACAGATTTCCAGATTTTCTAAGTGTAAGATCCCCCCTCCCGCCCTGCTTTATTTTTTCTGTTTTGGGCATGTCCTTGTCCTTATATTGCCAAACCCTCAGTTCCCAGGATCTAAATCCAAAACTATCTATTATCTATTAACAGTGACTTAGACTCTTCATACTGTACTAATCTATGGAAGATTTGATTCCTCTTATTCCAGATACCTCCAGTGTACATAGATTCTTCCTAAAGGGGACTGTTACTGGGAAGACAAAGCAAGTGACTTCGAGATCAGGTGAGGAACTGTCTTCTCCTAGTAAGAAAAATGGTGCTATATACTGCTGATCTCAAGTGGCTTGAGGAACAAACAAAAAGAAATAAATACTTTTCTTTCTATGTCCACCAAAAATTCCTTAGTCTGTGTTGTTAAATATGGGATTACTAAGCTTTTGTTATCAGCTGATCTGGGATGAGAGTTCTGTGTTTCTTGTTTCTTGGTAATCTAAACATCCTATACTTCTATTCTTCAGTAGAATAAGAAAATACCATAGTATGACCTGGATTTTCACCTGTTAGCTTTATTTTGCACATATTATAAGGCCTTTCTGTTAGGAACCCTTACTTCCCATACTTAATACCAAAAATTAATAGTTTGATTTGAGACTATCATCTGTGTGTGGCTATCAACATCTAGTTTCATCTTTGGATGTTATTTAGAAATATTGTTCATGACATTCTTTCTTGAATTTAATAGTTTTATTTCTAGTAAACCTATGTATGTAAAAGAAAAATTATGGGGGAAGGTACAGAGATGTCCTATGTATTCCAAGTTTCCCATTCCACAAAACACCTCACACCATCATCATTCCTAAAAGAGTGACACACTTGGTACAACAAATGAGCACAAAATATTATCATGTTCATAGTTGGTGTTAGGATTAAGCCTTGCATTTTTCTTGCTATTAATGAGAACAAATAGAACTTACATAAACCATCAAACTGTCATAAAGAATACATTCTCAGTGTCAGAAAACTTATTTTCTCTGTCTATTATTCATTCCTTGCTAATTCCTAGTAGCATTTTATTTTTATTTTAGATTGCTTTGAGTGAAATCTAATGACAGAGGTTGCATGGAGTTCCCTAAATAGCGCTCAGGCTTATGCTAAAAAAAAAAAAAAAAAAAAAAAAAAAAAAGGATTACCTTGTAAAAACTTAAAATGAAACCCATTGGTAAGGACGACTTCCATACAGTTCATCGAACATATAGGGTTGATATGGTTTAGTTTAGAGCCTTCACCCATACATTCTAGTCTCCTTGGTCTAAGAAGGTACACTGCAGAATCTGTAAAGAGAAATTTGGACACCAATCCTACCACAAATATCTCCACCTGTAATCTGTCCTGTGGGCAAGATGTGCTGGAAGAATGGTGTCAACCAACATGTGAGAGTAGCTAACCAATATTTGAATTAAGTTGAGGCCCACACCATGATGGGGAGCCCATGGCACATACTGCATTCATGGCCAGGAGCAAGAGAATGGATACCTCAGACATCTAGAGTACATCTGAACACAACTGTCATAAATAAATAAATAAATAAATAAATAAACAGTGAAATCATTTCTAATGATATTCTGCTATTTTCATAGATTGACACCTTGTCCAGTAACCATTAGAGAGCCTTCTTCTGATAGGATATGATAACAGAAACTCACAGCCAGACATTACACAGAAAGAGAGTCTAGTTGGAAGCCTCCATTGGTTCCTCCCCTTGGAGATACCGCAGAAGAGGAGAGAAAAAAAAAAGACTATAAGACTCAGAGGAGATGGAAGACCTCAGGTGAACATGGTTTACTGAATAAATTAAGCAAGACTCCCATGGGCTCACAGAGACTGACTTGTAAAAAAAAAAAAAAAAAAAAAACCAGGACTGGAAGGCCAGGATCAATACCAGGTCCTCTCTGTATATATTATGGTTGTTAATTTGGAGTTTCTGTGACACTCCCAGCTATGGGAAAGTCTGTGTTCCTGACTCTTTTGTCTAAACATGTGACTCTACCTCCTATTTGGTTGCCTTTTCCAACTTCAGTATGACGGCTTTCCCCTTTTCTTATTGTTTTGTACTATCTAGCTCTTGTCTCTTGGAAGTCTGCTCTTCTCTAAAGAAGAAACAGAGGGAAGTAGATCTGGGAAAGAGGGAATGTGGGGAGAAGCTAGAAGGAGTGGAGAGAGGGGAAGTATGATTGGGTGTATTGTATAAGAGAAGATTTTATTTCCAATAAAAAAATGAAAAACCAAACCAACAAATGAAAATATAAATAAAGAGGGAGAAAAATCGTGTAGATCTTGTTATTGGATCTTGGGCAGTTTCTTGAGAAAGCATTTTTCTCTTTCTATATGCCGATCCACTGTGCACTCCCACTGTCAATGAATGAATGTCATTACTGCCCATGACCTGGCTGCTATTTCATACTAGAAGCATTTTAGATTTATGCTGAAATGGGTTGTTTTATTATTATTATTAAGTGAATACAATTACTTATTAGTTCCAGGGGGATTTTTTGTGGTGTTTAAAATTTTTGATAGTGTAATGTGTTTTCCATGGGAAAGCAAGAGTTCTATTTCTCCATTTCAAGTCAGGATATATGCTTTCTTTTAATGTCTGAACTCAGGGAACCCACTAAGGCTCCCAAGTTGTGGACAGAGTGAGAAAAGAAACATCTCACATTTTTTGCACTGAGTGGGGATCTTCCTTGTTTCAAAATTCATAGGTTCTTTTACACTTTGAATATTTTTTCTAATATCTTATATTCATCGATTTTGAACTCTTCCACTCAAAGGATCTCTTTTACTAATTCTGAAACATCCTTGATTTTTATGTTCTCTTGTGAATCAATGTGCAGAATAGAGTGAGGAGAAAAAAGTCCAAATTGAAAAGGAATTTATTTATACTTCATCATGTTGAGGCCTGTTCCCCTAGTATAACTGTAGTCATTTTGTTTTATGCCTGCAGCCAACCATTTAATGCTGTTACCAGGAAACTTCCTCATGTGCTGTTATTAGGAAAATTTTTCATGCCTGAGTTGATTGCATATTCTGTTATGTTCTATGCTTTAGTGTTCTTGGAAATCAATCACAATAGATTTCAGATAGAAGTGTTCAAATCGTTGCCAAAATTAGGTTGGACCTGGTCCAACCATCAACAGCACTTCCTGCACCTATGTGTGAGCTTTTGAGAGACCAAATTTTTATATTCAGTCTCCATCTTAGAGAATCTGACCTAAGTCTAAACTCAAGACAGATTCATAGCATTAGTTTCCAAGTTACTCCCCAACAAAACCCGAACCTAGTTCTAGTTCATAACTTAACCCCAACAAGACCAAAGTTTCCAGATTAATCTCCCCCAACAAACTAGCATCTAACTCCAGTCTCCAGGTTATGAGCCTGCCCCTGCCTAACAACCAATAATGCAGAGGGAAGCAGGAATCAAGTTTATGGTTGAATTTCTAGCACCAACCAATTATGCTAAAGGCTCCAGTAACACTCCAATTAGATGTTGGCTAGACTAGAAGCACTTACTCCCCACTTTCTATAAAACCTTGCCCAGATAAGTGTTTGAGGTTCTTCTCCACCAAAACCATTCTAAGCAATTGGTGGTGGGCTGAGCTCCAGCTGGAGCTTGTAAATTAATGTCCTTATGAGACTACATCGGATTGACTCCTGGTTGGTCTTTTGGGGTTCACAAACATTTCCTTGGCCCTACAATTTATGTTTATTTTTACCTTTATCAGCTACCCATGGAATGGACCCCAACATAAGAGAGACCTCTGCACCAATATAAGAAGGCATTTGAAATGAAACTTCCATTTTGAATAGGGGTTGAATAAAGATTTAAGTTCCCAAAACCTCCTTGGGAATTGACATCCTACTTGGCAGAAAGCACTGTATACAGGGGTAACTGACATCATGTTTGACATGAAAACATGATGAATAGACAAGTCAAATAGTCCCACCATAGTTGAATAACCTAACCAATGGGAACAGGATAAATGTACAACAAAGACATGTTCCTAAGGAAGTTTTCTACCCATAAATCCTGATTGATGGACTGACACGGCACAGATATTTGTGGATTTTAGTCTTAAATACTCTGTAGGATTCTGACATCCGGTCAGAGTCTAGCTTCTGAGTCTGAGATACCCTCATTTCTGATCACTCAGTCCTAGAATGGGACATAAAACCATGCAAGGAAGTTTGAGTACCTAGAGGGCTGGAAGACTTAACCAATGAGCTTCCCTTCTCAGACATTCCTCCCTGAAAAAGATATTTATTCTCAGGCCCACCCTGAGAAGTGGGGTATGGTTTTATGCATCCACTTTCTGCCATGACAATAAACTGTTTGGAACCGTGGACTGTTTCTTTTCACCAAGATCAATTGTGGGGAGTGATGGAGAAAGCGTTCTCCTATGGAGCAGCAGTCTAATCTGTAGAAGGCAAGCCTGCTGCCATCAAGATAAGGTCAATCACCCCTGGAGCCTCCCTTCCCCACCCTACCCTAAGAAATAGGCCCCTGACCCTGCTCTCTGCTCTTCTTACAACTCCCAGCTGTGCCTGGAGGTGCAAGAACCTCAGAACCCCACAGCCCCAACCTCATTGCAGGCCCAGAGATGCCTGAAAAAGTTCCAGCTTTCCCACATCTCAGCCTGCACTTTTCCACCCCCAGAGTGGTGCCTGCAGCCATTACCCAGCCCTAGCAGTATGGGATGCACACAGTCAAACTCCCCATGTTTCGTGGTGCCCAATGGTGGTTCGGACCCAGGCCAATGCCCATACATCTTGGTGTTAATGCACAATACACTATCCCTGTCTGATGAAAATCTGTGTACCTGTGGTTCATGGGGCAATTCTTAGATCCTAATAATCTGAATTTAAAAGTAACATTTATTTCAATGTTTTGATCTCATTGCCAGCTGAATCATTTCTCTTCTTAATTAATTCATTTTTTAAATTAAAATACAATTATATTATTTTCTTCCTTTTTTTCTGCATCTATCCCCTTTCATGTACCCTTGAAGCCCTAGCTCTGTTTTCAAGTTAATACCTCTTTTTCTGTAATTGTTATTGTTAACCACTGTGCTCTCCTAAATAGGACCTGAAGAAGTACAGCAATAGACAAGCTATCTTGGAAGAAGGAAGTCTCACCCACACCACTTTTATTTGCACAATTATCACTGTGTCACTTTACTCATTAGTAAGCTTGCCCGAGGTGAGAAATCATTTTTAATCTCCACTTTTTTAGTACAGGACCTTGTCATTTTCCCTGTTTCTAAAAAAGGTACTCCTTTACTCTATTTGAAGATTTAGGACTAAAAAAAAAAAAAAAAAAAAAAAAAAAAAAAAAAAAAAAAAGAGCCAAAGAAATAAACAACAAAGAAATGGGAATTGAAAATGAATCATAAAGTTAATATCTATTTGGTTTATTTCTTCACTCTCTTCAGTGTTTTCTTGTAATCATTCATTTGCCAGTCTGTAGATAGCCACTTCATGTCTGTGTTCAGGTTTGTATCGGCTGCTTTGCTTCAATCAATGAGCAGATTAGACAAAGTATTGTAAAAGTATCTTTTATTCACCAGATGTATTTATTATCTGGAAGGCTTTCTGCTGTATCAACTCACCCGTTCTAGCTCGTTCTAAATATCTGGCTGGCTGGTTCAACTCAGCTGTTCTGGCTCATATTCCTCTTTAAGCTAACTGATTCTATCTGGCTTCTCTTACCTTCTCATTGAATTTCTCTGTTTGGTCTCAAAATGTCTCTGGTAATTTGTTCTAATCTTCCGGATCCTTCTTATTCTCTGGCTTCAACTGCCTCTATTGCATCAACCGAATGGAACTGAACTCAACTCCATTGCACTCACTGTTGTGTTCACTGACTGAGCTGAACTCTTGATTAAAGACATGTACCATCAAGCATATACCCAAGGCTTTCTTTATCTGGAACTAGCTCTGTACCAGGCTGGCCTTGAAGCCAGTGATCTGATTGCCTCTGTCTCCCTGAATGAAAGTTGTGTCTATATTCCAGCCAGAGTAGCCATGTTGTTGAATTCAAATTGCTCTACATGGTAATTTGGAGAGACATGAATGTCTGTACTGTCTTTTCAAAATTTATAAATGTAGTTATTTCCCTACAAACACACAATTACAGCTACAGCTGTGCTTATTTATAACAAATGAAATGAAAGAGTCACAAATAATATCAAGCAAGTGAAAAGCATAACAGCAGAAACAATTTCCTTTTCTTAACTCTATTTTCTAAATGATCCTTTATTACACTTCTTCCTTTAGTCGACGCTGATATTAGACTGCTGAATTCTAATGCCTCTCATTTTCTTGTATAGTAGTTAACAAGAAATTGAATATTATTAATTTCATTTTGTGATTATTGATCCTTAGCAGGAAGCTTTTGTTTTTATTCTCTTTAATTAACTAAGCACTGTTCTGAGGATAATTACTTTCAGAGCAAAGAAACACATCTTTCTGATAATTTCAAATCTGCTTGGTTTCTTAAAACAGTAAATAAAAATGCTAAGTGATTTCAGCCTATGACTAAACAATCAATCAGAAAGCATTTCCCTAATTTTTCCCCCAAATGTCTTCATTTTTCTTCTATTCCTAGAATAATGTAAGAATCTAAGACTTAAGTATCGATGGTGCGGAGTTACCAGTGAGTGACAGTGTTTGACACTGATTAGTAAAATAATAGATATATAACTAGCCTGTATATTTTATGGATATTAATATACATTAATTATGTCTTCATTTATTTATCCAACTATAAGCATGCTTATACTGATACTTCTGTTTACAAATCAGTTCATATTTCATTATAATTCTATTTGTTTATTGTTAGTAATCTTTCTGACTTTACACAAACTAGTCATACTTATCTCTGAAACATGCATTTTCTAACAACAAAAAGTACAATAAGTATTTTAGAAACACAATTGGTTTTTGTGTCCATTTCACATAACTCTTTTTTTAAAAGCAGCATTTCTTTTTCATTCTGGTGTTCTATTAGTCTCTATATCCATCTTATTCAGTTTTCTCTTTCATTGCTTGAATGACTAATTTATTTTTGTTGAAGAATAATATAAAATCAAGAGGTGAAAACTCAATTGGCTTATTGATACAAATCATATTATTGTATCTTGATCCTTGCAGTTTAGATAAGTGAGTATACATGTATAAACTAACATCTATTAATACATCAAGGGTCTTATCAATTATTTGTTGTTTAATCTATTATCAATGATCTAGCTAACTATAATCTTACGTCTAAAAATTATCATATATTATTTTTCCACCATCTTTGCATATTTTTTTCACAAATTAAACTACACATTACTAAATAGAAGTTTAAAGTGATATATCTAACACTTCCGATCAAAGTGTAATCATCCCCCCCCCCCCGTCTATAAACTAAGCCTTCAATGATAAAAGCTCCATCCATAGCTCCATCATTCTTTACTCAAAATAATGTTTAGTTACAACATAAGTTTTCAGAAGTTTTAGAATTGTTAAACAATACTTTCAAGGAAAACATAATTGCTTAGTAGAGTTCAGTATTGTGTATGCATACTACTGTTATAGACTTACTGGCTATACTCAGTAAAAGAGGATTTTGTGTTAGCACATTTATGGTGACCTCTTAATGATATTATTACTATATATACTTGGACCACAAGTACATTAACTATTAGCTGTAGTCACAAATTCAGATCTTCTTCTAAATTAAATGCAACTATTTTAATTGTAATGTTAAGAACATTTTTAATTTTAGATGTCCATGGATTTTGACAGAGGTCAATTATGGGGTATACTTTTGTCAGGAGTAAGTATATTTAAATGAAAAATACCAGCTGTATTAACTCCCAACTTACTAGCATCAAGTTGTTAGAGTAGATCAAATGTTGAAGCTCAAAAATTATCCATTGAAAGTTCAAATACTTAAATGTTCTATGCCCCCTAAAACTTCCCCCATATACAATAAATTTACATGAATTTAAACACATAAAATGTATCAATAATTTTTAAAAATGTGTTCTTATGGATAGTGGTAATGGCATGATGGTTCAGTTTTTTTTCTCTTTTTTTTTTAATTAGGTATTTTCCTTGTTTACATTTTCAATGCTATCCCAAAAGTCCCCCATACCCACCCCCCCACTCCCCTACCCACCCACTCCCCCTTTTTGGCCCTGGGGTATAAATACCTCTGTTAGTGATGCTTGTCATCTGGGTGAGCTCCAAGGCTCCTTATATCTTTTCCAAAATAAATGAAGAGAAAGTCATGAGGATTTGTAAAAGAAGCAAGGTAACTATTTGGAGCAGTGCTAAGATATTGCTTAAAGTGAGATGCACTATCAAGATTGACAGTGAGTGGTAGGAGCAAAGATAGTCAAGGACTGAGATTGCTTGCATCCCTCTGTATGACTCAAGTGAAGGGAGAGATGAGGACTAAGATACCTACCTTGAATGTTCTCTATTTTGAATGATAGATTTATTTACATATCCACTTTTCATAATGTGATTGTAACACCTCAGAATGCACCTGAATTTCACCATATGAATGCTAATTACATATAGGTATAAGGGAATAATCAAGGGGTAAGTTTCATGACTTGAAAGCCAAGTTATACAAAGGTATAAATTAGTAACTAAGGGATTGTGGTAGTTTGGATGTTAAGTGGCCTAAATAGACATATATTTGAATGCCTAGTTCCCAGTTTTTGGAACTATTTGTGGAGAATAGGAGATGTGGCTTTGTTGGAGAATGTATACCATTGGGGACAGACTATGAGGTTTCAAAAGCCCATGCCATTGCCATTCCCAGCTAGCCAGGTCTTTTTTTCCTGATTAAGTAGATATATGTACGTATTTCATGACACCAGAGCCATGCCTACCTTCGTGCTGCCATGCTCCCCACCATGATGGTTGTGGACTCTAACATTCTGAAGCTAATTCAACACTTTCTTCCTTCTAAAGTTGACTTGTGTTTAATAGTGTCTCTGTCATAATATAAACGTTGATATCATAGGAATTTTTCAAAAAGCTGTTAATAGGAACACAGCTTTGACTTATTGCACATGTTCTTAATCCAGTTAATGCAGGATCAATCCCTTCTAGTCTTCATATTCACATATATGTGCATAAGTATATATATGTATGTACTTAATACACTGAAGTATTACTTAAGGAAAGGTCTAAATTTGATTGTCACCATGAGTAGGGAAACTCGTAGTATTATTCAATGTAACTGAAAGGCACAGACAACTAAGTGAATAAATAGATTAATTGCTACAATATCAAAACTGAATGAATAAATCAGTAACTACTTTTTATCATAGGGAAGCTTAGGCTTTGGAGAAATAACATTCATATAATTATTAAAATATCTCTGGAAAAGCTTCACCTGAAATAGTCCTCCATCTTGCTAATCAATAACCTATTATTTAAATATTACCAGCTCATGAGTTAATCCAACATATCAGAAGCTGCTTTAAAAGCATATGGACATTGACTGTGTTATATAGAAAATATCCCATAATTTTAGTTTATGATAAAAGTCATTAGTACCTATTAGATACTAATGATGAATAATTTATAATTATAATATTTAATGGATGCAAATAGTTTGTGAGCCAGAGTATAGGTAAAGGGAGTTAGAAGAAGGACAGCAATTAGAAAGATAGATCAAACATTTAAATTAATTGACAGAACTTTAAGACAAAAAACCTAATGAGTCTAGGGACTGGAAAGCTAGAACTAAGACAAGGGTTAAGGGGAAATAATAAAATTAACTCACACAAGTCAATGGCCTTTCTGTATACAAAGGATAAACAGGCTGAGAAAGAAATAAGGGAAATAACACCCTTCTCAATAGTCACAAATAATATAAAATACCTTGGCGTGACTCTAACTAAGGAAGTGAAAGATCTGTATGATAAGAACTTCAAGTCTCTAAAGAAAGAAATTAAAGAAGATCTCAGAAGATGGAAAGATCTCCCATGCTCATTGATTAGCAGGATCAACATTGTAAAAATGGCTATCTTGCCAAAAGCAATCTACAGATTCATTGCAAACCCATCAAAATTCCAACTCAATTCTTCAACGAATTAGAAAGGGCAATCGGCAGATTCATCTGGAATAACAAAAAACCAAGGATAGCAAAAACTCTTCTCAAGGATAAAAGAACCTCTGGTGGAATCACCATGCCCGACCTAAAGATGTACTACAGAGCAATTGTGATCAAAACTGCATGGTACTGGTATAGTGACAGACAAGTAGACCAATGGAACAGAATTGAAGACCCAGAGATGAACCCACACACCTATGGTTACTTGATCTTTGACAAGGGAGCTAAAACCATCCAGTGGAAAAAAGACAGCATTTTCAACAAATGGTGCTGGCACAACTGGCGGTTATCACGTAGAAGAATGCGAATTGATCCATTTCTATCTCCTTGTACTAAGGTCAAATCTAAGTGGATTAAGGAACTCCACATAAAACCAGAGACACTGAAACTTATAGAGGAGAAAGTAGGGAAAAGCCTCGAAGATATGGGTACAGGGGGAAAATTCCTGAATAGAACAGCAATGGCTTGTGCTATAAGATCAAGAATCGATAAATGGGACCTCATAAAATTGCAAAGCTTCTGCAAAGCAAAAGACACCATAAAAAAGACAAAAAGGACACCAACAGATTGGGAATGGATCTTTACCTATCCCAAATCGGATAGGGGACTAATATCCAATATATATAAAGAACTCAAGAAGGTGGACTCCAGAAAATCCAATAACCCCATTAAAAAATGGGGCTCAGAGCTGAACAAAGAATTCTCACCTGAGGAATACCGAATGGCAGAGAAACACCTGAAAAAATGTTCAACATCCTTAATCATCAGGGAAATGCAAATCAAAACAACACTGAGATTCCACTTCACTCCAGTCAGAATGGCTAAGGTCAAAAACTCAGGTGACAGCAGATGTTGGCGAGGATGTGGAGAAAGGGGAACACTCCTCCATTGTTGGTGGGATTGCAAGCTTGTACAACCACTCTGGAAATCAGTCTGGCGGTTCCTCAGAAAATTGGACATAGTACTACCGGAGGATCCCCCAATACCTCTCCTGGGCATACATCTAGAAGATGTCCCAACCGGTAAGAAGAACACATGCTCCACTATGTTCATAGCAGCCTTGTTTATAATAGCCAGAAGCTGGAAAGAACCCAGATGCCCCTCAACAGAGGAATGGATACAGAAAATGTGGTACATTTACACAGTGGAATACTACTCAGCTATAAAAAAAATGAATTTATGAAATTCCTAGGCAAATGGATGGACCTGGAGGGTATCATCCTGAGTGAAGTAACCCAATCACAAAGGAACTCGCACAATATGTACTCACTGATAAGTGGATAATAGCCCAGAAACTTAGGATACCCAAGATATAAGATACAACTTGCCAAACGCATGAAATTCAAGAAGAACGAAGACCAAAGTGTGGACACTTTACCCTTTCTTAGAAATGGGAACAAAACACCCATAGAAGGAGTTACAGAGACAAAATTTGGAGCTGTGACAAGAGGATGGACCATCTAGTGACTGCCATATGCAGGGATCCATCCCATAATCAGCTTCCAAATGCTGACACCATTGCATACACTAGCAAGATTTCACTGAAAGGACCCAGTTATAGCTCTCTCTTGTGAGACTATGCCAGGACCTAGCAGACACAGAAGTGGATGCTCACAGTCAGCTATTGGATGGGTCACATGGCCCCCAATGGAGGAGCTAGAGAAATTACCAAAGGAGCTATAATGAACTGCAACCCTATAGGTGGAACAACAATGTGTACTAACCAGTTCCCGGGAGCTCTTGTCTTTAGCTGCATATGTATCAAAAGATGGCCTAGTCGGCCATCACTGCAAAGAGAGGCCCATTGGACTTGCAAACTTTATATGCCCCAGTACATGGGAATGCCAGGGCCAAAAAGGGGGAGTGGGTGGGTAGGGGATTGGGGGGTGGTGGGTATGGGGGACCTTTGGGTAGCTTTGAAAATGTAAATGAGGAAAATACCTAATTAAAAAAAAAGAAAATTCTGATACTGTTTTTCTATATGAGTTTATTACATCAAGCTACATACATAATTTATTATGCATTTAACATATTTTAATATATCAATTTGTATGTTTACTACATGGGAGTTTATCTTGTGATTTAAATAGCAAAAATATTGATGTGTGTTTTTCAGTGTTAATTTACTTTCTTTTCAAGACTCTTTTAAAATCTAACTTCATTATTTCTGGAATGTGCCATAAATTTATTTGGAAGACTTCATATCATTCACTATTCTACTCATGTGTAGAGAATTTCACAGGACACCATGATTTTTATCTCTGTTTTCTTTTATATTATTGCTTTGATATAGTTTAATGTCTGATAGTCTTTCTTGAATATTATATTGACTGTTGGAAGAAAGCAACTGTAGAGAAATAAGTGACTGGGTATTCATTCTCACTTTTCTTCCAATAATTCTTAAGTTAGGGGAAAAGTGGTGTAATGGCCAACCAATATTTTCAAAAAAGCTATTAGTCTTTTCTTAAATATACATATATCAATCACAATCCATGCTGTCTGTCCATATATTTGTATCTGAATAATATTTGGTATATAAATCTATTAATCAAGTTTTTAAAAAAAATACTAAAATGACAAATGTATATATGTTTTGGATGTGACTCCCATTCAGTACAGATTACGTAATACTTAGCTGTCTTTCAGTGGGTGAGTGTGGGTTCTTATAGTTGAAGTCACAATAAATTTTGAACAAAGGACTGAGATGAGTCTTTCTGCATTTGCCATGAAATCCTACTTCCTAAGGCTTCCATGATTCCAGATAATACAATGCTAGCCCCTAGGGAAGGGACATAATTAAACAGTCTTCTCCAGCTACAGCTCCTATGAACCACAGCAATTACCAGCATGGGGAGGTATCTATATCACATGTCAATGGCAACTAAGAGTTGTCTTATTAGACTTAAGGCTCAATTAACAGGAGAAAAATAAAGACTGATACTGAAAACATAGCCAAGATCCTGGGGCTAAAGAGATCATGAAGCTTAGAAAAGAATATCACTTTGCTACACCAGCATAATTTCTATATTCTAATTGCTTATTCCTAGAAATAAGTGAAGCTAGTACTCCTTATAAAAGAAGCCTTTCCTTACAGCAAATGAAGATTATGACAGAAAAACAATCTGGGAAACAAAGCAGAAACAAACAAAACATGGGGAGCCCAATCTCAAGAGATATGTACAAATCATAGTCCACACATCTATAGTCCAGTGAACATTGCCAAAAAGGAACAGAAAAAAAATTGTCAAATCCAGAAAGTCTGCTATGAAACAATCTCACAGAGATAGTTGCATTAACAAACCAGAACAATGGCAATATCAATGAGCAAGATATTATTAAAGGAAAAAACTTGTCAGAGTCCCACATCTAGACAAAATCTTAGAGTAAATTAAACATCAACTCTCAATAAAAATTATGCTTCAACAATTGCATGCACATATATGTGAAAATATATTTATTACATTCAAACATTAGTTAGAATTCAAATCATATGAATTGCTATTGGGAACAATGTTTTTTTTTTGCTATAAATTTGGTCAGGTGAAGATATAAAAACATTAAAGTGTTACAAGCTGTTATAATTTTAATGTGACTTGTTGAAGATGACTTTTCATGTTCATACAAGCAAAATTGAAGACATGGTTATACTTCATTGAAACATAAACTTTTATTTAAAAAGATAGTTTATATTTTTCTAACTTGAAACATAGTACATAACTGACATATAACCTGTAGGTCTTATATGTAGTGATTTTTATCTGTAAAAACTGATAAACCTTTCTAACATGATTTTGAATTTATAAGCATAATACCAAGGTAGAAATTTAAGAACAGCAAAAGTTATACAGAGATCAAATAAACAGAATTATCTTACTGATATTTTTTTACATCTATATGGGACTAAAAGAAAACAGTATATCTAAAACCAGGTAATATGACTAGGTAAAAGTCAATACTGGAACTGGAGTTATGTTAGAGTAGCTTCATTGTCTTTTCACTTCTTGGTAGATGGAACCTAAAAGTATCTGAATTAAATAAATGAATGTGAATACTGAAAGACAAAATAAATAAGTGGAAAGGGAAGAATGAATGAATATTTTATACAATATATTATATTTAGTTACATGTCATCTATCGATAGCAATTTTGTAACTAAGTAGGAAAAATGTTTCAAATTCTTGACAAATGTAGCCTGTTGTGTCAAGGATAGAAAAGAGGAGGTAAAGAAGGCACAATAACACTTCTATAGTCTTTTTTCTTTTTTTCTTTTGCTTTGTCTTTTCTTTTCTTTTTCTTTTTCTTTTTTTTTTTTTTTTTTGACAGGTTTTCTCTGTATAGCCCCAGCTGTCCTGGAACTCACTTTGTAGACCAGGTTAGCCTCAAACTCAGAAATCCACCTGCCTCTGCCTCCCATGTGCTGGGATTAAAGGCGTGTGCCACCACGCCCGGCAACACTTCTATATTCTGTATCATCACAAAACATGTGGTTACTATATAAAAATATTGTAAATGATTTACGTTCACAACTAAAATTCTGTGATTTTCTTTACTAGAAAAAAATTGAACAAATGCTTACTCACCTTAGATAGATAAAGCACTGACAAGAGCACTGAGAATGGATTAAGCCCAGAACTGTTATAAAGAACTTGTCAACTTATTGGTGTCATTAAAGGAACACGAATGAAAAGTTATTTACAGAAGAATGCAGAGCAGTTTTTAAGATTCCATTTTTTGGTTTCTTTTTTTTTTTTTTTTTTTTTTTGGCAATGTGCACTAGCAATAGGGAGATCTTGTTTCTATATGCTGGGAAGTAAGAAGAGTTGGAGGAAGACAAAGAGAGAGACAAAGAGAGACAGAGATGAGATAGAGACAGAGAAAGACAGAGAGGAAGTCAGAAAAGTAGAGAGGGAGGAGAATGAAAATAGAGCAGAAGGAGAGAAGACGAGAGAAGAAGGAGAGGAGAAGAGAGGAGAGTAGAAGAGAGGAGAGGAGAGGAGAGGAGAGGAGAGGAGAGGAGAGGAGAGGAGAGGAGAGGAGAGGAGAGGAGGATATAGTCTAGTATCACTCTTATGGGTATGCTTCAAGTAGCAATTCTTTCTATTCTCAGCTACACATCTTAACAGACACTAGTTCTCAGTAACAGCATATGCTGGTGACAAAGCCTGTCAATATACTTAAAGTCTTAGCATTTTGTTCTTCATTCTATCACATCATATAAGCATATATACACTAATTTCAATAATCCTTAATGCCATATCTTAAACATCAGAGTTTTTATTTCAGAATCAAGAAAAATTGATAATCAGCAAGCCCTTATATTTATATGCACAGATAAGTGCAATTCTCTTTCTGTACCACAAAGAAAAACACCACAAAATGTTTCCCTCGTAAATTTGCTGAGAATACTGTCTCTCCATTGCTCATTCCAACTGATAAATCTTTATATATAACCAACAGTAAACATCATGGAAGAGAGATATAAAGATTATCAAAGCTAGAAGAGGAGAAAGATTGTTGAAAAATTGTACCTTCTAGATACAAAAGAACATTATACCCACAAAATCTCCACAATATATGTGCTTATTATTTTGTTTATTTTAAATCATTTTTTTTATGTAGTGAAAAATGTCTCTTTTAGAACTGCATTTGAGACTAGTGGTACAGCTCAGTGATAGAGTACTTGCCAAGCATGCAAAATGTTCACCTTGAAATTATAGCACTTCAGGTCAATTCTTGATGATATTCACAGATATTATAAAATTGTGGTTTTATTTCTGTTATTGTACTTTCGTAGCAGGTTAAGATTTATGCATTTTTTTCCAGTAATTTTTGCTCAAACATATTATTACTTTTCTCAAACTGGTGACCCCACAACTTGAATTTCCAACTACTATTTATTCCAATTTTATACAGAGAATGAAGGTCAACACCTTAAACTTGTTGATTTTTTTCTTAGTTTATGACATACACATCTTGTACCCTAGGAAATGTCTGTATGCTTGAGAATATTTACTTCTAGGACGTCTGAGAGACAGACTATTCTTTGCAATTGCTACATCTCTCTTTTTTATAGACATATTTAAATATAATGTGTCAGCGGGGCGTGGTGGCACACGCCTTTAATCCCAGCACATGGGAGGCAGAGGCAGGCGAGTTTCTGAGTTCGAGGCCAGTCTGGTCTACAGAGTGAGTTCCAGGACAGCTGGGGCTACAAAGAGAAACCCTGTCTAGAAAAACAAAGCAAAATGAATGAATGAATGAATAAATGAATAAATAAATTAATTAATTAATAAATAAATAAATAAATTAAATAAAATATAATGGTCATTCTTCTCTTTATTTTATAGTTGTATTTCATTGGTACAGAGACAGCCAGGAAGATCAATGGAATAGAAGCAAAGACAGAGAAATGAACCCACACACCTACAGTCACTTGATTTTTTAACAAAGAACCTAAAACCATCCAGTGGCAAAAGATATTTTCAACCAATGGTGCTGGTTCAACTGAAGTTCAGCATGTAAAAGAATGCAGAACAATCCATTCTTATTTCCTTCTACAATGTTCAAGTCCAAGTGGATCAAGGACCTCCACTGGAAACAAAACAAAACAAAACAAAACAAACAAACAAACAAACAAAACATATGCACTGAAACTAATAGAAGAGAAAGGGGATGAGCCTTGAACAAATGAGCATGGAAAATTTTTCCTTAACAGAACACGAATGACTTATGCTCTAAGATCAAGAATTGACAAATGAAATCTCATAAAATTGCAAATCTTCTGGAAGACAAAGGACATTGTCAATAAGACAAAATGGAAACAAACAGATTGGGAAAAGATCTTTACCAATCCTCCATCCAATAGAGGGCTAATATTTAATATATACAAAAAACTCAAGAAGGTAGACTCCAGAGCACCAAATAATCCTATTAAAACTGGGGTACAGAACTGAACAAAGAATTTTCAACTGAGGAATATTAAATGGTCAAGAAACACCTAAAGAAATATTCAACATCCTTAGTCATCAGGCAAATGCAAATCAAAACAACCCTGAGATTACACCACATAACAATCAGAATGTCTAAGATAAAAAACTCAGGTGACAGCAGATGCTGGTGAGGATGTGGAGAAAGAGGAACACTCCTCCATTGTTGGTGGGATGGCAAGCTGGTACAGCCACTCTGGCAATCAGTCTAGTTTGGCTGTTCCTCAGAAAATTGGACATAGTATTACCTGAGGTCCCAGCTATACCACTCCTGAGCATATATCCAAAGATTATCTAACATATATCAAGAACACATGCTCCACTATGTTTACAGCAGTCTATTTTATGAGAGCCAGAAGCTGGAAAGAACCCAGATGTCCTTCAACAGAGGAATGGATGCAGAAAATGTGGTACATTTACACAGAGGAATACTATTCAGCTATTAAAAACAATGAATTTATGAAATTCTTAGTCAAATGGATGGAACTTGAAAATATCATCCTGAGTAAGATAACCCAATCACAAAAGAACAAACATAGTATGAACTTACTGATGAGTGGATATTAGCTCAAAAGCTCAGAATACCCAAGATACAAATCACAGACGACCTGAAGCTCAAGAAGAAAGAAGACCAAATTGTGGATGCTTGTGTCCTTCTTAGAATGGGAAACAAAATATTCACAGGAGAAAATATGGAGGCAAAGTGTGGAGCATAGGCTGAAGTAAAGACTGTCCTGGGAGTGCCCCACATGGGGATCCATCCTATATACAGTCACCAAACACAGACACTATTGTGGATGCGAAGAAGTGCTTGCTGACAGGAACCTGACATATCTTTCTCCCGAGAGGCTCTGCCAGAACCTGACTGATACAGAGGTGGATTCTCACAGCCAACCATTGGCCTGAGCATGGGGGCCCAATGGAAGTGTTAGAGAAGGGACTGAAGAGCTGAAGAGGTTTACAACCCCATAGGAATAACAATAATATCAAACACCCAGACCCACCAGAGTTCCCAGGGAGTAAATCACCAACCAACGAGTACACAGAATCTGTAGCAGAGAATGGTCTTGTTGGATGTCAATAGGAGGAGAGGGTCTTGGTCCTGTGAAACCTCAATGCCTCAGTGTAGGGTAATTTGTGGGCGGGGAGGTGGGAGTGGGTGGGTGGTGGGTAAACACTCTCACAAAAGCAGTGGAACATGGGATGGGATAGGGGGTGTCCAGGGGGTAACTGGAAAAAGGAATAACATTTGAAAAGCAAGTAAAGAAAATATCCAGTTTTTAAAAAAAGAAAAAGAAAATGGCTCACTTATATCTTCTAGTGTTATTTGACATAACCAATTTATTCTATCCATGTTCATATTTAAATGCTTTGATGTTGATTCCCTGTAATTTATATTCAATATACCGTTCTATAGAACTGACACTTCTTTTATTATCCACAGCCTTTATTTTTTATTTGTATTATTTTTATTTAATTATATATGTATATATGCACATATATTCTACCATGTGCATGGTGAGCTTAAGAGAAAATTTTCAGAAGTCAGTTCTCTTTTTCTACCATGTTGGTCCTGTTAATTAAACTCAATTGTTCAGGCGTAGCAGTTTGGGCCATTCCCTTCTGTACCACTTTACTTGCACATGAACGCATTATTTAAAGACATATTTTATATAATACTAATTTTTATATTTTATGTACATTTATAAATCAATATACAATGGGGTTATTTTTGAGAAATATAAAATGAAGCAATTTAATGTCCAACTACATTAGAACCCATCTACAAATTCCATTATACAATATTAGCTATGCAATTCCTGTCATATGTGTGTTCCACCTTAGCCCAAATAACATTCGTTCAATTAGTTTATTGCTATGTTTGATTCAATCATTTATTAGTTCTTCTAATGTATTTCATAGACGTTATTATTTACCTTGGAACTTCTGTTTATTTTGTTTATTGAGATCTAAATCCAACGTATTTTTCTTGTTCCCTGTAGGCATGCATTGGTGTTTATACACTATCAGTTATTTTGTTTATGTTTTACCAGCTGCTTTGGATGTTGCTAAATAATGTAGATTAGAAGGCTCTGTCTATAGGATGCACAGTGGCTCTAGATTTGAGAATTATATGTATGTCCTTGGGGAAGTGGCACAGTCTGGACTGAAGCTGTAGCTAAGCTGGTAGAATCCATGCCTCATAGATGACCATGATGAAGCCCTAGATTTGATCCTCAGTTGGATATAAAACTTGTTTAATGGAGTACACTTATTATCTCAGAAATCAGGACACAGAAGACTGAGAACTTTAGCCTTCTATACAGAGTGATTTTAAAGCAAACCTGAGCTACATAATAACTTGTTTCAGAAATTCCTTGTGTCTAGTTAAAGTCATGCAACACCATAAACTCAATGCAATTAATCAAAAGATATTTGCATTGTTAAATACTATAGAAGTTTTTAGAAATATTCTATGAGCAGTCACACTGCTCTAAAAGACTAGTTGGGTTATTTGTAAAAAATAGCTATTGTAGTAATTCTCTGTAGAGGAATTTTCATCCAGCAACATGGCTGCTCTGGCACGGTACCACAACCAAAGACCTTCTAAGTATCTGTGATAGGGCTGCAATACAGATTGAAAGCAATTCCCAGATTACAGTATAATCTGTCAGGAAAACAGTCACCTTCTTAGTATACACCTTTAATCCCAAGCAATGTATACTAATGGTAGTTTGTAGATGGATATGACCATGTTTAAAAGTGAGATCTAATTGACGGACAGACAAAGTGATGAATCGAAGAAAGATTTGACAGAATGAGTCTGAGAGATAATGCATGCCGAACCCTTACTAGAGTAGTACAGGGAAGAGGCTACTTAAAAAGGCATAGGGTGGGCACAGCTAGAGAGGGGTTTAAATTCAGTCACTGCAGTTCAGTTGAGCTCAGGCAATGCAGTGGAGTTCAGTTGAGGTGAACTCTGATGTTTGGTGTGTTTCAATTCAGTGCAGTTGAGTTCGGTTGAGTTTGAGCAGTCAGTGTAGTTCTGATTGTTGAATCCATGACCAAATAGGGCAATTCAGTGAGAAGCAAAGAGAAACCAGGTTAAATCAATTAGTTTGGAGAAGAGTTTTGAACCAGTTTTGAACAGCAAATTTGAACTAGTTGGCCATAGTTTAGAAAGAGCTAGTTAAGGTGAACTTACTCATCAGTAAGCTGCCCAGATGACAATTCCATCTGGCAAATAAAAGTTACTTTTACAATTAACCTTTCTTCCTCCATAAGGAGATTCATTCAGAGCTAAGGAAATTTCTTTTGGCAGTGAATATGGTAATTTTATGAATTTATGTATAATCATTCCTAAATTAATGTGCATGGCTAATCTGATTCTACATACTAGTGGGTTGATCTAGTTAGTATCTCATCCCTCTCTGTCTTCTATCCACCTTCACTTGTTTTCAGTAGCATCTCACCACATAGTATAGGCAAGCCTACACCTCAGGATCTTCCTGCTTGTGTGTCCTGAGTTCTACTATCAAAAGCAGGGACTGTGGTATCTGTCTCTACTGCAGCTGTTTAACTGAAATTTGACATATTCCTATAACTTTTTTTTTTTAAATCAGAAGTAGTTCTTAAGTATAGAGGCTTTGCTAATTTGACTTTCTTTTGCTTTCTACTCTGTGAATAATTGTAGTTTTTGATTGCTGGGAAATCAGCTCTTGATGAAGGAGGGCTAAAGAGAATGCTTTCCTAGGCAGTAAAGAACCACATGCTCATGCATTTCTCTTCCATCCAGATCCACAGACATATTCTATTAATTTCTCCTTGTCAAATAAGACACAAGCCCTTTTTGTAAATTTATCCAATTTCTTTTTTTACCCAATACCATTTTTACTGGATGTATAAAAATCAGTTTATTACTCTAATATAATTTTATAGTTAAGAATTTTGAATACGAAATATGTCCCATTAGATCAAGTATGTAAACACTTGGTTCCTAGGTAGTGTTCACTGTTGGGAGCAGGTTTAGCCTTACTGAAGGAATTTCATCCCAAAGGGCAGGCTTTAAGAGTTCAGGTTGTTTCCTTATTTCAGATTGAGGATGAAGATATGACCTCTCTGCTCTCTACTCCTGATGCTGTAATTAGAACACAGTGTGAACTTTCATTTCCATGAGTCAAAATAAAAATAAACTCTTGTTTTTTTTCTGTATTTTGCTGTAAATATAGTGTTTTGTCACACTAGCAGAAAAGTAACTAATATATCTGGCATTTCTAATTTGTATGACTCATTTATCTCATTAGGGAAAAATCAATTCCTGCTTCATAAACAATGTTTATAAGAGGGTAGATAAAAATGAGTTTTATATGTTCAGTAGGAGGTGTTTTTCATTCATGAAAAAGTATTTCTTTTTCAGGGCTTAATACTTTTAAAGCAGTTCTTGACTAGGGATGTTGCTCATGAGGAGAATAATTGCTGTACCATCATGAGAACCTGATCTTAAATATCTATCTGCATATGTACATGGCTACAACCCCTACTTTGGAAATCAGACAAGAACATCCCAGGAACTTGCAGACCAACCAGACTAGGATAACTATCAAAAGTTTAAAATTTGTTGGAGAGAGATTCTGTCTCAAGACTATAAGTCATAAAATGAAAGCAAAAATCACACCTCATGGGTTTTTCTCTTCTTCTTTCTATCTGTGTATAGGAGCACAACCACAAGCCAACATGCATGTACATTATACAAATATTCACCACAGATGCACACACGCATGCAAAACACATCTCAGGTACACACAAATCACACATAAATGCAAACATTTCACACACACACACACACACACACACACATATATATGTATATATGTATATATATATATATATATATATATACATATACTGTGGGTCAGTGTACTGTGCATAGGCAGCCTGGTTCCTAATCGAGAACAGACTTTGAAGCCCAGAGACTGAGCTGGTGACATTGCCTGCAAGGGATGGCAGTTATTTGGCCAGGTGTTTGGCCATGCTCCTTGGGCTCCTGGCTCCTGTCACAGCTACAGCCTCCCACAGCACCCTGCAGAGACCACATAGAGCAACACCCCAAGCTCCTAGTATTCTGTCTGGACTCCACCCCTACAGTTACCTGGCAAAAGCCAGGTATGCTCCTCCCCACAATTACCTAGCAATAGTCAGGTAGACTCATCCAGCTATAAAAGGGGCTGCTTGCCTCCTCCTATCTCTCTTACTCTCTTGCTCTTACTCTCTTAACGTTGCCTCTCTCTGCCTTGCTCCCCTTCTCACTGCATTCCCTTCTCCACTCTCTACCACATGGCCATGGATAGCCTCTATTTCCCTACTCTCTCCCTCTCTCTGCCTTTCTACAGTAAACACCTTAAAACCGTGGACTGCCTCTTCTCATCTGGATCTGCTATGCTGGGGCAATGGGGCAGGTCTTCCTCTAGAGAGCCATGTGTCTAATCTCCTGCTGGATTCTGCCACGCCAACTCAAACCACCTCTGATCAAGAAAAGGACTCGCCTTCCTGAAGGACCAGGCGAGAGAACTCTCCTGCCTGCCTTTTTCTTTTTGACCCAGGCCACAGCTTGCCCACAGGTCCACACTGTTCTTAGATCTTCCATGACATCCAGCGACATCTGTGTGTCCAAGAGCTAGAACCTGCTGTCCTTGGCCTCTGTGTGGGCCAGGGAACCCCAAGTCACCATGTTCACCGGGGACCTCAGACTGGCTTCCCCTCTCCTGGAGCCGGGTCCCGTGGCTTCTTCTCACAGCCTGACGCCCACCCAGCAGCTGCATGGGGTTTGCAGTCAGACTTGATGCATCCTGCCTTGCCCAGCTGGCTGAGCCCTGGGCCATATGCAGAACTCTATTTTTACCTCACAATATACCACATACAAACAGAAAAACATATATACACACCACAGCATGCTCACACACATCTGTCTCTCTCATGCACACCTTACATATACATATATATCAAACATGCATCCACACACATCTCAAAAATCCATCCATCCATCCATCCATCCATCCATCCATCCATCCACACACAAAAACAGACAAACACACAGAGAGAGAGAGAGAGAGAGAGAGAGAGAGAGAGAGAGAGAGAGAGAGAGAGAGAGAGAGAATTTAACTATTTCCAGACTAGGGATAATTATGTCATAATAATCTGCCTTATAAATCCTAAAGCTTTTCAGTTTGGCTCATGGAGACAGACAAGTATTATTAATATGCCTGTCTGATTCTATTAAAAAACAAGGTATTTACCCTCCACTCAGGTGTGAGTTGATTTATACTTAACTGATTTCTTTTTAGACAATCCTTTATTTTTTCAAGTCTTCCTTTGTACAACAGTGAATTGATTATTTGAATTTATTTACAAAAATAGGAGCCACAAGAAACCATCACCTCTTCTTTTTCCTGAAACATCCTCAACAACATTTAAAAAGGACATTGTTCCTCTCTTTTATTTCTCATTTTCTGGAAATATCTTCTTGATTATTTAATGAGGAATTTTCATAAATGAATGTACATGTCTTCAATATCCTCTATTTGTTATAATTTTATTAAGTTTAAGTCTCACTGAAAATAAATATTTCAATAACAATATAATTTAAACATTTTCATAAGTTGATAAAATATTGAAAATGTTTCATATTTTTTTCTCATATTATATACATATTTATAAAGTAACATTGTGGCTTTAATATAAAATATGTGACATGGGCTCTTGTACTGATGACTTGGTAACCATTCTGAAACTCAGAATTTGGCCTTTGAGTTAGTGTCTAAATATGTGAAACATAGTCTTATGAATGTGTTGATCCACTGATGGATTAATAATTGAATTGATGATTTAGAGGTTGAAGAACTTGAAAATTGGGGCCTAAATGGATGAAATGTGTCACCGTGAAGGGAAAATCACTTTCTTAATCCCTCCCGTCTGCTAACTGGCTGTTCTTAAGGAAACACCTTTCCCTTTCCATAATCACCAGCTACACTGCTTGTGCTTTGCCACAGCCTAACAATGGATGGAGACAGCTAATGATAGATTGAAAAGTTAGCAAACTTGAGCCCAATAAATCTTTTGTCCCTCATTTGAATTTCTCAACTATTTTGTCAAAGAATCTAAAACTAATACAGAAATTTGATACTGTTTTTTTGGTTTTTGTTTTGCTTATATTTAACCATTTAGTTCAAAAATATTTATCCATGGGTTTCAGGAGAACTTAAAGTGTAGAGAATCCAGCTAGTAATTCGTAGTATGCTATAAATGGAAATTGATGAGTTCTTCTTGTGGGAGAATGCTGGACCAGCAAAAAGAATGCAGATGTGGGGTGTGCAGGTGATATTTAATATGAGAGTGGGGGCTCCCCCTACAGCAAGTCAAGCAAGAGTCAGTCATCTCTCTTAAACTCTGTTAAAAGAACAAAGAAAAAAAAACATGCACTAAAAGATAAAAAATAAAAAAAATAAAAAATAAACCTTTCTATAGTTTGTCCATATAGTAAGACACTTCTGTGTGGGTTTGGCTGACTTTAAAGGCTAATTAATCTGTAATGAAGTATTAATGGATCTCAGTATTCGGTTACTAACATGCATATGGGTGATGATTCCTCCTTCTCATCTGAGACAAGCATCATTTAGAAATGTTATTTGTTCAGCCAGTACATCTGAATTGTTCATAACTGCAAATAGTATTTATTCACTGAAAGGCAAATGTGGTTCTTCAAATCCCCAACTTTCCCTTGCTCCTCTCCCTAGTTCCTCCATCCTTCCCTCCTTCCCCTTCCTTTCTTTCCTTTCTCTTTCTCTCTCTATCTTTCCTTAGTGTGTCTCAGTGCCTCAACATAAACCTACCTTAAGGCATTGTATATTTTTAAAATCACTACTTTGTTCTAGATAATAGAAAAGGTTAAATATCAGCATTGCAGGCTCAAAGGTGTAAAGTGATTAACTTGATAGATTTAACTTATTAGAAACATTTTACATTTAAAGAAAGCTTTAGAACAGTTTCCCTGCAGTAATCTATGCAGAACTACATGTTGCTGCACAAAGGATTCTGCGCTGCTAGCCATCTCCACAGGCATTGGCGATCTCCACATGCTGCTCCGTTTGCAAGTTATGAAACTGATACTACAAGGAGATTACAAAGGAAGGCTTGGGAATCTAGGTACATTCTGTAAAGCTCAAAGTCACTATAAGAAGTGGTGAAGATACTGGTGTATCTTCAGTATTTATACAGATTTTAACGTGTACAGGGCTCACTGCAATGATTTTATATGTATTTGTGGAGAATCCATTGAGTGGTTGTTCTATTTGCAAGTTTTGTGGCTAGTGTGGCCCTTGAAACATTAAAAATTCCAACGAATGAACTAAATATATTTTGTGTAATGATATTGATATGAGATTATGAGTCGACAGACTGAATATCACAGATTGATATAAAATACTCCTTCAAACTCTTATTTTGGAGACTTGTTCTGTCACATTCAATGACCTACTTGACACAGCCTATTGTCATCTGAATGGACAGTGTCAACTGAGGAATTGCTTACATCAGATGGTTTATGGTCATGTTGCATGGGATTACCTTAATTGATAACTAATACCTTACACTATGGGAAGTTATCATTTTTAGATAGGTGGCTGTGAACTATACTGGAAAGCTTATTGAATATAAAATGGAACACAAGACAGCTCATATGCATCATCATCCACAGTTCCTGCTGTCATTCATTGGCTACATGAGTCATTTGGTAAGACTAAGTAAAGAAAAAGTCAGGCAGACTTTTCTTCAAATTTCTGCCTTGACTTCCACCAATGATTTACAGTAAACTGGATTTGTAAATCCAAATGAATCTTTTCCTCTCCTAAATTGCACTTGTTTAGAGTTTTGTCATATCATTACAAATGATAGTAGAGTATCAAGCTCTTCCTCTTCATTCTACAGTTTGTTTCCTGGCTTCCATGAAATGTGTAGCTGTGTTGTTCTCTGATGTGATGTATGACAATTCTACTTTGTTATCATCCTATGAAAATGGAGAGAACCTACCATTGGCTGGAACCTCTGCAACCTAGAACTAATATCAACTTTCCTTTCTATAGGTGACTTGTTCAGGTTTTTGTTACAGGGATAAAACACAAGTAACCAACCCACTAATTGTTCCCCTAAACCAAGCCATCTCCACACCATTATTTCTTATGTATAACTATTATTATTTTTTATTTTATTTTCCTATTATATTCAAAAGTTAGTAAATGATTCTACAAGAAAATATTTAATACAGGTTTTACGGAAACTCAATATACACCTTTTAATACAGTTCATTTTAGAATTTATTGGTGAGGTCTTTTTAAAAAGCCATATGCTAAATTAATAATAACAATGCTATTTTATTATTCATATTATATCCCAATATATATTTAAATTCATTGTATTAGGAAGAATTTTGTCCTTGTATTATGTGAATCCTTGAAAATGAGGACAAAGTAAACACGAAGGAAGGATACTTTAGTGTAGTATCTGATTTACAAGATAGTTTAGAGCCGGGCATGGTAGTGCATGCCTTTAATCCCAGCACTTGGGAGGCAGAGGCAGACGCCAGCCTGCTCTACAAAGTGAGTTCCAGGACAGCCAAGGATACACAGAGAAACCCTGTCTCGAAAAACCAAAGTAAATACATAAATAAATAAATATAAAAAACATAAAATAAACAACAACAACAAAAAAAACAAAACAAAAAACAAAACAAAAAAACCTAAGGTATTTTAGTTTTATTTTGTTTTGTTTGGTTTTTCCAACAAGGGTTTTCTATTCAAGATCGGGTTGAGTAAGTAAATATGAACATTTCAAAATATTTCACAATAGTAAAATTTTTCTTCATAAACACTAATTGGAAGTAAATTAAATACATAATGCATCTCAGGTAGTTATGTCATCGTTTTTTCATGTTGTATTCTTAGACTTCATGACAGTGTTGGCTATGAACTTGTTATATACACATTTTACACTGTAGATTCTGTCCTCCAGGCAATACAAAAGGATGCTGCCTGACACGTGGGATTGCTTCCAGGATTACTATAGTTTATGAATTGTGTCTGTTTACACTCCACATACAAAATGCTCTGCTATTATGGAAACAGAATGATTTAATTTGGAAAGAGAGATATTTTTAACCCTCTCCCACCATCACTTCCTAGTATGTAAGTATAAAGTCATTACAGCTGTCCATTATATTATGTCAGAGTGTTTACTTTTATGAAGTACTATTTGACTGCCTTCTGAACACGTGTATGTTTTTATCCATAGATGGGCATAGCTCCCAAACTTTGTTAGAAAAGCTTCTTATTGTGTTTGTTTATTTGTTTGTTTGTTTTGTTTGTTTGTTTGTTTGTTTTTCTTTCAAGACAGGGTTTCTCTCTATAGCTCTGGCTGTCCTGGAACTCACTTTGTAGACCAGGCTGTCCTCCAATTCAGAAATCTGCCTGCCTCTGCCTCCCGAATGCTGGGATTAAAAGCGTGTGCCACCAAGCCCGGTGGTGCTTCTTATTGTGATGCAAAGTGGTAAAAATAGATTCATTAATGTTCTAACTGCTGAAAGTGAGCAACTCTGCGTGCTTAGCTATAAATGGGACATCAATACAATCTAACCACAAAGGCTGAAGGGACACCTGAGAAAAGGGGGTACACAGAGAAGGTAAGAGCTGGAGGATGGGGAGAAATCTTGTAAAAAACAGTCTTTATGACATAATGTGGCTTTCACACACATAGGAAGCATACCAGCTGTGGTTACATATGCAAAACTTGCAAAAAATCAGCGTGATTAAAAGTTTCAGGGTTGGTGAAAAGGAAAGGGTCTAACCCTATATGAGAGGCTATTGGAAGATGGTGGTTGCTAGTGTAGGAAAAGTCACATTTCTTTTTCAAATATCATTACTTTATTGTTTTATGGATGTGGGTGAATAGCCTGTACACATGCCAATGCAATATTTGTTCCTTGCTCCCAAAGACCACAAGAGTATTCTGGGTTTGCTGAGACTGGAATTGCAGCTGCTTATGAGCTACCATGTGCAATCTGGAAACCAAGGCTACCTGGGTCTACCTGAATAACAGTCAGTGCAGTTGAATTCTGAGATACCTTTCTAGTTTCAAGTCAATTATCTTCAGGAGTGTGACCACTGGACATATGTCCTTGTTCCAGTGGATGACCTCAAGTCCATTTGCATATGGGTACCACTATTTAGATTCAGTGATTTAAAAACAAGTTAATTAATTAATTAATACTTGAAGTTGGGTACAAGATGTGACTGAGAGTGCTCTAGGGGAACTGAAGTTTAGAGATTACGGGTGATTATAGTGAAGATATCATGTATGCAGGTACAAGACTTTCCAGAATGAATTAAAACAAAATCATCGCTGTTGGAATTGTTGACATGAGTGTTACAAAAACATTATTAAATAAATTTTGGGTTGAGATTAGGAAGGAGTATGAAACAACTTCTAGAATAACTTCAAATATGAAATACACTTCTACATATTTAGCAGTATATTTGAAATGTGGAAATATTATTGACGTATATTATCATAGCACTCAACTTTGAAATTTGAAATTTTGTTCTATAATACACAATATCAAATATTCAATAAAAACTTAATTATTTCTACAAAATTACTAGCATACCCACATCACTAATATGAATATCTGTCTTTAATAATTGATGAAATCATATGTCAATGAAATGTTTTAAATATGTTTCTTCAAGCTATTCTCTGTCAGGTTTTTATTCTTATTTCATATAGCTATTTATTCAGGATCATCTTCCCATTATTTTTAGGTAAATAGGAGTCACGGAAAGAGGAAAGTTTATGAAGCCCTGCTACAAATGAGTTGCAAGAGAAAGGCAACTCTAAGACTTTTATCACAGCACATCATGTGTTGGATCAGTTCACATTTGTCTGAACAGTGGGTTTTCCTTCTTCCCACTCTAGGAGGTTAATGTTCTATGGAAGATGCTTACAGTATTGCTGCAGAGCATTGTGCTGTTCTTTTCTTTTTCACTGCTGGGAAGCAGCTGAGAATGGTAATTTAAATTCAATCCAGGCAGCATCCCATGCCTCAGACAATTTGAGTTATCTTCCACTCAATGTCTCTTATAATATATCTATCATATTGATTTAACATAAATTATTATACCCAAGAACCTTTTGTTCCATTATTATTTGTTTCCTTTCATGTTCCTAAGCCATAGTCAGTATTTAAGGTTAGCAAATACTTAAAAAAAATTTATATTTCAGTACATTTCTTTCAGTATGGCTTTTCTCCTTTCTGTAATCTCTTTTCTCAATTACCTGCCATGTCAAAAGTCTTAGAAAACATATTACACCACTAATAAAAAAGTGGCTTTCTGTTTGTTTTGAGTGACCTTTCTAGATAGACTTGAAAACATGTCTCTTTCATCAAATGATTATCTATGATTTACTGTTTCATTTTTGAAATTAAAATACAATTACATTACTTCCCTATTTCCTTTTCTCCCTCCAGCTCCTCATAGGCCCGATCTCAGATTAACAACTTCACTTTCTTTCATTGTTATGAAATTCACTTTCTCTCAACTATGTATGTATATAGGTATGTATGCATGTATCTATCTATCCATCTATCTATCTATCACCATCATCATCATCTATATATCTGTCAATCATTATCATCATCTATATATGAATTTGTTGAGAATATGTAAATGTGATACTTATATTTTTATTATAATATATAAATATTCAGTCTGGATAGTGGTATTTGTCTATGTATGTTCTCATGGTTACCATTTAGCATTGGACATCCATTGCAGGGATTTTTCTGAAGAAGATTCTTTACCCTGATTTTACCATTCCTTGGTTACTTGTCTAAGGTTGAGTCTCAGTGAGATTTCCCCCTTTGTTGTTAGTTCTCTTTGTAAAGGACTAAAACATTTTCAGACCTTATGAATTTTTGGTTTTCACTCAAGTTCTGAATACTTTTTTTCTGTGTAAGACTTTGAGCAAACCAAAATTGTTCTTGAGTATGTTTCAGTGTAACTCATTATAATATTCCCTAAAATGAATCTCAAATGCTTCCTTTAGAACATTTACCAAGTATCATGGTCTTTTCAGGTTGAAATTACAAAATACAAAACATTGCCATGGGGCTACCTATTTGCAGTTTTAGATTAGTAGAGGTATTCCCATAGTTTATAATAGCACATATACATTAAATATGCTCTGAAATACATTTTTTCATATAAAAAAACAAGTGAACAAGTAGGGTTTTGTTGTACTTACGTCCTTATTAAAGAAATGTGTTTCTTATGCAACAACACCACTTACTGCATAGTGATTAAGGAAGGTGAATTTTAGAGCCAAATGTGGAATTATGATATGTGAAAGCTGTCTGAGGACTAAAATGAATTATCCTCTAAACAGAAAGACTATATGTTCCAGCATCCTTATTTATTAGCTGTATACACAAACTTAGTTCCATTTCATATCTGAGTGAAGCTTTGCAATTATTTATCCTGATAATGAATGGTGTACAAACTCAAGGTGGGCAGCAAAACAGTAAACATACCATCATTAATCAGCTACAACAAAGGGTGCATTGTCAAGAGTAATTATAAATCAGTAGTGAGCTCGCTGCACAGTCTTGTTGGTGAGAAAAAAACTTTACTGTGGTTTGTACCACAAACTTTCTCTAAGGATGTGAAGAAAATATTCAACTTATTGGCATGACAAAAATACAAATTAGTATATTTAATAACACTATGTCTCCCCAAATACACAAAAATCACTCTCTAGCAAGCAGTAATTTAGGAGCTTATCCTCTATTCTATTCTATTTGAAAATAAAATGTCTAGATTTCTCATTTCTACAATCTGAATTTTCATATGTTTATTAATGATACTAAGATTTTTAGTATGAATAAGGGGGATATAATGAAGTATGGAAAGAGAACTATTTTATCTGAAATACAAAGAGCCCTACACATATATCATTAATTTAAAATTATCTGATCATAAATACTAATCAAGTGATACAAGGAGAATAAAGATGTATGACTTTAAAAACTGTAATATCAGTGACCTCACAGATGATGTGATGTGCAAGAATACATTGAGAATCCCCAAAATCCAATGTGACCCTCTGAAGAAATTCAGTCTGTATGTTTTCAATTAGCACCTAAATCCACTTAACCATTATATATAGTCATATCATAGGTGGGAAAACTAAATATTTTGGTGAACTAATATTGTGTGTGATTACAAAGCACTAAGTTAGAGTCAGTTTAACAAAAGAGTCAAAGCATTAAAAGTCTTTCAGACCATTTAATAATAATAGCCATTCATATATAGTTCATCCTCCAGATGCTATGTTATAATACATGATATAATTTTTCAACATGAGCTTGAAAATATTATTTAAGGCTCACTGCTTTAAAGGTTCCAGCAAGATGTGGTATCAAATGATAATGGCAGACAGTGTGAGGATGAAGGAAATGTGTCCATCTCATGTAGCAAAGCAAAAGTAAGAATAACATAGCATCTTGGAATACTTTCCCTGTTGTGATCCTAAAAACCTAAGGCCTTCCTTCTGTAATTTACTACTCACATGGTCTAATACTTCCCTGAAGAGCCAGCCTCGAACTGAGCATTTAATATATTAGGATATGCATTCAGTATCCTCCGAACAACAGCTCTTCTGCATGAGTTTGTTTTGTACAAAATTGTGTATCCTCAGTAAGTTGTACTCTGAAAATATAAACAGGAAGTTTCCGTGTATGAATCATTTGAATTTTATATTGCGCACCTGTTTCGATATAAAGTCTTGAGACACACCACTCTATCGTGCTTAAAACACGAGTCATCATTTTGCTCAGCACTTCCAAATCCAGTATGCTAACGTTTAACTTAGTAGACATGTTAATTTTCAGGTAGACTACTTATTATAAACGTGTTCAGTTAGTTATTTTTGTACACATCCATGAATCCTGAGCTCAAAAACAGTTAAGAAGTCATAGAGTGCCTATATAGTTTCTCCGGAAAAAAAAGGTGAATATATTAGAAAATATAGAAACAAAGAATTTCCTTTCTGTTGTACTTTCTTAAAATTATAAAAAGGTATGTCTGAGAGAGAGAGAGAGAGAGAGAGAGAGAGAGACAGAGACAGAGACAGAGAGACAGAGACAGAGAGACAGAGACAGAGACAGATCATTTTCATATATCATCTAGACTAACACAGTGTTAAATTTTTTCTATAAGTTATTGGCCATTAACATTTTATGTGAATAATTTTATTTAAAGGTCATCATAGACATATATGTATAGTAAAAAGTAAAGCCCTTTATATAAAGTTTCATCGTTGCACAGTTTGAGGCTATGATTGTCCCATTTAGGACACAAACCACACACACTCAAATAGGGCCTGATTAAAAAAATGTTCAGTTATGAAAAAGAAGATTTAGGTAAACATCAACATAATCTATATTAGGAAGCAATATTACTTAGGTTTTAATGAGCTTCATTGTTAATTTATGTTAATAAATTAATTTATGTTTTCAGTGAAATTCCATCCGAAGTGCTAGTGAAGTACATAGGGTTCATTTTATGGCCATTTTCTTTTAAATTTGTTTTACAATTTAGTTCAAAATAATTTTTTTCACTTATTTATTTTTTATGTGTCTGCAGGAGATGGTGGGAGGGGTTAACATATGGAGATCAGAGGACAAATTCTAAGAGTTTTCTTTTCCCCTAGAGTGTTTGTTCCTGAGTTGTCAGGCTTTGAAGCAATTTTTTTCCAATGCTGAGCACCCCCACTTTCTCATAATGATTGATTAATTAATTAATTAATTAATTAATTAATTAAAGTGTGTGTGTGTGTGTGTGTGTGTGTGTGTGTGAAATGGATAGGGTCAAAAATAAGACATCAGTTTCCTTGGATCAGAGATCACAGGTGGTGGCACCCAACCTAGGTACTTGAAAACAAATATGAGTCCTTTTGGAGAAACAGCCAACACTCTTAATTTCTGAGCTCTTTCTAGATTCTTGTTTCTTAGCAAAGAAAAGTACAAGGCAAACTGATTTCAGTGTAAAAATGCTACTTAGCTCCTCTATTGCTTTTGCACAGCAAAGAAATATTTCCTGAGACAGTACATGGATACAAGTAATGACTTTAAATGAGAGACCGGGATGTACTAGAATACATCAAATCTTCAATTCAAATTTGATTCAGTATCAGATTAGTAGACATTAAAGCTCTATTACTAGTTTAATATATATATAAACAGAAAAAGTTGCTTGAAATACAATTTTGTTCCTGTTTATTATTTTTATTTTTATGTAGGACAGTTTCATTAAAATATGACAATTTATAGCACTTGAAGTTGATAATTCTACACCTTAATGTATCTGCCTCCCTTACTTTCTCTTAGCATTTTTCCACTTCTATTTCTATTTCTTTCTTTTTTATCTTAAACATTTCTTTCTTCACTCAAATGTCCATAGCTATCTTCCCTTCCAGATTGATTTGACTGCAAAATTAAACTTCTGTACCATCTGTCTCTAATCAGTGAGCAGGGGCGTGCAACACACTGAATGTACTGTTAAATGTCTATTGTTGGGAATGATATGTTATACTGCCATGTAGGAGAAATCCACAGTAGAACTACTAATGACTACAGAATTTACTGAATGCCATTAGAAAATCCTTTATGTGTAAAAAAAAAAAAATGCTACTTTCCAAATATAAATTTTGTGCCAGAATAATTAGCTGTGGTTATGTAAGTTCTGCTTTTATCATGTTATGCTTAATTATTTTCAAAGAAAGCTGCATGCTTAATTATACAGTCCTTAAAATTAAATTGTGAGGCACTTTTCATATAAAGTACTGTTTTGATTTAATATTCATATTTTCAGGAAGACATAGATCTCAAACTTTATGAAGTTAATTCTTAAATTTACATTAATTTAGTATTTTCTGCAGTTATTAAAACATTTTATCTTGTGTGTGTAGGTGAGTCAGTATGTGGGATGAGCTAACCACAGTGCATTTACAGATGTTAGGAGATTTGAGGGGTGCAATTTTCTTGTCTATCTTAAAGATGTCAGCAATGGAACTCTGATGAGCCATTTTGCAAGCCAGGCCTGCATGACACTGATACTCAGTGTATACTCAGCTAAACCATTTTGGAGTATTACTACGCTCCATGGGAAGAATCAATCCATAATTCCTGTGACACTTACCCTTCCTTACATGTTTGAGAAGTTAAATTGTGAGGAAGTCATGATAAAAATGAATTATAAATTTCATGTAAGAGCCATGGGAAAGATGAGTCTTCTAACTGACCAAGAATGGAAACCTGAGCAGAGATCTTTAACACCCTTATAAATACCTGGGTGCAGCCATGCATCTATGACCTCCAGCTCTGTGGAGAGTGGAAACAGAAATATGACCAAGGTACACCCATGAGCCTAGATACAATTCAGTGAAAAGGACTGAAAGACTAAGTCAGTCAGTGTCATCCTCTGTTCTTTGTGCACACATAGAAGGCATCATCTGTATAACACACACACACACACACACACACACACACACAAACACACCTGCATGTTTGTGTGTGTGTGTATTACAGTCCAAAAACATGCCACTCTAAGTTGTTTACAATTCAAAAAATTAAGTACATCAGCTTCCGAGCATTATATTGATGTTTATCAAAAGCAAAAGTACTATTTAACTCTACCTATGAGTATACACCCACTATATGAGTATTTATACTAATCTGCCCTAAATCAAACCAAAGTTGTTTAGAATATAATTGCAGAAAGGAAGACACGAATTGTCAAAGATGACCTGATATTTGCTGAGATTTTCTTGTTGAAACAAGTTTTGTTTTAAAAATTTTCTCTCTGTATTACAAATTTGCCTTTGTTCCAATAGTGAAAAAAATCTATTTTGAATATTATATGCTCATAGCATCTTCATAAAGATACTGGAGAGTTATCATACTAACAAATTAAAGTATACCTGAAAGCTCGAGACAAAAATAAACAAACACTCTGAATAGAATTAGAGAGCAGAAAATAAATTCAAAGCTGAGCTGAATCCATTAGAAACAAATAGAAGAATATGAACAATCAACAAAAACAATAGCTGGTTTTTTGAGAAAACCAACACAAGAGACAAACTCTTAGCCAGACTAAATAAAGGTAATGATACAGTATCCAAATAACACAATCAGAAATAAAAGGGGAGACATAATAACAGATACTGAGAAAATTAAAAAAATTCAGTAGGTCTTAAGTCAAAAGCCTGTACACCACAAAATTGGAAAATCTAAACAAAATGGATCATTTTCTATATATATACCACTTACAAACGTTAAATCAAGATGAGGTATATTATTTAAGTTGTCCTCTTACACCTCAGCAATAGAAGCAGCCATTAAAACTCTCCCAACCAGTTTGTATTCCTATGATCTTTTGTTGTCTAATTGCTCTGGCTATGACTTCAAGTACTATATTGAATAGGTAGGGAGAGACTAGGCAGCCTTGTCTAGTCCCTAATTTTAGTGGGATTGGTTCCACTTTCTCACCATTTAGTTTGATGCTGTCTAATGGTTTGCTGTATATTACTTTTATTATGTTTAGGTATGGACCTTGAATTCCTGATCTTTCCAAGACTTTTATCATAAATAGGTGTTGGACTATGTTGAATGATTTATCAGCATCTAAGGAGAAGATCATGTAGTTTTTGTCTTTGAGTTTATCTATATAGTGAATTATGTTGATGGATTTCCATATATTGAACCACCCTTGCATCCCTGGGATGAAGCCAACATGATCATAATGGACGATTGTTTTGATATGTTCTTGGATTCAGTTTGTGAGAATTTTATTGAGTATTTTTTTTAAATTTTTATTAGGTATTTAGCTCATTTACATTTCCAATGCTATCCAAAAAGTCCCCCATACCCACCCACCCCCACTCCCCTACCCACCCACTCCCCCTTTTTGGCCCTGGTGTTCCCCTGTACTGGGGCATATAAGGTTTGCCAGTCCAATGGGCCTCTCTTTCCAGTGATGGCCGACTAGGCCATTTTTTGATACATATGCAGCTAGAGTCAAGAGCTCCGGGGTACTGGTTAGTTCATAATGTTGTTCCACCTATAGGGTGCAGATCCCTTTAGCTCCTTGGGTACTTTCTCTAGCTACTCCATTGGGAGCCCTGTGATCCATCCATTAGCTGACTGTGAGCATCCACTTCTGTGTTTGCTAGGCCCCGGCATAGTCTCACAAGAGACAGCTACATCTGGGTCCTTTCGATAAAATCTTGCTAGTGTATGCAATGGTGTCAGCGTTTGGATGCTGATTATGGGGTGGATCCCTGGATAAGGCAGTCTCTACATGGTCCATCCTTTCATCTCAGCTCCAAACTTTGTCTCTGTAACTCCTTCCAAGGGTGTATTGTTCCCACTTCTAAGGAGGGGCATAGTGTCCACACTTCAGTCTTCATTCTTCTTGAGTTTCATATGTTTAGGAAATTGTATCTTATATCTTGGGTATTCTAGGTTTTGGGCTAATATCCACTTATCAGTGATTACATATTGTGTGAGTTCCTTTGTTAATGTGTTACCTCACTCAAGAGGATGCCCTCCAGGTCGATCCATTTGGCTAGGAATTTCATAAATTCATTCTTTTTAATAGCTGAGTAGTACTCCATTGTGTAGATGTACCACATTTTCTGTATCCATTCCTCTGTTGAGGGGCATCTGGGTTCTTTCCAGCTTCTGGCTATTATAAATAAGGCTGCTATGAACATAGTGGAGCATGTGTCCTTCTTACCAGTTGGGGCATCTTCTGGATATATGCCCAGGAGAGGTATTGCTGGATCATCCGGTAGTACTATGTCCAATTTTCTGAGGAACCCCCAGACTGATTTCCAGAGTGGTTGTACAAGCCTGCAATCCCACCAAAAATGGAGGAGTGTTCCTCTTTCTCCACATCCACGCCAGCATCTGCTGTCTCCTGAATTTTTGATCTTAGCCATTCTGACTGGTGTGAGGTGGAATCTCAGGGTTGTTTTGATTTGCATTTCCCTGATGATTAAGGATGTTGAACATTTTTTCAGGTGCTTCTCTGCCATTCGGTATTCCTCAGGTGAGAATTCTTTGTTCAGTTCTGAGCCCCATTTTTTAATGGGGTTATTTGATTTTCTGAAGTCCACCTTCTTGAGTTCTTTATATATGTTGGATATTAGTCCCCTATCTGATTTAGGATAGGTAAAGATCCTTTCGCAATCTGTTGGTGGTCTTTTTGTCTTATTGACGGTGTCTTTTGCCTTGCAGAAACTTTGGAGTTTCATTAGGTCCCATTTGTCAATTCTCGATCTTACAGCACAAGCCATTGCTGTTCTGTTCAGGAATTTTTCCCCTGTGCCCATATCTTCAAGGCTTTTCCCCACTTTCTCCTCTATAAGTTTCAGTGTCTCTGGTTTTAAGTGAAGTTCCTTGATCCACTTAGATTTGACCTTAGTACAAGGAGATAAGTATGGATCGATTTGAATTCTTCTACATGATAACAACCAGTTGTGCCAGCACCAATTGTTGAAAATGCTGTCTTTCTTCCACTGGATGGTTTTAGCTCCCTTGTCGAAGATCAAGTGACCATAGGTGTGTGGGTCCATTTCTGGGTCTTCAATTCTATTCCATTGGTCTACTTGTCTGTCTCTATACCAGTACCATGCAGTTTTTATCACAATTGCTCTGTAGTAAAGCTTTAGGTCAGGCATGGTGATTCCACCAGAGGTTCTTTTATCCTTGAGAAGAGTTTTTGCTATCCTAGGTTTTTTGTTATTCCAGATGAATTTGCAAATTTCTCCTTCTAATTCGTTGAAGAATTGAGTTGGAATTTTGATCGGGATTACATTGAATCTGTAGATTGCTTTTGGCAAGATAGTCATTTTTACAATGTTGATCCTGCCAATCCATGAGCATGGGAGATCCTTCCATCTTCTGAGATCTTCTTTAATTTCTTTCTTCAGAGACTTGGAGTTTTTATTATACAGATCTTTCACTTCCTTAGTTAGAGTCACGCCGAGATATTTTATAATATTTGTGACTATTGAGAAGGGTGTTGTTTCCCTAATTTCTTTCTCAGCCTGTTTATTCTTTGTATAGAGAAAGGCCATTGACTTGTTTGAGGTTATATTATATCCAGCTACTTCACCGAAGCTGTTTATCAGGTTTAGGAGTTCTCTGGTGGAATTTTTGGGGTCACTTATATATACTATCATATCATCTGCAAAAAGTGATATTTTGATTTCCTCTTTTCCAATTTGTATCCCCTTGATCTCCTTTTGTTGTCGAATTTCTCTGGCTAATACTTCAAGTACTATGTTGAAAAGGTAGGGAGAAAGTGGGCAGCCTTGTCTCGTCCCTGATTTTAGTGGGATTGCTTCCAGCTTCTCTCCATTTACTTTGATGTTGGCTACTGGTTTGCTGTAGATTGCTTTTATCATGTTTAGGTATGGGCCTTGAATTCCTGATCTTTCCAGAACTTTTATCATGAATGGGTGTTGGTTCTTGTCAAATGATTTTTCTGCATCTAACGAGATGATCATGTGGTTTTTGTCTTTGAGTTTGTTTATATAATGGATTACATTGATGGATTTTCGTATATTAAACCATCCCTGCATCCCTGGAATAAAACCTACTTGGTCAGGATGGATGATTGCTTTAATGTGTTCTTGGATTCGGTTAGCGAGAATTTTATTAAGAATTTTTGCATCGATGTTCATAAGAGAAATTGGTCTGAAGTTCTCTATCTTTGTTGGATCTTTCTGTGGTTTAGGTATCAGAGTAATAGTGGCTTCATAAAATGAGTTGGGTAGAATACCTTCTACTTCTATTTTGTGATAAAGTTTGTGCAGAACTGGAATTAGATATTCTTTGAAGGTCTGATAGAACTCTGCACTAAACCCATCTGGTCCTGGGCTTTTTTTGGCTGGGAGACTATTTATAACTGCTTCTATTTTTTTAGGGGATATGGGACTGTTTAGAAGGTCAACTTGATCCTGATTCAACTTTGGTACCTGGTATCTGTCCAGAAATTTGTCCATTTCGTCCAGGTTTTCCATTTTTGTTGAGTATAGCATTTTGAAGAAGGATCTGATGGTGTTTTGGATTTCTTCAGGATCTGTTGTTATGTCTCCCTTTTCAGTTCTGATTTTGTTAATTAGGATTTTGTCCCTGTGCCCTCTAGTGAGTCTAGCTAAGGGTTTATCTATCTTGTTGATTTTCTCAAAGAACCAACTCCTCGTTTGGTTAATTCTTTGAATAGTTATTCTTGTTGCCACTTGGTTGATTTCACCCCTGAGTTTGATTATTTCCTGCCTTCTACTCCTCTTGGGTGAATTTGCTTCCTTTTTTTCTAGAGCTTTTAGATGTGTTGTCAAGCTGCTAGTATGTGCTCTCTCCCGTTTCTTCTTGGAGGCACTCAAAGCTATGAGTTTCCCTCTTAGAAATGGTTTCATTGTGTCCCAAAGGTTTGGGTATGTTGTGGCTTCATTTTCATTAAACTCTAAAAAGTCTTTAATTTCTTTCTTTATTCCTTCCTTGACCAAGGTATCATTGAGAAGAGTGTTGTTCAGTTTCCACGTGAGTGTTGGCTTTCTATTATTTTTTTGTTATTGAAGATCAGCCTTAGTGCATGGTGATTTGATAGGATACATGGGACAATTTCAATATTTTTGAATCTGTTGAGGCCTGTTTTGTGACCTATTATGTGGTCAATTTTGGAGAAGGTCCCGTGAGGTGCTGAGAAAAAGGTAAATCCTTTTGTTTTAGGATAAAATGTTCTGTAGATATCTGTCAGATCCATTTGTTTCATCACTTCTGTTAGTTTCAGTGTGTCCCTGTTTAGTTTCTGTTTCCATGATCTGTCCATTGGTGAAAGTGGTGTGTTGAAGTCTCCCACTATTATTGTGTGAGGTGCAATGTGTGCTTTGAGCTTTACTAAATTTTCTTTAATGAATGTGGCTGCCCTTGTATTTGGAGCATAGATATTCAGAATTGAGAGTTCCTCTGGAGGATTTTACCTTTGATGAGAACGAAGTGCCCCTCCTTGACTTTTTTGATGACTTTGGGTTGGAAGTCAATCTTATCAGATATTAGGATGGCTACTCCAGCTTGTTTCTTCATACCATTTGCTTGGAAAATTGTTTTCCAGCCTTTCATTCTGAGGTAGTGTCTATCTTTTTCTCTGAGATGTGTTTCCTGTAAGCAGCAAAATGTTGGGTCTTGTTTGTGTAGCCAGTTTGTTAGTCTATGTCTTTTTATTTGGGAGTTGAGACCATTTATGTTAAGAGATATTAAGGAAAAGTAATTGTTGCTTCCTGTTATTTTTGTTGTTAAAGTTGGCATTCTGTTCTTTTGGCTGGCTTCTTTTAGGTTTGTTGAGGGATTACCTTCCTGTTTTTTCTAGGGCGTTGTTCCAGTTCTTGTATTGGTTTTTTTCTGTTAGTATCCTTTGAAGGGCTGGATTCGTGGAGAGATAATGTGTGAATTCGGTTTTGTCGTGGAATACTTTGGTTTCTCCATCTATGGTAATTGAGAGTTTGGCTGGGTATAGTAGCCTGGGCTGGAATTTGTGTTCTCTTAGTGTCTGTATAACATCTGTCCAGGCTCTTCTGGCTTTCATAGTCTCTGGTGAAAAATCTGGTGTAATTCTGATAGGCTTGCCTTTATATGTTACTTGACCTTTTTCCCTTACTGCTTTTAGTATTCTATCTTTATTTAGTGCATTTGTTGTTCTGATTATTATGTGTCGGGAGAAATTTATTTTCTGGTCCAGTCTATTTGGAGTTCTGTAGGCTTCTTGTATGTTCATAGGCATCTCTTTCTTTAGATTTGGGAAGTTTTCTTCAATAATTTTGTTGAAGATATTTGCTTGTCCTTTGAGTTGAAAATCTTCATTCTCATCCACTCCTATTATCCGTAGGTTTGGTCTTCTCATTGTGTCCTGTATTTCCTGGATATTTTGAGTTAGGATCTTTTTGCATTTTCCATTTTCTTTGATTGTTGTGCCGATGTTCTCTATGGAATCTTCTGCACCTGAGATTCTCTCTTCCATCTCTTGTATTCTGTTGCTGATGCTCAAATCTATGGTTCCAGATTTCTTTCCTAGGGTTTATATCTCCAGTGTTGCCTCACTTTGAGTTTTCTTTATTGTGTCTACTTCCCTTTTTAGGTCTAGTATGGTTTTGTTCATTTCCATCACCTGTTTGTATGTTTTTTCCTCTTTTTCTGTAAGGACTTCTACCTGTTTGATTGTGTTTTCCTGTTTTTCTTTAAGGACTTGTAACTCTTTAGCAGTGTTCTCCTGTATTTCTTTAAGTGATTTATTAAAGTCCTTCTTGATGTCCTCTACCATCATCATGAGATATGCTTTTAAATCTAGGTCTAGGTTTTCGGGTGTGTTGGGGTGTCCTGGACTGGACGAAGTGGGAGTGCTGGGTTCTGATGATGGTGATTGGTCTTGGTTCCTGTTAGTAAGATTCCTAAGTTTACCTTCCGCCATCTGGTAATCTCTGGAGTTAGTAGTTATAGTTGACTCTGTTTAGAGATTGTTCTTCTGGTGATTCTTTTACCGTCTCTCAGCAGACCTGGGAGGCAGATTCTCTCCTCTGAGTTTCAGTGCTCAGAGCACTCTCTGCTGGCAAGCTCTCTTACAGGGAAGGTGTGCGGAATAAGAAGGCCCAAAACAGGGCCTTTCTCAGAAGCTGTGTTGCTTTGGCAGTTCCCAGAAGCTGTCAGCTTCTGTGGTGCAGACTCTCACCTGTGCAGACTAAATTTCTAAGTTCCAGGGAGTCCCGGAACCAAGATGGCGACCGCTGCTCCTGAGGCTGAGGCCGCCTCCCAAGCCAGGCGGACACCTGTCCTCTGGTCAGGACGGTGGCCAGCTGTTTGCGGCCCGCCAAGGGTGCTGCCTCAGCGGCTCTGTGCTTCTGCCTGTCCCAGAAGCTGTCCGGTTCTCTGGCGCACCCTCTCACCTGTTCAGACTAATTTCCTAAGTTCTGCTGAGTCCAGGAACCCTTATTGAGTACTTTTGCATTGATATTCATAATGGAAATTGGTATGAAGTTCTCTTTCTTTGCTAAGTCTTTGTGTGGTTTAGGTATCAGAGTAATTGTGGCTTCATAGAAGGAATTGTGTAGAGTACCTTCTGTTTCTATGTTGTGTAATAGTTTGAGGAGTATTGGAATTAGGTCTTCTTTGAAGGTCTGATAGAATTCTGCACTAAACCCATCTGCTCCTGGGTGTTTTTTGGTTGGGAGACTATTTACGACTGTTCTATTTCTTTAGGGGATATGGGACTGTATAGATCAATAATCTGATCCTGATTTAACTTTGGTACCTGATATCTCTCTAGAAAATTGTTCATTTCATTCAGGTTTTCCCATATTGTTGAGTATAGGCTTATATAGTAGGATCTGATGACTTTTTTGGATTTCCTCAAAAAAGTCCATGGACAGGTAGGTTTAGTCCATAATTCTACTACACTTTCAAAGAAAATCTAATACCAATATTCTTTTTATTATTATTACTTTTATTATTGTTGTTGTTTTTTGTTTGCTTGTTTGTTTTGTGAGACAGGGTTTTTCTGTGTAGCCCCGGCTGTCCTGGAGCTCACTCTGTACACCATGTCGACCTCAAACTCAGAAATCTGCCACCACTGCCCAGCTAATAATCAATGTTCTTGAAACTGTTTCACTGAAATAAAAATTGAACTTACATTGTCAAACTCATTCTCTGAGGGTATAGTCACCTTGATATCTAAACCACACAAAGACTCAACAAATAAACAGGATTTCAGATCAATCTTCCTTATGAATGTTGATGCAAAAATGCTCAATTAAAGACTCATAAACTGATTTCAATAACACATCCAAAACGTCATCAACAATGATCAAGCAGGATTCATCCCAAGGATTCAGGGGCGATTCAATTTTCAAAAGTTCATCACTGTAATCCACCATAAAACAAAGTGCAAAAACAACAACAACAACAACAACAACAACAAAAGATGATCATCTCATTACATGCAGAAAGACCTTTAACAACATCCAATACTTCTTCATGTTAAAACTAGTGGACAGATCATTCACATACCTACATACAATAAAGACAATGTACAGCAAGCCAATACTCAACATTATATTAAACGAAAAGAGACATAAAACAATTTCACTAAAATCAGGGACAAGGCAAGCCTGTGTACTCTCTCTATCTCTTCAACATACAACATGAACTTCTAGGTAGAGCAATAAAACAACTAGAGGAGATCAGGTATCTACAACATGGAAAGGAAGAAGTCAAAATATCACTATTTACAGATGATATGACCGTATACATAAGTGATCCCAAAAACTCTACTAACGAACTCCTACAGCTAAAAAACACCATCAGAAAAGTGGTTAGGTACAAAACTGAATCAAAACAAATTAGTTGCCCTCCTTTATGCAAAGAATAAATGGCCTGAAAAAGAAATCAGGGAAACAATGACCTTCACAATAACCACACATACTATAAAATACCTTGGTATAACTCAAGCAAGTGAAAGACATGTATGATACTCTTCAGAAAATAATTTGAAGACAATATCAGAACATGAAAAGATCACCATTGCTCATTGATCAGTAGGTTAACATAGTGAAATTTTCCATCTTACTAAAAGCAATCTACTGATTCAATGTAACTTCCATCCAAATTCTAATACAATTCTTTATCTTAAAAGAACAATTCTCACCTTCATATTAATAAAGAAAATATCCCAGCAGAGTTAAAACAATCCTTTATAAAACATGAAATTCTGAAGTTATCACTATTCCTGATATCAAGTTTTACTATAGAGAAATAATAATAAAATATGCAACAGATTGGTATAGAAACAGAAAGGTTGATCAATGGAATCCAACTATTCCATGAAAATATTGATGATACTCTAATATACTTGCAGACAGGAACCTAGTATAACTGTCCTCAGAGAGTCTCCACCCAGCATCCAATGGAAAGAGATGTAGAGGCTCACGCTCAAACATTAGATAGAGCTTGACGAGTCTTATGGAAGAGTTATGAGAGGATTGAAGGACATGATCAGGACAAGGACTCCACAGGAAGCCCAACAAATTAAGTACTAGCCAAAACAAAAATTAAACTGAGAAAGTTAGAGAAATAATTCTTTTTCATGGATAGACTTCTAATGGTACAATGTTTGTTAACATGACACGTGTCTTATTGTAATTTAATTGGCTGTGTTCAGTACAGTAAAGTAGACTGAGTGAAGGCTGGAAACAGCTGCTTCTTGGTTCACTGTAAGATGTCTCCACAGTTGCAGACTGTCACACACACTTTCTATCCCTAGTGTCTAACAAACCACAGACTTACCTCAGCTCTATATTGTAGGATTTAGAGAATAAAACAAGTGGTTTCACTGATGCTTTCCTTAAATGAATGATTTGAAAAACCAATTTGATTTTTCTTTATTGGTTAATCACATCAGTAAGAACCATGAAATGTTATTCATTAAAATGAATTTATTGAGTACTTACTTGACCAGAATGGTGTGAGGTACACAGGGAAAAGGCTGATTTCAAAACAAGCTGCTAAGGAACATATGTAAATACCGTGATGGAAGTGCTGCGAAGTGAAGACTGAGACTGTTTAATTTAGATCTTCATGGTCAGAAAAAACAAAGCAGAAGGACAGGCAGATGGGCATAACAAACAAAAACATGTTTTCCAAATGGGAAAGCACATAAATGAAAGAAAGAAAAAAAAAAGACTAGTGTGTCTTCATTATGAGGCAATTAAAATCTGCAGATAACTAAAGGCTTACCATTTGAGCATCATTTCCTTTTAACCCTTCATCTCTAAATTTTTCTTTTGGCTTAATTCTTTTTCATGACATCTATACTTTAATTTCTACAAAAGAAACTGGAATAGCACATATTACCAAGACCGCTTTTGGTGTTCTCAGAATCCTAAAATGTTTAATATTTAAATCTAGTAAAATGCCTCTATTTTCTTGAATAAATTCCATATTGTATAGTGACCACATTTAGAATCTTTTTTCCCCCTCATACTTTGTACTGTGCACTACATTATTATCATGACTCACTCTCCTGGGAAATAGCACTTGCAGACTTTCTTTCTCCTGATTTTAACTTTGACCTTGGGTATCAATCCTTTTGTGTCTCTCCCTCAATTCTAGTCACTTCAGCCTCCAGTAACTACCATTTGACTGAAAACTTTTGCAAGCTCAACTTGGTTAGATTGCACAGGTCTGCAATTTTGGTATTTGTGTGTCTAGTTTATTTTACTTCACACGATGAATAATTATTTTCCCTTTCCACTTATGTTTTAACAAATGTCAGACTTTTATTCTTTTCTGATACTAAACACATTTTTTCTATTATGCACATGTTCTATGTGTCCTAGTTTTATTTCTGGTGTGGTAATAACACCTCCTTAGAAAATGTAACTTGCAGAATAGGGTTTATCTTAGGTTAAACTTCCAGGTTAAAGTCTATCATTTAAAGGAAGTCACAGTGGCAGGGGTTAGAAGCAGTTAGTCATGGTATAACCACTATCAGTATCTGGGAGAAAGAAATCTGTACCTGCTTCATTGCTTGGTTCCCAATGCCGAACTAGCTTTGCTTACATTTAAACAGCTCAAGAACTCCTGGATAAGGCATTGGTAGACTCAACAAAGAGCTGGGTCTTTCCATACAATTAACTTAGATAGTTTCTCTCACACATACTCATAGGCTCTAGAGGAATTTAATCTAACAACATTGCTGTTCTGGTCAGAAATCATATCCAAAGATCTTCTAAATTGTGAGATCCCTCGGGAATACAGACATATCTTTAATCTCAGGAGACATTGACAACCTGATCTCTGAGTTCAAGACCAACCTTGTATAGAGACAGTTTCATGTAAAGGAAATCCTAGATCCAGGCATAGCAATACATTCCTTTAATCCCAGCACACTGGGACAGGAATGCAGATCTCTGAGTTCTGTTCAGTGAGTTGAGTTTAGTTCCAACTGAATTCTTCATAGACTTAGAGAAATTCTCAAATTCATTTGGAATAACAAAAATCCTAGGATAGCAAAACTATTAAAAACAATCAAACAAACAAACAAAAAACCTTGGGGAAACACCATCCCTGGCCTCAAGCTATACCATAGAGAAATAGTGAAAAAAACTACATGGTATTGGTACAGAAACAGGCAAATAGTAAATGGAATAGAAGACCCGAAAATGAACCCATGCACCTATGGTTACTTTAATCTTTGACAAAGAAGGTAAAACCATTCAGAGGGAAAAAAGAGAGCACCTTCAACAAATGGTTCTAGTTCAACTGGTGATCTGAGTGTAGAAGAATTCAAATTGATCCACACTGATCTCCTTGCACAAAGCTCAAGTCCAAGTGGATCAAGGACCTCCACATAAAATCAGATACACTGCAACAAATAGAAGATAAAATGGGAAAGAGCCTCAAATACTGGGGCACAGAAGAAAATTGCCTGAACAGAACACCAATGGTTTATGCTTTAAGAGAAACAATCGACAAATGGTACCTCATAAAACTGGAAAGCTTCTGTAAAGGAAGGGACACTCTCAATAGGACAAAGCAGCAACAAACAGATTGGGGAAAGATCTCTATCAACCCTACATCCAATAGAGGGCTAATATTCAATATATACAAAGAAGGCAGTCTCCAGACAACCAAAAAGCCCTATTGAAATGTGGAGTACAGAACTAAATAGAGAATTCTCAACCGAAGAATATCAAATGACTGAGAAACATTTAAAGAAATGTTCAACATTCTTAGTCAATAGGGAGATGAAAATCAAAACAACCATGAGTTGCCACCTCACTCCAGTCAGAATGATTAAGATACAAAACAAACGCAGGTGACAGCAGATGTTGGTGATAATGTGGAGAATGAGGAACACTCCTCCATTGCTGGTGGGATGGCAAGCTGGTACAAGCACTCTGGAAATAAGTCTGGAGGTTCCTCAGAAAATTAGATATAGTATTCCCCGAGGACCCAGCTATACCACTCCTTGGCGTATACCCAAAAGAGGTTCCAACATATAGCAAGGACACATACACCACTATATTTATAGCAGCCTTCTTCATAGTAGGCAGAAGCTGGAGGCAACCCGGACATCAGTCAACAGAAAAATGGACATAGAAAATGTGGTACATATACACAATGGAATACTACGCAGTGATTAAAAACAGTGATTTCATGAAATTTGCAAACAGACAGAATTAGAAAATATCATCCTGAGTGAGATAACCCAGATTAAAAAAACACATATGGTATGTACAAATAAGTGTATACTAACCCAAAAACTCACAATGCATATTATACAACCTATAGACCATTTGGAGCATAGAAAGAAGGAAGATCAAGGAGTGGATGCTTCAGTCTCGCATTGCGGGGTAACAGGATGATTGTGGGAGATGGAAGGAGAGGGAGAAAAAGACGATGAGCGTCCCAGTCACCAGAGAAATGTGAGGTTCCCAGGTCCCAACATGATTGATTTTAGCTGTAATGCACAGAGAAGGAGGAGACAGAACCTGTGGAAACCACCCCAAGAGATAGGCACAGTCCCTGGTCTTGGGATGGAGCCACCCACCCATCACAAAGGTTTTGTTTGTTTGTTTGTTTTTTGGTTTTGTTTTTTCCAGAAATGTTCCTGTCCAAAGGAAGAACAGGGACAAAAAAAAAAAAAAAAAAAAAAAAAAAAAAAAAAAAAAAAAGGAACAGAGACTAAAAATAGGGCTAATTAGAAAACGGCCCCACATGAGGATCCATTCTATCTGCAGACACCAAACTCAACACTGTTGCCACCGTCAAGAGGCGCTTGAGGAGAGGAACCAAGTATGGAAGTTCTTGGGGTGGTCTGACCAGCATCTGGTCAATGCAGAGGTGGATGCTTGGAGCCAACCTTCAAGCTGAACTCAGGGAACCTAGTAGGTGAGCTGGCAGAAGAACTGGAGGAGCAAAGAGGGATTGCAACACCATTGGAAGAACAACAGAGGCTGGCCTGACCACATAGTTCTCCCAGAGTCTAGATCGCCAGCCAAGGAGTGTACCTAAAGGGATCTTTGGCTCTAGATACATATGTAGTAGAAGATCGTCTTGCTTAACAGAGATGAGAGGGGAGGTGTAGTCTCCCCTCCCCTAGCCTGAAACCTGCTTGCTCGGGGTGGAGCTTCCTGCTCATTCGTTCTGCCATGCCCACTGCTGGAACCTGAGGAGCCACACACGTGCACCTTTCTACTGAACCAGAGATTATTCGGCGGGAATCGGGTCCCCTCCCCCTTCCTTCATAACTAATGTCGCAACAATAAAATTTGAGCTTTGATCAGAATGAAATTGTCTTAGCTCCGTTTTTTCTTCCGCCCCGTCTAGATTCCTCTCTTACAGCTCGAGCGGCCTTCTCAGTCGAACCGTTCACGTTGCGAGCTGCTGGCGGCCGCAACATTTTGGCGCCCGAACAGGGACCTGAAGAATGGCAGAGAGATGCTAAGAGGAACGCTGCATTGGAGCTCCACAGGAAAGGATCTTCGTATCGGACATCGGAGCAACGGACAGGTACACATGCTAGCGCTAGCTTAAAATTTCAGTTTTGTAAAGTGTTGCTGAGGATGCGGTAGGATACGAATTAAGCTTGAATCAGTGCTAACCCAACGCTGGTTCTGCTTGGGTCAGCAGCGTGTTAATCGGAACTAGAAACGGAAACAGGCAGGTTAGCCGCAGCTTTTTAGAAAGCTGCTTAGGTGGAAGAAGAAAGGGTTTAAAGTCATGGATCAGGCGGTTGCCCATAGTTTTCAGGAGTTGTTTCAGGCCAGAGGAGTAAGGCTTGAAGTACAATTAGTAAAAAATTTTTTAGGTAAGATAGATAGCTGTTGCCCATGGTTCAAGGAAGAAGAAACACTAGATTGTGGAACCTGGGAGAAAGTTGGTGAGGCCTTAAAAATCACTCAGGCAGATAATTTTACCCTAGGCCTCTGGGCGCTCGTAAATGATGCAATAAAAGATGCCACTTCCCCAGGGCTAAGTTGCCCCCAGGCGGAGCTTGTGGTATCTCAGGAGGAGTGCCTGTCAGAGAGGGCCTCCTCAGAAAAAGATCTTCTTAACTCAAAAATTGATAAATGTGGAAACTCGGATGAAAAACTGATTTTTAACAAAAATCACTCAGATAGAGGAGCTGCCCATTACCTTAATGAGAATTGGTCCTCTTGTGAATCTCCCGCTCCACCTATAGTCCCCACTTCGGGAGGTGCCACTCATAGGGACACACGACTAAGCGAGTTAGAGTTTGAGATTAAGCTTCAGAGGCTGACTAATGAGCTTCGGGAACTAAAAAAGATGTCAGAAGCGGAGAAGAGTAACTCTTCTGTAGTTCACCAGGTGCCGCTAGAAAAGGTTGTGAGTCAGGCTCGTGGGAAAGGACAGAATATGTCTAATACGCTAGCCTTTCCGGTGGTCGAGGTAGTTGATCAGCAAGATACTAGGGGCAGACATTACCAGACCTTAGATTTCAAGTTGATAAAAGAGTTAAAGGCGGCTGTTGTGCAATATGGCCCTTCAGCCCCATTCACTCAAGCATTACTGGACACAGTTGTGGAGTCACACTTAACCCCTTTAGATTGGAAGACTCTTTCTAAGGCTACCCTGTCAGAAGGAGATTTTTTGCTTTGGGATTCTGAATGGCGAGACGCCAGTAAGAAAACTGCTGCTTCTAACGCTCAGGCTGGTAATTCAGATTGGGATAGCAACATGCTTTTAGGAGAGGGCCCTTATGAGGGACAGACAAATCAGATTGATTTTCCCGTTGCAGTGTACGCGCAAATTGCGACGGCCGCACGCCGTGCTTGGGGAAGGTTGCCAGTCAAAGGAGAGATTGGTGGAAGTTTAGCTAGCATTCGGCAGAGTTCTGATGAACCATATCAGGATTTTGTGGACAGGCTATTGATTTCAGCTAGTAGAATCCTTGGGAATCCGGACACGGGAAGTCCTTTCGTTATGCAATTGGCTTATGAGAATGCTAATGCAATTTGCCGAGCTGCGATTCAACCGCATAAGGGAACGACAGATTTGGCAGGATATGTCCGCCTTTGTGCAGACATCGGGCCTTCCTGCGAGACCTTGCAGGGAACCCACGCGCAGGCAATGTTCTCAAGGAAACGAGGGAAAAATGTATGCTTTAAGTGTGGAAGTTTAGATCATTTTAGAATTGATTGTCCTCAGAACAAGGGTGCCGAGGTTAGACAAACAGGCCGTGGCCCAGGAATATGTCCCCGGTGTGGGAAGGGCCGCCACTGGGCAAAAGATTGTAAGCATAAAACGAGGGTTTTGAGCCGCCCGGTGCCGGGAAACGAGGAAAGGGGTCAGCCCCAGGCCCCGAGTTACTCAAAGAAGACAGCTTATGGGGCTATAAATCTGCTGCCCAGCCAACAAGATCAGTTCTTGAGCTTGTCAGGTCAAACCCAGGAAATGCAAGACTGGACCTCTGTTCCACTGTCCATGCAGCATTAACCCCAGAAGTGGGAGTCCAAACTCTGCCTACCGGAGTTTTTGGACCACTACCTGTAGGAACCTGTGGTTTTCTCTTAGGACGAAGCAGTTCTATTGTAGAAGGCCTGCAGATTTATCCAGGTGTTATAAGTAATGATTATGAGGGAGAAATTAAAATCATAGCCGCTTGCCCTCGTGGTGCTATAACTATACCCGCTAATCAGAAAATTGCTCAACTTACTTTGATCCCTTTGCGCTGGTCACTATCTAAATTCCTTGAAAATGAAGAAGGACAGAATAACTTTGACTCCTCTGGTGTAAATTGGGTGAAATCTATCACCAATCAGAGACCTAACCTTAAATTGATTCTTGATGGAAAAAGCTTTGAAGGATTAATAGATACCGGGGCCGATGTAATGATCATCAGAGGGCAGGACTGGCCCTCAAACTGGCCCCTGTCTGTTTCCTTGACTCACCTTCAAGGAATTGGTTATGCCAGTAACCCAAAACGTAGTTCCAAATTGCTAACCTGGAGAGATGAGGATGGAAAATCAGGAAATATTCAGCCGTATGTTATGCCAAATTTGCCTGTAACCCTGTGGGGAAGAGATCTGTTGTCACAGATGGGCGTTATCCTGTGCAGTTCTAAGGAGATGGTGACTGAACAGACGTTCAGGCAGGGACCCCTGCCTGATCGTGGACTAATAAAGAAGGGACAGAAAATTAAGACTTTTGAGGATCTTAAACCCCACTCTAACGTGAGAGGTTTAAAGTATTTTCAGTAGCGGCCGCTGTCTTGCCTGCATCCCACGCCGAAAAAATTCAATGGCGTAATGATATTCCGGTGTGGGTAGATCAGTGGTCTTTACCTAAAGAGAAAATAGAGGCCGCTTCTTTGCTAGTGCAGGAGCAGTTAGAAGCAGGACATTTGGTGGAGTCTCACTCTCCCTGGAATACACCCATTTTCATTATCAGGAAGAAATCGGGAAAATGGAGACTGTTGCAAGATTTAAGAAAGGTTAATGAAACCATGGTACTTATGGGAACTTTACAACCGGGGCTCCCCTCCCCAGTAGCCATTCCTAAGGGATATTATAAGATTGTTATAGATTTGAAAGATTGTTTCTTTACCATCCCTTTGCATCCAAAGGATTGTGAGAGATTTGCTTTTAGTGTTCCTTCTGTAAATTTCAAGGAACCCATGAAAAGATATCATTGGACAGTTCTCCCGCAGGGCATGGCTAATAGTCCCACCTTATGTCAAAGGTTTGTGGCAAAGGCAATTCAGCCTGTTAGACAACAATGGCCAAATATTTACATCATCCATTTCACAGATGATGTCTTGATGGCGGGAAAGGACCCCCAAGATTTGCTTTTGTGTTATGGAGACTTACGAAAGGCCCTGGCTGATAAGGGATTACAAATTGCTTCTGAAAAGATACAAACTCAGGATCCTTATAATTATTTGGGTTTTAGACTCACTGATCAAGATGTTTTTCCCCAGAAAATTGTTATTCGTAGAGATAACTTAAGGACCTTAAATGATTTTCAAAAATTGTTAGGTGATATAAATTGGCTTCGCCCCTATCTAAAGCTTACTACAGGGGAGTTGAAACCTTTATTTGATATTCTTAAAGGGAGTTCTGATCCCACTTCCCCTAGATCCCTAACCTCAGAAGGATTACTGGCCTTACAGCTAGTGGAAAAGGCTATTGAAGAACAGTTTGTCACTTACATAGATTACTCCCTGCCGCTGCACCTGTTAATTTTTAATACGACTCATGTGCCTACGGGATTGCTATGGCAAAAATTTCCTATAATGTGGATACATTCGAGGATTTCTCCCAAACGTAATATCTTGCCATATCACGAAGCAGTGGCTCAGATGATTATCACTGGAAGAAGGCAGGCATTGACTTATTTTGGAAAGGAGCCAGATATCATTGTCCAGCCTTACAACGTGAGTCAGGACACTTGGCTGAAACAGCATAGTACAGATTGGTTGCTTGCGCAATTAGGGTTTGAAGGAACTCTAGATAGCCACTACCCCCAAGATAGGTTGATAAAATTCTTAAATGTGCATGATATGATATTTCCTAAGATGACTTCCTTACAGCCTTTAAATAATGCTCTGTTGATTTTTACTGATGGCTCCTCTAAAGGGCGAGCTGGATATCTTATTAGTAATCAACAGGTTATCGTAGAGACTCCTGGTCTCTCGGCTCAGCTCGCCGAATTAACAGCAGTACTGAAGGTTTTTCAGTCTGTGCATGAGGCTTTTAATATTTTTACTGACAGTTTATATGTTGCTCAGTCAGTACCCTTATTGGAAACCTGTGGTACGTTTAACTTCAATACGCCGTCAGGATCTTTATTTTCAGAATTACAAAACATCATTCTCGCCCGGAAAAATCCGTTTTATATTGGCCACATACGGTCTCACTCTGGTCTTCCTGGACCTCTGGCAGAGGGTAATGATCGCATTGACAGAGCTCTAATAGGAGAAGCCTTAGTTTCAGATCGGGTTGCTTTGGCCCAACGTGATCACGAAAGGTTTCATCTTTCTAGCCATACCCTAAGACTCCGACATAAGATCACAAAGGAGCAAGCGAGAATGATCGTAAAACAATGTCCTAAATGTATTACTTTATCTCCAGTGCCGCATCTAGGAGTTAATCCTAGACGCCTTATGCCTAATCATATTTGGCAAATGGATATAACCCATTATGCAGAATTTGGAAAACTAAAATATATACATGTTTGCATTGATACTTGTTCAGGATTTCTTTTTGCTTCTCTGCATACAGGAGAAGCTTCAAAAAACGTAATTGATCATTGCCTACAAGCATTTAATGCCATGGGATTGCCTAAACGTATTAAGACAGACAATGGGCCATCTTATTCCAGTAAAAACTTTATTTCATTCTGTAAAGAATTCGGTATTAAACATAAAACTGGAATTCCTTACAACCCCATGGGACAAGGAATAGTTGAACGTGCTCATCGCACCTTAAAGAATTGGCTTTTTAAGACAAAAGAGGGTCAGCTATATCCCCCAAGGTCACCAAAGGCCCACCTTGCCTTCACTTTATTTGTCCTAAATTTCTTGCACACTGATATCAAGGGCCAGTCTGCAGCGGATCGCCACTGGCATCCAGTTACTTCTAATTCTTATGCATTGGTAAAATGGAAGGACCCCCTGACTAATGAATGGAAGGGTCCAGATCCAGTTATAATTTGGGGTAGGGGCTCAGTTTGTGTTTTTTCACGAGATGAAGATGGAGCGTGGTGGCTGCCAGAGAGATTAATTCGTCAGATGAACACAGATTCTGACTCTTCTGGTAAGTATCATTCTAAAGACTAAAATTCCTTTTGTGCTTAAAATTCAGCTGAGAGCAACAGCTCTCAAAGCTGTTCTCCAGCTACTCTCTGAGCCAGCTTCCCGGCAGGAGGCCGGAGACTAGCCTCAGTTTTACAATTTGCATTTGAATAAAGTACCTAGACTTCCCTGAAAGAAGTTCTGCTTTCCTACTTTCTCACTGTCTTTCAAGATTTTGTCTTTGAAGCAGGTAAATCAACATTCCCGAGGCGGACCAGTGGATGTGCATCCCCGCCCCCCTAGAGCACACAGGTGGCAGCTGTTACCCCCAGTCTCAGGACATTTCCAGCACGTGGTTTTCAGTCTGAGTTAAAAATTTAGGTTTACCTAGAGGGCTAGAAGAGCAGATATTTCCATATTAATAAAGATTGGTTTTTATTTTGATAGACAGGCTTAGCCCCTTAGCTGACCTCTGGCTTTTCACCCTTGCTGTTACTGCAAGGTGTCCTTAGCTCAATAGGCTGTGGAAAAAACAGGGATGAGGAGGAACGACTTCCAGCTCCTATTTTAGCCACAAATCGTGGTGTTACTAACGACATAATTCTTGCTTAGGCTTTGCTAATTCTGAGGTTGATAATTCTCCTTTAGGAGCTGCACAGCACTCAGAACTGTGCATACTGGTTTGTGATTGTACAAATTCAGTATGGGCACCGCTTGGTGCAGAGATACTTACTGCAAGGGAAGGTCCGGCTTGACCATTTCTGAGTTTCCTGTGAGATAAACCCGGTTTGAAAGAGGTTGGTACCAAATTTTGGTTAAAAATAAAAAATATTCTCCGGCTCTACCTCGCCTCCCCAAAAGGTACCGAGAGCCACATGTGTGGGTTTTACCCACGGGAGGAATCGGGTCCATGTCCACCCAAGCCAAGGTTAAAAGCCCACTCATCTACGGATGAGAAAATCATTTGATCACCTCAGTTAAGCGTTGCCTTATTTAACTTAATTAATAGGGGGGAGAGAGATTGGAGACGTACTATTGAAAGGGCAAGCCCTTCACTGCCTCCCACCCAAATAAAAGAGCCGGTCGAACGCCTTCTCCCTGTTTCCCACCTATCTTCCAAAAATGCGGAGGAATTCAACTTAGTGTTATTTTCACATCGTTCAGTCAAACTTAGCCAGAGTTCCAACGCCCTACTTAAAATTCAACTAGAAAGTTACCTACCAAGTACTAATTAGCATTATAAAGTCAGAGTCTGCAGCTCCAGGCCTTTCAGTTAGTTGTTTACTAGAAAGGACAGTCTTAAGCCAGATACAGTTTACCATAAGAAAAGTTAAAGAATCCCAGTGAAGCAAGTTTTTTCTTTAGCCCTAGATTCCAGGCAGAACTATTGAGCATAGATAATTTTCCCCCCTCAGGCCAGCTTTTTCTTTTTTTTAATTTTGTTAATAAAAGGGAGGAGATGTAGTCTCCCCTCCCCTAGCCTGAAACCTGCTTGCTCGGGGTGGAGCTTCCTGCTCATTCGTTCTGCCACACCCACTGCTGGAACCTGAGGAGCCACACACGTGCACCTTTCTACTGGACCAGAGATTATTTGGCGGGAATCGGGTCCCCTCCCCCTTCCTTCATAACTAATGTCGCAACAATAAAATTTGGGCTTTGATCAGAATGAAATTGTCTTAGCTCCGTTTTTTCTTCCGCCCCGTCTAGATTCCTCTCTTACAGCTCGAGCGGCCTTCTCAGTCGAACCGTTCACGTTGCGAGCTGCTGGCGGCCGCAACAGGGAGGTCCTTGGTCCTGGAGGTTTGAGACCCCAGAGTAGGGGGATGCTTGAGTGGTGGGGCGGTAGAGTATGGGTTGATGGGTGAGCACTCTCATACAGGAAAAACGAGGTGGGGGAGGCAGATGTGGAATAGGAGGTGGCTGAGAGGTAACAAATAAGTGGGATATCATGGGATGGGGGTTGGTGGAGAGGGTAACTTGGAAGTGGGATATCATTTGAGTTGTAAACGAATGGAATGATTAATAAAATTTTAAAAAGTAAAGCAGCTGATTTGTCAGTGCTATTCGTTAGTGTATACCCTGCTAATGAAAGGATCTCCAGAAGAATTTTGCACTGGATGGGTAAGAGCTTACCTTCCTTCTGACATTTGCTGAGCAATCAGGTATGATCAAAAACCAGTCAGACAGGAAGATAATTCACACTGGCTTGAGAAGGAAGCACACAGAGTTTTCCTTTGGAAGAACTTCAGGACAAAACTCTCACATGGAAATAAATAATATGCTTTTTGGAAACAGAGTAGAAGTGAGGACAAAAAAGAGAAGCATATAAAATATGGAATTTCCATATGGGATTTTGATTTTAAACACTGAAAGAAGTCAAATCTTTCAAAGAACTTTGTGTGTCAAATCGGTGTTGAAGTTTAAATTCTTTAAATATTTCAAGTGACCAATAGACCACTATCTTGCTTTTGGTAATATACTCCACTACTATAGGTTTTGAAATGAGGTAGGAACATGAAATGGCAATAAGTACAATCAATGGTAGATGTGTTTGTATTATTGAAAAACTACCTTTCCAAAATTTCATGAAGATCACAGTTTAAATAATCTTAGAAAATCTTGCAAGTATAGTTACCAAGAATTTGCCAGCCATTAGACACTTTAAGACATTTATCAGAGTGTGATAAGAATTCTACAATATAATACAGAAAACTGAGTACAGGATACGTCTGTTGGGTTTCTTAAGTTCATAAATTTTAGATCACGTTTCCAACATGGTCATGTCCTTATATAGGTTGCCTTTTGTCATACAGATTATTCACTGTTCATTGTATTCATCCTTCCCAGAAAAATGCCTACCTAATTCACTGGTCTTTGAAAGGACACTAATGATTTTCCCAAAGGTACCATGTCTTTAAATTAATTTATTCTCAGAAGTTCTGCCCCAACTACCATCACACTGCAGTGAGTGGCTAAGGCTTTGATAAATGGATTGAATAGTGAACAGGACAGAAGGTTATTAAATAGTTCAATGTTATGGGTGTTTACATTACTTCATTAAGTAGAAGAGTGAGTTAGAGGAAGAAAGTCCTAGGTAGCCGAGATAAGCTGACATTGTGAGGAAAATGATTTAACTTCTAAAATGGTTTCTGCTTCTAAGCATGGTGTGAGAGATAGAGGGAAGCAAAGAGTGTTCTAGTTAGAAGAAAATATACATGCAAATTATCATGAATATTCAATGACTGATAGATTCTAGAAAATGTGAAATTAAATTTAATTAATTAAATTTTCATAGAAAATAATATAAAATGATTATTATTGAGATTATAGGGATAGAGAGATTGTGAAGGGTTCGGTTAAGGAATTTCAAAGTTATCAAGAAATTATTCTGTCAATGAATGTATTTTGAACTAACTGTGTAAATCAGAAAAAATCCTGGTATTAGTTTGGAGGGTGTCTTGCAAATAGCTACATTAAAAGAAGAGAGAATAGTGAATGAACTAATTGAATAATCTAGATTTTAGATAATAAATTATCACACTGTGAATATCAAGAGAAAGGTGAAAGCACCCAGGAAAAAGTTAGTTAAAATTTGTGAATTTTATTTCTAATTAGATGGTATTTTCAGCTCAGTCTTGTGATAAATCAACTGAACCTATTTTACTAATAGAAGCTCTACATTTTATGTTCAGGCATAGACTAAACTCTGCAGCACATTTGTCCAATTTGTTTTTCCCCAGAAATGAAGCATTTATTCTAATATCATAGAATGGTAATTCTTTTCATGGGAGACATTTGACAGAATTTTCAAGAATAAGGTTTTACAGTCTATTGACAATTATATGTTATTTTATTTTTTAAAAACCTCACCAAAGTACCAATGTCATCTACCATGGAATTACCAAGACATTTTACATTTGCTGCCCTCCTCGCCTTCCTGCACTCTTGTTTCTTTCCTTCTTCTCCTTTTGGGGTCTTTTTCAGCTTACAGTTGCTATTTAATCTTTTTTCTTAGCACAGTTCCATTAACATTAGGTATAGTTACAAAATATGGACTGTTTCATTACTCAGTAAGTATAGTCAACTACTGGATACTTATTGGACTCACTTCTTATTTGGTGATAAGTTGGGTACAAAATATACACAAATGAAGAATGTAACCCCTGTCATGAAACAAGTTCTTTCTAGAGGCAAGTGAATAAAAACTATGATAAAACATATGTGAGTATTTGGATAATATCTGTTCATTATTATGACAAAAGAGCAAATGGAGACAACAATCAGGATAAAGGAGAAATATTGAAGATTTTCACCCAAGTAGCCAAAGTTAGCAGTGCAATAAGAAGGAGGATATTGGCTCTAGATCTTACCAGCTCCATGATTCACTCTGATGTGATGTAGATGTGGATGTAGAGCTTCTATTACTTTCTGGTTGTTTCTTCCAATGTGGAAAGTCAGGAGAAGCAAATTCTAGTGTCTATTTGTTTGAACGGCCTAAAATACGTAAGGGAATGTGAAACATAGGCCTAGCCTATAATGATGACATTCACAACACATGAAGTTTTAAGCTAGTTTTTATTCAAGTTGTTTGGGAAGGAACTGAGAAAGCTACATGTGAGTCACACTCCTGTGACCTTCAACAATGTGATATGTCACATAAGTGGGCTCTCCCTATTCTGAACTGATACTGTGCCTTGAAATGAATGAATGGACTTGAGCTAATATAATACCCTTTGGTTAATGAACATTCAGTTCCCTCAAGGCCTGGAACAAATTTGACAGTTGTCAAAGTGCTGTGCTTTTTAAATCCTATTAACTGACATCATAACTTCCCCCTCACTTTAATACCATTATTGGTGACTTTTCTGCCAAGGCATTATTCATTGGTAATCAGAATTTGGAGGATTGCTTCCCTAGGGAATATTTCTCAATGAATACTTGCCTGAATGATAGGAAAATAATCACTCAAGGTCATTTTCAAATTACAACATAGAGCTCTTCATGCTGATGTCAGCATTTCTGATGACAAGAGGAAATTTAAGTGCCATGTCTTTTACCTAGATTGTTTCGATTAATTATTGTGTCCTATTTTAAGGTCTAAATTTGAATGCATTTAAAATTTTTAAGTATAAAAATATCAATATGTGCAACTTTAAATTCTAACATAAGAGAAATTTGTGTATAGATATCTGTGATTAATCTGACAAAACCTCCGTAGTATATTTTATGTTTTCTTTAATGTATTCCTTAAACTTTCAAATTAATTACAATCAACAAAACAAAATATAACAACTGCATACCTTAATTAATATGCAGTTTTAATTAATTAATATGCATATTTTGAAATAGTCATATATTACAGAATGTTTAGATGAAGTTTAACATATTTATGAAAATTTTACTCATTTTGTACATGAGATTAATTCTTGTTTATCCTGAGATACAATACCATTCCAGAACACTGAAGATTTATAGGTTATTCACACTGAAATTTTGTTTTTTCTCTATGTGTAAATTTGTAAGTATATGGAAAAAGTATGTTCACTCAATTTAATTTTATAAATATCGTAAACCTAAAAGATATATGTATTTTTATTTTTAAATAAACACACATGGAATATTATTAGGCATAGCTGATGATTACCTAGCTAGATATTAACACATTTACTTTTTACATTCTTTTTAAACTGTAAAATAGATATGCCAAGTTGTCTTAGAATTCAATATTTTATTACCTTTCATAAAAAAATCTATTAGAACACAATTCAGAAATTCCTGTTTTGTTTGCCTTCACCCGCAACACTCTAAAAATTAGACATCTCTTTTTTTCCAGCAATATAAATTATGTTTTTACTGTAGGAGAATCTCAACAATTTTTCTCTGGGATTGATTATCTTTTATTGCTAAAACTATGGTGCTAAAGCTTAAGGTAGAAACTCTTCAGTTTTTCACTTGGTTCTTTACTCAAGTGTCTAACCTGCTGAGACTCATTGATTCTAGATTGCATAACATAACAAGGTAGAATGAGCAATGAATTTTAATTGCTGACATACCGGGTTTCATTTTTAAGAGCATTCCCAGAAAGTCTAAATAATAACTGCTTAGACTCTTTCTTCTCCTTTGTGACTCTGAGAAGAGAATTTAGAACAGTAGATGTCTGAGTAATGTGACTCACTTCAGCTAGGAGAACTATGAACTTGTGATCTAGTGATGACATGAATTTTTCCTATTTATTTATTTATTTATTTATTTATTTATTTATTTATCATCTTTTGTTCATTCATTCATTCATTTATTTTACATTCCAATAAGTGCCCCAGCTTCCAGCCTCCCAATCACACAGCCCCTCCTAAAATTCCCCTCCCCTTCTCCTCTGAAAGGATTAGGGCCCCCATGGTATCCCCACAACAAGGGCATATCAAGACTCTGAAAGGCTAGGCAAATCCTCTTGTTCAAGGACAAACAAGGGAGCCCAGTTAGGAGAACAGAATCCACAGACAGACAATAGCTTAAGGGACAGCCCTCACTTTAGTTGTTGAGGGACTCACATGAAGACTGAGCTATACATCTGCTACATATATGCTAGGGCCTCAATGCAGCCCATCTATGCTCATTGGTTGGTGCCTCAGTCTCTGAGAGCCCCCAAGGTTCAGTAAGGTTGACTCTGTCTGTATCTCTATTGAGTTCCTGTCTGTTTTATGGCCTTTAATCAGTCCCTCAACTCTTGCTTGAGACTGTCCCTGAGCTCTGTCCAAAGATAGGCTGTGGATCTCTGGATTTGTTTCCGTCAGCTACTGAGTGGACCCTCTCAGAGAACAGGTATGCTAGGCTCTGTATGCCAGAATATAATTAATAGTGTTAGGGACTGGGCCAATCATTGGTTGACCATTCCCTCAGACTCTGCTCCATCGTTGTTCTGGTATTTCTTGGAGATAGGGCAAATTTTAGGTCGAAAGTTTCCTGAGCATAATTAGCAATCTCAGAAATACATAAACCATACCCACATGCACATATACACATACTGCATGTAAATGTAAACATAAAAATTCCATGCCCAGTATACACACACACACACACACACACACACACACACACACACACACACACACATATAATGTTATAGGTATTTTGTGCAATATATGAGTATATGTTATATGTATGTAATATATCTAGAAGGAAAATACATAGGGAATACTATATTCTCTTGGGCAAATGCTGTCTAAATAAGAATCACAGCTCTTGGCGCTTAACATTCTGTCAAGTACCACAGTATCTTCTCATCCTTCAGTAGTGCTAACAAAACCATTAAAAAATGGGGCTCAGAGCTAAACAAAGAATTCTCACCTGAGGAATAGCGAATGGCTGAGAAGCACCTGAAAAAATGTTCAGCATCCTTAATCATCAGAGAAATGCAAATCAAAACAACCCTGAGATTCCACCTCACACCAGTCAGAATGGCTAAGATCAAAAATTCAGGTGACAGCAGATGCTGGCCAGGATGTAGAGAAAGAGGAACACTCCTCCATTGTTGGTGGGAATGCAAGCTTGTACAACCACTCTGGAAGTCAGTCTGGCAGTTCCTCAGAAAATTGGATATAGTACTACCGGAGGATCCTGCAATACCTCTCCTGGGCATATATCCAGAAGATGTTCCAACCGGTAAGAAGGACACATGCCCCACTATGTTCATAGCAGCCTTATTTATAATAGCCAGAAGCTGGAAAGAACCCAGATACCCCTCAACAGAGGAATGGATACAGAAAATGTGGTACATCTACACAATGGAGTACTACTCAGCAATTAAAAAGAATGAATTTATGAAATTCCTAGGCAAATGGATGGACCTGGAGGGCATCATCCTGAGTGAGGTAGCCCAATCACAAAGGAACTCACATTATATGTACTCACTGATAATTGGATATTAGCCCAGAAACTTAGGATACCCAAGATATAAGACAGAATTTGCTAAACACATGAAACTCAAGAAGAACAAAGACCAAAGTGTGGACACTTTGTCCCTTCTTAGAATTGGGAACAAAACACCCATGGAAGGAGTTATAGAGACAAAGTTTGGAGCTGTGTCAAAAGGATGGACCATCTAGAGCCTGCCATATCCAGGGTTCCATCCCATAATCAGCTTCCAAATGCTGACACCATTGCATATACTAGCAAGATTTTGCTGAAAGGACCCAGATATAGCTGTCTCTTGTGAGACTATGCTGGGGCCTAGCAAACACAGAAGTGGATGCTCACAGTCAGCTATTGGATGGATCACAGGGCCCCCAATGGAGGAGCTAGAGAAAGTACCCAAGGAGCTAAAGGGATCTGCAACCCTATGGGTGGAACAACATTATGAACTAACCAGTACCCCGGAGCTCTTGAGTCTAGCTGCATATGTATCAAAAGATGGCCTATTTGGCCATCACTGGAAAGAGAGGCCCATTGGACTTGCAAACTTTATATGCCCCAATACAGGAGAACACCAGGGCCAAAAAGTTGGAGTGGGTGGGTAGGGGATTGGGGAGGGTATGGGGGACTTTTGGGATAGCATTGGAAATGTAACTGAGGAAAATACCTAATAAAAAGTAAAAAAAAAACAAAAACAAAAACAAAATCAAAACTATTACAAAATAGAATGTTATTAAAGCATGGGATCTTAGTTTCAATAAAAAAAAAGACATGTCTTTTTCCTCTTCTATAAAGGATGAAGAATATGCATAAAACTATTTAGAACACTGAGGTAGGAAGACCACTCAGTAGTTAAGAGTACTTACTGCTCTTGCAGAGAACCACGATGAGCATTGAGATGTTCCTTGAAGCCAGAAGAAATTGTCAGATCCCTGAAGACTGGGTTTATAGTCAAGGCATGGTGTACTCACGCCTGCATATTTACATACACACAAAAGGGACTCATTTTAAAATAGTATTTAGCCATTCTGGTTGGTATAAATTGGAATCTCAGGATCATTTTGATTTGCATTTCTCTGATCACTAAGGACTTTGAACATTTCTTTAGGTGCTTCTCAGCCTTTTGAGATTCATCTGTTGGAATTCTCAGTTTAGATTTATACCCCATCTTTTGATTGGGTTGTTTGGTTTTTTTTGGTGGTTAGCTTCTTGAGTTCTTTGAATATTCTTTGAATATTATTATTAGCCCTCTATCAATGAGGAGTTAGTGAAGTCCCCCCCCCCCAATTTGTAGGTTGCCGGATTTGTCTTATTGACTAGATTTTACCTTACACCTATCAGAATGCCTAAGATCAAAATCTGAAGTGACAACACACATTGGAGAGAATGTGGAAAAAGAGCATCACTCCTCCATTGCTGGTGAAATTGGAAAGTGGTACAACCACTCTGGAAATCAATCTGGAGGTTCCTCAGAAAATTGGAAATCGATCTGTCAGAAGACCCAGCAACAACCAGATGTTCCATGACAGAAGAATGAATACAGAAAATGTGGTTTATTTACATAATAGAATACTGTTCAGCTATTAGGAATGAAGACATCTTGAGTTTTGCAGGCAAATGGATGGAAGTAGAAAATATCATCCTGAGTGAGATAACTCAGACCTAAAAGGATATGCATGGTATGTACTCAGTAATAAGTGGAGATTAGCCACAAAAAGTACAGAATAACCAAGATACCAACCATAGAACTCAAAAAGCTCAACTAGCTGAAGTGTCCAAGTGAGAACTCCTCAGTCCCACTTTGGAGGGAGAAGAAAGAAATCACAAGTGGGGAGAGATGGAGAGAGGGACCTGGGAGGGATAGTAGACAGGAGGGAGGAGATAGAGGGGAACCTGATCTGGTATTGAGTGAGGGAAAAGGACTGAAGTCCTGAGGGCCAGCATAAAGCATTAAAACAGGCAACTTTGGGAGGTAGGAAGTTGGGGGAACCTTGTAGAATGCACCAGAGACCTGGAAAGTGAGAGACTCTCAGGACTCAAGGGAGGGACTTTAGATGAAATTCCTGCAGCAGGGAGAGGAAACTTATAGAGTCCACCCCCAACAGGAAGACAGAGCATCAAATGAGGGAGGAGGTTGCCATCCCACAGTCAAAACTCTGACCCATAATTTTTCCTGTCTGAAAGAACTGCAGGGATGAAAATGGGGAGGAGCCTTAGGAATAGAAGGCCCAGGAACAGGCCCTAAATGGCATCCAGGTCAAGAGGAGGTCACAAGGCTTGACACTATTACTGAGGCTATGGAGCACTCATTAAAAAGGGGCCTATCATGACCACACTCTCAAAGACCCAACAAGCAGCTGAAAGAATCAGATGGTTGAATTCGGGAAAGGCAGAAAGAAGCTGAGATGGAGGGTGACCCTATAGGAGGACCAGCAGTCTCAATTAATCTGGACCCCCAAGTGCTCTCAAACATTGGACCACCAAACAGGCATCATACACCAGCTCATATGAGGCCCCCAACACATATACAGCAGACATAGGCTATAATCTATTCACACATAAAAAACCCACAACAGACACTATATTTATTTATTAAGGGACATATTAAAATTAAAAATGAGGCATGTTGACTAAGATGTGGTGAAGCTATGATAATTTCTGCTGTTGGTGGGAATATTAACTGGTGTCATTTGATGGCACTAGCAGATTCTCAATAAGCCTAGTTGATTGGCCATACAATGCACCTAATCTCATGTCACAGTGTGTGAAAACATTTGAAGTAGAGACTTGAAAGCATGGGTCTATACTAGTATTTTTACCAGCTACATTTATATTTGTGAAGGTATGTATCAATCTAACTTATAATCTCCTAATGTATGGGTAAATTGTGAGATTCAACCTTAGAAAGTATCTGCAGTAGTCAACCTTAGAAATTAATCTTGAAGAAATCAAAGTAGGTGAAATAAACCTAGCACATGAAGACAAATAGCTTATGATTCATTGTAAATGAGTAGTGGTGGATAACAGTCCATATTGTTGGGGAGCAATGTTTACTGAATATAGAATTCCAATAATACAAGATGGAAAGAATTGTATCTTGTGAAATATACAGCATACCATAGTCTTAAATTTGTTGGAGAATGCAATTGAAATAAAAATTAATCAACTGTGATTGAAAATAATAAATATTACAAAGAAGTGAGTATTATCAGAAGTGAGAGCACCTTTTTAGTCACATAGAAAACATACTATGTTCTATAGTTTTAGTTTGAGGAAATGCCAAGTCATACTTTCCTAACATTTTACATTCTCAAAACATGTTAGTGCATATGCTACCTCATTGTATAAAAAAAAAAATTATATATTTAGTTGTATTATTACTACATCATTTTAAATGGAGAAACTATTCATTGAATTATAAAAAAGCATACATAGAAAGATATTTTTAGATAAAATGTGTTCATCTTTATTCATGTAGAAGAGTAGTAAGGTAAAAATTCTAAACAGCGATTTGTAGACTACACAGCACAGAAGTGGAAGAGCTATGTCTGGAGTACACACTGTACAAAAGAAGCTTTTTAACCTAAAAGCAACTCAGTTCAAATACTGTGTATAATTTAATTAGTTATTTCTGCATCCTAATTATTGAATGTTTAATTATTTAGAATTTTAGGTCAGATATAAATTGTTTTATTATGAATTCCAAGATTTGAGGATATATTTAGTATATTAACAGTGCTAAGGTCAATAAATAAATTATAAAATTGAATATCAAATGCTGTGATGGTCAAATAATTTCATTGAAACTTTTTTTAAAAAATTACATGCTAATTGAGTTATGTGCTATAATAAAATGAATGCAGTGATAAATACCAAAAAATAAACTAACCATATTTTAAATAGAATAATTTACCTGAAATTAATGATGATATACTTTATTGCAAAGGTATAATCTCTAAATCCAAATAATCTATAGAGGGAATACTATTGTTATGCCTATATACATATGGAAATTATTTCTACACTAAAATTTAAAGCACTGTTGTAATGAGATATTTTTCTATAACACTTGACTTTAGGATGGAAGTTTTGGAGCTTGATATAAAAGAATATTTATTTTAGATTACATGTAAGAGAACCTCTAGTTTGTAGCAAGAAATCTTGGTTTCTATGCCAAGAATTCCTCATAAATGAAATCCTATTCATCAGCTAACGGCAATTCTCAGGACATTATCTAAATATATACCATTAAAATATCTGTTAAGATACTGAGAATGTTTTTTACCTGCCTATATGGATAGCAATGCTGATTTAAAGCCAAGTTGAATAGGTTTTCTGTTGTGTCCCTTTGTGTTGGTTATGGCGCTCCAAAGATGTCATTACTTTTATTTCTAAGTTGGTAAGATATTTAAATATAAATTTTTAAAAAGGCTATTTTTTTACAGTGTCGTATCACTGGGTTCCTTTTTATATTGACCTGTAGTAGTATGTTTCATACTTGCAAACCACACCCAGGTACAGCACACAGAAGAGACATTTTCTTATTTGTTCAGTGACCTGTCTGAGGCAGAATTCTCTCTTGTTTCTGAGTTGAAATTAATTTGGCATGATATGTAAATTATAGACTTATTTTCTATAGGCTTTGTTTTATTGTCTTAAGGGGTGTCTTAGTCAGGGTTTCTATTCCTGCACAAACATCATGACGGAGAAACAAGTTGGGGAGGAAAGGGTTTATTTGGCTTACACTTCCATACTGCTGTTCATTACCAAGGAAGTCAGGACTGGAACTCAAGCAGGTCAGAAAGCAGGAGTTGATGCAGAGGCCATAGAGGGATGTTCTTTACTGGCTTGCTTCCCCTGGCTTGCTCAGCCTGCTCTCTTATAGGACTCAAGACTGCCAGCCCAGAGATGGTCCCACCCACAAGGGGCCTCTCCTTCTTGATCACTAATTGGGAAAATGCCCCACAGCTGAATCTCAGGGAGGCATTTCCTCAACTGAAGCTCCTTCTCTGTGATAACTCCAGCTGTGTCAAGTTGACAGAAAACTAGCCAGCACAAGGGGAAAATGTACACTACTCTAATAACATATATAATAATGTGCCATCGATTCAAGTAGCTTCTCTTTTTAACTTATTGTCATAGAAAAGCTTTCTAAACTGACACTATTCTTTAACCCTCAGTTATTCTGTTGCACAGTCTTCTATTCTCCCACAAAATTCCATTTTGTTACTGTCGCCCCCCTAAGAAAATTCTTGATGAAATCCCTTACAGTGTATGTAATCCTTAACAAAATTCCTTACAGTGTGTGTAATTCTTAAAGAACAAGTACATTTTAAACAAGAATACTTTTCTTATAACTCTCTTACCATAAAATCAAATAAACTACAGAATTTAGAGTTTAAACTTTACCTTTACTTTTCAGTACCAAATTAACAAGACAAAATTCCATCATTCTCTCCTCTAATAAGCAAAGATCACTTACTTCTGCCAGTTGGTTTTCTAATAACCTCTCAGAGACTTATTTTTCTTATACATTTGCACATATAGTCTGCTCATTCAACACCACTCGCCACTGACCTCACATGTTTTAGCTATCTAATTTTAATACTTTTTTTTTCTTCTTCAACCTTTGCACACTTTTGGCAGACACATTTACTTGGAAGGTCTAGACATTAAGTGTTTGGAAGTGTAATATTTGTAAATAGATGGATATGTATTTTAGCCAATAAAACTATTTATAAGGTAGCAGGGAGTCCAGTTTGGTCCATGGTGTTACAGTTTGCTAACACCTGCTCCACGACGTCACCAGATGGTTCCTTAACCTATTCCTATGGTAGCAACTGCCGATGATAAACTCCTGATATCTGTCCATTTCCCATTAACAGTTTTCCAAGAATTACACTACAGTTTAGCATCACAGGAAACATTTGCAGATGTCATCTTACCTAAATAAAAATATTTTAAAATATCAGGACACTTTATTTTTTTTCATTTTACATTATATTTGTTGTTAAATTAACTCCAAACTACAATTCATGACTCAGTTGACACTATACCTATATACATTCCTCAGCTCCACATTAATTGTGATAATTATTTACTGTTATATTTTCCATCATCCCTGCATAGTACTATGTCAAGAGTCTTTAAAATACATTGATAATTAGTTATTCTGTAAACCATTCATTCATTAAAATCACAACCAAAACATTATTCCCTTTTTTATGAATTTTCTTTTTTTAATATTTTTATTATTACATATTTTCCTCAATTAGATTTAGAATGCTATCCCAAAAGTCCCCCATACCCTCCTCCCCACTTCCCTACCCATCCATTTCCATTTTTTGGCCCTGGCATTCCCCTGTACTGGGGCATATAAAGTTTGCGTGTCCAATAGGCCTCTCTTTCCAGTGATGGCCGACTAGGCCATCTTTTGATACATATGCAGCTAGAGTCAAGAGCTCCGGGGTACTGGTTAGTTCATAATGTTGTTGCACCTACAGGGTTGCAGATCTCTTTAGCTCCTTGAATACTTTCTCTAGCTCCTTCATTGGGGGCTCTGTGCTCCATCCAATAGGTGACTGTGAGCATCCACTTCTGTGTTTGCTAGGCCCCTATATCAGGGTCCTTTTAGCAAAATCTTGCTAGTGTATGCAATGGTGTCAGCGTTTGGTGGCTAATTATGGGATGGATCTCTGGATATGGCAGTCTCTAAATTGTCTGTCCTTTTGTCAGCTCCAAACTTTGTCTCTGTAACTCCTTCCATGGGTGATTGTTTCCAGTTCTAAGAAGCGGCAAAGTGTCCACACTTTGGTCTTCGTTCTTCTTGAGTTTCATGTGTTTAGCAAATTGTATCTTATATCTCGTGTATACTAAGTTTCTGGGCTAATATCCACTTATGAATTTTCAATTAACATAAAGATCAATTTACTGTTAAATCAGAGGAAACCAAAATCAGCATATTTTAATACAAATAAATTTTTCTGCCTCTTAACAAGTATACATATGAGAATTTTCTTCTTTTGATGTAGATTGCCAGAACTGCTTTAACAGCTGTGATAATTCTAGTATTCCCAGAATTTCATTGTGAAGCTTATTCACTATCACAATATAAAACTATAAAGTACTTACATCTCTTCCTCCAAGCAAGTCCTTATTTAAGATGATTTTTATTCAATGATGTTCCTCTTTCCTATTTCTAGAGCCTTTGTGAATTCTCCCCAAACATTAATAAACAATGTGAGGATAATTAATATATTTCGGATATGAAATTTACCTCAAGGAATGTGGTACAATGGTTAAGTCTACAGAAATTTAAGTATATATATATATATGTGTGTGTGTGTGTGTGTGTGTGTGTGTGTATACATACATATGTACATTATGTACATGTACGTATCATTTCTCTATAAAATGGGTCTTATAACTAAAATAACTAAAGTATGATTCATTTGGTTAATGAAATCAATGTCATATTTTAAAAGACAGAATTTGAATCAAATTTCGAAAGTCTAGAAATAATAAAGTTAATATCTGTAAAAGTAAATTTTATTTTCCTGATGTAAATGCTGTCTCAGAGGCTTACTGCTGAAAATGTTCACCATTTCTAGCTCTTTCTGAACTCTGGCTGACTCGATTAATACTCAGCTGTTCTGGCTCAAACTCCTCTCCAAGCTGACTGATTCCATCTGGCCTCTCTTACCTTCTGGTTGAATTGCTCTGCTTGGCCTCATATGAACTCTGGCAATGTGTTTTGATTTCTGGCTCCTTCTGATTCTCTTATTCTTTCAGAATTCGCCTGTATATAGTTTGTTCTCTCTATCGCCTCTCTCTGTAACAGTGTCTCAGTAATTCCATTAACTGTACTGCTACAATCTCAACTCCATTGAATTGCCTCTCAACTCACTGACCCAACCGAACTGACCCCCCAAAATTGACATGCATGCTTCTGTCTCATGAGTTCTGGGATTAAAGTTTATCTACGCACCTGGGCCTAAGCTTTTCTTTATGTGAAACTTGACATGTAATAGGCTCTCCTTGAAATTACAAGTATGCTTGCTTCTGACTCCTGAAATTAAAAACACATTTGTATTTCAGCCTGATTACCTAGACCTGCAATCTTTGGGTGTGACCTTTGCTAGAGCAGCTACACTGCCAAATTAAAATTTCTCTACAAATATCAAGTTTCTGCACTTGAACATAAATATAAATGCTTGCTAGTCTATGTGATTATAAAAGGATAGAGCATATAAGAAATTTATGCGAACATATTAAATTTAAATGCTACACTAGGTCTGGAAACTACTTCAGATGGTAAGAGCATCTATTGCTATTTTGGAGCACTAAGGTTCAGTTCCTAGTACCTACATGACAGCTTAAAACCTTCTGTAACTCCAGTTCTAGAGGAACTAACATTCTCTTGTGGCTTAACCAACACCAGACATACTTATGGTATCTAGATATACAGGCAGGCAAACAACCCATATAGGGCTACCTCAAGAGAAAAAAAGTTTATTTTCTTTTCCTATTACTATGACAAAAAAAAATAACCTTAGAAAAGTGACATCCAGGAAAAAAAGGGTTATTTTAGCTCACAGTAGATGTTTATATCTCATAATGACTAGTAAGTCACAAACCAGCATGGACATTTCATAAATCTACCAATGCCTCGGGGTCTATGATTTCTAGAGTCATTAGCTTTTGAACTAGTTTACAGTACATAATATTAACTTTTCTTGCAAAGGACATCTTCTATTCATGCAGACAGTGTTTGGTGATACCCATATGCAGTATGCCAGGAATAAACTTTGTAGGCAATCATAGTCCACAGGTATTCTAGTATGTATCATTTAAATACTTTTGGTCTTTTCTTCCTAAGCAGCCTTTATAAACTTTTTGGTACTAGGTTAGCTAGCCATCAGGGAGAAAATTTTCTAGTCAACTTGAGATTGATTTTGCTATGTTCTATAGAATATGTGAGTTGTGTCAACAGCAATAGGACTTGGCTACAAAGTTAAGGTAGATCACCAAAGAATTTGAAGAAAATACTAGAAGATGGGAAAAAATGTTACAAGTGCATGAATTTGAAGAATTAATCTTGTGAAATGGGCATTTTATCCATTTCACATTAAATGTAATCACAATTAAAATTCCCGGGTTCAAGAGTCATTTTTCACAGATATAGTATAAAACAAAAAATAAAACGGAAAGAAAAAAAAGAGCAAAAAACCCAAAAAACAACAAGACAATCACAACAACTAAACTGTTCAGATTTCAGATTTACCTGTACACACACACACACACACACACACACACACACACACACACACACACACACACAAAACCAAGGTCATCCAAAGAAATCCTGAATAGAAAAACACTGGAAGATAATCCAGCAACAATGACATAAATCTGTGGAACAGAAGAGGAGACCGAATCCAGATTCAGGTCTGTGGAATGGCAGCTATCTTATTTTGTACAAAGAGTCAAAGGTCTACACTATAGACAGAAAATAAAACTGTAGGCAATTGTATTTTGAGTAATAGATTAAAAGTCCTCAACAAGATACTTGGAAACTAAAAACAGAAAAATAAAAAATGTGTCTGAATATGAGTGTCTCTGTGTCTATGTGTTTCTTGTGCTTTTTTATTTCCTTCTGTATGTTTTTTTTTTCTATTTTGTTTGTTTACTATTACTACTGCTGCTGTTGTTATTAAATGTTTATTTTTTTCTCCTGAGTGAGAAAAAAATGTATGAATTTGGTTAAATGTGTGGGTGAGATTAGGAAAGAGTTAGGAGAGGGGAAGGTGTGATAAGATTTTGTTTCGAATGTCTACTCTCCATTAGAAAAATGAAAGTTGCTTTTCTCCCTGACCAAGTAGTCTCTGTATTGGAAATGCAGAGATGGTTCAACACAAAGGTGCCAATAAATGCAATAAACTACCTAAATGGATTTAAAGGCAAAAGCCTCATGATCTCCTTGAAAGATACTCTCTAATATTGTAATTTCTGTAGCCATAAATTCTTTAAAAACATTTTGAGTTAACTATGAGAGCAAAATTTTTGAAAGTTTCAAAACACTTTCCTACTTAACTCAGCAGGTACTCAGCTCATGATTTTATAGTAATGAATAGCACTAATGCATAAAGTGTAGAAAACTGAGTTATTCAGTCTTCCAGAAAACAAAAAACCCTTTCATAACACAATAAATCTATGCTTGAGGCACCACGTACAATTATAACTACTTATCTTGATATGTTCAAAATAGAATAGATTTTACTGCCACTGTATGACTCTGAATCCATTAGTTCTATTGTGGAATATAAATTTAAATATGGTAATAATATGATGTATGCCCTTCCTTTGGAACACAGGTCACCACAGTACTAAGAGCTCCTTGCATCACAAAGTAGAAGACACTATAGCTTCTTTACAAGTCTCTAAACATGTAGATTTGCTTGGGTCATTCAGTCACCTAAATATTTTCAATGTTTGCTTTGAACTATTTCTCTTGGACTCAGTACTTTTTCATTGATTAGTTTCTGTTATTGCTCTTCCTTGTCTCCTTTCTTAAGTCCTTTAGTTTCAAATGGGACTTTTAATAATCCAGTTGAAGTTCTCCAAACTATTCCTTCTGAGGAAAGTTCTGCAGTTTTACTCAATACTGTGTTTACTTGTGATGCAAAATCTCTTATCTGCTTTTCACATTTCTTTGTTTCTTTCTTTTTGAAATCTTTAAGTGATTTTATACTAACCTAAATCTTGTTTCACGTGTCATTATTTTAATTGCATGTGATATATACATTAAGCACATTAAATATGTTTATAAACAGTGACATTATGTGTCATGTGTCTGAGAAAATTATTTCTCTAGTGATTTTGTAATTTTTGAGTCTTTGTATCCTCATGATAGTTTATATAGAATGATTTTTAGTAACTTAAAATGCTTGTGAAAACTTAGAGGGAAACCATTTTCTATAAAAGGGAACATGCAAATCATAATTTTTTAGTAGTGAGGGTTATTTCTCCTGAAGTTTTTATTAAAATTACTGCACCTATTAAAAGTGTTGTCAACAAATTCAGAGACATAGGTCAATAATGTTCACCAGGATTTAGAAAATATAATTTTCTAAGCATGTTAAAATTGTATTCTTGATGTTTTAAATTTAAAATAAGGCATCATGCAGCAACTATGAGTAGAATAAATGAGCAATCACATTCACAAAAATATAGTCAAAATTTTATATTATATATATTATATAGCATATGTCATATATTGTATGTCATATATTATATGCCACATATCACAAATCACAGATCATATACATATATATCTTATATCTGAATTTGTCATATATCATTTATAATTTTAATATTATTATTGACATACTTTGGTTCTATTACATCTAAACTTTATAGCTGAAAATAAAATTAGACAAGGTCATTTCAGAACATGAAGAAAAATGATGTAATAGAAGAATAATTCAAACCACATACTTCATTTTGTATTTTGACAGGATTTTATTAAGTTTGTTTAGATTGTATAACCCCTCACCACAAAATCCTTGGTTATGATTCATGAGTGACTGATATAAATTATTTCACATATAATAATATAACTTCCACACTGGGATTTTTGGGTTAAGTTTGAACAAGTGTTTCTTCAATAAGTCTTCAAGTCAACTCCAGATTATATGAAAGCTAATATGTTTCTCTTGAGTAACTAAAACAGAAGATAAAAGAAACTCTGAGTAAACAACATAGCACATGTTTCTGCCTTTGATTTTTCTCTCTCTCTTCAGTTCTTAGATATACATATGCACCAAGAACTATGGCATTTGGCCAAAGAACTTCTTACTAAATATTTTTTTTCATTAAAAACCAAGTGTTCTGAAGCCAAACATGGTATAATAAGCTACAATAAGTCTGAACACAAATCCTCATATTCAGACAGAATGAGTCAAACCAGTACGAGGAAGTGGTCCCAAGAGCATGCGAAAGGGAAAGTGACACACACTTCCACTCTGCCTTGGGAGAAGCATAATAACATGATGCTACGTAAATGTAAGATATATGCCGAGGACCTAATGCAGACCCATGCAGACTCCATGACTGACACTCAGTCTCCTGATTAGTTGATTGTGGAGGCTATATTTTCTTTGTGTCCTTGATCCTTCCAGCTCATATAACCCTTATTCTTTCCTGCTTATTCTGCTGGGTTTCCAGAGTGCCTAATATCTGGCTGTGGTTCTGTGTATCTGCTCCTGTCAGCTGATAGAGAAAGCCCCTCTGATGAAGTAGACTAAGCTCAGTCTATTAGTGTGAAAGAATATCACTAAGAATCATTTCTTTTACTATATTATTATTACTAATTATTACCACTACTACTATTTTGACTAGTATTTTGTTCTATCCTAGGTCTTTGGACCTTCCAGCTTCTGGTCCAGGAAACTCAGTCAGTGTCAGGCACAGGCTTCTTCTCATGGTGTAAGCCTGATGTTAGACTAGTCATTGGTTGGGTACTCCCAAAAGTAAAACAAGTTTTAGGTAGGTTTTGTGGCATGGTTGTTATCCTAATCCCATTAGTGAAAGCCTCACCTGGTTATAGAAATGGTCAATCAGGGTCCCTGTCCTATGATTGTGAGGTCACCCTCCTAGATTCCAGGGAATTTACACTGCTTTAGGTTTCTACTATCTCAAATGGCCCCCTATTACAGTCTTCTCTCTCCATATTATCTCCTTCAGTTCTTCTCCCAAACCCTTCCCTGACTGTGCATGTTCCCATCCTCACCTGCACCCAGTCTACCCACAAAATCTGTTCTAAATTTAGCAATATCCTATTACCACAAATCCTATTATCACATATAGTTTCCAAAAGAAATGAAGTTAAATTGTCGGTCATAATGATTTATGCATGACATTGAACCATAAGTTCTATTTCGAAACAAATAAGAACATAATATCATTACTTGCAATGACATTTGAATGTTTTAATACACTTATACTTCCATTTTACCTTTTTTTCTGGGATTTTTGGATTATTTAAAATAGAATCACATAATTTTTCCCTTTATTTCTTTCTTCCTCATTGTTCTATTCACCTCAGATAGGGAACCCCTCTGATCACAATATAAATATCACCAAAGTCCATACATGCCTTTTAATGGGATTTCATACAGGAGCAGGAATGACTCATTGGCAGCAGCAGCAGCAAAACCCACCCAGTACAGATGAGAGTACACAAAAGATAGAACCTAGAGCCACTCTTCAGAGCCTGCAAGCAGCTCAAATGGGTCCTTTCCAAGTGACTGCGTTGTTGTACACCTCTTCTAGGAAGTCCAGGTGATTTGCTATTTCCAAGCGGTTGGTATGTATATCTTTGCAGCCTGTCTTGTCTGAGAGAGAGAGAGAGAAAGAGAGAGAGAGAGAGAGAGAGAGAGAGAGAGAGAGAGAGAGAGAGAGAGAGAGAGAGAGAGAGAGAGAGAGACTCAGTAGCTTTTTTTTTTTTCTTTTCGGCATATTGTATTATTGTAAAATAGGGTGGGGAAAGTGAGTGACACTGGTCAGTTTTAGAGACTTCTTGTAGCTATTTTGAGCTGTTTACTTTCCTATTTAAGAAGCTTTCCCTGCAGGACAGGGTTTTTCATTCTCTGAGGGAATTAAAATAATACCCACCAAACCCTTCTGTATACAACCTAGCAGTCATTGTTGAGTTTCAAAAGTAAGGCCACATTTTTGTTATTGTTTCACACACACACACAGACACACACACACACACACAGACACAGACACACACACACACACACACACACACACACACACACACACACACACGCATCTTAACTTTGCAAGTACAGCCTACAGAGTCATTGTAGTGTTGCTTGAATGTACATGATTTCAGGGCTGACAACTTATTGGATAACCAGTTAAGGGACTCATCTTTGGGAACAACTATTTCTCAACATTCCTTAATTGCAGTGTCTCTGTGTGTGTGTGTGTGTGTGTGTGTGTGTATGAATATCTACAGAAGTTTCACATGCAACAAATGAAGATTGTACTTTCTTAATAGACTAAGAATTTGTTTGTATCATGTCACTACTTTAAAGAGGCACTTGAGGCATTTAATTTTGGAAGTGAAATAAATATGCCTTTAGTTGGCTGGAGTTCTATTTCTTCTCTTGACATATCCTATTACAACATATAACTTCCAAAAGAAATGAAGTTAAATTGTCAGTCTTAATGATTTATGTATAACATTGAACGTAAGTTTTATTTCTAAACAAATAAGAATATAAAGTTATTGTTTACAATGACATTTGAATGTTTTAATACAGTTATACTACAAAATGGAAAATGACTAATTTGCTTCGGATAGGATTATAAAATATTTGAACATTGTATTATTTCATATTAAATTAGTCCAAATGTTTATTGTACATAGCACATTTCATCATTCCCTCACATATATATCAATAAGCTGAATGATTTCCACTGTTTATGAAAATACACACATAAATGTTTTCAAAATAAATGTGTAAATATATAAAGTAACATATAATGAATCCTATAAACACAGTGCATTAAATTTGAAATTATGCTACCCACTTTAATTAAAGAACGTGATATGAACAATATTTTATGCTTTTTATGAAAGTAAAAGATAAGTGATTTATGGAATTGTGTATTTAAAATTATTTTATCCTTAAAGGGAGGGTTATAAAAACCTCTTAGGCTTTTTACTCTAGAATTAAAAAAATTTAAACCTCTGAGATGGCTCATTAGACAATGGTGCTTTGCTACCAAATATGATGACATGAGGTCCCTTGTAGTGGAAATGTAAAACCAATTACAGCAAGTTGTCCTCTGTACTCTACAGGTATACCTTGGCATTTGTGCATGCATACAGTACATGCACACCTACAAGCACACAAGCACCCTAAATAAAATGCAATTTATTTCAAAAGTAACTTCATCAATGTGATATCGGAGATATAGCTATCACTATACTGTAGCTGCCTTCCAGAGATTTTTGTCTTTGTTTATTTAAAGTAGATTTACTTTCATATAATATATTCTGGTTACACTTTCTCTTCCCTTCCCACACCCTTTCTAGATATTTCCCAATTCCCCTCTTAGCCAAAGTTACACTTTTTGTTTCTCATAAGAAAAACAAAGGAGCTGGGCAGTGGTGGCCCATGCCTTTAATCCCAGCACGTGGGAGGCAGAGGCAGGAGGATTTCTGACTTCTAGGCCAGCCTGGTCTATAGAATTGAGTTCCAGGACAGCCAGGACTGCACAAATCCTGTCTTGAAAAACCAACCAACCAACCAAACAAACAAACAAACAAAAAACCCAAAGGAATCAAAGCAATAATCAATATAGTTATAATAAAAATATAAAGTAAAACAAACAAACCAGATCAGGGGAAAGCAAACAAATAAACAGAAATAATAAAAGCTAATATAAAATTATAAGAAATTGTTATTTACTCTGCAGGACACACATTCATTCATACAGAAAACTCATAAAAAATAAAATCAGAAATCATAACTTTTAAGATCTGTAAGGTTAAAAATAAAATGACCTGACAGAGCATTGTGAGACAAATATAATAATAAAAATAAATAAAAATAAAAATAAAATCTTTTCAAACATACCACTAAATTTGTTTTATGTTATCCACCTACTACAGGGCAATGGCCCTGCCTATAAGTATTGTTTCTACACCCAGTGAGTCTCAGTGGGGTCTCTATCAAGTCTTTCCCCTCCAGAACTTATGGAAATCCATGAAGGAGGAAACAGACTAATTCTAAGAGACAGTATGGATGCAAGACACTAAGGAAACAAGATCTTCTTGACATACCAGTATTGACATATATGTAAACTCACAGAGACAGAGACAGCATGTTCTGGACCTGCAAATGTCTCAACCACTTGGGTGTCACTACTAAGAGGGAAAGTAGACAGAAGTCCCCAACTCTAACTCGGAAGCTATCTATAACTGATAATGCCTTCCAAAGAAAAAAATTAGTTTTACTTAAAGGTTGACTTCATATCAAGGTTACAAGTTAGGAAAGGTAATTATTTTATAACAATTTGGCATTAAAAATTGTGACTGACTTCCTCGTTTACCATACAATTGTAAAAGTACCTTTTATTCCCCTGAAGTAATGCTGTCTCAGAGTCATAATTCTGAATAAGCTCACCCTTTCTAGTTCTTTCTGAACTCTGGATTCCTGGTTCAACGGTGCTGTTCTGGCTCAAAACTCCTCTCCAGGCATACTGATTCAATATGGCTACTCTTAGGTTCTCACTGAACTGCTCTGCTTGGCCTTAAACTAACTCTAGCATTTTTTTCACCAATATTCTGACTTCTTATTCTCTGGCTTCAACTACTTCTGATTTACACTAAACTGTATGAACTCATGAAAGAACTTAACTCTACTGCACTCACTGCTCTGACTCCCAACTAACTGACTGGAAACCGAAGAGACCTGCCTGTCTGTCGCTGAGAGCTGGGATTAAAGGCATGTACTACCATCCCTGGACCTAAGCTTTTTTTTTTTTTTTTTTTTTTTACATGAAACTTGCTCTATACCTGGACCTAAGCTTTTCTTTACCTGAAACTTGCTCCATACCAGGCTGGCCTTAAACACACACACACACACACACACACACACAGAGAGAGAGAGAGAGAGAGAGAGAGAGAGAGAGAGAGAGAGAGAGAGAGAGATCTGTTTGCCTCTGCCTCCCAGGATAGAGCTATGTCTGCATTACAGTAGGACCACAGAGACCTAGATGGTCCTTAGATGTGATCCATGACCAAAGCAGCCATAGTGTTGGATTAAAATTTGTTTACATACAGTCTTTCAGCTTAATGAAAAATGTGTGCTTAAGTCATAAAATTAGAGGAAAAATTTATGATGCAGATGTATTTATTTTTAGTCATACTTTATGTATAGGCTTTCTCAGTCTACTGAAAATTTCCCATATGCCATAAATATTTAAAAATTGACTATGCCTCTATGTGCTTATTTACTTCCTTATTCAAGAATTGCACTTAAATGATGCTAAGTGACAATGAAATAAATGTGTATCAATAAAATGATATAATTGATTTTTGAATTTCTTATCCCCTCAAAGAGTAAAGTTGAGTCCTTGCAACAAGAAGATCATGATACCTTTCCTTTTTAAAGTTGATAGCATGTGATACAGGGAAGCATACAGCAGCAACCACTATGGTCTCAGTAGTGCAGCAAATGACTGGCAGATGTAAAATGTCATATTTATTAGCTTTAAGGTATTAATGTAAATATCAAAGCTGCTGCTTCCACAGTCTGCTATATATTTTTGTATTTGAAGTTAATGAGATAGAGAAAAAGAGAAAAATAATAAATTAGTTACTCTTCTGTTGTTGTGGTAAAATATAGTGCCTAAATCCAATTTAAGGAGAATGCTTATTCTGTCTTATGGTTCTAATGGGATAATAGTCATTATGGTGCAGAGACATAGCAATGAGCAGAAGGCATAGCATCCGAAAAAGGAAGGTAAGATATCATGTCATAAATCACAAAACAAAACAGAGAATATTACTAGAGATATATCAAGACTATAAGCACCCAACCCCTACCCCTAGTGATGCAATTCTTTTGTGAACCAAACTTAAACCTCCCGAAACACCACCAACAACCTGCAAAGCAAGTATTCAGACACTGAGACCTGTAAGCTGGTATTTATCAGGAAAACTACTGCATTTTCTTCACTAGAGTCCTTCACTGAAGTTCAAGAATGCATCCTAATGCAAAATGCATTTAGTTCAACCCCAAAATTTCCCCTTCATCTTTCACAGTCTTAACAATATTTAAAACTTTAAAGTCCAGATCTTACCCACAGCTGGGTTTTAGACCTCAGGAAGCCAGAACCCATCCCTACTTAAGACACCTGCAGAGTCAGTGTTCTTCTCCTAATTTATGTCTGCCAGCCACTACATTCACTGAGGTGATCTATCATTGCTTGCAGTCTGCTCATGGACTTCCAACCTGAAGTTAGGGTAGTGAATCTTAGTGCCAACTCATTAGTGACGACCCACTGAGTAAACATTGTTAGCCATCTTGCTCACCAATGCCTCTGGGCCTAAGAGAGCCAGGCTCCAAACTCTAAATGACCTCCAAACAGACATGTATGGTGTATTCTCATTTACAAGTGGATATTAGCCATAAAGTAAAGGATACCCTTGCTATACTCCATAGACCCAAAGTAGCTAAACAGGAAAGAAGGCTCAAGTGAGGATGCTTGACCCTCAGAAAGGGAAATCAGATAGTATTAGGAGGCAGATGCAGGGAAGGAACTGTGTTGGAGAGAGAAGAGGAAGAAAATGGGGAAGGGTTCAAGTTCAGGAGTGGGGAGAGACAGGAGAGAGGGACAGAGGGTCAGAAGAATGAATGGAAATCTACAGATGGTGAGGGAGAATGGCAGAAGGCATCTGGAGGACATGTCTGAAACTTAGGATGGGGCAGGCTCTCAGACAACAATGAGATGACCTTAGCTGTCACTCATAGCAGTAGGATATAGAACCTGCAGAGGCTACCTCCTGTAACAAGACAGTAACCTCATTAAAGTTATAGAGGCACCAATCTATCCACAAAACTTTAGACCCAACATTTATCTTGTCTACAAGAAATGCATGCACAGGAAATGGAGCAGAGCCTGAGGGAATGGGCACCTAATAACTGACTCAACTTGAGACCAATCTTGTGGGCAAGCACTAATACCTCTTAAAAGAAGATCCTAGCATAACTATCCACTGTGAGACTCCCCCCAGCAGCTGACTGAAACAGATGCAGAGACCAACAACCAAAAATTGAATAGAGATCAGGGACTCTTATGGAAGAGTTGGGGAAAGAATTGAGGGACCCAAAGCAAATAGGAACTACACAAGAAGACCAACAGTTAATTAAACTGGACCCTTGGGGGATCTCAGAGTCTGAGCCACCAACCAAAGAGCATACTTGGGCTGGATTTAGGCCTCACAAACATAAATAGTAGGTGTGCAGCTCTTTTTTTATGTGGGTTCCCCCAACAACTGGAGGGGAAGCTATCTCTAAAGTTATTACCTGTTGGTAGACTATGTTCTCCAAACTGGGCTGCATTGTCTGGCCTGAGTGGGAGAGGATGTATCTAGCCTCACAGAGACTTGATGAGCCAGTGTCAGGAGATACACAAGGGGGTGGGGGATTCACCCTTTCAAAGAATAAGGGGAGATGGAGGGATGGAACCTGTAAGGGGGTACAAGGAGGGGGCACCGACCTGGTTGCAAAGTAACTTAAAAAAAAAAAAAACCCTCCAATTATTCATTTCGGTTGTGTGTGTGTGTGTGTGTGTGTGTATGAAAAAATATAAAATTAAATGGGAAAAAAAGTAGGGTATCTTGGAGGAGGAGGAAGGGGGGAGAGGATATGTTGAAATATATTGTGTAAAATTTAAAGCTTGCCTGGAAAACACAGTAGTGGATGTTCATAGTTATTGGATGGAACACAGGGCCTCCAGTGGAGGAGCTAGAGAAAGTACCCAAGGAGCTGAAGGGGTCTGCAACCCTATAGGTGGAACAATAATATGAACTAACCAGTACCCCCCCAGAGCTCGTGTCTCTGGCTGCATATGTTGCAAAAGAAGGCCTAGTCGGCCATGATTTCCCAATGAGAGGCCCCTTGCTCTTGTAAACTTTATATGCCCCAGTACAGGGGAAACATCAGGGCCAAGAAGTGGGAGTGGGTGAGTAGGGGAGCAGGGGGGGGCGGGGAGGATATAGGGGACTTTAAGGATAGCATTTGAAATGTAAATACCCAATAAAAAATTGAAAAAAAATATAAAAATAAAAATGGAAAACATATAAAAAGAGAGAGACATCTCTATCACTGGCTCATTCATATGGAAGAACAACCTAGGCTACCCTACCTGTGCTCCATGATGCATTATCTCCCACCAACTTTAATCACTCACAAATTCTTGTCTCCATCTATTCTCCAGTCTTTGCTGGGTCTACATGTCCTCTGCTCTAGGCCAACTTGGTATGTCTACCTGAGTCTACATTTTCTGAAAAATTTCCATTCAGAAACTTACACCATATCTGACAAACAAGGCTCTCATCTAGTCTGATTAGACCCATCTGTGTCTTTTGAAACATCTGGGTTCAGAAATGTTAGCACATCTACAAACACACAAGCAATAAAACTTGCCCAGATCTCATCATAGAAAGAGTATTACAGGCCAAGACAGTATCCCCAACTCCATCTACCTGTCCTGAAGACAAATTTCCTCTGAGGAGAATTATATAAATGCACCATAGGACACATAATTTAAAAGTTTCACAAACTTATTAAATAATTCAAGGAGGTTAATGAAAATACAAACCAACTGTTCAATGAACTTAAAGAAATAAACAGTTGGGTGATTCTAAATAAAACACAGAATAAAGCTAAATAAAATGACATTTGCTTCAGAACATGGGATCTTAGATAGATAGATACATAGATAGATAGATAGATAGATAGATAGATAGATAGATAGATAGATAGATAGATAGATAGAAATGGTGAAAAAAAGTAAAGATGGAATTAAAAAACTTTATAACACAATTAGAAAACTAGGGGGAAACCCTCACAAATAGAATAAATAGAATATATAACATCAAGACTCAAAGACAAACTAGATGATTAGGTTTTTCAAGCAAAGTATATGGTGCAACAAGGAAAATATATAGGACACAAATAAAGAAAAGCCCATAGATTGACTTATTTCTCAGTGGAAGCTTTGAAAGCTAAAATAACCTAGAATAATGTAGTATAAGTTCTAAGAGACCAAAGAAGCCAACCCAAACACTTTTTTTTTTCTTTTTTCTTTTTTTTTCCATTTTTATTAGGTATTTAGCTCATTTACATTTCCAATGCTATACCAAAAGTCCCCCATACCCACCCACCCCCACTCCCCTACCCACTCACTCCCCCTTTTTGGCCCTGGCATTCCCCTGTACTGGGGCATATAACGTTTTCAAGTCCAAAGGGCCTCTCTTTGCAGTGATGGCCGACTAGGCCATCTTTTGATACATATGCAGCTAGAGACAAGAGCTCCAGGGTACTGCTTAGTTCATATTGTTGTTCCACCTATAGGGTTGCAGTTCCCTTTAGTTCCTTGGGTGCTTTCTCTAGTTCCTCCATTGGGGGCCCTGTGGTCCATTCAATAGCTGACTGTGAGAATCCACTTCTGTGTTTACTAGGCCCTGGCATAGTCTCACAAGAGACAGCTATATATGGGTCCTTTCAGCAAAATCTTGCTAGTGTATGCAATGGTGTCACCGTTTGGAAGCTGATTATGGGATGGATCTTTGGATATGGCAATCACTAGATGGTCCATCCTTTCCTCACACTTCCAAATTTTGTCTCTGTAACTCCTTCCATGGGTGTTTTGTTTCCTATTCTATGAAGGGGCAAAGTGTCCACACTTTGGTCTTCGTTCTCTTCATTTTAATGTTTTTAGCAAATTATATCTTATATCTTGGGTATCCTAAGTTTCTGGGCTAATATCCACTTATCAGTGAGTACATATTGTGAGAGTTCATTTGTGATTGGGTTACCTCACTCAGGATGATGCCCTCCAGGTCCATCCATTTGCCTAGGAATTTCATAAATTCATTGTTTTTAATAGCTGAGTAGTACTCCATTGTGTAAATGTACCACATTTTCTGTATCCAGTCCTCTGTTGAGGGGCATCTGGGTTCTTTCCAGCTTCTGGCTATTATAAACAAGGCTGCTATGAACATAGTGGAGCATGTGTCCTTCTTACCGGTTGGGACATCTTCTGGATATATGCCCAGGAGAGGTATTGCTGGATCATCCGGTAGTACTATGTCCAATTTTCTGAGGAACAGCCAGACTGATTTCCAGAGTGGTTGTACAAGCTTGCAATCCCGTCAACAATGGAGGACTGTTCCTCTTTCTCCACATCCTCGCCAGCATCTGGTGTCACCTGAATTTTTCATCTTAGCCATTCTTACTGGTGTGAGGTGGAATCTCAGGATTGTTTTGATTTGCATTTCCCTGATGATTAAGGATGTTGAACATTTTTTCAGGTGCTTCTCTGCCATTCGGTATTCCTCCAGTGAGAAATCTTTGTTCAGATCTGAGCCTCATTTTTTTAATAGGGTTATTTGATTTTATGGAGTCTACCTTCTTGAGTTCTTTATATATATTAGATATTAGTCCCCTGTCCAATTTGGGATAGGTAAAGATCCTTTCCCAATCTGTTCGTGGTCTTTTTGTCTTATTGATGGTGTCTTTTGCCTTGCAGAAGCTTTGCAATTTTATGAGGTCCCATTTATCGATTCTCGATCTTACAGCACAAGCCATTGCTGTTCTATTCAGGAATTTTTCCCCTGTACCCATATCTTTGAGGCTTTTCCCTACTTTCTCCTCTATAAGTTTCAGTGTCTCTGGTTTTATGTGGAGATCCTTAATCCACTTAGATTTGACCTTAGTACAAGGAGATAGTACTGGATCAATTCGAAATCTTCCACATGATAACAGTCAGTTGTGCCAGCACCATTTGTTGAAAATGCTGTCTTTTTTCCACTGGATGGTTTTAGCTCCCTTGTCAAAGATCAAGTGACCATAGTTGTGTGAGTTCATCTCTGGGTCTTCAATTCTGTTCCATTGGTCTACTTGTCTGTCGCTATACCAGTACCATGCAGTTTTTATCACAATTGCTCTGTAGTACATCTTTAGGTTGTGCATGGTGATTCCACCAGAGGTTCTTTTATCCTTGAGAAGAGTTTTTGCTATCCTCGGTTTTTTGTTAGTCCAGATGAATCTGCCGATTGCCCTTTCTAATTCGTTGAAGAATTGAGTTGGAATTTTGATGGGGATTGCATTGAATCTGTAGATTGCTTTTGGCAAGATAGCCATTTTTACTATATTGATCCTGCCGATCCATGAGCATGGGAGATCTTTCCATCTTCTGAGATCTTCTTTAATTTCTTTCTTCAGAGACTTGAATTTCTTTTCATACAGATCTTTCACTTCCTTAGTTAGAGTCACGCCTAGGTATTTTATATTATTTGTGGCTATTGAGAAGGGTGTTGTTTCCATAATTTCTTTCTCAGCCTGTTTGTCCTTTGTGTAGAGAAAGGCCATTGACTTGTTTGAGTTAATTTAATATCCAGCTACTTCACTGAAGCTGTTTATCAGGCTTAGGAGTTCTCTGGTGGAATTTTTAGGGTCACATATATATATACTATCATATCATCTGCAAAAAGTGATAATTTGACTTCTTCCTTTCCAATTTGTATCCCGTTGATCTCCTTTTTTTGTCTAATTGCTCTGGCTAGGACTTCAAGTACAATGTTGAATAGGTAGTAGAGAGTGGACAGCCTTGTCTAGTCCCTGATTTTAGTGGGATTGCTTTAAGCTTCTCACCATTTACTTTGATGCTGGCTACTGGTTTGCTGTAGATTGCTTTTATCATGTTTAGGTATGGTCCTTGAATTCCTGATCTTTCCAAGACTTTTATCATGAGTGGGTGTTGGATTTTGTCAAATGCTTTCTCAGCATCTAACGAGATGATCATGTGGTTTTTGTCTTTGAGTTTGTTTATATACTGGATTACGTTGATGGATTTCAGTATATTGAACCACCCCTGCATCCCTGGGATGAAACCTACTTGATCAGAATGAATGATTGTTTTGATGTGTTCTTGGATTCGGGGTTAGCAAGAACTTTATTGAGGATTTTTGCATCAATATTCCAACCTAAACTCTCATACCCAGAAAAATTATAGTTGAAGATGACAAGCCATAGTTGAAGAAGAATGTCTTTCAAGGATATAAACAGGCTAAAAAAATCATGTCCACCATATCAACCTTCAAGAGAATACAAGTAGCAGTTTTTGGACTGAAGAGAGAAAAAAACATAACCAAGGGACACTATAAATAAAACAAGTGAAATTATAATTACTGGACCTCTGAGAGCTCTCAGAGTCCTATCCACCAACCAAAGAGCACATACAGGCTTGAATGAGGTCCCCAGTACAAATGTTGGCCCTCCCAACAAATGGAATGGAGGCTCTCCCTAAAGTTGTAGCCAGACTGTGGTATCTTTCCTTCAACAGGGCTGCCTTGTCTGATCTCAGTGAAAAAGAATGTGCCTACCCTAACACAGACGATACACCAGCATTGGGAAATATCCAGGGTGCCCCACTCACAGGAGAAGGGGGTGGAGGGTGGGGGAGAATCTTTGGAGGTTGGGACATGGAGGGGGAAGCATTTGTTAAAAATAAATTAATTTAAGAAAGAAATTATAATTACTGAAACACAAATATTAACTAATAAACAGCAAATCATAAAGTTCACATTCACAATTCAATAATAATTTTAAATATTAAAATGTACATCAGACATCTCTGGCTGCATATTCTTTAACTACCCATAGAAAAAATTATACTTATTTCATCTCTTGTGATTGAAGAGTCTTTAGCAGACTTATGCTGTGTAAAGACTATATTGTCATCAGTGGCATGTGTGACCTAAGCTTTAGAGTGACATCTCTCTACCAGTCTATGGGGGGTACCTATTCATAAACCCCTAATGTAAATTAATTGTTTTTCTCACTCAAGTGCCTTTGTAGTCATTGTGAAGAAAGTGTCACACTAGCTGTTTCTAGAAATACAAATTATGAATGTGTTCTTATATCTTTCCTTCTATGTCAGTGCCTTTACATCCTCTATCTGATTCTACAACACTAATCTGAATGTTCACTTCATTAAATGTTGAGCACTACAATGGTATTTTTCAGCTAGTATTGCATGGGTTTGTCACAATACATTCTGAGGGGCTTACCAGAATATAGAATTCTAATTATGTAAAAATACTCAAATACTACCAAAATCTACTATTCAATTTTCAAATTCAGACCCACATATGGATAAGCAAGAATGTACGTAAGTACACACAGATGACTTGAAATATTTACATTTAGATGCATTTCTTAGGTTCCTGCCAGTATCCAGGTATACAATTGGCATGTTCTGTATCTCTCATATTCAAAATTTTCTTCTTTTAGAAAACTGAATACGTGTTTGTTTGTTTGCTTGTTTGTTTTTATCTTACTGATCTGTGACCACATTTATTAATATGGTGGCAGGGATATATGGTGAGATTAAAAAAAAAAACGCCATCTGTCCTATAAAGCACATTAATTAGGTACTCTTCATGACGTTTACACAAAGGGTTGCCACATACTTCTTGTTGAAACACATGCAGATAATGGAGTCATATGAGAATTCTCAATGATCACGAGAAAACTCCAAGAAAACAAAGAAAAGATTTGTGACCACAGTTTCTTCAAAAACATGAAATTGGTCTTGAAATGTGGTTTTGTGCCCCCCATCCCCCATCGCAGGGTAGCAAATAGGAGTGAATTTACTTTAGGTTATTCATTACAAATGTCTACTATTATCTGCTTATTGTTAGTGATTTTATTTGTTATTGTTATTGTCTCTATGGAAAAACATGATTTGTCCTCTTGTGTGTCTAGCCCAACATGTGTGAGTTTCCCTTGTGATCAGACACTGTACATACTCATGTGACTCTCCTTCACACTCAAAGGATACCTTGTCATATACCCTGAATAAAGTTAAATATTCATGAGACTTTAGTCTATCTCGGTTATTGGCCCCAGTCTACCAGTTCACACTGCCTCTGGATCAGTAAGTACTTCTAGGGATAGACACACAAATGTTTCAAGGTTTTTGATGTTGTTTATTTTTATCTAATATTATATACCAAAATTGAAAAAACTCATGTCTCATCATTTCTTTTACTACCATGTGAGTGGCTCCAGATTAGCAGATGTACTTTAGTTTTCTTTCAATTTGTACAATGTTCTGCAATTAAATACTGTTTGTGAACATCTAAGTCAAAACCTACATACTGCAGGACTTAGTGTTCTTGAAAAAGTGTGGAGTAGAACTGTCCTAATTTTCATAAGTTGCTCCAACTGTTGACTAATAGATCTGAGCTTCTCATTTTCTCAAGTCCATTAATCATGAGGACACATCAATGGCATAAGCTCTACCTTTGCTATGCCTGTGATCTCTCCTGTTTCTCTGAGTCATGGGGACAGCATATGACTAGTGCAGCCCCTTCTTACTTTACCTGATTCAAGTCCATCATAGTGAAGCATTAGTAACTACTTGGCAATATAACTGTCATCAGTATTCTTCAAATCAGTGATTGCATCTTACCATTCAGAAGTCACATCTCTAGGGACATATGCCTAAGATTACTACTGGTAGGCATTGCCTTAAAGCCAGCTATTTAAGTAGTCTCTGGTAGGATCTTGTTTATTTCAAGGGCCATATCAAGAAAATGTTTATAGGAAAAGGAAAAAATAACAAAACAATATAGGTCAGGAGAAAAATTGCAAACAACAGTGGCATATCAGGTAGATATTAGTTTTGACCTGATCTCATGTTGTCACTATAGTGCAAAAATTGCTAAGTTACAGCAAATTACCTTGAACCTCATAGGAGTCAGTCAACAGCTAAAGTAAATCAATAAACATGTAACTTTCTAGTGATGTGGGTGACATGTGGGTGAGGGTAGTAATTTGAAACAGCAGGTAGATATCAGGTTTGTTTAACTACGCACAAGTCTCACAGTACCTGAAGCACATGTGGACCATCTCAGAAGAGCTAGAAAGAGCAATTTCAACAACTTCTATCATGAAAAAGTAAGTTGGTAGGTTAATGAATTATGATTTCTGGTAAGGAAATGGCTCACACATTTACCAATGTATAAAATGGCTTGATTTTGAAGTCTATGTGGAGTCTTAATAAAGATTAAATGCTATTATACATAAAAATGACACTATTAATTCTCAGCATACTATTTGTGAGTTTCTTATCTCTGCCCAGAAAGCAAATAGATCTTATGATACATCAGGGATATTCTCTCACAATCTGAGACTGAGCATTTTATATTGGATGTATATTGATGCAATTATTTTAGGGGAAATCAATAAATGATTATTATTAAATGATCCTTATATACCTTAGGAATCCTAAATGATGGAATGAGTTCAATATCATACCTTTTCAAACTGGAAGGCTTGGATTAATTTCATGTCTATAATTTCAAAACATCAGAACTCTGTCTACAGTCTAGTGATACATTCATTCCCTTCAAATTCACCATGGAAGTAAATCAATTAAAAGACTGTTGTTAGAGGTAAGCTCAGAAGCCAGCTTACATCACCTCAGAGCTACTAAAGATTTTGTTAAGGATAATAGAGAAATAACTCTCTTGAAACAGGTCCACTTTGATCAAATTACCGATTTGTAAGATGGCTCTATGAGAGGCTGTACTACCAAGAGATAACATAACTCAAGGAGACAGAATATTTTACCACATACACATTCAAAGGAAATAACATTCCTTGGACTAAATTCAGGGAAAATCACATTTCTTGCAACGTCTGAATATCTGAGATTTATCCTGAGAATTCAAAACAGTTTCATATATACCTTTCTTCCCCCAACTCTTTGCTGCTAAATAAGGAATTTGAAACTTTGTTTGATGAATTGACCTCTATGAAAGCAAATCACATCCAATAGACATGTGGGTGAAGGAATGAAAGGAAATAAAATGTTAGGTGTAGCCATGTGATAAAATTTGTTTTTCTTTCTTCTAAAAATATCATTGTATTGTTCTTATATGGGTGAAACAAACAGAAGAAAAATACAATATAGAAACTTCCAATGAGTACAGATTACTACATGCTTACCTTTGTAAAATATAAAAATACATTTGGAATAATAAAAGAAAAATAAAAAAAAAACATTAAGAATAGATCTACAATGGTTTAGTAATAGAATCCATTCACTATGCAGAATGGTATTGTCACAAAAACAATGGCAAAATAAAATAATCTTTAAGCAAATATTTTTTTAAATGTTAATCCATCACCTCCCAGAGAGGCACACTGTAGGAAGGATAATATCTCCAATGTTTCTGATGAAACAGTAATATTCATGTAATTTAATCATGCTCTACAATAGCAATGGCTGGATAGAAGTGTCATAAGTAATTGACCAGCAAATCTACAAAATAGCTTTAGAGCAATTTTCAAGTTGTCATGCCTCTAAAATCACTAAGAAAAACTAAGAAACTCTTGTTAACTAAAGAAAATAAATGATCATGGAAACTAAACCCAATGTACTATATTAGAATTGAATGTGTACAAACAGAATAAAAAGAATGCTTTTAGAAAAACTAATGACAATTAAAAATACCTTTAGATTAGATAATATATATGTTTCATTACTGATGTTGAGGCTTCTAGGACTTTGAGAAATATAGCACTGTTATACAAATGTACTTTGTTTTAGAGAAAAAATGTAATGAAAATGGTTTTTAATGTATAAACTATTATTCTGGTTCAAAGACATGCATTTATAATAACCATAATTTCATAATTTCTGAAGAATCTCGTTTTAAAATATTTTTATTAGGTATTTTCCTCATTTACATTTCCAATGCTATCCCAAAAGTACCCCACCCCCCCCACACACACACTCCCCTACCCATCCACTTCCACTTTTTGGCCCAGGCATTCCCCTGTACTAGGGCATATAAAGTTTGCAAGTCCAATGGGCCTCTCTTTCCATTGATGGCCGACTAGGCCATCTTTTGATACATATGCAGCTAGAGCCAAGAGCTCTGGGGTACTGGTTAGTTCATAATGTTGTTCCACCTATAGGGTTGCAGATCTCTTTAGCTCCTTGGGTACTTTCATTAGCTCCTCCATGGGGGCCCTTGATCCATCCAATAGCTGACTGTGAGCATCCATTTCTGTGTTTGCTAGGCCCCAGCATAGTCTCACAAGAGACAGCTATATCTGGGTCCTTTCAGCAAAATACTGCTAGTGTATGCAATGGTGTCAGCGTTTGGAAGATGATTATGGAATGAATCCCAGGATATGGCAGTCTCTAGATGCTCCACCCTTTCGTCACAGCTCCAAACTTTGTCTCTGTAACTCCTTCCATGGGTGTTTTGTTCCCAATTCTAAGAAGGGGCAAAGTGTCCTCACTTTGTTCTTCGTTCTTCTTGAGTTTCATGCGTTTAGCAAATTATATCTTATAACCTGGGTATCCTAAGTTTCTGGGCTAATATCCACTTATCAGTGAGTACATATTGTGTGAGTTCCATTGTGATTGGGTTACCTCACTCAGGATGATGCCCTCCAGGTCCATCCATTTGCCTAGGAATTTCATAAATTCACTCTTTTTAATAGTTGAGTAGTACTCCATTGTGTAAATGTACCACATTTTTTGTCCATTCCTCTGTTGAGGGGCATCTGGGTTCTTTCCAGCTTCTGGCTATTATAAATAAGGCTGCTATGAACATAGTGGAGCATGTGTCCTTCTTACTGGTTGGTACATCTTCTGGATATATGCCCAAGAGAGGTATTGCAGGATCCTCCAGTAGTACTATGTCAAATTTTATGAGGAACCGCCAGACTGATTTCCAGAGTGTTGGTACCAGCTTGCAATCCCACCAACAATGGAGGAGTGTTCCTCTTTCTCCACATCCTCGCCAGCATCTGCTGTCACCTGAATTTTTTTATCTTAGCCATTCTGACTGGTGTGAAGAATCTTAATTGCCCAAAATTACTTTTGCAAAAATTACATGATAGTATTACAAATAAATGATGTGCAGAAAAAAAGCATCTTCAAATCTCTAACACATACAAATAAGCTAACTGTGTCTACTAAACTATTTCTTTCCTAGAAGACGTGATACATGAATCTGTTTCTGTTTTGAACTGCATGCCCATGTAGTCAGGATTTAGACCCTACTGCACGAGTTGAGGTTCAAATTTTCTGTACTCTCAGAATTAACTAGAAGTAATGGACTATAATTGTCAAATTTAAACCTCATCCTAACTAATTTACATCAATTCACATGATTGTATTTCACAGATAGATAAGCCTTTTGATTATGCTGTGATAAATTCTGTACTATGATGATTCTCCCCATTAGTATTCTTGAGATGTTCATGTCTGGTCACTTTGCTCTGTAGAGCATATGCATATGGAATCATGTGACATTCCCATCAAACACTGTTTTGTTTTGTTTTTCTCTGTCATACAGAGGAAGATTTAACAAAGCAGACTAAAATTGATAAAAGGTTTTTGTTTGTTATTTTAAATGAATTGCAGTTGTAATATATGATATTAATTTGTGCCATTGTGATTATATGCCATAAGATCTTCAAGGATAATTAGAATTAATTATTTTTTTTCCTATTTCAATATAATCACTCAAAATATTTGAACAAAATAAGAGCAGTTATTTACTAAATATCTTTTTATTATAAAACAACCATTTTAATTATCTATAAACTGAATTTGCATATATAAATGTTTTATTTATTAAAAGCCTATAAAACTAGAAATAGTTCCAAAAAGTGTTTTAGAAATGATTTAAAATTGGCAATGATCAAGTTCATGTAGATTTTAATCAATTTATAGTTTTAAGTTTTTAGGTATTTTATTCATGAAATCAAACATTGTATCTTTGGCCTTTATATCTTAGAGTTTATGATTGCTATTAATCCAAACTGAATAAAATTAAGAATATTTCAGTACCTACTAAGAAGGCAAAAACTAGCAAACCAACCCAAATAATCCAAAAGCCTTAATGTATGTTACAATGAGGTTTGTCTTTTAGAAAAAAAATTGGACTTCAGAGAGGTTGGTGAACCTCTGTACATACCTTCAAAACGAATGAGTAAGTCATAAGGGCCTGCAGAGACTGAAGCAACAAACATGAAGCCTGCATGGATCTGATCTAGGCCCTCTGTGTACTTGCTATGGTTGTATAGATTGCACTTCTTATGGAAGCTTAGTAGTGGGAATTGGGACTGTCCCTAACTCTTGCCTGCTTTACCATTTACCTCCTACTGGGCTGCCTCCTCCAGCCTTGACTTGAGGGATGGTGAGTCATCTTACTGTAACTTGTTCTTCTGTGTTCAGTTGATATCCCTGGGAAGTCTGCTCTTCTCTGAAAGGAAACTGAAGAGAAATGGATCTGGACGAGAAGGGAGGCGGGGAAGGAACTGAGGAGTGGAAGGAGGGGAAACTGTGGTCAGGATGTAATGTATGCAAGCAGATTAAGAAAAAGATATTTTTATTGTAAAATAAAATAATAGAAGGTTGAGCAAATAAAAAGAATTTCACTCCATATTTTAAAAAAGCCTATATAACTTTTCAGGGGAAAAGAAGGAAATGTGATCTAACTCTTCATCCTACAGTGATGGTTGATTTTAAAACTGACAACATGTCTTTGATATAATTGTGTTTCCTCAATCATAGATTTTGCTTTCTCTATTTTTGTACACTATAAGAACTCATGCTACTAATATTTACTTTTGAAAACTAGATACATGGTACATTTATATAAAAAAGTACATCACGAAGATATCACAAAGAAATTCTCTTGTGAGACTATGCTGGGGCCTAGCAAACACAGAAGTGGATGCTCGCAGTCAGCTAATGGATGGATCACAGGGCCCCCAATGGAGGAGCTAGAGAAAGTATCCAAGGAGCTAAAGAGATCTGCAACCCTGCAGGTGCAACAACATTAAGAACTAACCAGTATCCTGGAGCTCTTGACTCTAGCTGCATATGTATCAAAAGATGGCCTAGTCGGCCATCACTGGAAAGAGAGGTCCATTGGACTTGCAAACTTTATATGCCCCAGTACAGGGGAATGCCAGGGCCAAAAAGTGGGAGTGGGTGGGTAGGGGAGTGGGGGGGAGGGTATGGGGGACTTTTGGGATAGCATTGGAAATGCAAATAAGGAAAATACCTAATAAAATATTTAAAAAAAAGAAACTCAGAATGTATTTACTATTAGTTATAAAAAAATCCTTTTACTATAGTCTGGCAACATTTTATATAACAAGGAAAATTACACTATTATATAAATTTCTATAATGACTTTCTATGACAATATAATAGAATTGAGGAAAAATTGCTTTAGAATATTGGAAAACAAAATGATAATGAATTTTAAAACACGAGTGCAGCTGTATTATCTCACAGCTATATCAAAGTGAAGATTGTACCAGATAATGTTTGAAAATAATAAATTTATTTATACAATACTTATACTATGTATTTTCTCTGGGAAAATGTTTTGTTTACTGACAATTAAGTAACACATGTTATTCAGAAATATACTAATTGCCCATTTAAGTCACTGAACTTAAACTTATATATACTTGCAATTATTTTCCTATTTTATTTCATAATAACATACTTTTTGTTAGATTAGTTAATTATGTTTCCCATATGACTTGGTCTAGTGCTTTGTTTCTATGAAAAACTTAAGACTTAAGTTTTAAGTTGAGACTGCTGGTCTTCCTATGAGGTTGCCCTCCCCTTCAGCTTCTGTAATCCTTCCCCTTATTCAACCATAGGGATCCCCGACTTCAGTCCAATGGTTGGGTGTAAATATCTCAGTTTGTCTCAGTCAGCTGCTGGTAAGGTCTCTCAGAGGACATCCTTGCTAGGCTCCTTTCTGTAAGAACATCATAGCATCAGTAAAAGTGACAAGTCTTGGCATTCCCTACTCCTGTGAGATGGATCCGAAGGTGGCTTGTCACTGGACTGCCTTTCCTTCAAACTCTTCTCCAATTTTGTCCCTGTAGTTCTTATAGACGGGAACAATTCTGGGTCAGAAATTTTGACTGTGGGTTAGTAAACCTGTCCCTCCACTTAAGTTCCTCATTTTGATTTTATGTTTGATAGGTGTGTATGTGTGTGCGTGTGTGCGTGTGTGCGTGTGTGCGCGCGCGCGCGCGTGTGTGTGTGTGTGTGTGTGTGTGTGTGTGTGTGTGTGTGTGAATTTTGTGATTTTTTTCAATGTCTATTTATTTTATTTTATTCTACTTTATTTTATTTTTTTGTATATGATACACCATTGCTCTCTTCAGTCATGCCAGAAGAGGGCATTAGATCCCATTACGGATGGTTGTGAGCCACCATGTGGTTGCTGGGAATTGAACTCAGGACCTCTGGAAGAACAGCCACTGCTCTTAACCACAGAGCCATCTCTCCAGCCCCTTCAATGTCTATTTTTTTTTATTCATCTTCTTTAATTCTTTTTTTTTTCTGATTGTTTTCTAAATAGAGAGAAAACATTCTTGTAGTTGGGTGGGATAGGAAATAGGGAGGATTTGGGAGGAGATCAAGGAGGATATACCATAATTAAAATATATTGGCTAGATTTTAAGTTAAAAAATAGAAAATAGTTTAATCACAAAAACTTAATGTACACATTTGCGCAATAAACATGTTTAGTACATTTCTGAAACATTATCAAATTTTCATTTTCTTCTGTAGTTTCAGCTAAAATGTAATGCCAGGTTCAAGGCAATTCATTTGCAGTTAGTACAGGGTTGTTTCTGGTACCAGCCATCATCTTCCTATTCTGACTTCATTGAGTTTGGATTAATGAAGGTCACCATGTAGAATTATTTTTTGTTATTTTGTGTCATCTCTTTAGGGCGTGCGATTTTCATATTGTATTTAAATAATCTTGAAAGCACTGATACATTCTGTAATTTCTGGTCCATTCTACAATTTGTGAACTTTTATAAGACCAAGATCAATATTTTTAATTTGTGACTATTCAGTGAAAGAACTTGCTTTGTACATAAGTGATTCTAGCAAATCCTCTAAGTGACCATCTAAGGACATTTGTTTTTTATTGTTTGTTTGTGAGGTTATTTTTCAAGAGACTGTATCACTATGTAGCATTACAGTCCTGGAACTCTCTATATAGACTAGGTTGGCCTCAACTCCACGGCTTTTCTGTTTCTGCCTTTCTAGTGCTTGGACTAAAGATCTGTACCACTATGGACAAGTGTAACACAGCTATTTCTTAGTAGGATATTTTGTCCTTTAAAACATACAGCTGTGGCCTAGAAATAAAAGACGTTTTGGAAGATTTTTGCACTACTTATGTTGGCCAATGTAACAGGTGAATAGTATGTAAAAGACCCATTTTAACTGACCAATACATGTCTGACCTTGCAATCCTCTGAATTTTCTTCCTTTTCCTTATCTACTCCATTGTTTCTGCATTTGCCACCCCTATCCTGGCTTTCTAGTTCGGGCTGTGAGATCTTATGTTTAGAATTGATTACTGGAATGAGAAAACTACTAGTCTTCCCATGTTTTGTATTGTTCCACATATGAGAATCCTTGCTAAATCTTCTCACCACAGCATCCCTATTCTTGTGCCCAGGATTTCTTATTCTACAAGCTGTACTATGTATGGTACAGATGAGAACCCACATTTCCCTAACAGAGTAACTAGTAACGATGAAGAAAATCTTATACCTCCTCTTTAGATCCCAGCCCCAGCTATTCTAGTCACTGAGAAGAAAGCCACAACATGAGCAGGTCTTTCAACATAAGGACTGTGACTCTACCTTCCCAAGTTTTATGGCCGGCTACACAATGATTTCCCTGCTCCTTTGAAGGATCATTTCAGTTGCCTCTTGCCACATTTGCTTCAGGCAAATAACACTAAGATAGGTCTGAACATGACTATTTTGAATGGAATAATATCTGAGCTAGCATAGTATATTAACCTTTCTCCTAAAATTTTATGTTCACAAAGCATAAACATGTTTGTATTTTGGTTTTAGATGTAAAAACTTAAATGCAAAAAAGGAATTTGAACATTTACTCTTGTCACTGATAAAGGAATACCTCTTATGAAAATGGTTTTAGAGAAATGTCTACCCACATATATTTTAATTTTAATTCTGCTTCTCTTTCTAACTGATTTTCTCTGAGTATAAAGAAAGTTCAATATAAAGGCAGATGATCAGTTTTGAGTTTTTATATATTCCATTTACTATAATAATGCTTAACTTCTTAATTTTATAACATTTATGAAAATATCTACAAAACAAATTTTCCCTGTAATTTTTAATTAGAGTTTCCAGAAAATTCAGAATAATGGCATACTCATAGTTTTAGTTCTATAGTTTCTTACTGATTGAACAATGATATTCTCTATTATGAAACCAATCTATGAATTTTAAGCTGTAACACACTTAATGCAAAATGAATCTTGAGTATCACACCTTATTTTGATCTGAATTTTTGAGATAATCACTTGCATTCACCATTAATTCCAACGATTTATTTGAGCTGTTTTCATTTCATTATAATAGTATATGTTATTTTAAGTCATAAAAGTCTTGCCCAATAGTTTAGGAATAACTATCTCAAATTAGACATCTAAAATAGGAAAACTGATTCTAACAATTTATAGAACCCCTTTACAATCTTTGAATTTTTTTTTACATCATTCATGAAAGAACTAGATAAAAAACAATTTGAGAGCAAATATCTTACAGACATATACAAATTTCATAAAATTCCTATGAATTCATAAACAAGTGATTAGAAAACTTTTCTATTAAACTCCATTTTATTTTCCACCCAAAACAGAGAGGGGCTTGGCTATTAGATGATCCTGCTGGTTAAGTCCAAGAACAGGACTAGTTTCTTCACTTTCCTATTCTGGACCTTGCAACCTATGTATAATTCTACTTGGATATTTACTAGCTAACTATTCTGTACAATAGAACAGCTAACTGCTCAGAAATATGGTTTCCTGTACATAAAAATGGACAGTAATTTCCTTATGACTTGATCTGTTCTCTGTTTTGTTTTTTTAGTTTATATACTAAGTTTTTGCACTTGCTTTACAAATTTTCTAGAATTTAGACTTTCCTAGAATTTAGAATGAATGGGATGTAATTTTTTTTTCTTTTCTGAGCCATCTGACAGAAGGAAGAGGGAAACCAGGTTTTTCTGTCATTTCAATTTTATGTCAAATTTTGAGGTGTTATTCAGCTTTAAATAGTGTTAGTTTAAAACGGTGAGACTATAAAAGAGTGCTAAGCCTTTCCAAACTCACTCATTATATTTCTCATTGTGTTGCTGGCAGAGATGCTATGAATTGATAAAAGGATTGCATATGATATGAAGCCAGGCAGAGTAGCAGTCCATGGGTGATCTGTTCAGTTTCTGGCTGAGAGTGGGCTGGAGACTGGCAACTGTAAAGAGAAAAAAGTATGTGTTTTACATAACGCTGGCAAGGGCAAACACAACCAGCATCAATCCTGGCAGTGTACACCAAGTTTGAAAGTGGCATATGCTGATATCCATTGGCCAGCTCATACTGAGCAGATGTCTTTTAACCAGGTCAGGAAAACTCAGCATGAATGAACAATTTAGCTTTCTGTTAGAATAGTTTCTTTTAGTCAATGCAAAGCAGAATACTTTCCTATAGTCGACCTGATATTTACACAGTTTTTCATGTACATATGTTGTTGATATTCTTATTGTTTCAACAACTTTGTTTTATATAATAGAGTACTTCTGTATACCTTGTTTTAATAACTAATTTTCTACAGCCATGATCAAACCATATGACCAAGGGGATTTATAGAGTAAATGGTTTATTTGGACTTTAGACTTCAGGAGAATAGGAATCCATCACTGTGAGACATGTGACAGTAAGTAGTAATCATGGTGGCAGAAACAAGATGCTGAGGGATCAAACTTGAACCAAAAGTATAAAGCTGAGAAAACAACTGCAAATGAGATGATTCTTTAATTCTAAAGTCCTGGCTCTAATGACATTCTTCCTCCAGCAACACCAGATCTATTAAATTTCCCAAATGTTCAAATAATGGATTCTGCTAGGGACATTCTCATTCAAACTACTATTTTTTTCCAAATACTTCTATATTCAGGTACTGTACACCCAACTAAATAGTACTGCTTCAGATATGTAATTTAGATTTCTCTGGATTGTTTTTTAAACTTATGTTTATTTATTTATTCAACAAATGTTTATTTATCTTTTGTTTTGCTCTTGCTCATTATTTTTTCAACAGTGGGCTGCTTAACTTTATACATTGGTATAATTTATATTTTTATATCTATGTCCAGTTTAAATGCATTGCTGTTAGATGTCAGACTTTATAAAAATTTTGTGTTTTTTTCTGTTGTTGTTGTTTTGCTTTGTTTTGTTCTATTCCTTTTTTGTTCTTGGCTTTTAAAAGATATTGGAATCAATCTTGCCTTATCTTATGTTCTATCCTAGAAAATGTCTCGTGCAAATTATAAGACTATATATTGTGAAGCTGTTGGTTGCACTGGCTCTCAGTGTCTATTAGATAAATTTAGTTCAACATTCAACTTAGAAAGGCCCTTTGTTATTGATTTTTTTGCACCAATAAATAATCCATTATTGAGATTGTAGTGATAGCATGATTCATTCTTACTGCATTTGTGTTTATCTATTTTTCAGTGTTTATACCAATACATAAAATCATTATTTACTTTCTTCATTTTGTTGGTCCAATATTACATTGAAATTTGTTAACAATATTTTCTATCAGTGTGTTATTGACATTATGGATATTTATATTAATCTTATTCATTTTATTTTCTATATCCTATATTTTATATTGTGGACCTGTTATCATATAAATATGGTAACTCCTATTTTCTAGTTTCATCTACCTGGTATAACTTATTCCATTGTCTTGTCTTGATAGTACACATGCCATTAGTTAAGAATTGAGTATTCTAAAACACCCATGGAAGGAGTTACAAAGACAAAGTTTGGAGCTGAGATGAAAGGATGGACCATGTAGAGACTGCCATATCCAGGGATCCACCCCATAATCAGCATCCAAACGCTGACACCATTGCATATACTAGCAAGATTTTATCGAAAGGACCCAGATGTAGCTGTCTCTTGTGAGACTATGCCGGGGCCTAGCAAACACAGAAGTTGATGCTCACAGTCAGCTAATGGATGGATCACAGGGCTCCCAATTGAGGAGCTAGAGAAAGTCCCCAAGGAGCTAAAGGGATCTGCAACCCTATAGGTGGAACAACATTATGAACTAACCAGTACCCCGGAGCTCTTGACTCTAGCTGCATATGTATCAAAAGATGGCCTAGTTGGCCATCACTGGAAAGAGAGGCCCATTGGACACGCAAACTTTATATGCCCCAGTACAGGGGAACGCCAGGGCCAAAAAGGGGGAGTGGGTGGGTAGGGGAGTGGGGGTGGGTGGGTATGGGGGACTTTTGGTATAGCATTGGAAATGTAAATGAGCTAAATACCTAATTAAAATGGAAAAAAAAAGAATTGACTATTCTATAAACCACATGATGAGATTTAAATAATATTTCATATGTACCCCAAGTATGTAGCAAATTTTGGACAGTTCATAACCACTACCAATGCAATGGAAATTTACAGTGCTGTATAGGGTACCCACAAATCAGGGATGAAACGAAGATTTTTGTCAACCTGTTAAAAAATACTAAAGATATTTTTAGCATGGTATTACCACTGAATATATTAGTTATGGGACATCAAAAATGACATTATATTGGTATTGTTATGTTTTTGTTGCTTATTATTATAGAATGGGCATGTAATATTTCTAATCTATTGAAGGATAAGTATAGAGGTAATGATTCAATGATAATAGACGTGATCAAGTCTATGAATTTCTATTCTAATTAATGGACTACTTCAGAGTTAGGTTAATAAATCTATACATGATTGGGGAGTTCAAAAGTTGTGATACTGGGACAGTATTGAAGAGAATAATTCACTGTAAGGGTATTAGTCATAGAGATGAGAAGTTATAAAAGTGGCTAGGGAGGTGGCACTGTAGAAAAATGTTTGCCATGCCAGAAAAAAAAATCAGAACACCAAAACCACATAAATTTTAATGTTAGAAGTAGTGGGTAGCAAAACGCTAAAGACTGTAGTACTCAGGAGAGATAGGAGATTCCTAAGGCAAGATTTCTAACTAGATAAGATGAATCTTTGAGGTTTTCATTCTGCAAGAAACCATGCATGAAGAAATTAATTGAGGATCAATCAATGGAGAGATGCAGTGTCAACTTCTAGCACATGCAGCCATGACTGTGTCCTTTCACACATGTTTATTACACTCTGGGAAAAACACAAATGTGATCACAGAACATGCCTCTACATATGTAAAGCATATTTTCTAAGCTCTAGCTATGCAGAGATCACTTTCTAATATTCTGCCCTTCTGCCAGGATGAGCTAAAATTTTAAGACCTGATGTTCATAGACTGAGATTCTAAGACTGTGAGTCAAAACTAAATATTTCCTCCTTTCAAAATGTCTTTGTCAGGAATTTTTTATGGAGACAATGTAAAATAAAACAAACAAACAAAAATATCACTCCAAAAACAAGAAAGAGTAACATACTGATTAATAAATGAAAGTTACTGTTACAGGTGTTTTTATTAACAGTGACAGAAATACTGGAAAGTTGTATTAGAAGAGAATTACCCACATAAGTTTTAAATTTTATGATGATAAACTAATACAATTAATGTGAAAAAAAATTAAAGAAAATTTCAAAAATCTGTGAGACTGTGTACATATGTATATGCATGTGTATTCATGTTCACATTTTACAATTGAACTGCAGTGACAGTAAAGCACACAGTAGGTCAGGAATTATTTTATCAGTTGGCTAACCATTGAACTGGATACTGTATTAAAAGATACTAACATAGTATAACTGATAGTGCATCATTATCATGCAAATGAGGTAACATTCAAAAACCTAATACAAATATCAAAATGTTATGAATTTAAGGGACATTTTTACAACTAAATTTTTCTTGGTTGGGGATGTAATGAGAAAATGCTAATTATGAAAACTGACATTTAATTCCCATGAATTATTCATGAAGTATTTGATATTACTGATATCATTTACTGACAAAGATTAAAGAAAATATTTGATTTGGGAAAATAAAGTTAATAATTTACCTTGAGTTTACCATAATAATCACTTGATGTTTTGATGCTATTCAAAACATTAATTTCATACTTTTCTGGTACTTATTTGAATCATCAAACTTTGAAGATATTGTTTCAATAATAAAAGAGAAAGTAAAAGGTTTTATTTAAAATATATACCCTTCTTATAAAATATGACATTTTGGAAACTGTTTCATTATCCAAATGCAATCAATAACTCTAAACAGATTTCTTTCAATTGTTTGCATACTATAAAAATGATAAAAGTTTGCATTTTCATAATTCATTGGTAGATGCCACAAACTAGTTTTAAACTCCTCCTATGTTTAACATACTAATAATTATTACACCTTTTTCATAGGTAAGCAAGTAGTGTAGTGTGAGTATGGTGATACTGAGGATCCTGTGTAATTTTATTAGGAAATCCTGAACTTCAAATATAGTTTCTATCAAGTGTTGCATAAATATAAATTGTTCATGGATGGCTCACACAAACAATGGTTAGTTTTTTCAAATATCAAAATGCAATGCTGTTGAGATGTTTGAATGAACTTGTATTTTTAGTATGTTCATTATATAAATATGTTAAATCCCACGAACAATTATATACAATGATCAGCATTCTGTATATAATATACTGTGTATACTTACAGGTTATGGACAACACGCCATAAGACATAACTTAGTAACCAATAGACCATCCCATCCAAGTTTGTTTACATATGAGCCTGATATAGCTATCTCCTGAGAGGCTCTGCCAGAGCCTAACAAATACAGAGGTGGATGCTTGCAGCCAACCATTGGACTGAGCACAGGGTCACCAATGGAAGAGTTAGAGAAAGGACTGAAGGAGCTGAAGGGGTTTGCAACTCCATAGGAAGAACAACAATATCAACCATCCAGATCCCCCAGAGCTCCTAGAGACGAAACCACCAACCAAAGAGTACACATGGAGGCACCCGTGTCTCCAGTTGCATATGTAGCAGGGGATGGCCTTGTCAGGCATCAGTGGGAGAAGAGTCTCTTGGTCCTGTGAAGGCTCGATGTCCCAGTGTAGGGGAATGCCAGGGCAGGGAGGTAGGAGTGGGGGTCGGGTCAGGGATCACCCTCAGAGAAGCAGGGGAAGGGTGATGGAAAAGGGGATTTGGGGCGTGGGCACCAGGAAAGGGGAAAATATTTGAAAGGTAAATAAAGAAATTATTCCAATAAAAAATAAATTCTGTACAAATTTAAGAATACATGACATTAATTTGGCATCAACATATAAAGATTTTTCCCAGTGTATGATTATGAACATAAAATGCCTTAAGAGTATATATAATAACCCATCGCTATTTGTCTAATTTCCTATATTATTACTCTATCCCACTGTTGTTGGGGTTTTTTACCCTCTACCTAAGAAAGAAAGGCTAGAAAAGAGGAAAGGAAAGAAAGAAATCCCCATATCTAAGTCTTCGTTTAGTTTCTTCCTTGTCCAAAATTTCAACCATTTCCAAATTATCCCTTAAATTGACAACATATCTATAATTTATAAAGAAAACAAACCAGAAACCCCAACTTAAGTGATTGGGACAACCATTTTCTATGACTATTTCCTGCTGAATTGGAGTAAAGAGTCCCCCCCCCCCCAGTTTTTGTGGGGAACAAGAAAATTTGAAAACAAAACAGTCTTAAGAAAGTAGCATTTTGTGTAGATGTACCACATTTTCTGTATCCATTCCTCTGTTGAGGGGCATCTGGGTTCTTTCCAGCTTCTGGCTATTATAAATAAGGCTGCTATGAACATAGTGGAGCATGTGTCCTTCTTACCAGTTGGGGCATCTTCTGGATATATGCCCAGGAGAGGTATTGCTGGATCCTCCGGTAGTACTATGTCCAATTTTCTGAGGAACCGCCAGACTGATTTCCCTACACAGTGGAGTACTACTCAGCTATTAAAAAGAATGAATTTATGAAATTCCTAGCCAAATGGATGGACCTGGAGGGCATCATCCTGAGTGAGGTAACACAGTCACAAAGGAACTCACACAATATGTACTCACTGATAAGTGGATATTAGCCCCAAACCTAGGATACCCAAGATATAAGATACAATTTCCTAAACACATGAAACTCAAGAAAAATGAAGACTGAAGTGTGGACACTTTGCCCCTCCTTAGAAGTGGGAACAAAACAACCTTGGAAGGAGTTACAGAGACAAAGTTTGGAGCTGAGATGAAAGGATGGACCATGTAGAGACTGCCATATCCAGGGATCCACCCCATAATCAGCATCCAAACGCTGACACCATTGCATATACTAGCAAGATTTTATCGAAAGGACCCAGATGTAGCTGTCTCTTGTGAGACTATGCCGGGGCCTAGCAAACACAGAAGTTGATGCTCACAGTCAGCTAATGGATGGATCACAGGGCTCCCAATGGAGGAGCTAGAGAAAGTCCCCAAGGAGCTAAAGGGATCTGCAACCCTATAGGTGGAACAACATTATGAACTAACCAGTACCCCGGAGCTCTTGACTCTAGCTGCATATGTATCAAAAGATGGCCTAGTAGGCCATCACTGCAAAGAGAGGCCCATTGGACACGCAAACTTTATATGCCCCAGTACAGGGGAATGCCAGGGCCAAAAAGGGGGAGTGGGTGGGTAGGGGAGTAGGGGTGGGTGGGTATGGGGGACTTTTGGTATAGCATTGGAAATGTAAATGAGCTAAATACCTAATTAATAAAAAAAAAGATAAAAAAAAAGAAAGTAGCATTTTCTCTCCAGTGTCTGCATGCTAAGAAAGTTTAGGGCTTAACTGTAGTCCTGACTGGAACCATCACTGGAGATTAGCAGCCATTCCTAAAGCTGTTCTGGAGGCAAGTCTCTGGAAACATCAGGTGAGTCAGGGTCAGGCAGGGAGCTGGAACATTTCAGCATCCCTGAGGGTGAATTTTGTCAGATCTAATTCTTGGTGTTTCATTTTGTATTATATGAACCTTACAACCAATACTTAGTTCTATAAAGACCTTTGTATAGATTGTGCAAGGTGCATAGATCAGTTAAGTGTGAATTGTTGCTCCTAATTTGAGCAGGTGAATGACAACTGTCCTTTCAATGAGTTAGTTTGATCAATAATCAAAATGAATCTTCATGCCATATAAAAGGATGGCATGATGAATTTTGAGGATTCTGTAACCAACAAGATTTATTGAACCCCCGGAACTATTGAAAATAAAAGCGTCTTGAAAAAAATTACAGTAACAAGTGGAAATGAAACAAGGGTAGTGTCTTAGTTAGAATTTTACTGCTGTGAACAGATATCATGACCAAGGTATGATATCTTATAAGGACAGCATTTAATTAGGGCTGGCTTATAGATTCAGAGTTTTGAATTTTCATAAAGGCAGGAACATGGTAGCATCTACAAAGGGAAGGTGCAGGAGAAGGTGAGAGTTCTATATCTTCATCATCTGAAGGCTGCTAGCAGAATACTGACTTCCAGGCAATTAGCATGAGGGTCTTAAAGCCTTGGACCAAAATGGCTCACCTATTCCAGCAAGGCCACACCTCCAAATAATGCCACTCCCTGGGCCAAGCAAACCATTACATTCCACTCCCTGGCTCCCATAAGCTTGTTCAAAAACATGAGTCTATGGGGGCCATATGTACCCATAGCATAATAAAAAATATATTTAGTCCAGTTTCCAAAGCCTTCATATAGGAGTCTCAACAAAAATTTAAGTCTAAAGTTCAAGGTCTCTTCTGAGATTCATTCAATCTCCTAGCTTTAATTCCCAAAGCAAGAGAGGAAAGCAGCTGGGCAAACTACAAACTGCATCTCTGTGTCTAACCAGTCTTCATATCTCCACTTCATTTTCATCTCTTTTGACTGCAATAAATGTCTTTTTCCTGGGCTTGTTATACTCCCTGTTAAGAGTTTTCCTCAGCAGATAGCCCAAGCTTTGGTATCTGGAACATTTTGGGGTCTCCAAAGGCAACTTCAATGTTACAGCTTCTTGTTTCAATGTCTGAGATCCACACATAATCTTCTGGGTTCCTAAAAAGGACTGGCTTCAATTCTCCAGCTCTACCCTCTGTAGCTCTAAGCTCAGGTTGTTCTAGTCCACTAAGGCTGCTGTTCTTGATAATTATCCCATGGTACTGGCATATCCAATGTACTGAAGTCTTCAGCTGCAACTGGACTTTACCAAAACCCTCTCATAGGCTCTCTTCATAGTGTCAACTCTTAAATCCTTTACCTAATACCTCCAGTTCTGGGCCATCAACTGCAACTGAGGCTACACCTTCACCAATGATCTTCCATGGACTCTCACAGTGCCAAGCCTCAGCTGCTCTTCATGATCTCTTCATGCTTTCAAAACCAGTACCACCTGGGTTACTCTTATATATAACAAACTACTGCTGTAGCACAAGTTACAACCTTGGCTATCTCTGGACCACAGTTTCTTTGTGCTCTCAGAAAATACCTCAGAGTAGATTTCATCTCCTCTCTTCTCAATCACCACTAATTTCTTCGCTCCAGCTAACCAGCATCAATTGCCCCAGGAGTTCCTTCTATTTTTCATGCTAAAGACAGAGCCACATGGCTGAAGCTGCCCAGCTCTGTTGCTTGCAGGAGCTGTAACATGGCCCTAATTATTCTATTAACACTTTCTGTTTTTTAACTCTCTCTCTGTCTAAACTAGGTTGATCTTGGACTCAGATATCTGCCTCCTGTCTCCTGGGATTAAAGGAGTGTACCAGCATTTCTAGATTTAAGCATTTCTTCACCTAGAACTTGCTCTGTCTCAGGCTGGTCTTGAATTTAGAGATCTGCTTGGCTTTATCTTATGGGATCTACCATGCCGGGATCTAAACTTAGCTGGGTAGGATCTTGCCGTGAGGTAACCACTCCCTTAATTTAATTTAATATCCTTGAACACAGGATTCAGCTCCATTTCATTCCTTCGTGCCCCTTTAAACTCGAATTATAAATTTTATATTTGTTCCTTTCTAAGGTTGCTATGCTTTTTCAAAACATTCTTGATGAGACTTAGCCAGAGAAGAAAGTCTATGACAGGCCTTTCTGAGACTTCCTTCATCTATGAAGCTAATCTGAGTCTCTTCACTTTAGCCTTAGGCAGATTCTTCAGACAAGGACAAAAATCTGTCATGTTCTTCAACAAAAAAAAAAGGGAGTCTCTACTCCACATACTGAGTAGAAACCTCAGTAGAGGTTTCTCTACTGAAACCTCTTCAGCCAGGGCTGCACAATTCAACTCCCTCTCAGTAACAAAGTCATTTATGTCCCTACTATGATAGTCCATTAAGCCATATTTAAATTATTCCACTGCTTTTCAAATCCAAAGTTCCAAAATCCATATTCTTCCAAACATAAGCATGGTCAGGCCTATCATTGCAATAGCCCAGTTCCTGGTACCGACTTCTGTCTTAGTTAGGGTTTTACTGTTGTGAAAAGACACCATGACCAAGGCAACTCTTATAACAACATTTGATTGGGACTGGCTTACGGGTTCAGAGGCAGGAACATAGTAGTGACATCCATACAGGCATGGTTCAGGAGAACCTGAGAATTCTATACCTATATCTGAAGGCTGCTAGAGGAAGATTGACTTCCAGGCAATTAGGATGAAGTTCTTAAAGTCCACACATTCTTGAGTTCTTTATATATATTGGATATTAGCCCCCTATCAGATTTGGGATTGGTAAAAATATTTTCCCAATCTGTTGGTTGCCATTTGGTCTTATTGACTGTGTCCTTTGCCTTACAGAAGCTTTGCAATTTTATGAAATCCCATTTGCCACACCTGGTGATCCATCCCATGATCAACCACCAAACCCAGACACTATTGTGATGCCAACAAGAGCTTGCTGACAGGAGACTGATATAGCTATCTCCTGAGAGGCTCTGCAGTACCTGACAAATACAGAAGTGGATGCTCACAGTCATTCACTAGACAGAGCACAGAGTCCTCAATGAAGAAGCTAGAGAGAGTACCCAAGGAGCTGAAGGGGTTTACAGCCCCCTAGGAGGAACAACAATATGAACTAACCAGTAACCCCAGGGCTCCCTGGGACTAAACCATCAATCAAAGAAATCACATGGAGGGACTCATGGCTGTAGCTGCATATTTAGCAGAGGATGGCCTAGTCCATCATCAATAGGAGAAGAGGCTCTTGGTCCTGTGAAAGTTCTATGCCCCAGTATAGGGGAATCACTGGTCCAGGAATTGGGAGTGGGTGGGTTGGGGAGCAGGGCGAGGGAAGATAGGAAAGGGGATAACATTTGAAATATAAATAAAGAAAATATCTAAAAAAAAAAAAATCCCACACCAAAAGTGACACATCTATTCAAACAAGGCCACACCTCCAAATATTGCCTCTCTCTAGGCTAAGGATATTCAAATCATGACAAGCAGAAAGAAGAGAGTTCTGTGGTTTGAAAGAGAGGAACTAGTTCAGGCTTCAGTTATCTTAGTCACTCAATAAGTGGCTGTCACTGTGGAACTTCGAATCTATGTCATGAACTGTAAATTTAGGTACACCCCTCAAATTCATACATATCTACATTTTTGTCTGTTTAATTCTTTTGATTTTTTTGTTTTCATTTTGAGAGTATATTTTTCTCCTGTATGAGAGAGCCAGAGAGAGAGAGAAAGAGAGAGAGAGAGAGAGAGAGAGAGAGAGAGAGAGAGAGAGAGAGAGAAAGAGAGAGAGAGAGAGAATGAACAACATAATATTGGGTGAGTGGGGTGCTGAAATAGCAAATCACTTAATTGAGTTTCAGTGTTTCCTCTTGCAAAGCAGAATGGCAGTGCTGAATGAGATAGGTAAGATGCACATATTTTTGGTGTTTTTAATATTGGTGTAATATATATATATATATATATATATATATATATATATATATATATATATATATTCAGAGATACACATTGGTTAATACATTCCAGATCCTATGTATAGAAGAAAGATTGAAATGATGTGTAAATTCATAGTCTCTACCCTTCATCTCAATTACATGTTTCACCAAGGTACCATCACATTTTTAAAAATAAATTATAGTATAATTTTCTATGTTTTACCAAAGAAACCCAATAAATGATGTTGATATTAACAAACTGTACCTACTACCTGAAAAAAAAATCCATTATTTAGGCAAAAGTAATATATGCAAAGGATTGTAAGTGTCCATGATTCACTAAAGAATGGTACCCTGAACTCAAATAATATGCAAGCCCAAAGAATGTCTTATTCTGCAGAACTCCATCATACTGGTCTCCATTACCAAGATTGAAAAACTCCTCAGTGAGCTCAAAGGCTGGATTTATAGCACATTAGGGGAATCCTGAGCATCCAAAGTAGGTGGGCTTTGTCTTGTCTCTGTCTCTAGCGGCAGTCTAAGTCCATTACCTGGGTGTGCAGACTGGCTGGAAAGTGTTGCTGATTCACTGTCCTTGCTTCTGGCCAGGTGGCCTGGCAACTTCTGAATGCAGGTCAGTTTCTGACTAGCTGCCTGAAGCCAGAGTTTTTAGGCCTAATCTCCTGAGCTGCCAATTTGAAGCCGGTCAGGGAGTTAGCCTGTCTTGTGAGGATACATCAAATCATGTGACACAGCTATGTTTAAAAAATCCAATGTTTTTCATTGTGCCAACTGTATATATTCACAGAGTTTGCCTGGACTACAAGCCTAGTACTTGCAAGAAAATGAGACTGCCAAGTTTTCTGGGAATGATTTACGTCTCTGCTTTATGCACTTGTTTTCTGCCATCCTCTTCAGTGAGTTTCCTTGCTGATAGGCACATGCCAGTACTGTTCATTATTTAGGATCCCTATACATACCTTTCTTTCATTTCTGCTTCTATCCGTCTTCTTCATTGTATATCTTTTCCTTTCTATAATGCAGTTCCTCATTAAAATGTAATCTCATCCGAAGCTTAACTTAATCCCACAATCTAAAGTTTATTCCTATTGTTATTAATTTAATTGTGTTGTAAACATTTATGAATTGAATCATTTATTTTTCTTCTTCTGTTTCAAATCTAAGGGAAAAGACTCTTGACATGAACTATTTTCCTACATCTCAAATCCAACTTCAGTAAATCCTTGTCGTTTTAACTATTTTAGTTTTTCTAGGTCAAAAGCATCTGGCATACCATAAATGTTTAGTGCATAATTAAAAATGTTGGAACTGCAATAAACTAGGTAAGAGGTGTTTTCTATGAAAAAATTAATATATTATCCCTACAGTAAGAAAAATACATAGACTTATATAAATGGAATGGATGAAGAATTAGCATAAAATTTTCCTTAATTAAAAAAATCACAATGATTAATAACATTCTGTAATTTTATTTTATTGCTTGCTAATGAGGTATGCACTCACTTTTTATTAACAAGGTGAATTTTGCTAGTATTTTAAAAATACCTACTATTTGTCAAGCACATAAAGTCAATAAATTTACAAAAAGAAATTCAAAGCATTGGGTGAAAGAGTAATATAAAAATTGTACAATAGATTATGATATGTAATTGGTTTATGTCTGGAAAAGAGAGTGTGGTTTAGGAAGAAGAGTAGAGAATCTGATGCAGAAGTTGTCAAGAGAAGGTATGTAAGCCAAACATGTAAATTTAAATTTCCTATTTTTCATATTTAAAGAATTACCAATCATTCCTGAAGTTAGTTTTAAGGAATATTGTTGACACAACATATTTGAGATAAAGTTTATCTTTCATGATTGTAACATGAGAATTCTGATGAGAAACATTAAAGATTTCAATAGATACATAAGGCTAGTGGCATTGTGTGGTATAATTCTAGAAACAAAAGAGATGATAGATAATTGGCAGTACTCTGTCTATTCCTCACATAGGAAATGACTGGCTCCTTTGTCAAGCACTGTGTTCTTTAAAATTTGTAATAGATAATACTTCTCACTAAGATGTTATTCAAGTATATGTAACTGAAAAAAAAAATAAATGGACAAAGTGAATTAACAAAATAATCCTCAAGACTATCAAGAAACCTATCATTATATCTATGTAAAATATGTAAGTTAATACTAACATGGGAGTTGAATATAAAAAAATCTAAGATAATTTAGAGAGAAATACATGCACACTCATACACACACATGCACACACACATACACATGCACATATATGTATATATATCCATGTGTTTATATACAGGAGAAAGTTATACAGAGGTAAAAATTTCTTATATATTTGGGAGCACAAATTCAACATCTTTAGATTAGGACAGAGGCTGGGAAATCAACTCTACCTCTGACAAAGAAGACAAAATATATTATGGAGAATAATTGAATCCACCTGAGTGGATAACTGACATACCAAAATAAAGTATATTCATACATACATACCTCTGGACTTTGCTAATTACAATGTCCATTATTTATTATATTTTGATTCAAATAGATTAGTATTCACAATCAAGATAATCAATAAAGTTTCTACTTATTATATTATGAAATGTTTACTATATGCCAGTATTTCATTACTCTAGATTCTGTAATTATGTCTATCACTAATATTATATTTAAAATATATATTCAATTTACTTCATTTTTAGAAGATTAGAATTTTTCTCTTTTATTAACAAAAATCTGAAAAATTTAGAGTACCTATCTTTCAATAAATCTATATTAAATTGCTTTAAAAAGTACTGTTGGAATATATATTCCATTAAGCAATTTAAACTAGTTTTATCAATGGAACTACTGGTATTTATTCTGTAAAATTATAGCAAGAGCATGAAGCTTGTAATGATTAATTTCCTTCCTAAATTTAAACAGTACCAACAAATTGTTAGTTTGAGAAATGTATTTGCTAATAAAGTCAGAAAACACTAGCAATACAATGAACACATTAGCAATACATGGTTAAAACTTACATTCAAAAGTAAAACATGTAACAACTGTGCTTTCCATTGAAATTATTAAAAACATTTAAATTTATGCACAATTTATAGAAACAATGAAACAGTCCCTCATACTTTATTAACTATACCATAGGATTAATTTAAGCACATTTAGAAAATGTATTAATATTTTAGGCCTCTAAGGGACCATTTTATTAATTACTGTTTTAGTGCATTAAAAGGTACCTAAATCATTATAGTACAGACTTGCCTCTTACATTAACCCTGGCTTTTCAACTATTAAAGATAAATACAGCCTAGGGTATTTTCAGCTTGAGTTTTAAGAACTAAGCTAATAACTGACAGTTTGATGGATCCCTTAGAGTTATGCAGATTCCATTTCTCCAACAATAGAAAGAGAGTTTGTTGTAAAGTCTCCATGAGTAAGATGAGAAACCTTTTTGTCACTATTCCATATAGAAGTTCCTCTCTCAACAATTTTCTACCCTAAAGTATGTCTAGTGGGAATCTATTTCAAATATATTTTCTATGATTTTTTTCTTTAATATTTTTATTAGGATTTTTTATTTACATTTCAAATGCTATCCCAAAAGCCCCCCATAACCTCCTCCCCACTCACCCACCCACCCACTCCCACATCTTGGCCCTGGCATTCCCCTGTACTGAGGCATATAAAGTTTGCAAGACCAATGGGCCTCTCTTCCCAATGATGGCCTACTAGGCCATCTTCTACATATGCAGCTAGAGACATGAGCTCTGAGGGTACTGATTAGTTCATATTGTTGTTTCACCTATAGGGCTGCAGACCTCTTTAGCTCCTTGGTTACTTTCTCTAGCTCCTCCATTGGGTACCCTGTGTTCCATCCAATGGCTGACTGTGAACATCCACTTCTGTGTTTACCAGACACCAGCATAGGCTCACAAGAGACAACTATTTCAGGGTCCTTTCAGCAAAATCTTGCTGGCATATGTGATGGTCTCTGCATTTGGAGGCTGATTATGGGATGGATCCCCAGATGTGGCAGTCTCTAGATGGTCCATCTTTTCATCTCAGCTCCAAACTTTGTCTCTGTAACTCCTCCCATGGGTGTTTTATTTCCAATTCTAAGAAGGGGCAAAGTGACCACACTTTGGTCTTCGTTCTTCTTTAGTTTTCTATGATATAATAGCTTAGGTTTTATAGTTTTCTTTTTCTTTTCTTTAAATGTATTTATGTTTATCTATGTATATGTGTGCTGTGAACATTTGTTAGAGGTATGCTAATAGCCAAGATATTCAGATGAAGCTATCAAAAAAGCATGAGCTAGAGTTATAAGTCCTCATTATCCATCTGATGTGAGTGCTGAGAGTCAAACTTGGGTATTCTATAAGTGGAACAAGTGGTCTCAACCCTGAGCCATCTCTCTAGCTCAATGTATTTGTTTTTATTTAGTTCTAGAGTTATGCTAATTAAGCCATCTGTGCATTAATTTGTTAATGGTATACATAGTTATTTCTGCAATGAATATTTTTAAGTGTGTGTTTGACCATATATAATGCAATCACAGTATTTTATATTCTCATATCAAAATAACATCAGTGTATCATATGCCATTTTAAACCAGAATTCATACACAAAATCCACAATTTGTCTTCTTATCAATTTATAAATGGGCATTTAGATCAGTTGTGTTTTTTAATGCAGCTTAGGTAAACAATAAATACATCTCTTGTGATAAGAAATTAGGATGGCATGAATTTTGAAGGAAGAATTAAACTGGAAAACTATCCAATTAACAAATATGTTTGTTGTTTGAATTTCCTATACATACTCACTTTCCTGTTCAATGAAAGATCACAAGATAATTCAATTACAACTGACACCTACTTCTCTGAGGTCTCTATTTACTGGTTGAAAATGGCCAGTCACATGTGGTCAACATTTATATCTAGTAAAAACTTTTAAACATACTTTAGTCATTTTCCATCACTAGCTGTATTAATATTATATTACCATACTGAAATGAAAATGTTTTTAACACCACTCACAGATGAAACATAACTCACCACCATCCCTGCTGTGTCTTAGATTCATAACAAAGGACCTATAAGCACCTAAAGAAATCTTCAACATCTTTATTCAACAAGAAAATGCAAATCACAACAACTCTGAGATTCCACCTTATGCCAATCAGAATGTCTGAGATAAAAAAATTCAGATAATAGCAAATGCTGGTGAGGATATGGAGAAAGAACACTTCTCCAGTGCTGGTGGGATTGCAAGCCGGTACAACCACATTGGAAATCAATCTGGGGATTCCTTAGTTAATTGGAAATAGTACTACCTGAAGACACATCTATACCATTCATGAGCATATACCCAAAAGATGCTCCCCCCATATCACAAGAACACATGTTCTACTAAGTTCATATCAGCCTTATTTATAATAGCCAGAAGCTGGAAACAACCCAAATGTCCCTCAAGAGAAGAATGGATACAGAAAATGTGTTACATTTACACTCAGCTTTTAAAAACAAGGATTTCATGAATTTTGCAGGCAAATGGAAGGAACTGGAAAGTATCATCCTGCATGAGATAACAGAGAACTAAAAGTATGTACATGTTATGTACTCACAGATAACTGGATATTAGCCCAAAAGATCAGAATACATAGGATACAACTCACAAACAATATGAAGCTTAATGAGAAGGAAGGCCAAAATGTGGATGCTTGAATCCCACTTAGAAGGGGAACAAAATAATCATAGGAGGAGGAGGAAAGAGGGAGGGACCTTGGTGGGAGAGGACAGGGATTGGAAAAAGGTGAGTAGGATCTGGAAAGGTCAGCTCAGGAACTTTGGGAAGGTCATGAAACACTCTCCTCCAGAAGGGAGAGGCTAATTAGCATTTCTCAGGCCACAGGGTGAACCAACCTGCTGGTAGGAACACAGGATTGACTTTTGCTCACCTCAGACAAGGGGAGTCCTTGTCACCTCCTTCCCCAAAGACCAATCAGTTTATAGGGTGAACTGTTCTGCCAATCATATTGTGCCTAGTTGCTGATGCTCTGTTCTGCCCCTGAAAACCATTATAAAAACTCACGGAATGGGTGCTGGGGGTCTCTGCCTTTCCTTCAGGTCTGGGACGACCACAGTGCACTGGAACAATAATTCTTCTTGCTTTTTACATCGGTTCCAGCTCCACGTGGTTCACTCAGGGGGTCCCTGGTAAGTTAAGGTCCCCGGATTCTCACAGATCCGTTATGAGAAGAGACCAGAGAGAAGTCCAGAGCCAGGAGAAATAATAGAAAAATATTGTAGTGGGTGGGCGGGTAAGGGACGGGGATCAGGCTAACCACTAGAAAGTCCCAAACTCCGTGGAAGCAAGACGTTCCCAGGACCCAATGGGGATGACATTAGGTGAAATGTTGAACAGAGGGTCAATAGAACCTGAAGAGACCACCTCTAGTACATAGACATGGTCCCCACTTGAGGTATGGGGCCACCCACCCATCTCACAATTTTTAACCCAGAACTGTTCCTGTCTAAAGGAAATGCTAGGGCAAAAATGTAGCAAAGACTGAAGGGAAAGCCACCCTGAGACCACCCCACCATGGGATCCATGTCATCTGCAGACACTAAACACCAAGACTATCACTGATATCAAAATGTGCTTACAGATAGCAGCCTAGCATGGCTGTCCTCTGAGAGTCCTCTACCAGTACCTGACTAAAACAGATACAGGTTGTCACAGCTAACCATCACCCAGAGCCCAGGATCCCAATGGAACAGTTAGGGGAAGGACTGAGGAAGATACAGGGGATTGCAACCCCATGGGAAGAACAACAGAATCAACTAGTGGGACACCCCAGAGATCCTAGAGACTAAACCACAAACATAAGAATATACATGGATTGATCCATGGTCCCCCTACATATATAGCAAAGGACTGAATTATCTGTCATCAGTGGAGAGTGGAGGCACTTGGTCTTGTGGAGGCTTGATTCCCCAGGGAAGATGAATGATAAAGAGTGAAGCAGGAGTGAGTGGGTGTGGTGGAACACCCTCTTAGAAGCAAAGGGGAGGAGATTGGATGGGGGGGGAGTTCATTGAGGGGAAACCAAGTACAGGGACAACATTTAAAAATTAAACAAATAAAATAATTAATAAAAATGCTATAATTGGGCAGGTACAAATTGTTTATTAAAGGCAATTTAAGATCACACAATTCTGATTAAATAATACAGAAATTGCAAGAAGAAGAAGGAGGAGGAGAAGGAGAAATTCTCAATGACACAGAGGTTGTTTATAACCATGACAAGGTAGCAGGAAAAACTATGACTTCGTCAATCTGACTATAAACTATGGTAACTGTATATTTATACTTAAAGTCAGTTTTTTTCAAAAAATAATCAAAATTATAAAACCAAAATGTCTAGTAAAATATGCTGGTATCATTTAAAATAAGATGATTAATGATTTATAGAAATATATAAACATATATTCAATGTTTTTGGAATATATATTTGTAATGTACTTATTTCATATTGAAAAGGAATGTCTGTTTATAACTAGATCTATTTTAAAAGTATCTTTCATTCATATAAATGCATATATAGATATAGTTATATAAAATATTTACTGCATAATATTAAACAACTGTGGATGTTTTGCTCTTTTAATTAGTAACAGCATCTCCCTCTCTTCTATAAAATATTAGTTTAGAAATAATTATTGTACAATCACTTTTTTTGTATTTTGTTATTATATTTTCTTTTAAAATAACTTTAAATTGCTATCAGAAATAAACTTTCACAAAGTAATTTCCAACAAGTTAAAAGAAGTATTTATTTACTGTTCTTTTAATTAAAGCAGAAATCAGAAAAATCTCTGTAAAGTACCAATTAGTTAAAAAAAATTATCCAGAGTTATCTTGAGTAAAACCATAGGATGCATAACAGGTGATATTCAATATCAGTCATCATAGAACTTTGCCACATTAAAGATAAATAAATACCTTGAGGACTCATCCAGCCTGGTTGATGCCTCTCGGAGTCCTAATTTTTTCTGAGGGGATGAATCAAGGGGGTGAATCTGGTGAAAAGAGGAGGTGGGAGATAGAAATCTTGGGCTAGGGTGGGAGGGCAAACTACAGTTGGGATGTAATGTTGGGGCCCGGAAGCCCTGTCCCTGGGCCATCATCTACTGACTCTTTTATTTCTTCTACTATCTTCCTTCTGTGCCATAATTGACCTTTTACAATGAGAGCATTCCTTTCTGGACCTTTTACAATGAAGGCATTCCTTTCCAGACATTTTACAATGGGGACATTCCTTTGACTTTGACATTAACTTGCTATCCAGCACTGGTTTGGCCTGTGCACCTGAGCAAATACTGTCTGTGGTTTTCAGCTTTATAAACCCTGCATTTCCAAAGAGTAAATGAGAGTTGAACAAGATTTTTGTCTTGTCTCCCTCCTTTGCATCTCCTGATCCCAAATTTGTCAGTGTAGCTCCCTTCCCTTCAGAACCCTGTTGTTTAAGTGCTGCAGGTCGGGGAAATGTAATGTATGAGAAAAAAATAATAAAAAAAGAGATACATATTATCGAATTGACCCAATAATTTATCTTCTTGATCCTTATCCAAGCTTGCCTATATAATGTGACCTCAAATGTTAAAGATGACTTTAGTATTACTATGGGAATGAAATAATACATTAGATATTATAATTTAAGCAGTCACCACTGTGGAAAGTCTTGAAAAGATCAAAATGGAACAGATTGTATGAAGTCTTTTATTTATTTATTTTTTCTTTTAAGTTTAGGATTTTCTAAAGCAGGGGAACTTATGTCAGATTCATCACCAACTTACATAAAAGACTCCACAGCCTTGTGTAGAAAATACTTCTAAGAGATTTTCCTAATTATCCTTGAATCAATGGCTTTTGTTTCCACAACCATGTCTTTAGTCCCCTTAATTTTGACTTTGAAATCTCTCTGTTGACTCTTGAATACCCTGGTGTGCCTAATGCCCTATGTTTTACCACTGCATTCTCATTTATAAACAATAATTGTCCTTTAAATGTCATTCTCCGTTCTTCAGGTGGACCTATAGAACCCAAGTGGAAAATAAACACAAAAGAAGACACAAAATAGCAAACATAATGTGGAAAGTTAAATTTTACATAATCTCTACTGTTGTCTGTTTTCATCGCTGGAATCCAAGCCATTAATTTCTGGTTAAAGAGTTAGAGCATTCAGCACGGCAGGTGATAAATTCCCTGAAAAACTAAATATAATCCCATTAATGTCCTTGATTCTTACATCCAGGATCTGAAACTAAACATGCATCTCTGTACCTACTATTATATTATATTGACTTATTTCCCAAGGAACCAACAGATTCAAAGCAGTCTTCAAATTCTGAGCGAACCATTTTTAGAACTAGCATTCCTAGGTGGATATCATAGTACATCTTCAATCTCAGCATGCAGGAGGAACACTCTAGGTTTCCAACAAGCCTAGTCCTCACAGGGAATACTAGGGTAGCAAAGATACACAGTTGCCACTGTCTCCGACCCGCAGAGACAAGAACGACAGGGACAACAAGACAGGTTCACACAGCTTCTGCTTTACTTGGGGCAGGGGCTATTCTTATACAGTAGCTGCAACTGACCTCATCTTGCTTCACACCACCTCATCCAATCAGAATCACACACGCTCCAGGCACGAGCTCAGGTTGGTCACAGATAGGCTGACAGATCAGGATCACAAGGAATAATCTAACTTGGCAGGCAGCTTACTCATGCAGTTTCACTGCATATGTTCGGGCAAGGCAGTAAACATGTGGGTTTCACAGGGCCTGGCGCCATCTTGGCCCATGTGGCCGCACCTGCTTCCCGCACACAATGAAGTCCTGGGTTTTGTTTTTGTATCTGTGATTATTATTTTTTTGTTGTTGTTTTTAAGAGAAAAACAACCTGGGAATATGAACCTTAACATTTATTTAATTTATAAAATATCTCAAATAGTTAAATCAATATTGATCCAAAAGCACAGGGCAGGATTCATGACACTACTTGATCTCAAGTTATACTGGAAAGCAACTTTAGTATAAAATTAATATGGTACTGCCTAAAAGTAGAAGTGTATCAATGAACCAAAATAGAGATCAAGAAATAAATCTAGAGGTTTACACTTTTCTTGTTTTGACACGTGTCAAGAGCATAGAATAAGAAAAAAAAAAACTAATGAGCTAAATACCTAATAAAAAATGGAAAGGAAAAAAAAAAAAACTTCCTTTAATAAATAGGGCTCAAAATATTAGATAACCACATAAAGAAAAATGAATCTAGACTATTTCTCACAATATACCAAGCACATCAAAATAGAGAAGGATGTAAATACAAGGAATAATATTGAACAACTAGAACTAGTATACAAAATGTATTTTAAAACCCAAACATGTTTGAACAATTGCTCTCGTTAAGGGTGTTTAATCATGTTGAAATGTGTAGAAGGAGAAAATATTAATTTATTCTGTCCAATGTTTTAAATAAAATTGAACACCAGTATTAGCTGAGCACCAGGAGATTGCAGTGAAAACATTGAAAGGAAAGCACATTAATGTGAAATGTAATATTTGAATACTTAGAAAATATTCGTAGTAAGATTTAAGGAATCAGTTACTTTTATTATATTATACCAATACTAATTTCGACAAATGAGTATTGCAACTTCTCTAAAATCTAAAGAAAAACGTGTTTGAGTGTGCTAGTGTGTGTGTGTGTGTGTGTGTGTGTGTGTGTGTGTGTGTGTGTCTGTGTGTGAAAAGACAGACTGAAAAGTAGAAAATGTGTCCGTATATCAATAAATAATATGCATATGCATATTTAAACAGGTTAGATACAGATGGAGAAACAAAAACTTAAGTATTGACACATACAAAATAATGACTTTAAATTTATCATGAATTAAATTTTAGATGTATAAAGAAATCATTTAAAGCAATCAGCAACAATAAGTATGATCACTAACCTGAAGTGTAATTTTACAGTAGATAACTTAAAAGGACACAGAGAAAATAAAGATAAAAATAATGTACATATTTTCTTCGAAACTTTCTGTCTCAAGACATATACCTTTTTTCTTTCTTTCTTTCTTTCTTTCTTTCTTTTTTTTTTTTTTCTGGTCAAGATGACTAAATTCATTCTTGAAACTTAGGCATTCTTTAATGAATAATTACCTTTTGTCTCAAACTGAGTAGCATTGCCAATGATTTTCACTTGCTTTTAATTGATTATATACTGAGAAAATATCCTACTCTGTCTGGCTTTCCAAAAGAAAAGGAAATTCAGACTCAGCTTAAAACTAGTATAAGAAAAATATCCCTTAAAAAGCACAGAGAATTATATGCTGAAAAAAGTGAATATTTATAAACATTTATGAAAATATTTTTTAAAAATATAGAATAATACTTTTAGAAGATTTTTGATTAAAACTATAGTGTAACTGTTAATTATAACATATAACTATGATTACACAATGCTTATACATGTACATCATTGAAGGAGGCCAAGTGCTATTTAGCTTGTTAAGTTCTAGTATTTTACCCAGGTTGTAGAATTTCTTTTTGAAATCACACACACACACACACACACACACACACACACACACACACACACACACGGGTGCGCGCGCGCACACATAAATACTTCTCACTTTTATTTGTTTACCTCTAGTTAGGAAAATTGCACATATTCAATCATACTTGAAAGTAAATAATTTACAATTAATCTTTCTTTGGACAAGTGGATCACCCATAATATATTGATTCTAGGCCAGTGAAACAACTTGGGTCACACACCCTTAGAAAAGTGTCTCAGTCATCCTAAATCAGTTAGATAAGCACCCAGCCTTGATTTACTACCACTAACCATAGCTGTGATATTGCTTTACTTAGGATGTTCCAAAATTTTGCAAACATCATGGTCATGAATAAAATATAGAAGTTACCTATCTTATTTTCTCACCGTGTTTATTTTTCCATGGGAGCAAAAAAATTATGAATAAAATAAAGAAAAAATAAAAACAGATGGATATTCACTTAAACTTCATAGCTTTATGGTATAAAATAAAGAGTACTTTTAATTTGTTAAGACATACTCAATGCTGTGAGATCAGTGATGATCAATAGAAACATGGATGCTGTGGCATCAAGTAAGGTGCTCAGTAAATTAAAAGTCGCACTTTGCATGTGTTTCTTCTGTTCCTTTTACAGGGTTACAAAATAAAATGTGCAACAAAGCCTTTCTAATGTTTAACACATGCAAGCAAATCATTTATAAGTGTATCAGACTTAAACGTGGACTGTGCATTACTGAGATAACATAGTTGAGCATCAGTCAATGGCAAAATTCCCCAACCAAAATGTGCATACTTTATTCAAGATTTGTAAAGATTGAAACACATTAGAGGAGTAACTCAAAGACAAAAATATATGAATAGAGCAGTGGGCATGAAAATATGCCCTATGATAGTAAAGAAATGAATATGATTATATATAAACATGCTTATAATTGCATGCAAGGCTCTGTATGGGCTAGACCATAAATATATACACACAAATAGATATTCCACTGGGAGATTATAGGAAAAGATAAATAGAGAAAACAAATTCTTTAGTACAATAGGTTCTCTTCATTCTGTCCAGAAGCTATTTTTATTAGTAAACCACACAAATTATTATCCTATAAATTATACTATTGTATTCATTTTGAGAAAGGCTTTTTTTCTGCTAAAGATAATATATATAAAGATATAATATAAAGATATAATATATATAATATAATATAAAGATAGATTTTTAAAAATTCAACAATTCTGTCTTTTACTTATTTTAAATATGATATGAATGCAAAGAATAATAATAGTAATTATACTTATTTTCACCTGTACTGATATTGTTATTTTTCTTTGAACAGAAATCATATCAACACATTTTAAAGGTCAAGCAACTTTACATAATGTATCTCATACACAGTAAAGTGTACAAATTGATATATAATTTTACTATTGAATTTACAATGCATTACTATCCTGGAAATAAGCTTTCAGCATTTTGAGCACCAACATTAATCTAGTTAATATTCTGAATTTTTTGCCCTCACATATTTAAAATTATCTGTTCAAAGTCACATAGGAGCTCATTATACTCTGAATTCCTAAACAGGTATTAATACCAGATAGATAATTTAACATTAATTTTCCTTAAGAGAGAAAATAGTGCTTGAATTTAACATCCAGTTAAAGAATTTGGTACTTGTAAAATAGAGAAAAAATATTTTACTTTTTATTGATATGTATGACCAAATCAGAATTATGAATTAGTTTAATATTGGATAATTGTTTTTATGTTCATTCCTATGAAATGCCAAGGAATTGTTATATTGTCAAAAATTGACATGACTCTAATTGCTGTTCAAGTACAAATAGACCAGAAAATATGTGTTCTAGCATTTTTTACTGTATGGCCTAAATATCTTGTAATAAAAGACTTGCTAGAAACTTAATTTAGTTTGTAGTATAAAAGAACTACCAATAAGTATGTATGTGCTTAATGAATACACTTGTGAGAAATAAGGTCAAGTGATGAGAGATTTATACCATGATATAAAGAAAACGTTCCTCTGAAACAGTAATGTTAGTCTAAACACAGATATACCAGCGTTCCTTTCCTGTTGCTAGGATCAAATACGCTAACAAAAGAAATCCAATAGAGGAAACTAATAGAGGCTTACTTTTGCTCGCCATTTGAGGTTACAGCTCAATGTGGTAGATAAATCGCAATGGCATAACCTAGAACTAGCTTGTCACAATACATTCAAATTCAGGAGTCAGGAACAACAATATTGCTCAGTTCGCTTCATTTCTGTTATGCAGTCCAAGCGCCAAGCCCAGTGGGATGGTTCTACTGACCATTACTGTGGGTCTCCCCATGTCATTCAACCTAATCCTGACAATCTTCAAAAGATGTCCAAATGCTCTCCTAACATAGAAATCCCATCATAGGTGTGCCTAGAAGGTTGACCATTAGATTATCCTCATGAAGTGGCAAATATCTACAGTTAGTAAGGTATTAGAAAACACTGAATAACACAATTGAAAAATGAGGAACAGAGCTAAACACAGAATTCTCAACTGAGGACATTCTAGGGGCTCAGAAACACCTGAAGAAATGTTCAAAATCCTTTTTTAAAAAATTTTATTAGATATTTTCTTCACTTACATTTCAAATGCTATCCCAAAATCCCCTATACCCTCCCCTACCCCTGCTCCCCTACCTGCTCACTCCCAATTCTTGGCACTGGCATACCCCTGTACTGGGACATATAAAGTTTGCAAGACCAAAGGCCTCTCTTCCCAATGATGGTCAACTAGGCCATCTTCTGCTACATGTGCAGCTAAAGAATCAAGCTCTGTGGGTACTGGTTAGTTCATATTATTGTTCCACCTATAGGGTTGCAGAACCCTTCAGCTCCTTGGGTACTTTCTCTAGCTCCTCCGTTGGGGTCCCTGTGTTCCACCCTATAGATGATTGTGAGCATCCACTTCTGTATTTGCCAGGCACTGGCCTAGCCTCACAGGACACAGCTATATCTGATTTCAGCAAAATCTTGCTGGCATATGAAATAGTGTCTGCACTTGGTGGCTGATTATGGGATGGAACACTGCGTGGGGCATTTTCTGGATGGTCCACCCTTTCATCTTAGCTCCAAACTTTGTCTCTGTAACTCCTTCTGTGGATATTTTATTCCCCATTCTGGGAGGAATGAAGTATCCACACGTTGGTCTTCCTTCTTCTTGATTTTCTTGTATTTTGCAAATTGTATCTTGGATATTCTAGGTTTCTGGGCTAATATCCATTTGCTTGGAAAATTGTTTTCCAGCCTTTTAATCTGAGGTGGTTTCTGTCTTTGTCCCTGAGGTGGGTTTCCTGTAAGGAGCAAAATGGTGGGAACTGTTTGTGTAGCCAGTTTATTAGTCTATGTCTTTTTATTGGGGAATTGAGTCCACTGGTGTTAAGAGAAATCAAAGAAAAGTAAATTTTGCTTCCTGTGATTTGTGTTGTTAAAGTTGGGATTCTGTTCTTGTGGCTGTCTTTATTTAGGTTTGCTGAAGGATTACTTTCTTGCTTTTTCTAGGGTGTAGTTTCCATCTTTGTGTTGGTGTTTTCCCTTTATTATTCTTTGAAGGGCTGGATTTGTGGAAGGATATTGTGTGAATTTGTCTTTTTCATGGAATACTTTGGTTTCTCCATTTATGGTAATTGAGAGTTTTGCTGGGTATAGTAGTCTGGGCTGGCATTTGTATTCTCTTCGGGTCTATATAACATCTTTCCAAGATCTTCTGGCTTTCATAGTCTCTGGTGAGAAGACGGGAATAATTCTAATAGGCCTGCTTTTACATGTTACTTGACCTTTTTCCCTTACTGCTTCTAATATTCTGTCTTTATTTAGTGCACTTGTTGTTCTGATTATTATGTGTCAGAATGAATTTCTTTTCTGGTCCAGTCTATTTGAAGTTTTGTAGGCTTCTTGTATGTTCATGAGCATCTCTTTCATTAGGTATGGGAAGTTTTCTTCTATAATTTCGTTGAAGATATTTGCAGGACCTTTAAGTTGAAAATCTTCATTTTCATCTACTCCTATCATCCGTAGGTTTGGTCTTCTCATTTGTCCTGTATTTCGTGGATGTTTTGAGTTAGGATCTTTTTTGCATTTTGTATTTTCTTTGATTCTTGTGTCCATGTTCCCTATGGAATCTTCTGTACCTGAGATTCTCTCTTCCATCTCTTGTATTCTATTGCTTATGCTCGCATCTATGGTTCCTGATTTCTTTCCTAGGGTTTCTATCTCCAGAGTTGTCTCCCTTTGTGTTTTCTTCATTGTTTCTACTCCCATTTTTAGATCTTGGATGGTTTTGTTCAATTCTATATCCTGTTTGGCTGTGTTTTCCTGTAATTTTTTAAGGGATCTTTGTGTTTCTTCTTCATGGACTTCTACCTGTTTAGCAGTGCTTTCCTGTAATTCCTTGAGGGATTTTATGTTTCTTCTTTAAGGGCTTCTACTTGTTTAGCAGTGTTTTCCTGTATTTCTTTAAGTGAATTATTAATGCCCTTGTTAAAATCTTCTACTACCATCATGATATATGATTTTAAATCTATGCCTTGCTTTTCTGTTCTGTTGGGATATCCAGAACTCGCTAAGGTGGGCATACTGGATTCTGATGATGCCTAGTGTTCTTGGTTTCTGTTACATTTGCCTTTCACCATCTGGTAATCTCTGGTGTTAATGTTCATGGAGTCTGTGGCTGGAGCTCGATCCTCCCGTGATTCCTTTAGCCTCTGTCAGCACTCCTGGGAGTCCAACTCTCACCTGAGTTCCAGTGGTCAGAGCACTCTTTGCAGGCAAACTTTCCTCCTGCAGGGCTTGTCCATAAGATTGGAGCTCTAATCCACCTCCTGAGTCCTTGGGTCAGAGCTCTCCCTGTAGGCCAACTTTCCTCTGGCAAGGAAGGTGCCCTGGGATCTGGTTCTCAGCTCTGGCTTCTGGCTGAGGATGAAGCTCCAAGAAGCTCTGTTGCTTCTGTCACCCATGTGCTCTCAGGTGTTCACAAGGTCCTGTGTATCCTAGGGGTTCTGTGGCATGGAGAGTCCTCTGGAGCCCTAGACACCCTCGGTCAGGTTCATGCAGAAGATGGCATGACTGGACCAGACCTGAACGGATCCCAGCCTCTGGCAGGTCGGGGTTCCTCCGTCTCTGTTCTTGCTGGCACAAGAACCTCCGCAGTTCTTTGGAGCTGATGTTGTGTTCCACTCACCAGTGATCCCAAAGTGATCCTGAGGTCCTCCAGCATGGAGAGTACTCTGGAGCCCTTAGCAGCCTCTGCTGGGTTCAGAAGGAGGATGGCAGGGGTCATGTTCAACATCCTTAATCATCAGGGAAACACAAATCAAACTGACCCTGAGATTCCACCTCACACCAGTCAGAATGGCTAAGATCAAAATCTCAGGTGACAGCCAGTGCTGGTGAGGATGTGGAGAAAGAGGAATCTTCCTCCATTACTGGTGGTATTGCAAGCTTGTACAACCACTCTGGAAATCAATCTGGTGGTTCTTTAGAAAACTGGACATTGTACTACCTGAGGACCCAGCTATACTACTCCTGGGCATATATCCAGGGAGATGCACCAACATGTAATAAGGAGACATGCTCTACTATGTTCATAGCATATGTATAATAGCCAGAAGCTGGATACAACCCAGATGTCCCTCAACAGAGGAATGAATACGGAAAATGTGGTACATTTACACAATGGAGTACTATTCAGTCATTAAAAACAATGACTTCATGAACTTTGCAGGCAAATAGATGGTGTTTGAGTATATCATCATCAGTGAGGTGACTCATACCCAAAGGAACACACATGGGTATGTATTCACTGATAAGTGGGTATTAGCATAAAATTTTGCAATATCAAAATTCAATTCACAGACCATATGAAGCCCAAGAAGAAGGAAGACCAAAATGATGATGCTTCAGTGCTTCTTAGAAGGGTGAACAAAGTACTCACAGGAGGAAATATGGAGACAAAGAGTGGAGCAAAGACTGAAGGACAGGGCAGGAGGATGGGAATGGGTGGGTGAGGGCACACCCTCATAGAGTAAGGGCGAGGGGGGATGGGATAGGGTACTTCTGAAGGAAAGACCTGGAAAATGGAAATGATTTCAAATGTAAATAATGAAAATATCCAAGAGGAAAAAAAAAAAAAGACATGACCAGATTTTTTAAATGCCAATTAATATGGCATATGATGTTTTCAACGTTAAAATATTCTTATTGTGTGAAAACAAGCTTTGTCTCTGTAACTCCTTTCATGGGTATTTTGTTCCCTATTCTAAGGAGGAATGAAGTATCCACATGTTGGTCTTCCTTCTTTTTGATTTTTCTTGTGTTTTGAAAATTGTATCTTGGGTATTCTAAGTTTCTGGGCTAATATCCACTTATCAGTGAGTGCATATCTAGTGACATCTTTTGTGATTGGGTTACCTCACTCAGGATGATGCCCTCCAGGTCCATCCATTTGCCTAGGAATTTCATAAATTCATTCTTTTTAATAGCTGAGTAGTAGTACTCCATTGTGTAAATGTACCACAGTTTCTGTATCCATTCCTCTGTTGAGGGATATCTGGGTTCTTTCCAGCTTCTGGCTATTATAAATAAAGCTGCTATGAACATATTGGCTAGGTTTGAACATGCTTATTTGAATGCTTTCTGATTTGTTAATATTAGCTTATATGTATTGGAAAGAATTACAAAAATGTTCTTTCACTTTCAGAATTTTATTTACAGAAGAATGTACCCCATTAATCTATGCTGATTCAAAGTTTTATTTCTGAGTTCCGAATTTCCATACTTATGAATGTGGATTAAACAGTCTACATTGTGAAACCCTCAAAATAATGTATGATGTACAATGATTTTTATTAATGATTAATTACTTACATTCACCACTTTCAAATGGTGGGCAAATAAAATATCAACTTATGTAATGTTTATTTAATATTAATTGTTAACAATATAAGAAAATTTTAATTCATGTGTTATTTCATGTAAGTTAATTTTATACCTGTATATTAAACATGAACCATGACCATATAATATTTATATTAATTGAATTTATACAGAAGATGCATATGAATATTTAAATTTCTGACACCCTAAATCTTGAACGTGGACTTTCTCCAGGTTTTTCTCATGTTTAGCCATCCAGCCTAGATAAAATTTTACGGTCTCGATTTTAGTAGAAAGTATTTTGAAGTATCTATGTGAATAATTTGTTTGAATCTAAGCAAGAGAAATTCATTTATGTTGTGGGAGTTAGTTTTTTCCATTCCCCTTCTAACTGCCCTCTATAATATATGATCCTCAGTAGTAGAGAATTAATTGCTTTCCCCTAAATGCCAAGATTTTTCTTTATGAAAGTAATTTATTGCAAACCAGCAATATCTCTATAACTCATCCTTCTGGTTGGAAAAATCCTCAGCTTAGTATTCTCTTGTGTTAAAAGACTACACTTTATGATACACATTTGTTTAGAGTCTGATGCTAACCATCATATCATTTATTATAATTTTGACATTAAGCCAGGATTCCAATAATCTAATTCAGCATAGAAAATGTTTTCTTGCAGATATGTAAATTTTACAAGAGTCTAGACTCAGAGTAAGCTCATTTTAAGATCTTGCTTCTTCCTCCCATGTTAATGACAAACTTCCTGTTGCTCTTTATTCTCACCTGAAATTAAAAGCTTAGCATGTGCTTTTCCTAGCTTGTTCTCTTGATAAATCCTTGCTATTTTTCTTCTCTATGACCTGCCCCTATCCTTGACCTTGTTGGTGAGCTATTTCCCTCTTTGAGTTTTCCTGGAGAAGTTTTATGGCACAGTCTGACTAGCCCTCCTATATTTCTTATATTTTCTTTTCCTACTGTCAACACTACAGTTCAACCTGCAAATTACAAGTAGATTAGCTTTCATCATACCTCAGTCCTTTCCCAGTTTTTGTAAAGTCAGCTCAGCTAGTAGTACTTCTGAGATTGCACTTCAAGTGACTTTTCTTGTGGGTTTTACTTTGATATCTGCTTCATAATGGGAGGTCTTGAATTCTGAGTATTATAATTCTATACATCATATCTTTCCAATATATATAATTATTGCAAAACAAAAAATTCCAAATATATTTACATCATATATTTAAAATGATATTGTATATAGAAGAAAGCAACAAAACCTATACTTTAGCTTTATATGAAAAGTTTTCTAGTTTTACTGAGTATGAAATTACATCAGAGTAGCATCTTATTAAAGTATCTATTTTTAAACATACTGCTTTTCTATTTAAAAATACTTCATATCAGAAAATAAATTTTTAAAGTTTTTTAAAATTTTTGCTGCACAAACTGTGAAATAATGTGCCAGTTATTCAGTCATTATAGTTTCAGGGGAGACCCATGTAAAGTATTTAATTTTCTCTAAAGTATGTAGGACAACTTTTTCTTTCTTTCTTTGACTGATGTCTGTGTGTCTTTGTTTGTGTGTGTGTGTATGTGTGTGTGTGTACCTATGTTTATGCTTATATTCTATGGCTTATGTGTATACATCAAAGAGCAACCTTAAGGAGTTTATTTTCTTATTCTAGTCTGTGGACTACAGAGACTGGGTTTAGGTCTCTCTGAGCCATCTTATTTTGATATTCTTTTTATAAGATATCTAGAAAGAGGGTTTTTGCTCTTTAGTTTTTGTTTTTGTTTCTGTTTTATTGTTGTTGTTTTTGTTGTTGATGATGATGATATTTTTTTTTGTTTTGTTTTAGGTTGTTTTGGTTTTTGGTTGTTGTTGGTGGTGGTAGTAGTCATGGGTTTAATGATATTCTAGATAGGAACCTATCACAACTGTCCTTTAAGAGACTCCATCCAGCTGCTGACCAAAACATAGGCAGAGAACTATAGCCAAATATTAGACAGCAATCTGGGAATCTTGTGAATGAGTTAGGGGAAAGATTAAGGGACCTGGAGGGCATAGGGTCTCCACAGATAGACAAATGAATCAACTAACATGGATCCTTGGACAGTCCCAGACACTGAATTACCAACGAAAGAGCATACGTGGGCTGGACCTAGAAACCACCCACACATATATGTAACAGATGTACAGCTTGGTCTTCATGTGGGTTCCCTACTAGCTATAATGAGGGCTCTCCCTGACTATGTTGATTGCCTGTGGACTCTGTTCCCCTGCTGGGCTGCTTTGTTTGGCCTCTTTGGGAGAGGTTGTACCTAATCTTGCAGTCACTTGTAGTCCGATATAGGTTTGAATTCAGACTGAGTCTTTCCTTTTTCCTCTGACAAAGGGAAGAGGAAGGGGAAGGGACTTTGTGAGGGGGAACGGGAAAGAGAGAGGGGACTGCAATCAAGATGTAAAGTCAATTAATTAATTAATTAATTAATTAAAAAGACCAAAAATAAAAAGAAAGAAAGAGAGAAAGAGAGAAAGAGAGAAAGAGAGAAAGAGAGAAAGAGAGAAAGAGAGAAAGAAAGAAAGAAAGAAAGAAAGAAAGAAAGAAAGAAAGAAAGAAAGAAAGGAAGGAAGGAAGAAAGAAAGAGAGAAAGAAAGAGAGAAAGAAAGAAAGGAAGGAAGGAATGATTCTAAAATAGTTTTATTTCACTACCACATTATTTCTTCAAGTCATTAATACTAACATTTAGCATTTTTGATACTGGAGATGGATGAGTTGGTCAATAAAAAGCTTGTCATGCAAGCACAGTGTGTGTGTTCCATCTTCAGGACCCACTTAAAATACAATAATATGCTTAATATTCTGAACACTTTACTAGAAAGCTACATAAATTTTATTTGGACTGTACAACAACACTTTTTGGACTCCCATAATTAAATGCTCTAAATTATATAAAATACATAAAATTATATGAATTTCTGCTATAAAGCTCTACAAAATAAATAACCTTAAGCTTATATGATATCATTATTCTCTGTTAACTACTTAATTATTATCATTTATATTAACCATAGATAATCAGGTTTACCTTACTTAATGAATTAAGCACTTTTTTCATAATCCCCCACTTTTAATGTCTGGTGCTAATATCTCAAATGAATATAATTTGTCATTATACTTAAGAAAAAGAAGAATATACTCCAAATGTTATTAAACTTAAAACAGCAATATTGAAACTAATACCTCGCAGATTACAGGGAATCTAGCATTGTTTTCATGAATTTAAACACGTTTTACACCTAGAACGCCTGTCTTTGCTAACATCTGGTTGACTGTGTTATGCCTGTACTCAGACACTTGCCCCTGGGTTACAAAACATGTGTGGCTATTTATTGGTTGTTGAAAAGCAACTCCCCAGTTGACGCATGTACACTGAACTGTGGGAACTTTAGTGTTTCTGCATTCCAAAGTGCCCAAAATGTTCAGAGACATCTCTGTGAAAATATCTCCAACCATGTACTCACATCAATGCCCATGAATGGCCAATTTTCTTGAAGCTCTTGGGCCACAGGTAAGAATAGGACTCATTAGATGGATGTTCATCAAGATTATGTTTTTCATCTGTTAAAATAATCATATCATAGAATCAGAAGCCAATGCCATCACCATATGCCTCTGTTGTGGCTCAGTGGTAGACTTATCTTTTTAAAAGGATATTGTCACTGGAGCTTTTGCTTCTAGTCATGAATGCTTTTGGCTTACTGTCGATCCTTCCCAGAAAAGACTACTCATGTTTTCAGATTGTCTTTCCTTCTATGCTTGTGCTCCTTTTTTCTGTTCTAATTTGACATATAAATAGAATTTTTAACAGAAAATGGGGTATTTTAAATTAATATTCACCATAAACATTTTGGTCAGTTTTATATCTTCTATGCCATTATGACTACCAGGTTTCTGCAGTAAAGGTCTTCTCTTATGAAAAAAAATCTCATTTTGAGCTATCTTTGTAACTGTTTCCTACCTGGCACTGATTCCTCACATCTATCTATTAAAGTTGCTCACAAGTCCCTGTCAAACAATTTTCTGTCTCTTTGATTCCTATTTTTGCCTGCAACTAGAATATCCAAGAATTATTTATCTTGCTTTCCTTCATCAATTATAAAGAACTATTGTGGATATGTTTCCCAGAAATAAGACATTCTTTGGTTCTGTTTTTACTTCTCTAAAATGTTGCCTTATTGTCTTTTGATTACAAAAGTAATCATGTAACAGTTTAAACAATTCCTGAAACTGACAACTTTCATTCTACTTTGAGCTTTCTTTTACAACCTTTAGGAAAAAAAATTATTCACTCTTTAGGATAAAATATTAAAGCCTATTCATTTATTCTTCTATTCTACATGGCTAAGCAGAATGAAACCTCCCTTGTAGTCTGGGGCATGTATACCAATACTTCATCATTTGTTCATACATTTGTACCCTATGTTAGCCTCATAACCTCTTGAAACCAATTTCATTCTCATCGAAACTGTTTTAGGTAGTGTATTAGTTAGGTCGAGAAATCAAAACCATAGTCTTTATATTTAAACACTTGTTTTCTAGTCGACAGTGGGTTTGTGGAAGTTAGGGGGCCTATAAGAATTGGGGCCTTGCTAGAGGTAATATTTCCCTGAGGGTCAGTGCTTATAAGTTCATTCTACTGGTCTCTCTCTGTGCTTCTCTGTGAAGGAGCATGAAGTGAACTTCCTGATGCCACCCTGACTTTTAGTAATGCCCAATGCTAAATGATGGAGTCACACTTTCTCAATCTGTAAAATATTTTTTCTTCTTTACTCTAGCTACATATTTCTTCATTTTCTTGAATACAGATTTTCCCTCACATATTATATATAGTTTCTCTTTCCTCTTTTCCCTCTGAAACTCCCAGATCCTCCCTGTTTCTCCTTCTTCTGGATCCACCACCCTTCTGTTTCTCATTAGGGAACGAATAGGCTTCTAATAGATAAGACTAAAACAAAATACTCTAAAATAAACATAATAATATAAAAGAACAAAGTAGCACATTGAAATAGTACTAAACAAGCTGAAGGAAATTAAGCAACCCATTGAATAGCCAGGGAGCATAAAAACACTAAATTGGCACCCACAATATGTGGCCAAGGATTTTAGAGCAGAAAAAAAAATACTAATAAACATGAAAAAAACTAAACAATAAGATTAAAAAAACCAACCAAACACAAAGGAAAACTTGATGTGACAGTATGAGACAAAGAGCCTCCCAAGATGTCATTTGCCATTGAGTTGGATTTCTGTTGGACATACCCGTTGGTCATGCAGTGTATCTTTTAGAACAATTTGTTTCCCCAGTGATATTCCCTTGGGGAAAACTAAAATTCCCTTTGCAAATGTGTTTCAGTTGGGGATTTATTGATGGTTAAAAATGGGTACATGTGCCTACTTCTTTCAGCTCTAGGAGCCTAACAGGTAAAGACCCATCCCTATCCAGTGCATGCTTTCTCAGTCTCTGTGAGTTCACATGTGCATAGATCCTGTTGATTTAGATGGCTTGGCTTTCTTGGTGTCCTCTATTCTTTTTTGACCCTTACACTCTTCTGCCTCCTCTTCTTCAGAGTTTACTGATCCTTGGAGGGAATGAATATTTGCTGAGATCCTATTTAAGGCTGACTGTTACAATGTCTTCACTTTCTGCATAATGCCTGGCTGTTGTTCTCTGGTTTTGTCTGCATTTGGTGTAACAGGAATGTTCTCTAGTGATGACTGCACTGGGAACTTCTCTAAGGGTATCAAAATGTCACAGTCATTTTATTGCCAAAGTATATTTTTAGTAAAACAATAATATGTAGTTTTACCCTAGGCCCTTTGGCTATATAGTCTTAGGTTCTGAGTCACCAAAGGCAGTGTAAGACAAAGAGTGGACTTTGAATTACAGAAACATATTTTACAGGCAGGACACTATAGTAGATTATAGTTTCTGTTGGTTAAAGAAATACAAGGACATTACTCCTCTTAGATCGTGTGGAGAGGTTTATTGTAAATAAAAGGGAGAACATATCCAGATCAGAGCTGTTTGGGAGAGGCCATAGAGCCCATGTCTGGCAGATTGGACAGTCCCAGGTGAGGAGAGGGCAAGGGGAGGGGTTGTGATCCTAGGTTCTAGATAAAAGCAGTTGACAAATCAGGTTTCTACTTCAGTCCATGCCTATAGCCTCCTGGTTTAAGATGCAACCTTGATTTCCTTTGGTAATAGATTGTGTCATGAAAGTGGAAGCAAAATGAACCCTCTCATTCCCATATTGTTTTAGTATTTTATCACAATAAAAAGGCTAATAAATTTGCTGAAGTCGACACATTTTGTAATAAATAAAAATGTAACTAATGCATGTGTTCTCTTTTCTTTTCTTTTCTTTTCTTTTCTTTTCTTTTCTTTTCTATTAGACATTTTCTTTATTTACATTTCAAATGTTATCCCCTTTTCTACCTTCCCCTCTGAAAATCCCCTATCCCCTCCCCCTCCATCTGCTCACCATTCTACCCACTCCAACTTCCTAGTCATGGTATTCCCCTACACTGGGAATGTGTATGGTATGTGTCTTGATAATGACATCAGTTTGGTTTGTATTTTGCTATACTGGAACTAGGGCCATGTTATAACAGGCATCTTTGTTGGCCTGCTGAGTGTGTAAATTTCCTAGATTGAGCTAAAGGAAAATTGTATATATATGTATATGCACACATACACACACACACACACACACACACACACACACATATACAGGAGAATGTTTCTGCAAAACCAAACAACATTTTATTAAAAGCTTATTTACTATTTAAATAAGACAGTGAAGCAACAGAATTTCTTTGGCAAGAGGTAGGGATACAGACCTATTGATACAGCACTTTCTTAGTATGCACAAGGATTTGGGTTTGATCTTCAACATTGAACAATTTGGTAAAGACAATGCAGTTCTGTAATATTAGCATTAGAGTAATGAGTTAAGATCAGATTTTCAAGGTAGCCTGTTAGTCACTTTCCAATAAGTGCTACAGGTTCTCTTTTAACCCAGTTATTTCCCAAATAGTTGAGATTGGACAATTATATTTACTTATTAAGATTTAATGGCACAACAACTGAGCAGTATTAACCTTATTTTAATCCTCTAAACTTATCTGGCTATGTTCCAGCCAAAATCCATGAGATACTGGCATTTTTGTACTGATCTGGCTTTCTAAGCGCCCAGTATTTTTCTCATGTTCTCTCTTGGACACTCTCACCATGGCTAACTCCCACTTCCTCTTTCTGTCTTCCCTCCTCCTGTGGCTGGTAGGAAGTCCAGCTTTATTTTCTTCCCTGTGCAGTCACTGGCTGATCAGCTAGCTTTATTGATCAAACTGGAAATAATTGGTGAGCAATATTTATACAACAGTGAGACAGGGGGTTCTCAGAATAATGATTGCAATCAGAGATGGGGGCACAGAAATCAATATTTGAATACTATAATAAATAATCATTACACAATGCACAGTAACATTATACCTATAGTAGCCCTCTGAACTATAAAGAGTATAAGGCCGGCCTGAGATGCATTAGATTTGATGAAAAAGTAAACAAAGTACAATCAAATTTAAAACATTTTTGGAAGTAATGAATCAAAATACAGGCTTTTGTTCTGGTGTATGAATGCAGAAGAATAAAGGAGGCGGGGGGGAGGGGGGACAGAGATGGAAGAATTGCAAATTTGAGGCACATTTGCACAGTGAATTCTCAATCAGTCTGGACTAAAGAGCTAGTCCATGAGTCAATAGTCAACTAAAACAATTATAAAATTTTAAATTCTGTTATCACATACCATACCTATATTCACCTCAAACAATTATAAAATTAAAAATTCTGCAAACTAGATAAAAAGAGCTCGGACAAATATAAAACTAATACAAAACACTCCAACATGATGGCTTAAGAAACATAAAACCATTTGGCATCTGTTTCTATGTAATGTCTTTATAGTTTGCTAATTAATGCATGTTATTTTAATATTCACGTTTCATGACAGGATAAATAATAAATATCCAAGTGTATTATCCAACCAAAATAATCCAACACAATGCAATAAGTAAAAATTCCTTCAGTTTGTGTACATAGAATACCCTTGTGATAAATAAAGTTGTCATTATTTCAAGAAATGCTAGATTAGTAAATTACATCAGGACATGGATCTTGTTTTAAATATTTAGGAAAACATTCAATTACACTAGACATTACTAGGCACCAAAATTTCTTCATTGTTACATATTCCACTTGAATTCTGAGAGATTACAAAAACAAGCAATCTCATAATTACAATTTGCTAAGAAAAGAAAATTAAAAATAAGAAATATATTTAAAATCTCACAATGAAAATAAACAGAAATCACATGTACTCAATATTACCATGTGGAAGTGTGTTTTGACACGAGAAGAAGGGCACATATTTACTGTAAATATTTGAAAGAGTCCTACCTTCACTCACCTTTTTTAACATGAGAGTAGCTCATGTGCAAAGTATACTTATTCTTCTCATCACAACCTGAAAACGACTCAGACCGAATAACTTCAGCCTTATCATTTCAGCATCAGTGCGTTGAGAGGTTACTGAAAACCAGAGTTTTGTGTCATTATGAGTTTTCTCTCCACACCAAGCATCAACATCTTCCCACATGTCAAGTGTTTCCATTAAGGGTTTCTTTACAGGTAACTTTTACAATCAAATATACTGTGGGCCTTGGTACTACAATTCTAATTGAGAGACACACTTCAATGAATCCTGTGTAACCTAGCCTGTTCTTTCAGCCTCAACTTTTGAACCACCCCCTACACATTTGCTTTCAGCTGTCACACAGAGCTTACTGCAGCTTCTCAACCATGCTGAGAGTATTCTCATCTCATAGTCTTTGTGACAACGATAGTCACTTGTACAATTTGTACAGGTGGTTTTTCATATGAGAAAAATTGAAAAGCAACTGTCACACTCACAGAAAGGACCTTCTGATGAACATCTGAAGAATTATATTGTCTATTAATTCAGTACCACTGCCTATTATAGTTTCATATATACTATCTTCTTCCTATATAATATTGTTACCTACTCTATAGTAGGCTACAAATTTTATTTATATCTATGATCTTAACTGTAGACACTAGAAAGGCAGGCACTTTTTGATGATCTCTGTTATTTCTCTATTATTTCAAACAAATCTTAGCACAGCAGAACTCGATACAGAACATACACACATACATACACACATACACACACACACAAAAGTTGGAGGGAGAAAGAGAGTTGGAGGGATGGAGAGGGAGAGAGGGAGAAATGCAACATTAAAAATACCCAGGTACATTTCAACACAGACATCAGAGGAGTAATCAGAGATTCCTACTGCTGTAAATTTGCTAGTGTAGTGACAAAGAAATAAGGATGCACAACCATTTCTGTTTCTATAGAATTCATTAAAAAAGAAACCTCTCCACTTCTCTATTTTTTATCCTCTCTCTTTTCTTCTCTTTTTGCCGTCCCTTATAATTCTCATATGTAACACAAAACAAAAGCATAACACAGATTACATTTACAACTAAAACCTTTTACAACTATGAATAAATACTTATATGAAATGAATTCATTGTAGGCCACGGGTAAAATGATAAGCCAGGAAATCCATCCTGTTAAAATGAGGAATCCCACCAAAAACTTTCATTTTATGTCTAAAGGTCAAAGAGCTAGAGACCCAAATTTACTAAATGTAAAAGTGAAACTCAGAAATACCCAGGGATTATTTAATTACTAGATAGTTTCGATTATCTTGACATATTGACAATCTGTGAGAGAAAAACTTGTGATCAATCATTAATATTCTTAATTCTGAATAATAAATCTTGTCTTGTCAGTGTTGTAGCCTCTAGACCATGACCACATAGTGCTGAGATACTTGTATCTATAAATTTTTCAAGCCACATGCCACATGCCAAAATGTCTATAACTCTATAAATGATATCTGCAAATACTGATACAAGAATACAACACATACATTTTGTAATTATTTAGGCATCCATTGTTAATGATTATGATTTTATATACAGATACATATATATGTGCGTATGAGATTGTGTGTGTGTATGTGTATATATGCATTTGTGCATATGTATGTGTGTGTGTGTGTGTGTGTGTGTGTGTGTGTGTGTGTGAGAGAGAGAGAGAGAGAGAGAGAGAGAGAGAGAGAGAGAGCACTTTATATGTATCTCTGGGTATCAGTATTATTGAAGAAAAGGTATGTGTTTACTAGGAATACTGGAAACTATCATTGGAAATGTACCCTACTTGCAAGAAAAACAAGAATAACCATATGAAGATAGCAGGCAAAGATAGAGTTGACTAACTTCCTCATAATGCATGTATGCTGTTCCAGACAATGAGTTCAGTCCTTCCCTTTCAATTATAATGTCAAGAAAATGGTACCAGGAATGTTATTTTTCTTCCTTCTCTTCTATAGACAGGAAAATAGCCAATTATTGAAATTTGTCCATTAATTAGAAATAGAGAAGACCAAATCAAAGGAAGCTCAAGATTTGTAATATAGTACTGATTCCAAAATGTTAGTAATGAAAACTTAGAGAGCTTTGACTATTCAAAATATGAAGAAACATCAACAAAAAAGCTTTGTACATATGAAAAGCAATCTCTAAATCAGGAAATAAACCATATACTCTGTGTGTATGTGTGTGTTTGCCTACATGCTTCTACGCTGTCTTCATCTGCAACTCTGTCCTGTTTACATATGCAACTCTATGTGTGTATTTTTCCTATATTTATATAAATAGGTATACATGTGTGCTCAGTCCAATGTATGATTGTGAGCCTCTGCTTCTGTATTTGCTAGGTACTGGCAGAGCCTCTCAGGAGACAACTATCTCAGGCTCCTGCCAGCAAGCACTTGTTGTCTGGGTTTGGTAACTGTATATTGGATGGATCCCCAGGTGGGATAGTCACTGGATGGCCTTTCCTTCAGTTTCTGCTCCAAATATTGTCTCTGTATCTTCTCCCATGCGTATTTTGTTCCCAATTCTAAGAAAGACCGAAACACACACAAAATTTGGTCTTCCTATTCTTGAGTTTCATGAGTTCTGAGAATTGTATCTTGGGTATTCCAAGCTTAAGGGCTAATTATCCACTTATCAGTGAGTGCATATCATGTGTGTTCTTTTGTGACTGGGTTACAATCACAAAAGTTATAACTCAGGATGATATTTTCTAGTATCATCCATTTGCCTAAGAACATCGTGAATTCATTTTTAATAGCGAGTAGTACTCTATTTTGTAAATGTACCACATTTTCTGTATCCATTCTTCTATTGAAGGACATCTAGGTTCTTTCCAGCTTCCAGATATTATAAATATGGCTTCTATGAACATAGTACAGCATGTTTCCTTATTACAAGTTGGAGCCTTTTCTGGGTATATTCCCAAGAGTGGTATAGTTGTGTCCTCAGGTAGTAGCATGTCCAGTTCTCTGAGGAAACACGAAACTGGTTTCTAGAGTGGTTGTACCAGCTTGCAATCCCACCAACAATGCAGGAGGGCTCCAGTTTACCCACATCATCACCAGCATCTGCTGTCACCTGAGTTTTTGATCTTAGCCATTCTGACTGGTATGAGGTATAATCTCAGGGTTGTTTTAATTTGCATTTCCCTTATGACTAAGGATTTTGAACAGTTTTTTTTTTAAGGTGATTCTCAGCCATTCAGTATTTCCCAGTTGAGAATTCTTTGTTGAGCTCCATACCCCATTCTTTCATTAGATGCTGAGAAACATTAGACAAAATCCAACACCACTTCATGATAAAAGTCTTGGAAAAATCACTAAGTCAAGGACCATACCTAAAAACATAGTAAAAGCAATATACAGTAAACTAGTAACCATCATCAAATTATATGGAGAGAAAATTGAAAGCAATACCACTAATATCAGAGATTTGACAGGCTGTCTACTCTCTCCCTACCTGTTCAATATAGTACTTGAAGTCCTAGCCAGAGGAAGTAAACAACAAAAAGACTTCAAAGGCTTACAAATTGAAAAGGAAGGAGTCAAAATATCACTATTTGCAGATTATATGATAGCTTACTTAAGTGATCCAAAAATTCCACCAGAGAACTCCTAAACCTGATAAACAACTTCAGCAAATTGGCTGGATAAAAAATTAACTGAAATCATTGGCTTTCCTCTACTCAAAGGATAAACAAGCTGAGAAAGAAATTAGGGAAGCAACACCTTTCACAATAGTCTCAAGTAATATAAAATACCTTGGTATGACTCTAACTAAGCAAGTGAAAGATCTGTTTGATAAGAACTTCAAGTCTCTAAAGAAAGAAATAGAAGATTTCAGAAGATGGAAAGATCTCCCATGCTCATGTATTTGTAGGATTAATATAGTAAAAGTGGCCATCTTACCGAAAGCAATCTACAGATTCAATGCAGTCCCCAACAAAATTCCAAATTAGTTCTTCGTAGAGTTAGAAAGAGCAATTTCCAAATTCATCTGGAATAACAAAAAAACCCAGGATAGCAAAAACTATTCCCAACAATAAAAGAACTTTGGGGGAATCACCATCCCTGACCTCAAGCTCTACTACAGAGCAATTGTGATAAAAACTGGCATGGCATTGGTACAGTGGCAAGCAGGTAGATCAATGGAATAGATTTGAAGACCCAGAAATGAACCCACACAACTATGTTCACTTGATCTTTGACAAAGGAGGTAAAACCATCCAGTGGAAAAAAAGATAGCATTTTCAACAAATGGTGCTGGTTCGACTGGCTGTTAACATACAGAACAATGAAGACTGATCCATTCTTATCTCCTTGTACAAAGCTCAAGTCCAAGTGGATCAAGGACCTCCACATAAAACCAGATACACTGAATCTAACAGAAGAGAGTAAGCAAAAGCCTCAAACACATGGGAACAGGGAAAAATTTCCTGAACAGAACATCAATTACTTAAGCTCTAAGGTCAAAAATAGACAAATGGAATCTCATAGAATTGTAAAACTTCTATGAGAGAAAGGACACTGTCAATAGGACAAAACCAACAGATTGGCAAAAGAACTTTACCAACCCTATATCCCATAGAGGGCTTATATTCCAATATATATAAAGAACTCAAGAAGTTAGACTCCAGAGAACCCAATAACCCTATCAAAAATGGGGTACAGAGATAAAGAATTCTCAACTGAGGAGGCTCAAATTGTAGAGAAACCCATAAATGTTCACCATCCTTAGTTATCACTTTATTTTTATCTATTTATCCTTATGTTGCTATTACATCTAAACTTTTCTTTTGAAACTTTGTTTCTGGATATGTATATGTTTAAAGTATTGTAATTTTTTTGATGAATGTATTATCATGGAAGAACATTTCTTATTGCCACTTTAAAAATGTTTCTTTTATTAAAGAATTTGATATATCTATACAATTAAATATGATAGCTCCTCTGCTAACTTTTCCCAGTTTCTCACACTTCCCAATGTACTCCCTCTCAACAGCATGTATTTTTTATTTTTATTATTTATTTGATAAGCCATTAAATACAGTTACTGTTATACATCTGTGCATGAATGTAGGGCTGTCCTTTGGAACCCATTCGGTGGCCATATTTTTTGTTAGATATTTTATTTACATTTTAAATGTTACCCCTTTCCTATTTTCCCCTCCAAAAATTCCCTATCCCCTCCCACCTCCCCATGCTCCCCAACTCACCCACTCCTGCTTTCTGGCCCTGGAATTCCCTATACTGAGGCAAAGAACTGTCACAGGACATAGGGCCTCTTCTCCCATTGATGACAGACTAGGCCATCCTCTGTTACATAGGCAGCTAAAACCACAAGTCCCACTATGATAGGTGGTTTAGTCCCAAGGAGCTCTGGGGATACTGGTTAGTTCATATTGATGTTTTTCCTATGGGGCTGCAAACCCCTTCAGCCTCTTGGGTACTTTTTCTAGATCCTTCATTGGGGATCCTGTGCTCTGTCCAACTGATAAGTGTGAACATCCACTTCTGGATTTGCCAGGCACTAGCAAAGCCTCTCAGGAGAAATCCATGTCAGGATCCTGTCAGTAAGCTTTCCTTGGCATTTGCCATAGTGTCTGGGTTTGGTGGTTGTTTATGGAATGGAACCCCAAGTGGGGCAGTCTCTGGATGGTCGTTCCTCCAGTCTCTGGTCTGAACATTGTTTCTGTAACTCCTTCCATGGACATTTTCTTTGCCCTTCTAAGAAGAATTCTGAGCTTCTGGGCTAATATCCACTTATCAGTGAGTGCATATCTTGTGTGTTCTTTTGTAATTGAGTTACCTCACTTAGGATGATATCCTCCAGATCCATCCATTTGTCTAAGAATTTCAAAAATTCATTGCTTTTAATAGCTGTGTAGTACTCCATTTTGTAAATGTACCACAGTTTCTGTATCCATTCTTCTGTTGAGGGACATCTGGGTTCTTTCCAGCTTCTGGCTATTATAAATAAGGCTGCTATGAACATAGTGAAGCATATGTCCTTATTACAAGTTGGAGCCTCTTCTGGATGTATGCCCAGGAGTGGTATTGCTCGATCTTCTGGTAGTACTATGTCCAATTATCTGAGGAAATACCAAACTGATTTCTAGAGTGGTTGTATCGGCTTGCAATCACACCAACAATGGAGGAGTGTCCCTCTTTCTCCACATCCTCACCAGCATCTGCTGTCACCTGAGTTTTTGATCTTAGCCATTCTGACTTGTGTGAGGTGGAATCTCAGGGTTGTTTTCATTTTCATTTCCCTGATGATTATGGATGTTGAACATTTTTTAGGAGCTTCTCAGCCATTTGGTATTCCTCAGTTGAGAATTCTTTGTTTAGCTCTGTACCCCATTTTTAATAGGGTTATTTGATTTTCTGGAGTTGAACTTCTTGAGTTTTTATATATATTTGATATTATCCACCCCCTCCAATCGGATTTGGGATTGGTAAATATCTTTTCCCAATCTGTTGGTTGCCATTTTGTTTTATTGAGAGTGTCCTTTGTCTTACAGAAGCTTTGCAATATTATGAGGTCCTATTTGTTGATTCTTGATCATACAGTACAAGCCACTGCTCTTCTGTTCAGGAATATTTCTCCTGTGATCATATCTTTGAGGCTCTTCCCCACTCTCTCTTCTATAAGTTTCAGTGTCTCTAGTTTTATTTAGAGTTCCCTGATAGACTAACACCTGAGCTTTTTACAGAGAGATAAAAATTGGTTGATTTGCATTCTTCTACATGCTAACTGCCAGTTGAGCCATCACCATTTTTTGAAGGTGCTGTCATGGATTTAGCTCATTTGTCAAAGATCAATGACCATAGGTGTGTGGGTTCATGTCTGGGTCTTCAATTATATTCCATTGATCTACCTGTCTGTAACTTTACCAGTACCATGCAGTTCTTATCACAATTGCTCTGTAGTAGAGCTTGAGGTCAGGGATGGGAATTCCTAGAGAAGACCTTTTATTTTTGAGAATAGTTTTTGCTATCCTAAGATTTTTGTTATTCCAGATGAATTTGCAAATTGCCCTTTCTAACTCTGTGATGAATTGAGTTAGAATTTTAATGGGGAAGACAGGGAAGGAAAATACCTTACTTCACCAAGTTACTTTCAGCAAGATAGCCATTTTGACTATATTAATCCTGATAATCCATGAGCATGGGAGATCTTTCTATATTCTGAGATCTTGGACTTCTTTCTTCAGAGACTTGAAGTTCTTATCATACAGATCTTTGGCTTCTTTAGTTAAAGTCACACCAACGTATTTTATATTATTTTTAAATATTTTGAAAGTTGTTTTTTCCCTAATTTCTTTCTCAGACTTTTTATCTTTTGTGTAGAGAAAGGCCACTGATTTGTTTGAGTTAATTTTATATCCAGCTACTTCACTGAAGCTGTTTATCAGGTTTAGGTGTTCTCTGGTGGAATTTTTGGGGTCACTTATTTATACTATCATATCATTTGCAAATAGTGATAGTTTGACTTCTTCCTTTTCAATTTATATCCTTTGATCTTCTTCTGTTGTCTAATTGCTCTGGCTAGGACTTCAAGTACTATATTGAATAGGCAGGGAGAGAGTGAGCAGCCTTGACTAGTCCTTGATTTTAGTGGGATTGTTTCAAGTTTCTCCCCATTTAGTTTGATGTTGGCTACTGGTTTGCTGTATATTGCTTTTATTATGATTACATATGGGCTTTTAATTCCCGATCTTTCCAAGACTTTTATCATGTAGGGGTGTTGGATTTTGTCAAATGCTTTCTCAGCATCTAATGAGATGATCATGTGTTTTTAGTCTTTGAGTTTGTCTATATAGTAGATTACGTTGCTGGATTTTTATATATTGAACCATCTTTACATCCCTGGGATGAAGTCTACTTGATTATGATGGACGATCTTTTAGACATGTTCTTGGATTCGGTTTGCTAGAATTTTATTGAGTATTTTTGCATTGATATTCATAAGGGAAACTGATCTAAAGTTCTGTTTCTTTGTTAGGTCTTTGATTGGTTTAGGTATCAGAGTGATTGTGGCTTTATAGAAAAAATGGGTAGAGTTCCTTCTGTTTCTATTTTGTGGAATAGTTTGAGGATTATTGGAATTAGTTCTTCTTTGAAGGTCTGATAGAACTCTGCACTAAACCCATCTAGTCCTGGCCTTTTTTTTTTTTTTTTTTTTTTTTTTTTTGGTTGGTTGGTTGGTTGGAAGACTATTAATGATTGCTTCTACTTCTTTAGGGGACATGGGACTGTTTAGATCATTAATCTGATCCTGATTTAACTTTGGTAACTGGTGTGTGTCTAGAAAGTTGTCCATTTCATCCAGGTTCTCCAGTTTTGTTGAGTATAGATTTTCTGTATTAGGATCTGATGATTTTTTGGATTTCTTCAAATTCTGTTGTTATGTCTCCCTTTTCATTTCTGATTTCATTAATTAGAATATTGTCCCTGTGCCCTCTAGTTAGTCTGGCTAAGGGTTTATTTACCTTGTTGATTTTCTCAAGGAACCAGCTCCTGGTTTGGTTGATTCTTTGTATAGTTCTTTTTGTTTCCACTTGGTTGATTTCCTTCCCTCTACTCCTCTTGAGTGAATTTGCTTATTTTTGTTCTAGAGCTTTTAGGTGTACTGACAAGCTGCTAGTGTGTGCTCTCTCAAGTTTCTTTTTGGAGTCACTCAGAGCTATGAGTTTTCCACTTAGGATTTCTTTCATTGTGTCTCATAAGTATGGGTATGTTGTAGCTTCATTATCACTAAACTCTAAAGTGTCTTTTCTTTCTTCCTTCCTTCCTTCCTTCCTTCCTTCCTTCCTTCCTTCCTTCCTTCCTTGACCAAGTTATCATTGAGTAGAGTGTTGTTCAGCTTTTACCTGTATGTGGGCTTTCTATTATTTATGTTGTTATTGATGGTATGTAGGAAAGGGGATAACGTTTGAAATGTAAATAAATAGAATATCTAATTAAAAGAAGAAGAAGATCAACTTTAGTCTGTGCTGATCTTATAGGATGCATGGGATTATTTGTGTATTTTTGTATCTGTTGAGGCCTGTTTGGTGACCAATTATATGGTGAATTTTGGAGAATGTACCATGAGGTGCTGAGAAGAAGGTATATAGTTTTTTTTTTAGGATGAAATGTTCTATAGATATCTGCAGAGTTCACACCCAAGGTGGCCTAGATCTGTTGCTCACTGGAAGGTAGCCATATTCTTAATAAATAATTATTCTACCACGCCTCCCAAAACCATCTACTGCCAGTAGATACTCAATGATGGATGAGTGAGACTGGAGAACTTGACTGAATTGTTCTTGTACAGTTAACCACTCTACTGTGAGTTAGAATTGCAACAGTCACTTCACGTTAAGAAGACACCATTTCATAGCATTTCTTCCTATCCTACCATTCTATTTTTGTTAAGATTTTTTTATTATATGTAAGTACACTGTAGCTGTCTTAGACACCCTAGAAGAGGGCATCAGATCTTATTTCACATGATCCACAATGTGATTGCTGGAATTTGAACTCAGGACCTTTGGAAGAGGAGTCAGTGCTCTTAACTGCTGAGCCACCTCTCCAGCCAGTCCTACAGTTTTTATATTCTTTATGAATTAAACCAATTTTCTTATAATTTTAAAGGAAGATAATTATTCTATTATAACATACTATAAAATGCTCTTTTGTTCTCTTGATTTTTATTTTTATATTTAGTGATAATGTCTCTCTACTTAGCACTGGCTGCCCTGGAACTCACTACATAGGTGAGGAGAGTCTTGAACTTTCAAATATCTGCCTGCCTATACCTCCTCAAGGAATGGGATTAAAGGTATGTGCCATCATGTCTGCCTATAGTGCTGTTCTCCTAATCAGTATTTACTGTGGAATTTTGCTGTTTACTTTATTGTGGTATATTTACATTTCAATTTACTTTATAAAGTATAGACAACATATAATAGACCTTATCCTGTTTCAATCCTTTTAAATCCTTTCAAATTTCATTAGATCCTTTGAAGTTAATATTATTAGTATATTTACTATTATTCTTACATCCTTTCTAGTTTGCTTTATTTTATAAAAAAAACCACCCTCATTAATAACTTTTATACTTTTTAATCTGCATCTATTTTAAAAATTATTTTTCCACTCATTTTTGGCAATGCCAGTTGAATCCTAGGCCTCATGCATGCTAAGCCAGAGTCCCCTTTTCAGCTCAACTCCAACTCCTGTAACGATTTTATATACACTGAGTAATTCCAAAGCAGATCAATAGTTTCTTTTTTTATGTCCTACATTGACTCTTCTGTATTTGTAATTCCTTCAACATTTCTCTGACTAGTGGCCCAAAGGAAATTATGCTTCTTTCCTGCTATGTATTTAAGACTTTTCAGCAATCCTTCTGCTGAGTTTAACTTCAGTGTTGTCCTGGTAGCATACTTGGTATGATAGCCCTTCTTTAGATGACTTTGGGGTACTTTATGTTCCAGAATGCGGTTTGTCTTAGTAAATGCTGTATGTTAGGCTGGAAAGAATGTGTGTTCAGCTGCTGCTGGATGAAGTAGTCTATAAATGTCAATTAGATCACATAGATTAATGGTGCTTCTCACTTCAAGTATATCCTTATTGATTTCCTGCCTGATGGTTCTATCAATTTTTGTAGGAGACGTATTGAAGTCCCCAGTTGTAAAAGCAGAATTGTTTTTTTCTCCTGAAACGTCTGTCAGTTTTTGCCTCACATATTTGGGCATGTTTAGGTAATATATTCTAATGATTTTTATGGTTTGATGGAAAGTTGACCTGTTTATCTTTTTTTTTATGACCTGCTTTATCTTCAGAAGAAATCCCCTTGTTTCAAAACCTACCATAGCTTTGTGCTAATCTGGACACACTAAATTTGTTCAATGTTTTCATGTAATATATTTAAATATAATATATTTTATATAGTACATATAATACACATAACAAAATATATAAAACAATACATTATATGAAAATATTGTACTACCTCCTATATTTATATATTGTACTACTTTTAGATAGGGAGCTATATATGAGGAGATATATAAAGGGGGGGTCATTCTTGACACAATATTTTACCCAAGTCTTTCAGTCTGTTTCTTTTAATTTATGGTATGATTGAATTCATATTTAATGTTGTTTGAAGTATGGTTATTTGCTATTGGATAAATACTTTCTGTGTCTTTGTTTTATTTTCTGATCATTGATTAATAGTGCATTTTATGTTTTCATATTTTTCTCTTTGCATATCAGTTTTCTTATTTAGGCCATTAAGGAGAGAGTTCTGTGGATTAGAGCTCTCACTGTGAGCGAAGATATCCTGATTTCAAATTTGTAAACCCCACAGAGAATTCAAATATGGCCACGTGTGCCTATTTACCCAACAGTGGGAGATGAGGTACACCGATCTCAGGAGCTTGCTAGTTATCCAGCTCAATAAGAGCTTCATCTGTGGCCTGTTGTACTGCCTAGTTTTGTGTCAACTTGATACAGGCTGGAGTTATCACAGTGAAAGGAGCTTCAGTTGGGGAAATGCCTCCAGGAGATCCAGCTGTAAGGCATTTTCTCAATTAGTGATCAAGTGGGGCGGTCCACTTGTGGGTGGTGCCATCTCTCGGCTGGTATTCTTGGTTCTATAAGGCTGAACAAGCCAGGGGAAACAAGCCAGTAAAGAAAATCTCTCCCTGGCTTCTGCATTAGCTCCTGCTTTCAGGCGTGCTTGAGTTCCAGTCCTGAGTTCCTTAGTGATGAACAACAGTATGGAAGTGTAAGCTGAATAAACTCTTTTCTCTCCAACCTGCTTCTTGGTCATGACGCTTGTGCAGGAATAGAAACCTTGACTAAGACATCTGTATAGTTTAAAGGTAATATGAATATGTAAGTTTTGGTATTTGTGTGCTTAATCTTCTCTAAGATTCCCAATCTTTGGGTAGTTTTTCTTACTTTGGTTTTGAAATACTTCACCAATGTCTTCCTTTCTCTCCTTCCTTTTGTTTATTGTACTCTGGTCACCCATTGTGCTTTTATTACTTATTTATAGATTGTTTTGTAGCACTTAGGTAGTCTAGTTTTAATTTCTCCATTCTTTCTTCTCCCCTCATTCCTCTGTTATATACCACAGTGAACCAATCATCAAGTTTCAGCTTCTCTCCTCTGTCAGTTATATCCAAGATGATTTTGAGCCACTGAAGACATGTTCATTTTGTTTATGGTTTTATAACAAGCACATTTTCCTTTTGATTTCCCCTTAGAGGAAATATATCCTTCAGAAATTCCCCATCTGTTGCTTCAAGATATCTAATTTTTATTGACTATCATAAAAATCAAGTATTTATATTGTAATCCTTGTTTATTTATTTCAAAATCTGCATTATAATTGAGTTTATTTTAATAATAACCTAAATGCCTCTAAAATCCGGTTTTTCCTTGCCTATCAAATGCTCTGTTGGAAATTGAGTATGTTGTAGGTTCAATTGCAAAAGAGTTTTGTAACCCTTTCTTTTTGACTTATGTCCATCTGATGGTACAATTATCTTGGAGATTTTTTTTTCTAATTTTTTATTAGGTATTTTCTACAATTACATTTCAAATGCTATCCTGAAAGTTCCCTATATTTTCCCCCACCATGCTCCCCTGCCCACCCACTCCCACTTCTTGGCCCTGGCATTCCCCTGTACTGGGGCATATGAAGTTTGCAAGACCAAAGGTCCTCTCTTCCCAATGGTGGCTGACTAGGCCATCTTCTGCTACATATCTTGGAGATTTTATTTGATATATAGATACATGCCTGAGGTTTTATTTTGAAGTTTCTCATTTAGCATTCTCTGTTGTTTTTAGATATTTCAAGGTATCTTCAAAAACAAAGGACACAAATTTCAAGAGCAAGAGGCTACATGGGGTTATGACTGGGCTCTTTTCTGCTAACAAGGATGGAAGGCAAAAAAGTTCTTGCAAGACAGATAGAACAAGAAGGCCCAAACTTGCAGGCAACTCTATCACCTTGCAACATAAATTCAAGTACCACAGTTTATTCCAAGGCTTGCTTTTAACATTATGGGATTATATATGTTTTAAACAGATTTAAAGTAAGTTTTAGAGTGTCAAAGTGCATATATCACATAGATATAATAGAATAGAACCCAATAGAATAAATGAAATTTTGCCAAGGACTTGAAAATGTCCTCATCCCTTTCCCCTCCCTACTTTCATTTATATATTTTATGCATTGGTGTATAAGTATTTATGCATATATTAAAAAGATTTCCTATTTTCATTCAAATTTTTTCTTATGCCATGTTTACTAAGTTTTAAACTAAGAAAAAGAAGCAGACTAGTTTTTATATTTTTCATTCAGTATGATATTGGTTATACATAGCCTTGCTTTCCCTTTGCAATTTTGTCTTAGGTATTGCCATTGCTAATTAGTAGTTCATCCTATGCATGAACATTTATGATATGATTCAACCCAATTTTGTAATATAATAGAATTTATACAGTGTTTCTCCTGGTATCTCTTGGGATAACTTTATCCAAAGAACTTGCTCCTATCAGCAGTGCTGGAACGAATGCAATTGCTAATATCTCATTGCTTTTCTGAAGAACATGACTACAAAGACTAAAACTGATTGTGGATACAATTATAAATTTCAATGAAAAATTTTGTTTCTGAAGCATATTTTAAAAAAAGCCAATATTTCAGCATTAGACACAATATACCATTAATCTTATGTTCTCCATTGCTAGAAACTTGCAGATCATTTAATTTTTACCATTGAGCGCAATAACATGGTGCCTTGTTGTGAGCTCAATTTTCTTTTTCCTGGAAAATAGTGAGATAAAAACATGTTTTATGTATTTCCTCTTTCAGGAAAATATCTTCAAAACTGTGACCTTTACTCACATACCTCATTTGTAATTTTAAAATTTTCTTCTTTTTGGTTTGTGACACAATGCAGTCATCATCAACCTCCTCTCAATTTCACCTTCCCAAGATAATAACTGTTCTGCATAATGAGCAAACAACTCATTTTTATAGTCGTCTTATAAAACAGATGTGTATCAAAAGTCTGGAACATTATCTACCAAGATATTTTAACTTTTGCAACTTTTTTTTCTAGTTTAGAATAATAGAATTGAGGTTTTTTGGGGGAGCATGGGAAGGGGGATTGAGAGGGAAGTAGAGTTAGGGGAAGAGAGAAGACAAAAAGGAGGGAGGGAGACGAGAGAGAGAGAGAGAGAGAGAGAGAGAGAGAGAGAGAGAGAGAGAGAGAGAGAGAGAGAGAGGAAAATAGGCTGGCCAGAAAACCGGGAGAGAGAGAGGGCAGAGGGAAAAAGAGAGAGAGGGAGAAAGGAATCAAAGAGAAAAGAGAAAAGAGAGTCAGAAACACAGAGAGTAATAGAAAGAGGGCAAGTTCTTTTGATATTTAAAACATATATAATTAATTTCTTTCCTGCTTAAAAAATGTTGATTTTTTTTTTTTTTACTATTTTTAGATAAGGCTCTTAAGGTTACTGGTTTCTTTCCAAAAAGCCAATCTGCCTATAGAGTACAAAATTTTATTTATGTTCTGCATATTTTTTTTTTTAAAGCTGAGGACCCAATCCAGGGCCTTGCACTTGCTAGGCAAGCACTTTACCACTGAGCTAAATCCCCAACCCCTATGTTCTGCATATGATTGGAGGAAATCAACTTAGTTGCTGATCATTCTTTTCATCCACATACCCTTAATAGTCTTTTCCAAATTTTCTTTCCTGGTACTGTAAACCTGTGTGGCTGTTAGTCTCCATTGTCTATTAGTGGAGAATCTGGCTTTGCTCCAGGAAGGAGCATTCGAGTGCTTTACAGATAGCTCTCCTCGTCAAAAATTATCTCAGGAGAAGCTCCTGTATGCCTGGCAATAACCTGGCAACCTCAGCTCTCATTCCTAAGACTGATTGTGGGCTGATACCCTCTGTCTTGTATAACACTAGATAGGCTCTTGGTAGCTTTTTTTTTTTTTTCCGCTTTGTCTGTGTTAGGTGCAGCAATGGCAAACACATTTCTTAATAATTCTAAGGTAGAGTTATTAAAAATATATGATGGAATTGAAATAAGGATCATTGAATCAACCAAAAATGTAAAAAAGGTTTTTAGGAACAGAATAGAAACCATACAGTTTCAGTACAAAATCCATACTGACTCAAAAGGTAGCTCTTGCAAGAATGGATTAGGGAAGTTACTGAATCGACATGAACATGAAGTCATTAGATCAGGAACAAAGAACTCATCTATGTAGATGCCAAAGCCTCAAGTAGTTAGAAATTAGAAAAGGTTGGTCAATAGTCTATCAGAATATGTGACATTGGAATAAATTTTCTTATGGCCATCATTGTGTAGGACAGAAATAAAGATATAAGCACTTATAGTAGGTGTTTAAGACATAGAGTGCTAACCACAATGATCATAGAGATGTGTATGAGCACATAAGGCTAAATATCTGCGCGAGGAAAATGAAGCATATGATATAGAAACAAAAACAAAAGAACACTGTCTTCAGAGAGATATAATGTTTTCTTGGAACACGTTTAAGGAAATAAAACTAAAACTGTATTGCTATGACTTTGAAACGACATAAATATGGAGAGGCTTGAGCTAATCAGGACCATCTCTTGTGCAACAAAGTGGTGGCCATCTTCACTGTGTTGAAGCCACATCTATGTCCTTGAGGTCTTTGAAATCTGAAGGATCTGGTCTCCAGCAGTCATTATGATTGAGTCTGAAATTATCTTAGACACAAGCATCTGACAATGACACTGAAAAAGATTAGGTTAGGTTAGGTGAAGTGGGAGCACCCTCTTTAAAGTAACTATTTTAAAAGTCTGGGTCTTAACCTCCAGGAGATTGACTCAGTGGTCACAGTGGTTTTCTAAAACCTTAGGGAAAACAGAAACATTTTTCCCTATTGAGACGATTTTAAAGTTTCCTTTATATATATAATTTTATGGTCATATGAAGAAATCAGTTCTTACAAATGTCTAAAGTGACAAGCAGTATGTTTTCTTAAATTCTGACTCTAGTACACAAATATTTTGTGACTATTCCCCTATTTATAGAACTATGATATCTAATGCTATATGAAAAACCCATATATAGTATGAACAACTTATGTAAAATATTCTTAATTTGTCTAATAGGCACAAAGCTTCTATCCTTTTAGCTGAAATTACTCACAAAATCTAATGTTGTTCACTAGATTTATACATTTTAAGATAGAAAATATTACATTCAACTTCTAACACAATTTCAGCACTCTAATATAGTCTTAAAGCCATTAATGAAATTACTAAATGGGCTATTTGAGTGCTCTTTTATGTACAGAAAGTTAAAACAGATTTTCATGAAAGTACATTCTATTTTACTATTTTATAGTTCACAGCCTTTCAATTAAAAAGAGATTAAAGTTAAATGAGTTTCTCAATTATGAAAAGTTTATACTCTACTAAAGTAATTTATTTAGAAAAGAAATGGTGTTATACAAGTGATATTTCCAAAGATGGGATAGAGGACATCAAGAAAATAAGGCCCTCTAATCAATTGGATATATTCATATATGACCTCAAAGATACTGAGACAGCATGTACAGCGCCTTCACAGGACTGTACCAGATGGCATCCTAGAGCTGAAAGGACAGTGGACACACGCCTCCATCCCTACCACAGAAGCTATCTTCATTTGATAACTACTAATAATTGAAAATTTAGTTTTCTTCAAGGGAGTAACACTGGGGAAAAACCTACTCTTAAGAATTGGCTTTCCAAAAAACTGAATCATTTTATTCAATGTTTTTATACATTAATCATATGAATAAATATTTAAGTTGTATATTGTAAAACAAATGCTGAACTTAAAGTCATTAATTAGTTAAAAGTTTGTCAAAATTAATAAAGATATCAATATGCTAATGTGGCTGAAATTGAAGTAATTCTTTCTACAAAAGTAAATAATGTCATACATAAGGCTCAGAAAAAATCATTAATATTGTCTCTCTTGGGAAGAGATCCATATATAAAACTTAAAATAATAAAAATTCCCAAGAACTAAATATGTTATTATTAAGATGAGTAGCATGATTTTCACTCACATAATTATAAGAATTTTCAACATGAAACATTTAATCATATATTATGAGAAAATATCTTTATGAAACTGTTTAAAATGGATACATACATCTCCAATATTAATGTCAATGTACACATTTTATCAATTTCATTATATCAAGTGCTTGACATGGATAAAAAGGGTAGTTTCACTTTCTTGGTATTCTAGCTAATGGTAGATCAATATCCTTAATAAAATTAAAGTTATTCTCAAATACCCTTACAATCTTAAATAAATATTTTATTTATTAAACAAACATCAGTAAAAGTGATCCTTAAGTTTTATAAATACAAAGAAAATCTTAATGCAAATGTGTTTATATTGAACCCTGTATTATAAGTATAAATGAATCAAAGAACTTGCTACATGTACTTGGTCATACTAATACCAGGAGATCCATGTGGATTTAGTTAATGCCTTAAAATTGTTGAAACTCCAGTCCTTATTCTACATTCTATTATGTACTATTTCTGATGTTCATTAAGCTTATCTCAATCACTTCATAAATTCTACTTTATTGAAACATATAAAAATATAGTTAAAAAACAGAGCTCAAGGTGTGTGGGAGGCAGGAAGTCATGGATCTCTCTGTGAAGGGGAAATAGATTTTGTGATTGGACTAGAGCTGGGTGTGAATAGGAACAGGAGGAATCAAGTAGAGCTGCCTATTAGGGCCATAAGCTTCACTGGGACAAGTTTGTCCTTCATCATCAAGATATCTAATTCCTCCTCCTCCTCCTCCTCCTCCTCCTCCTCCTCCTCCTCCTCCTCCTCCTTTACCTTCTCCCCCTCCTCCTCTTCCTCCTCCTCTTCTTCCTCTTCCTCTTCTCCTTTTCTCCTTCTTGTCCTCCTTCTTCCTCCTTCTCCTTTTTCTTCTCTGCACATGATTACATAAAAAGTCTATGACAAACAGTGGCAAATAGTGATGAACAGTGACCAACAATAACCAACAACAACCAAGAAAGAATCAACAACACATACCTCTCTTGGGGACCTAGCATTTATATACTCTCCGAAATGTCACCAGAACTCCAAATGTCAGTCTTCCATAAAAAACTAGAGCTGCAAAAAATCACACCCCTAATAGGGCCTGAGGAACATCATTGTAATAGTTTGACCTGATGCTGCTTGTATTCAAATATTAAATTCTGTACCCAAAGATCTTGTGGCTCCAAGATGAAAATATAATCACATATAACACCTTATGTTGTATAAACCAGGCATCCCAAGTTATCTGTGATTTGTTAATAAAGATGCCTACAGCCTGTATATGGGCTTCATTTCATTGGCTTAAGGTCGGATGCAGGGATCACAAGAAGGAGAGGAGAGAAAGAGTGAGGGAGAAGCTGCCATGGGGTAGATGGGTCATGAGAACAAGGCTATGAGGACTGGCTTGTTGGAGTAGGAGTGGACTAGGCAGAACATGGCAAATGATATGTCTGTATGATTGATGGGGAAGTAAACAAAATAACGGAGTGTTGATATCTGCAAGCTGTAGTGCTTTTAAAGCTTTTAATAATTGTAAAGGTTTGTATATCTTATTTGGAACTAAGTGATCTGAGGTGGGGTAGAAATACCCAAATAATATTTATGCCAACAAATCATAATCAGCTGCTATGGATAATCTGAACAGCCCCATAGTACACACCTGGGAATAAAATGAAAAGATATTCTTATAATATTTCTGTGTTATTTTTTAAGAAGCCAAAACTCCAATATTGTCATTACCATTTTCTAACCTTAAAAAGTAACTCCCTTCAAATTTACTTTTAAGTATATGCTTAAATTGAGTTACAAGATGGTATGTTTTTACATAACTTTTCATATAGTCTTTATATTGTTTCCCCTCTGCCTTCACTGTTTCTAGGAGACTGAAAGTTAAACCCTAGTTCACCAAAGTCCAATCTGAAAAGGGTATACTTTATTCAGAAACCTGATTACAAGTGAGTAATAACTAATAACTATAATTGAACTTTGTAGATTTACAACTTAAGAACTCACACAATATGTACTCACTGATAAGTGGATATTAGCCCAGAAACTTAGAATACCCAAGATATAAGATACAATTTGCAAAACACATGAAACTCAAGAAGAATGAAGACCAAAGTGTGGACACTTTGCCCCTTCTTAGAATTGGGAACAAAACACCCATGGAAGGAGTTACAGAGACACAATTTGGAGCTGAGATGAAAGGATGGACCATCTAGAGACTGCCATATCCGGGGATCCATCCCATAATCAGCCTCCAAACACTGACACCATTGCATACACTAGCAAGATTTTGCAGAAAGGACCCAGATATAGCTGTCTCTTGTGAGACTATGCCGGGGCCTAACAAACACAGAAGTGGATGCTCACAGTCAGCTAATGGATGGATCACAGGGCCCCCAGTGGAAGAGCTAGAGAAAGTACCCAAGGAGCTAAAGGGAACTGCAACCCTATAGGTGGAACAACAATATGAACTACCCAGTACCCCCCAGAGCTCGTGTCTCTAGCTAGCTGCATATGTATCAGAAGATGGCCTAGTCGGCCATCAGTGGAAAGAGAGGACCCTTGGTCTTGCAAACTTTATCTGCCCCAGTACAGGGGAACGCCAGGGCCAAGAAGTGGGAGTGGGTGGGTGGGGGAGTGGGTGGGGGAGCGTGTGGGGGACTTTTGGGATAGCATTGGAAATGTAAATGATATAAATACCTAATTAAAAAAAATACAAAATAAAAACTAAAAGATTTACAACTTAAAATAGGATGTGTTTAGGATTCGGAGAAATACAAGAAAGGCTAGTGACTAGGGTCATAGTTTGAATGCTGAAGGAACTCATAAAGAAGATGACTTTAGAGTTTAGCTTTATTCTTTTTTTTTTTTTTTTTTTAGGTATTTTCCTCGTTTACATTTTCAATGCTATCCCAAAAGTCCCCCATACCCACCCCCAATCCCCTACCGACCCACTCCCCCTTTTTGGCCCTGGGGTTCCCCTGTACTGGGGCATATAAAGTTTGCAAGTCCAATGGGCCTCTCTTTGCAGTGAAAAGAACCCAGATGCCCCTCAACAGAGGAATGGATACAGAAAATGTGGTACATTTACACAATGGAGTACTACTCAGCTATTAAAAAAAATGAATTTATGAAATTCCTAGGCAAATGGATGGACCTGGAAGGCATCATCCTGAGTGAGGTAACCCAATCACTAGGAACTCGCACAATATGTACTCACTGATAAGTTTAGCTTTATTCTTTTTTTTTCTTTCTTTTTTTTTTTTTTTTTTTTTTTTTTTTTTAGCTTTATTCTTATCTCATAGGCCTCTTCAGTGAATTGTCTGCCCAACAGAAGATAAATGGGGATTGGAAGCATCCATCATAAGTCACCAAGTGAAGGTGGCTATCATTGAACACAGATGATTGTGTTCAAAAAAAAGGGCATAAATTTCATGATATTCCAAAAAAAAAGATGTTTTCAATTTTCTATAACTATGTCCAAGAGAGGTTATGTATTAATAGTGTTAAAAGCACTTCCAAGAGGCATCTGTTATGGAAAACCCTCGAAAACATATAGAATGACTCAACAGAATCCATTTTTCCTCCCATTACTATTATTATTAGGCATCAGTTAAAAACAGTTCTATTATTTAGGAGAAATTATTTTTCATTACAAAAATGACTTTATTTCAAGAATATAGTGAAAATACCTCTGTTGAAATTTACAGCATCTTTTCCTGATTCTTAGAAAGTCTTTTCAAAATTGCTTTCAAATGCTAACTATGGGCTTTTCAGAGGTATTAAATTCAACCTGTTTGTCTATTAAATATGATAGCAGGCAAAGTATATCCCATTCTTTTGAAAAATATCTTTATAAAATGACAGCGTTGAAAACAGAGTTGTTATAGACATTTATAAAATGAGTTAATTACACATTCTATTATGGAATTAGGAATATTAGGAATAAGATCAAAATAGTTTCCTCTTCTGTGCTCAAAATAAAAAAAAAAATGTTTGCTCACAAAGGGGAATAAATACTTTCATCAAAATAAACACCATCATACTTAATCTGCTAACTTTCCTGTTGCCATGATTTTAAAGACACCAAAACAAAATGAAAGAAGTAGACTTTGTTGAATTTGGCTTTTAATACATTTTCTTTCTCATTTCAGACCCTATTTTAACTAAATCAATTGCTCTATTATATTAACAAGAAATTTATTTGTTCATTTTTAATGATTTTATCAAAACCCTACTTTAAAAGAAACATGATATTTTGATGATGTTCAATATGCTCTACTAGAATGTTTTATTATGAAACTCTTGCAATAATATAACAGGAATATCTCTAATTTCTATGAACATATAGCTGAAACTTAAGGGAGGTATAACCCCAGCTTCCAGAGGAACTGCCTGGCTGATTTCCATAGTGGTTGCACAAGTGTGCATTCCTGCCAGCGATGGATAAGTGCTCTCCTTACTCCACATCCTCACCAGCATGAGCTGTCATTTGTATTTCCACCTTCACCATTCTGCTCAGTTAAGATGAAATCAAATAGACTGTCCTGATGGGTAAAGAGTTTCTTGTTTTGCAAATACTTTATTTAGATCTATACCTCATATTTAAACTCATATTTGTTTCCTTTATGTCTATTTTTTTAGATATTCATAGATTTTAGGAATAGCATTAGAAATGTAAATGAGGAAAATACCTAAAAATGTATATAAAGGAATTTGCCCTCAATCAGATGTATCAGGTAAGAAGCTTTTCACATTCTGTAGGCTTCTACACTGTCCAAATAACAGTGCCCTTTGTAATGAGGAAGAGTCCAGGTTTCACCAGGTCACATTTATTAATTGGCTATCTTAATTGTCACCAAATGTGTTCTGGTCAGAATGTCTTTTCTTGTGTACAGTTGGTTTTCACGTTTTCTTCTGTCATGTTTAGTGTATCTGGCCTTATGTCTCTGTCTTAGACCCATTTAAAATTGAATCCAGCTCAGAATGATTCATCCATACTTACTGTTTATCAATTTGGATATCATATCTATTTGGATTCTTCATCAATACTGTCATTTTCCAGTATGTATTTTTGGCAGCTTTAATAATAATCTGCTGTTCATAGATGTGTGGATTTGTATCTGGATCTTCAATTTGAATATGTTGAGCAATGTGTTTGTTTTTTATGCTAATAAAGTAATTTTTATTTTTTTATTTTTCTTAATCCTATTACACAGATATTTGGTTCCATCATGTTCAGCGATAGTCTATTTTTAACAGTCACAAATTGGTAACAGCCTATATGTACATCAAGATATGAATGGGTAAAAGCAATGTGGAACATTTAAACAATAGAATAATTTCTCTTTTTTAAAAAATAAAATCCAGAAATTTGCAGATACGTAGATGGAGTTAGAAAAACCCTGAGTGAAGTAGCCCAGATCGGGAAAGGACAAATATGGTATGTGGTTGCTTATATGTGAATGTTAGCTGTTAAGTCATCTATAAGCAGGAGATGTTCTATAGAACCATAGTGGTTACATATAGTGTAAGGTACTGGGGGTGGTGTGAATCACCTAAGAAGGGGAAATAGAATGGCCATGGAAGGATTGGAAAGGAAACAAGAAATGGAGGCTTAAGCAGAGCAGATGAAATCTGTAGAAGGAAAATTGGAGATCAACTAAAACTAAGGGCTAATTGAAGAGCTGTATAGAAGCTAATACTTTGGAAGCTGATTATATATATAATTATATATAGGTAATTTAAATGAAATCACCAAAAGACAAACAAACAACAACAACAACAAAAGGAAACCAAAAACCAAAACCTGGGAAGTAGAGCACTAACTTGTCATTTCTTACCATCAAATGATGACTCCAGTTCTAGAAATAGGTTATGCATAAATGAATGGTTGAACGAGGCATTCCATCAAAACCCCAAAGTGATCCAGTTTTTTGACAAGATTGGTTTTATGCCACAAACTGAAGGTATGGCCCTATTGCTTAAAACAGTACCTACACTGTTGAATACAGAGAATTTGAGCTAGTTCCTACCTGGAGCCTTCACCCTACTGGCTCCTGTTCATACTATGGAAAGATACTCTGAACACTACCAAAAAAGAAAAATTAACAACAATCAAGCTACAAATCCCTTTTTCTACAATGGTAACCTACATGGAAGATGGCTACTGCAACATGGCACAAAGCTTGTGGGGTTAACCAAGCAATGCCTGATTGGATTTAAAGATCACTCCCTGAGATAAAACCCATCTTGATTCTGCTTGATTTACCAAAAACCTGACGTTAGATAGGCAAGGTATCTAAGGTAAATCCAAACACTACTATTCTACTAATAGAACACAGAAATAAAATGGCTCATAATGACATTTTGCTATAATCAAAGAGCAGCATCCATATCAACCATCATTAAAGAATCTTCTACTTCTACTAGATGTGAATGACTTATAGAGACCCAAGGGCATACAAATAATAGACAGTAACAGACCTTGGAACACTTGGTCATAAATAATCTTGTTTGTTCCTCAGGGATTCCTGTTAAAGTGGAGTTGGGAAAATTGTAAGAACCTAAGGGGATAAAGAACACCAAGGAAACAAAGCCATTTTAACACAGCAGGGCCAAGGAACATATGAACTAAGAAACTTTGGCATCATGCACAGAACCTGAAAATGCCTGAGCCTGATGGTGTCCCATTCTGGAAGTGGACACAAGCCCACATGCCTATCTCAGAAGCTACTGCCAACTGATAATCACTCACATATGAAAAATTATTTCATATTAGACACAGCAGGGTATCACTGGGTTGCCAAGTACTCTGTGTCCAGGCTCCATGCCCTGCAGTAGTTAGCCAATACTAAATAAACTCAATGGTAGTTTGAGAGGCTGTTTTGCTTTGTTTCATTTTGTTTGCCTCATAATGCTTTGCCTGAACATTTTTTTCCTTTTTATTCTTAACCTATAGATCTTTTGCTTATATACTGTTTCTTTGATTTTGTGTTTTGAGGGGATTTCTGTGCATACCAACGTGTGTATCTCTTTATTTCTGTCCATTTCCTTGTTTTGTTCTACCCAGAGTTGTTTGTTTTTATTTTCTTATTACTACAAATTTTTGTTTTCTAATGAAAGAGAGCAAGAAAAGATGTACATTTGGGTGGTTTGGGAGGTGGAAAATATCTTGGAAGTACTAGGGCAGGGGATTCAAATTCAGAGTATATTGAATTAAAAAATCTATTTTTAATAAAATAATTTTATATGTGAATAGTAAGTATATGTAATTAATCAGGTACAAATTATTAGCTTATTAATCTTCAAACTAAATATGATATATGTAATATGAATAGATCTCAATTAATTTACCATAGATGCACTTGTTATAACTTATACATTTTCAAAAAATATATAATTATTCAATTCTTCTGTCCTAGAATTAGCCGAGGACAGAGGAAGGTTAGGATCAGGCATAGTGGAAATGGTAATTTCAGAGCAGGGTTCCAGCCAACTAGCTTATCATCCATGCTTAACAAAGATAGACAGACCTCTGAATTCTTTTGCAATGTTAAGAATAAGTTTAGGCTTGCTGTCTCCTAAGAATCAAAGGGCATAGAGCCTTCACAAGACCAAGATCCTCATCCTATCAATATTCCATAACCCCATCCTCTGCTAGATATGTGGCTAGAGCCTTGAGTCCATCCTTGTGTACTCTTTGGTTGGTGGTTTATTCCCTGGGAGTTCTGGGCATACTGGTTGGTTCATGTTGTTGTTCCAACTATGGGGCTGCATATCCCTTCAGCTCCTTGGGTCCTTTCTTTAGCTCCTCCATTGGAGTCAGAGTCAGCCCAATGTATGTCTGTGAGCATCCACTTCTGTAATTGTCAGGCACTGGCAGAGCCTCTCAGGAGTTAGCTATATCAGGCTTCTTTAAGTAAACACATTAATGTTACTATGGGGCTAAGTGTGTGTATCCTTTGTACAGTGGTTGCCCCAGTGTAGGGGAATACCAGGACAGGGAAACAGGGGTGGATGGATTAGAGGGCAAGGGGGTGGGGAATAGGATAGGGGGAGGAGTTGGAGGGGAAATGAGGAAAGAGGATAAACTTTGAAATGTAAATAAAGAAAATATCCAATTAAAAAAAAACAACACCAAAAAAGAATGTTAACAGAATCAATACAGAGTTAATAAGAGTTAATGTTGTTAAGCAGTATCTAAGAGTCTGATTTACAGTGGCATTATAAGGTATTCATTGTGAAAAGAGTGACATATAAGTTGATGATAATGTGTTTCTCTTTCCTAAAAGTAAAAATAAAATGTTATGATGAATGGGAAAAAAAACAAAAAAAGAATCAAAGGGCACGTGCAAGTGTTAGTGGATGTTGATTCATAGGATAATAGTCTAACATATTCTAACATTCATTCATAACATATCTAAATATCACTATTTCTTTTCTTACTCCATTTCATCATAAAGAAAAACTAAATTCAGGGTCCCAGGGCCAAGGGCAGCTGGATACTTCCCAAGCTTCTATTATAAGGAAATAGTTGACTGAGTACAGGGTCTCGAGGACAACTTGTCTGTCTTTCTGGCAGGGTCAAACTAAGTTCAAATTCTCAGGCCCAGGAACCAACTTCTATCTTGACTGATAGTTGCTATCAATTGCTCAACCTTGTTCAACCTCTTACATCAAAATATGATTGGACAATACTGTGCTGCCCACCCTGTTCCCCATTGTTTCATGGTTTCATTCTTTAAATATGCTGCAGAGCATTCTTCAAGTTCATAGTTTAGCTCCCAAGTTTGTTCTGTGGCCCTGATCAAACAGTAGCGGCTTGATCACAATACAAATTATTTATAATCTGTATTGACATGGTGTTTGAGTTACGTAGATTTCTGTTGGATGTAAGTGAACCACACACCGGTGGTTTTTGAACTTGCTCTGTAGTCCAGGCTGACCTGGAACTTACAGAGATCTGCCTTCTGTGCCTCCTGAATGCTGGGATTAAAGGCATGTGCCACAACTGCCCAAATATTTTATATTTAAAAAAACTAAATAACTTTTAATTTGTACAATTAATTTTAAAACAATTGGCTTGCCTGCTGTTTTTATATATTTTACATAGATTTAGTTGTGCAACCAACCTGTGCTCGACAGTATGTGGTCCTCCAAATAATAGTTGTTGTGAGGAAAAAACTGAAATATAGGAAACAAGCAGAGCCTTGAGGTACTAGGTCCAAGGAAATAGCAAATAATTCCAATACATATTTGGAGTTATATGACTCCGGAAAATTGGTTGAAGGAAATTGGTACATATGGGGTTAAATAAAAGAAGGTACTTTTATGGTGGTGGGGGAGGGAGGGTGGACATTCAAAGCAGTGCTTCTCTGTATAGTCTTGGTTGTCCTGAAACTCACTCTGTAGAGGAGGCTAGCCCAGAATTTAGCTATCCATCCAGCTATCCCTGCCTCTTTAATACTGTGACTAAAGCTTTCTGCCACCACACTTGCCTATTTCGATTTTCAATAAGAGAAATTAAATGTAAATAAAATTGTAATTTTAGTTCCTAAATTGTAAAAGCTATATCTTAAATGTTGCCTGCCTATATTTCAATTAGGAACTGTGAAAGTAAACAAGAAAGAGATCTATCACCATGATCACAGAAATATGATCCAAACATGTTCATTATGGAAAAATAATTATTTTCCCATGTGGTATTAATGCCTACCAACAGTTTTACCTTTTTGTTTTCTACTTGTTCTCATTTGAGATTTCCCTTAATACTTTTTTTAGGTAGGAAATATAAAGAAGACAAATTTTAAGATCTGTATCACATGGATTTTTTTTTTACATGATGTGCCACTAATTACTGCTTCTAGTTATTTTGACCTCTTAAAAATTAATAAAGATAAATGTTTTTGTATAATCTACAAACTTTTTCAGTTTTAAATTTAGAAGAACAAAATGTATATATTTATTTTTAATACTTTATTATTTTCACCTGTTAGTATGCCATCAAGAGTTGGACATACTATTTGAAAATTACAACTTGGTTTCGAGTATTATTTTGGGAAATTTCAGGATATTTGGATGGAATCTCAAAGATGCATGTAGGTGCATGATTTGTTTCTTGCTTTATTTTTTCTATATTGTGTTTCATAACTTGTTATTCGTACTTCCAGTACCATATATTTCTTCTTCTGTAAATAAATCATATTTATCCTATAAATTAATTCAGTATTTGTCCCATCTTGTTTGCATTGCACCCACAACATGTTCTGATGCTACTGAAAAGATTGTTTAACCCAAGTTATCTTAAAAAGAGATACTCTGATACATTATCTAATGCAAAAATAACATTAATTAACTATAGGGAAATGATGAACAATGAGTGAATATGTAGAGTGAAAAAGTACTAAGTGAATGTTCATTGTTGACATGGTCAGAGTCAAGTCAAAGAACACCAGTGCCTCATACCATTGAATATGGAAATTATTCCCCCAATATGGTTGAGACTCCAAGGGATGACAAATCTTTTCTCTTGTTCAAGACTGAATATTGTTAGTGTATGCAGATTAGAAAATATAGCAACCTTTACTAGGATAATGCAGAGCAAATTGGCCACCTTCTGAGACTAGCTAACACCTTTTCTTCTGGTGCCTAGAATCAATGAGCTAATATTCTTTGTTGTGGTAGCAGATACCGCCCCATCAGAGAAATTACAATCCACATGGTTCCAGATTTATTTTATGCATGCCAGTGTGCTTGTCTTTTCTTCAAACCTTGGGGTCCTGCTCAGGTTTCTAGGACTAGGCTCATGTAGTACATACTTTCAATACTCTTTAAGAGAATGTGAGACCAAAGAACAATTGTGTGTATAAAGTTTGCATGTGTGATTTGGTAAGGATCTTATACTATACAGCATTTGACATCCTAATAAAAATTATACTATTTGTGTAATATGAAGAAAAATATTAAATTATGGATGATTGTTCACTGTTAACACATAATTTTGAATATTTCTAAATGCTAATGTAAGGGTCCATGATTGGCTGAAAAATGATACCCTGGACTCCAATAGTATGTAAAGGCAAAGAGTGTTTGATTCTGCAGAAATTTTGCAAGCTGAGATCTCCCATTACCAAGATAGACAGAGACACTCAAGTGAGCTTTCAGGCCTGATTTAATGCTTGGGGTAAGTGACTTCTGTATTAATCTGTTGGGTCCATCTCTAAGGACATTCCTTAATCAGGGGTGGGTCTGGAAACTTGCTATGAATGTCTGGGAGCTGTTAGTGAGGAAATAGCTGAGGAAGTCTGGAAAATGCTACTGACTCATTTTCCTTGTCTCAGACCAGGTGAGGGACATTCCTTTATTTTCACCTTAAGGCTGGAGCCTAGGGTTTTTTTTTTTTGTTTGTTTTGTTTTTTTTTTTTTTTTTTCTGTTAGTAATTGACTTGCCTGGGCTTGACTGGACTTGCCCAGGTTTTAGGCCTAGTTTCCTTAACTACCAATGTGAAGCCTGTCATGGGATATGCCTAGCCTTCTCACTAGCAATCTCTAATTTTTATTTCTGGCATGAAGCATGTTACTGATGGTACTTACATTTCAGTTTCTGTAAAATTGAAAGCTTAAGGAAATGGCAGAATATACTTCATTATATTTATTATGTTTGACTGGCATTATTTCATTGCTTAATTTTTAGTTGATTATATTTGTTTCTATTTATTTGCATAAATAAGTTTGAAAGTCTTAACCCAGAAATAGTCATTCATCTTTCTAGCAGCACACTCTGCTCCCTGCTTTTCGACTAGGGAGTCCAGCTTTGCATTACTCTTCAGTAGATACCTGAGGTCTATTAATTTAAGTTGAGATAATTGATAGTTTGGTTTATAGTTTTAGGGATGCCAGTCCATGTCCCATATATATTCTTATTGACTCTGTTCCTGTGATGAAACACATCATTATTCTGGTAAGGATCTGGTTGTGACTGCAAAACAAAACAAAACAAACATAAAAAAATTAAAGAAGGTTCTAATGTTACAATAACCTCTGAGAAAAAACAGTAAAATTTATCATTTTCTATGAGGCCTTGTCTGCTACAGGGTTCACTGGCAATTACTCCTGCCACAGTCTCAGAACAACTGTTCACTATACAAACCATAGGAGATATTCAGAATTCAACTGAAGACAAGATTTCCCAAATGGAGCTGTGACAAAAGGATGGACCATCTAGACACTGCCATATCCAGGGATCCATCCCAAAATCATCTTCCAAACACTGACACCATTGCATACAATAGCAAGATTTTGGTGAAAGGACCCAGATATAGCTATCTCCTGTGAGACTATGAAAGGGCCTAGCAAACACAGAAGTGGATGCTCACAGTCAGCTATTGGATGGAACACGGGGCCCCCAATGGGGCTAGAGAAAGTACCCAAGGAGCTAAAGGGATCTGCAACCCTATAGGTGGAACAACATTATGAACTAACCAGTACCCCGGAGCTCTTGACTCTAGCTGCATATGTATCAAAAGATGGCCTAGCCGGCCACCATTGGAAAGAGAGGCCCATTGGACATGCAAACTTTATATGTCCCAGGACAGGGGAACACCAGAGCCAAAAAGTGGGAATGGGTGAGTAGGGGAGTGGGGAGGAGGGTATCGGGGACTTCTGGGATAGCATTGGAAATGTAAATGAGGAAAATACCTAATAAAAAGTATTTAAAAAAAAGATTTCCCGAATGGTACTGATAAAGATACACCACTTCATTGTTATTGTTCCTTTGATTTAAATATAGCAATTAATAACGAGAGAAAAACATTTTTATGTAAGAAATTTACATGAATCTTTAAAATCTAATTGTATTTGTTCCTTGATTAAATTCTCCATGGAAGTGAACAAACGAAGATAGCTGTGTTTGACAATTACTGGGTTATTTGATTTTATCAAAATTAACATTATTATCTCAGCTCAACAAAATAGTCTTATGAGGTATAATTACATATTTCTCTTGGGACTATAGATATAATTTGCTATAAAGAAATTTGAACCTTATAATCATAACAAGTATTTTCAATTCTTATCCTAAAACCCACAAAGACAGCTCCAAATAACCTTGATTACTTGTGGACTATGTCTGGAACACAGAGTCAATTTCTTCTTGAAAAATTTAGGAAGGTAACCCAATTAATTTTAAGTAAAAGCAGTAGATTTCAATATGTTAAGGCAGAGCATGACTTATTCAGTCAACGTGGCATGAATTTCACCAAGGTAAGCTTATTAAGGAAATTGGAGAAGGAAAACAGATACGAACATGTGTGGCTAAGAGTAGATTCCTCAATGCCACTTTCAGTACTCTGCTGTACACACTTGGAAAAGATTCCCTGTGAAGTATATGTACTTTGTCCAACATTATTTTGGTTTCTTGAAAAAGGAGAGGAAGGCTTCTTGATTTTTGATTTGTTCCATTTTCTTTGTCATTACCACTGTAGGAAATTAAACTGTCAAATATGAGGATGTTATAAACTCAAGGCTCTTTCTCAACAGCTTATAACCGCTGCACTTTTTTTCAGTGTAGAGATCATGTTGAGATTTCAATCTCCTCAGACCATCTCCTGATTTTTTTCTTTCACCTGAAGTTTAATAACAACAACAGCAATAGTAACAAATCTCTCCCTTCAGATTCATCTTCCATGGAAATCATGAGGACCTGTAGCACCGTAGTCTGACTTTTTTTTCTAAAATATAGCACAATATAACAGTTCCCACATAGGCTAGAGTGTATTGAAGATACAGATATGTTAAAACAGGAAATGTTAAAACAGGATGGTAAGTGATAAAATGCATATGTACTTCTGAGCAAAGGTCTAGGAAATAGTAAGCATAATTTAAAGTTATTTGTGATAGTAAGACTCTGCAGTCAATGAGCAAACACAACATTCTATTTTATGTCCTGAGATCTTTTTTCCTCATGAATTTATCTATCTATTCACTTTACATCCCCACTGCACTTCCCCTTCCCCCTCTCCTCTCAGTACCATTCTCACAAACTCCTTCCCCATTTCCTCTTCCTTTTCTCCTCAGAGACTGGGAAGTTTCCCCATGAGTACCAATCCATCCTGGGATATCAAGTTATAATAGGACTAAGGGCATCCTCATCCACTGAACCCTAAGAAGGCAGTCAGGCTAGGAGAAGGGGTCCCAAAAGCAGGCAACATAGTCAGAGATAGCCACCACTTCAAATGTTACAGGAACCACCTGAAGAACAAGCTGCACAACTAAAACATTTAAGGGGCCTAGGTCCACCCCTTTCATTATCTTTGTTGGTGGTTCTATGAGCCCCTAAAAGCCCAGGTAAGTTGATTATGTACATCTTCTGGTGATTACCTTGCCATTCTGGCTCACTCATTCTATCCCCCACTTTTCCACAAGACTCCCATGCTCTGCGTAATGTTTTACTGTGGGTCTCTGCATCTGTTTCCATCAGCAACTGGAAGCCTCTCAGGAGATAGTTTTGCTAGGTTCTTGTCTGTAAGCATAGCAGAGAATCACTTATAGTGTCAGAGGGTTTGCTTTTTATCATGGGATGAATCTACAGTTGGGAAATTATATTGGTTGGCTATTTCCTCAATATCTGCTACATCTTTATCTCTGTGTATCTTGTAGGCAGGACAAATTTTGTATCAAAGGTTTTGTGGGTGGGTTGGTGTCCCTTTCCTTCCACTGGAAGATCTGCCTAGCTACAGGATATGGTCACTTCGGTTTCAAAATTCCAGGATGCTAGAAATTTCAGCTATGGACATCCAGAGACTCCTGGGAGCTTCCCCTATCCCAGGTCTCCTGCTGTTCTCATAGATGCCTCTCCCTGATTTCAGTTCTCTCACACAGCCCTCTCCTGCCACACCCTCCCACTCTCCCCATTTAGTTCTGTTCCTCAATCCACCTCTGATGTGTACTTTTCTTCCCTTTCTGAGTGAGACTCAAGTGTCCTCCCTTAGGCCCTTCTTGTTACACAGTTTCTTTGGGTCTGTGGATTGTAGGATAGTTATCCTTTACTTTATGGCTAATGTCTACTTAGAAGTGAGTGCATTCCGTGTGTGCATTTCTGGGTCTGGGTTACCTCAGTCAGGATGATTGTTTCTTGTTCCATCCATTTGTCTGCACATTTCATGTTGTCTGTTTTTAATAGCTGAATGTTATTGCATTGTGTAAATGTACCATATTTTCTTTATCTATTCTTCGGTTGAGAGCTATCTAGGTTGTTTCCAGTTCCTGGCTTTTATGAATAAAGCTGCAAAGCTGCTATGGGTATAGTAGAATAAATGTCTCTGAGGTATGGTGGGCCATCTTTTGGGTACATTCCCAGGAGTGGTTTATAAACCACTGAATTTAAAAGAGTGTCCTATACAAACTGATGTGGTTTTTGTTGTTGTTGTTGTTGTTGATGATGATGATGATGATGGTGGTGGTGGTATATAGAGTTTAAAGTACATCTTCCTTACAGAAATAATGGAAATTTGACAAAGAATTAATAGGTAAACAGAATTGGTAGAACTCTAGATGTTTATATTAACCATGTGCGCATTTCGATTGACACAGAGGTTGTTTCCAGCAATGGCTGTCTCAAGACAGAAGGTCTACTGTCAAGTAGATATTTAGTCCACAAATCTAGTTATCTCTGTAGTGCAACTCTGGTGCTAGAGTCCTGGGGAATCCTGGATTGCTATTGCTTGTCCGTCTACATTGGAATTTTGAAGAACTTGCATAGGACAGATTGAATTATCAGTGGAGGTGGAGATAGTAGGCAGCCACCAGAAAGCTTGACTCAGAATTGTGGTGTATCTTCTTTTCTGTAAATAATCTGATTAACAAAAGGACTCACAAAAGTGTCCAGCAGCTCCTGTTTCAGTTGATTCCGGATGTTGTCAAGGTAACAGTCAGTGTCGCACATCACAGACCACTTAACACTCACAGCAGAATGTTAAACAGAGACTATGAGTCTCAGAGGTTGACTTTTGAGTAAACGTAGAGAGACAGATTTCCAGCTAGATGCAGAGTGCAGCAGGCTCTTAAGTGACTGATTGATGTCGGTGCCACAGACAATTCAGTATCTAGTCTTTGTACTGCAGGTTTGTTTTGTGTGTAGCTCTATCCCTTGTTTCCCTGAGGACAACTGGCCGACCCCACAGAAATAGTTTGTTTCTGACAGCAGCATATTGCAGTCACACCTGTTTTTCCGGGAGAGCATTGTTTCCTTCTAACTAAAAAAAAAAAGATTGGCAAAATTGAGGAGGCCCAGAAATCAGCTCAGACAGTCAGGGACTTGACAGGCACTGTGTCTTTCAAGGCCTCTGTGGATGTGTTAGTAGAACGCCTGGGTTATGCAGTAGTGAGTTTCTGTGACCATGCTAAATCATGACATAGATTCTGAATAAATACATACAAGAGTAAACACATGTGACATGAAGACTGAGAAGGAAAGATATTTATTCTCAGCGAAAATGTGGAAATTTTAATTTTTCTATGAGTGCTAATTTTTATAGGCAAATAAGAAAAAACTTATTTAAAATTCTAAAAAAAAAAAAAAAACAGATTCATATGAGGAACAATATATTTGCAAAACAACCAACCGAGCAAGTATTACCCTGCTTTAGATAAACACTTTTTGTTTAATACAAAATTCATTTTGACTGTCTGTTCTTGATGTTAGGTTACCTTATTTTATTCTGTGAACATAAACATGACTTCTGGGCCTATTCCTGGGAATTAAAGTGGCCCTTGAATCTGTAATATGCAGGAGGTACTACATTAGAGTTATAATATATCTTTTAGGTGCTTTGAAACGTTAATTTCTGTATTGGTAGTTTAATTTTAGGAAACAAAACCATCTAAAAGTATTGCTTGTAACTTCCACCTCGGTACTGCATCAGAAGTAATTTACTTTGCTTCATCATTGACCTGGGAATATAGAGTCTTTCTACATAAAGTCATGTCTATATAAAGACTGTACATATAAAGTTATGATATATTTTCTTCAAAAAAATTCTATGAAGCTTATTTGCAGTCAAGGTTTTTCAATTTGGCTAAAAAATCTAATTCTTAGTAATTTTGAAAAAACTGACTTTCCTAGTAGAACACAGAAAATCATTGAAGTTTAGTAGTCTACTCAGTTATTGGTTAATACCTTAGCACTTCTTTTATATTAATATATATCTTGAAAATTAATATTTTCTGTGATCTAACATATAGAAAATTTTCTTTCCTTTACCTTATGTTTGATTTTGAAGTTTTGTTAACAATTGGGCTTTTTTTTTCCTCCCTCACATTGTAGGAAAATGTTTAATAAATCAAAGTAAACTTTGTCAATTAGAGACCTACTTGAAGTTCCATCCTGCCTGGAGTGTCCTACAGTGTTGCTGGTCCAGGTCCATCTACCAGCAAGCATTCAGCCAAGCTTAATTGTAAAGGCAGCAGAAAAGCATAGAGGTCTATCCTGTTTAAAATTTCATGCAGAAAACTAACATGTAATGTAATACTAAAGAAAAATATTAAAATACTGTGGCTCCAAAAAGCTGCACAATTTAAAAGAAAGATACCTCTTAAGTACAAACTTCTACATTCAAATCACTTGCAATGTAAACAGCTGAGATGTTCTATAGGATTTTCATGAAAAAAGAAGTATATATATAAATTCCTTTTTGAAAACAGAATCAAGGAATTGGCTTTCTTTATTACGACAGATATGAATGTATATTAAAAGGGAACTTTGTATTCATGATCTTGATGAAGTTGCAGTTTTCCTCAAGAATTTCCATATACAGTTTTGTTATGAGAGAGCCTTAAATTTAATGTATACTTACCTTTAGTTAAAAGTGATTTGTTATCCCTCACATATAATTTATTCATTCATGTGTATGCAAATGTAGCAGAGTAATAATAATGTCTGTCTTAGTAAGATTGCTGTGAAGAGACACCTTGACCTTGGCAAATCTTGTAAAGGGCAACATTTAATTGGGGCTGGCTTACAGTTCAGAGGTTCAGTCCATTATCGTCATGATGGGAAGCATAGTAGTGTGTGCAGGCAGACATTGTGCTGGAGAGGAGATGAGAGTCCTATATCATCACCAATAGGGAGCAGAAGTGAAGATTAAGACACAAAGGTCAAACTTGAGCTTCTTAGAACTCAAAATCTACCCCCAGTGACCCACTTCCTCCAATAACGCCACACTTCTTCTCACAAAGCCACACCTTCTAGTAGTGCCATTCCCTACACGCCAAGAATTCAAACACATGATTCTGTGGGGGTCATTAGTATTGAAACTACCACAATGTCTTATATTACTATGCATATCCATCTGGACTCGGTGGAATATGTTTATGATCTGAGCATTTGGGAGGAGAATGATGGAGTTGAAGTTCAATGGCACTCGACTTCACAGCAAGCTTGAGGACATCAAATTCTATCTTAATAAATTATAAAGATATATACTTCTGTGTTACTACTAAATGGGTTCCCTAGAATGTGAGTATTACATAATTCTGTTTTAGAGGAATATGAGTGTTTTAGGTAGGAAACACGAGGAAAGCTGAAAACAAGATTTGTTTTTGCATACATGATTTCTAATTTTCTTTCAATTTTTAAAACAGAAGTTTGCACTTATGTACCATATGTGCATCACTTTCATCCTTCTTTCCACTCCACGTCCTCCTGTATCCCACCTCCTCCATTTCAAATTTATGACCCCTTCATTTCTAAATTATTGTTGTTACATATATACATAATTATTTTAGTTACACGCACAGACACTTGCATACACACAATTTGCTGGACTAGTTTAGTGTTGTTTTTATGTGTCTGTTTAAAGCTGAGCACTTGAGATTGGATAGTATGTGGGGCTCTTCTCTGGAGAAACCTTATTCTCCTTCATCCAGCATCATTTAAGTTTGTATAGCTCTCCATCAGGGGTATGGAGAAAATGGGACTTCCCCATCTACAGTGGCATAGGTATTATTTAGATGATGTCATTATTGAGATTTTATGGGTTCAACAATGTACATTCTCTCAGAGCAGACAATATGCCTGTCTGGATTACATATTTTACAGCACCATCTTTTATCATGTTTCCTGAACCTTAGGTGCAGGAGGTGAATTATAGATATATCAGTTTGTGTTAGGGATCACATGGTCTTTTGATCTCTGTATTTTTGTACATAGTGGATGTATGGTTCAAAAAGAGGCTTCTTTGATGCTATTCAGGTTTATAGTCTAAATTTTTCTTGTTAATTAAAATATACTTCCCCTTTAGAATCTGTTATAATCTCACTTTTTGAGTCTCTTATCCTAATTTTAATTTATTGTCACTATTTATTAAGCATAACTTTTTACTTTTGATATTAGAAATAAATAAATTTTCATTAGATTTTTCCCATTAGAACTTATATTAACATTTTATTATGAAAAGCCAGTAAAATCTAAAAAAAAAAAATTTGCCATGGAAAGTTAAATATATTTCTAAGAATAAAGCATCATGTGTAACATTAAGCAAAAAAAAAAAAGTAAAAATATTGTACTTGGCCATTGAATTCTTGGCCCTACCTAAGTTGAATCTCAAACACCCCTGTGGTCACCAACATGTATGTTTGAATTTTCTTTATATCAGCTTTGCTGGGGTGTTGTTGGCACTGAATCCTCCAAGTGCATACTGGTTCAGGAGTAAAGAGAAAGAAAACAAATGTTTAAAGGCCTGCTGGCAGTTGTATATAGGGACACTGGGCTACCTCACAGGTGTGGACAAAAGGATTTAATTTCCTGAAAAGAGAGAAGAACAAGAGACAGAAAAGGAGAAGGGAAATGAACCCTTCTGTGTGGGAGAGGGAAAGGATTTGCTAAAAGGGCTAAAAGGATTCTGGCCCACCTTCCTCCACTTGCCCCTGGTGGGTCCTGTTTAAATAGGAACCTTATGTTTACCAATTCTCCTCACAAATTCTTCCAATTACCAAGAAGCTTCCACCCCAGAAAGCCATCTCTTACCCATTTCAAATAGTCAATAAAATTAACACATATATTATGTGATAGAATGCATCAAATTCATTCAAGTACAATGTTTATCAGCACCAAACAATATATAAGCTCTTCTGAGCAGAACATCCTATGAGTTACTGATTTTCAAAAAAAGTACATACATTACTAAGTGTACTGGAACATTATCTGCAGAGAGCAGAAAATTTAAAGGTACTAAGAAAAAGGTCAAGAAAGAAAAAAGACTATGCACATTAAAAGACCATATTTATGACTTTTATTTAAGATAAATATGGTTAAAAGACTTTAATTTTAATTTCATGTTTAGCAACAAAATCTAGCCATATTTAACTCTATGCTTAAATATTTATGATTTTAATTACTAGGTTAAGTAAATTTTATTGCTATTCATATCTTGTTAGTTTAAAATGTATAATTTCAAGTTTTCTTCTCTATGAACTTCCGGAGTACTGGATATTTTCTTTCAATATTGACTTAATAAATTTATTTAAGAATGTGTATTCTAGCTTATATAAATGTCATTTTGCATGACATTTCTGTGCAAACTCTGAGAAAACAGAAAGAATGATTAAATCCATCTTTTTTAGGATTTAAGATTTCAGATCATTCTCTTTGCTAGAGTTGAATTTTCTTCCTTCCTTTCTTTCTTTCTTTCTTTCTTTCTTTCTTTCTTTCTTTCTTTCTTTCTTTCTTTCTTCCTTTCTTTCTTTCTTCCTCTCTCTCTCTCTCTCTCTCTCTCTCTCTCTCTCTCTCTCTCTCTCTCTCTCTCTCCCTTCCTTCCTTCCTTCCTTCCTTCCGTCCTTTCTCTCTCTCTCTCTCTCTCTCTCTCTCTCTCTCTCTCTCTCTCTCTCTCTCTCTCTCTCTCTCTCTCCCTTCTTTCCTTCCTTCCTTCCTTCCTTTCTTTCTTCCTTTCTTCCTTTCTTCCTTTCTTTATGTGTTTATTTATAACTCCAGATTTTATTCCCCTCCTGGTCCACCCTCAACTGTTCCACATCCCGTACATCCTCCCTGCTCCTTGTCTCCACAAGGATATCCCCACCCCTTATTCCCCAATCTACCAGACCTCTAAATTCCCTGGGGCCTCCAGTCTCTTGAGGGTTAGATGCAACTTTTTTGACTAAACCCAGACCCTGCAGTTCTCTGCTGTATATGTGTTGAGGGCCTTATATCACTTGAATTTTTAATGGTGATAAATTGATAAACAAACTTAGTAAAACTCCAAGCAGGTTTTGGTACAGCAAGTTTTCCTAAAAAATTTAATTGTGCAGGTGACAACACACATTCACACTCACAAACACACACACACCCCACCCCAAACACACAAATTCACACTTTGGGTAAAAAACAAGTTTGAAGACCATCAAGAAAACAGACTTCGAAGCAAATAATGGCCTTGTGGGACATCAATGGGACTAGAGGCCCTTGGCCCTGTGAAGACTTGATGCCCCAGTATAGGGGAATGCCAGGACAGGGAAGCAGGAGTGGGTGGATTAATGAATAGGGGGAGAGGGGATGAGATAGGGGGAAATTTTTGGGAGAGGGGCAAGGAAAGGGTATAACATTTGAAATGTAAATAAAGAACATATCTAATAACAAAAACAAAAATTAAATATACCATAACCAAAAATAAAAGAAAGAAAATTGTGAAACTAAGCAAACAACTGTACAACAAAGCAAGAACAGCTACTCACAATCTCATATGTGCCCATTCAGACTTGTCATTGGAGTTTAGTTTCTTTTTTTTTTAATATTTTTTATTACATATTTTCCTCAATTACATTTCCAATGCTATCCCAAAAGTCCCCCATACCCTCCCCCCCCCACTTCCCTACCCACCCATTCCCATTTTTTTGGCCCTGGCGTTCCCCTGTTCTGGGGCATATACAGTTTGCATGTCCAATGGGCCTCTCTTTCCAGTGATGGCCGACTAGGCCATCTTTTGATACATATGCAGCTAGAGTCAAGAGCTCTGGGGTACTGGTTAGTTCATAATGTTGCTCCACCTATAGGGTTGCAGATCCCTTTAGCTCCTTGGGTACTTTCTCTAGCTCCTCCATTGGGAGCCCTGTGATCCAGGAGTTTAGTTTCTTATAGAATGAAACAAAACAAAATAAAACAAAAGCACTTGAGACAGATCTTGATTGTCTTTCAAGATCAGTGATATTCATTTAGTTAATAATTAGTTTTTAATTAGATAAATAAAAAAGTACATATATTTTAATGCAAGAATTTCTGATTTAAATATAATATACTTAAATTTAATTTTAATTTAAGAAATTAAAATTAAAATTTTATATTAAAAATATTTAAGGGAATTATATCCATAGGTGTATAAAATTGAAATAAAGCAAATAATAAATTTTAAGAAGGTATATATAGCACAGTTTATCCAAAAAAAATTAAAATGAAATTTTCTTCAAAAACTTACATAGTATAATAATTAACAAAAGGTACCATAAATGAGAAAATGAACCTGGTCATGATAGTGTACATAGAATATCCAAAGCATTACCATGAAAATCAAACCAAAAGAATTACACATCTAAATGTGTCAAGTTATACAGCCTTTAGAAAACAATACAAAAGAATATATAATTCCTTTGGAAACATTAAAAAGCATTTACTTTAGTAGCGCTGTTGTCTCTGTGCCATAAGAATTTTTTCATGTAACTTCTATTACATAAATTGCCAAAACATGCAAATTCCATTAATAGACTTATAATAATGACTGAAAGACTGTTAACAGGAGATGATTTCTGATTACAAGATTATAAAGTATTTTTTCAGTGTTAACTTTATATATATTTACTAAAACTTAGAACTCAATATGAGATCATATATAATTTAATACATATAAAATATAAACTATTTTGAGATAGGAGTACTCACAATAAATTTTAATTTATATAACATATGAGAAGCAATATTTTTTAGTAATTTATTCTCTCATATATTATATCCAACCTCAGTTTCCCCTCCATCCCTCCAACTCCACCTCCAACATGCCCCAGAATTTCTTCCTCCCCATTTACTCCTCTTCAATTTCAATTTAGAGAAGGACAGGCCTCCCAGGGATAGCAGCCAAGCATAACATAAAAAGTTGCAATAACATTAGGCTCTTCTCTCATATTAAGGCCAGGCAAAGCAATGCAATAGGAAGAAAAGTTCCCCCAAAGCAGGCAAAGTTGTTAGAAACAGCCTTCCCCAGCCTCCAGGAGTCCCATAAAACCACCAAGCTACACAAGTATATACAGAGAACCTAGGTCAGACCAAGAAGGCACCCTGGTTTTCAGTTCACTCTCTGTGGACTATTATCAGTTCAGATTTGTTGGTTCTGTAGTTTTCTTTTGATGTGCTAGATTCCTTTGGTTCCAACAATATTTCTCCTGCATCTGCAGCAGGATTCCCAGAAACCCACCTAATGTTTGACTGTGGGTCTCTGCATCTGTTTTTCTTAGTTGTTGGATAAAGCCTCTCTAGTGACAATTAGGGTTAGGCACTAATCTGTGAGCACAAGAATCATTTCATTGACTTTTTTTTTTCTTTTTGCCATCCAGGCTTGTTTCTATGCTTGGTCTCTGAGCCATCCATGCTTTGGTATGTTGCCCTTCCAGCAGTATCAGGTGTGGGCTCCCTCTCTGAGGCATGATTCTCAAGCTGGACCAGTTGTTGACTGACCCATCTTTTCAGTACTGCTTTTTTGTGGAACAAGTTATAACAGATGTTATTTCATTACTTTTTGAATTGTTTTAGCTTATTGAAAATGATTATTTTTTTTATATAATGTATCTTAAATACGGTTTTCGCTAACTCTACACTTCCTAGGCATTGACCACCTCACCTCCCCTCTTGATCTATTCTTTTTCTGTCTCTCATTAGAAAAGAATAGGTTTCTAGGAAATAACAAAACATAAGACAAAACAAAAACCATTGGATTGAGGCTAAACAAGGCAACCCAACAGAAGGAAAAGAAGCACAAGAAACAGAGACCCAATCATTCACACACTCAGGATTCCCATAAAAGAAGTAAGCAGAGAACTATAATATTTATGCTTTGTTCTTGCTGCTGTAGTCCCTATGTGTTCAATCTGCTCACCTCCTTTAGAGGGCCTTTTTTCCTGGTATTCTCCATCCCTCCTAACTCTGACACTCTTTCCATTTCCTCTTTTCCAGAGTGTTTAAAACTATTTAAATTAAAAATATGTTAATAATGTGGCTAACATAATCTCAGTTAAATCATATGATATTTTGTGGAAATTGGATATTGTAGATAGAGTATATAGCCTTAGATTATTTTATAAAGTTTTGTTGCAGGGTCTGTTAAGCTTAGCTGTCATAGAAAAAAATACTCACCTAATACAACATATTCTATGTTAATTCTACCTGCAAATTCAAACTGTGTTCATATGACAATTTTATTTTGTAAACTAGTATCAGTATCTAAGGAGAAAAACTCATCATATGAAGCATCATTATTTTTTAAATATTTTCTAGTTGTACAGCCTACCATGATCTTATGTCTCCAAAATGCCAACTGTGAGAAGTTTAACTTTGCTTGAGATTTCATTTTCTGAAGAATAGGAAATTGTAGCATATTATCTAAAGCATTCTACATTATCTATGATTCTGGGAAGCAATCGTTTATGGGAGTCTGCATAGAAGTTAAGTTTACATTAACAATTCACTACAGAATGGCTGGACTTCATGAAGCATGCCAAAACTTGGAATATTTTATCATATACTAATCTTATTGCTCAATTACCCTGTTCTTTATGGTACATTACTGTAAGACATTGTCCTTACTAAAACTTTATTTCATAGTTACATTGATATATCATAAAGCATTACGGAAGTCTCTGCTAAAATTCATCAGATGCTATGTGGATATTTGGTATAATATTTGATAGTGCTCATAGTGTTCACTTAATAAGGAGAACATTTTATAAGGCTAATTGACAATAAGTAAATTATTGAGAGGTTGGAGGAGATGGATCCACAAGTAAAATTAAAATTCATTTCCTCTCAGTTCTTATGACATGAGCATGGATTCCAAGAAGATATTTAAAAAAGCCTAATATAATCTCATGAGCATTTGTAGTGTAGTATAGCAGTGAACTAGTTAAACTGTTTTGGTTCTCAATGTGTTGCGCAAATGTTGCACCTGCCCAAGAGCTCTCTGGGTTCTCCAATAAAAGGCATACACAGACAAACAGCTAATTTTGATATGCCTTGACTACGTCAATAGCTAGGCATTTCTAATCCTCCCCATGTCTAGCATACATTCCCCTCAAACTTTCCCAAGTCAACTCCCTAAATCAACATTTAGTATCTGCTACCCCAGACCCAGCAGAGAAGTGGCCCATAGAGTCACTTTCCCAAATTCTTACATGGCTGGTAACTTTATTTCTCCATCTCTTAAATCTGATCCCTCTCCCTGGGAGACAGATTCTTCCCATGTCCTCTTTCAGTTCCTTGAAAGCACAATCTATAAGTCCCACCTCTTTCATCCTGCCCAGCCATTGGCTGTTGTCAGCTTTATTTCCCGATCAGAGCCAATTGGGGCCAGGACTTCTTTAGCATCTGAAAGCACAAACTCCTGTGTGATTCTGGGAGCTGAATTAAGAACCAATCCTGAACACTGTAGTCTCAACACACCTGTAGAAATACTATGGAAACATACTGTCTCAAACAAAGTGGAAGTGTACAGACTAACACATGAAGGTTTTCTGCTGGTTCACATATTCTAACTGCATCTGCAAGGAGAAGCCCTGAAATATATTTGTTTATAATTTTACATTTTATTGTTTATTATTTATTTATCCATTAATTATATGTTCATTTTACAACCCTATCAGTGTCCCCTCTCCCTCCCCTTCTCCACAGAGATAGTGGAGGACCCCCTGGTTAACTCAACACCCTGGCATATAAAGTCTCTGCAAGGCTAGAAGCTTCTCCCACTGAGGCCAGACAAGACAGCCAAGTTAGGGGAACAGATTTCAGAGATCAGCAATAGCTTTAGGGATAGATCCCATTCTAGTTGTTTGGCACCAACATAAAGACCTAGTTGCACATCTGCTACATATCATCAGGAGGTCCAAGTCAAGCCTGTGTATGATCTTTTGTTGGGTTGTTCAGTTTCTGATAGCCCCAAGGGTTCAGGTTGGTTAACTCTTTTTTTTTCCCCTACGGAGTTTATATCCCTTTTTGGGACTTCAATCCTTCCCCCAACTCTTCCATAGGAATCCCCAATATCCACCCAGTGTTTGACTGTGGGTCTCTGCATCTTTCTGAGTCAGTTGCTGGGTGCAGCCTTTCAGAATGCAGCGATGCTACTGTCTTGTCTGCAAGCCCAACCAAGTCTCATTAATAGTGTCAGGGGCTGGTGCTTGTCCATGGGACAGCACTCTAGTTGGGCTGGTTATTTCTTTGACATCCCCTCAGTCTCTGTTCCATCTCCCATCCCTGCACTTCCATAGGCAGGATAAATTTAGGGTCAAAATTTTGTGGGTGAGTTGGTGTCCCTATCACACCACTGGGCTTCCAGTCTGGCTCCAGTAGGTGGCCTCTTCAAGTACCACATCACCACTGCTGTGAGTCTCAGCTAATGGCACCCCTATGGATTTTTGGGAGGATTGCCTACCCCAGATCTTTAGCAAATCTTCGAGGATCCCCCCACCAAGTCTCTATATGTGCTTCAAAGTGATTAACACATGTATCTTAAATAACAAAAATGAAGTATTTTAAAATATACCTACTTTTTGGTTATTTTCAACGTTTAATCATCTAAGTATTTCTTAGACAGGCAATTATTTCAATATAATAGTCTTATAAATTTAAATATTTAAGTTTCATTGAGATATGTACTAGTATATCATTTTATCACACTTAGAAGATTTAGCCAATAAAATCAAGTGATTAAAATCATGATACAGTAATGTATTTTGATATCTGAATTAAGCTTCACCAATGGTAGATCAAAATCATTATTTCTCCACTTCTATTTAATAAAAATGCCTACATTTCTCAAAAGCAAAACCTCATAAACTTAATATTACATTTGGTTTTAAACACATAGCTAAAAGAGAGTAGATATAGTTTATAAGATGTATAGATAACTACATTCATATTTAATATTAGATCCATAAGAATATATTGACAATCTAAAAGATTGTACCAAAATGCACCCTTCTTCTTACTTACTATAAAAAAAATTGGATTTATTTGAAGGAATAGATTGTAGGTGACCACTGAGGAGAAAATAAATGTATTTTCTTTCACCTTCTAATATTCTGAAAAGTATTTTATTTACTTTTCAGAATTCCATACATGTACACTGCATAATATGATACCCACTCCTCATTTCATTATTCTAGCACAGACCATATCATATTCAAACATCTTTTCCCAAATTCATATTTATTTTCATAATCCACTGTGTACCTTTAGGCAATTTCCTTAATAGGATTCAAAGTTAGTGATGAAAAGCATAGAATGTGAGGAAAGTTTCAAGGGAAAACAATCATCAAATATTAAAATGGATAAGGAGGACTTTCTTTACATTAGTAGCTGATCATAAACCCAATGTCAATGTATTAGTTAGGGTTTTACTGCTGTGAACAGACACCATGACTAAGGCAAGTCTTAATAAAACAACATTTAATTGGGGCTGGCTTACAGATTCAGAGGTTCAGTCCATTATCATCAAGGTGGGTACATGGCAGTGTCCAGGCAGGCATGGCACAGGTTGAGCTGAGAGTTCTACTTCTTCATCTAAAGGCTGCTAGTGGAAGACTGACTTCCAGGCAACTAGGGTGAGGATCTTATACCCACACCCATAGTGACACACCCATTTCAACCAGGTCACACCTATTGAAACAACGCCACACCTTCAGATGGTGCCACTCCATGGTCCAAGGATATACAAACCATCACAGTCAATAAAACAAAGAAAATGTTTTTTTCCTAGAATTTACACGTTCTAATAATCATTTCCAAAGCATTGGTCATGTGTTAGGAACATTTATCAAATACAATGTAAAGAGATAACTTTCTGAAGTTAGTATTGAGAAAAAACATGCTCAATTCTTTAAAACAATAGCAGAAATCCACATTTTTGTATATATATATATATGTGTGTATATATAATGTACATATTTGCATATATGAAAGGACAATATAGGATGATAAGATGAATCCTAGAGACAAAATATGCACCTCTTCCATATTATTACTGGAGTTCTTAATCATATAGTTTCCCATTTTCATGAGATTTGAGAACAATTCCTATATCCGCTTGAGTGAGAAGATAAGCAAGAAACACATATAACTATGAAATAGCACACACTCTCCCTTCTAACAATAAGTGGAACCAGTGAATAATAATAATAATAATAAATAACATCATATATAAATGTTGCTTTTAAAAATACACAAATATATTATCAACAAATGTGATCAAATGGAATCCACAATGTTTATTTGTGTGTGTGTGTGTGTGTTTGTGTGTGTGTATGATAGGTGAAACAACATTGTATCAATACCAAGTATCAACTATGGCCTGGAGAGGAGTTCTGAGAGAAGGAGTGTCTGTGAGCAATGAAAGCAAAGGACTTTAAGTCATATCATGCTTATAAGCTGGTGGCCTATGTTTTGCTCAGCACAGCTTTCCAGATTATTCTCTGTGTTCTGCTCAAGACATCTTTTCAGACTGCTCTGTCTTTCTGTGTTCTGCTCCACACAACCTTTTTTTGCTCTTCTAAAAAAAAATAAATAAATAGATAAAAAGACTCTCTGGTTCAAACAGCTAGCGTTTTGTTCCAGACAGCTCTCTCTGCTAGTAAAAAAAATTCTAAAAGCTCTCTGGATATCTCATGGGTTTTCTGACCAAAGTCAGAAAGGCTGCTGTAAAAAATTCTTGGATTTTCTGACCAAACCCTATTGGAAAAATTCTAGAAGTAATTCTTTCTGATTGAGTCAGAAAGCCAGGAAAATATTCTAAAAGAGCTATGTTCAAATCTCTAAGAAATGCTTTGGATTTCTGACCATTCTGACCAAGGTTAGAAATCCTGCTAGAAAAAAATTCTAAAAGATCTATGAAAAATTCTAAAAGAGTTGTGTTCAGTCTTCATGGATCTTCTAACAAAAATCAGAAAACCTTTTAGATAAAAAACTGTTGAAGAGCTATACTCACTCTCCAGAGAGGTCCTGACAATCCAGCTTTCGCTAGAAAAATAATTCTAAAGAAGGAATATTACTTTCTGTAAGCTCATAGAATGAAAGCCCAGTTTCTTTCTCTTTTTTGAACTTGAAGTAGAATGTTATTACACAAAGTTTGTCACATAATTGGATAGCTCTCTGCTTTGTCCATAATCATGCCCTCGAGGCCTCCACAGAAAGGCAGCTTCTGAACATGCCATGTGGTAACACAGCACTACAGTCCTGATGCTAACAGAACAGTAGAGATGCCTCCGTGATTTAAGTTGAAAGCAGGACACAAATACATGGCTCTCATACACAGCCTCAGGAATATACAAATGTCTTTATTCAAAAGTACCAAATAAATTATATGTAGGCATGGAAAATAATGGCAGTACGTCATTATATAATAACAAAAGAATCCAGTAACTGATGGTTACCTTGATTAGCCATCCTTCGCTTCAGTCATTTTAGTCAGGTGACTTCTCTGAGTTATCAGTGAAGAACCTGCCTCGAGGTTCCTGTAACAGTTCACTGATAAGGGCTAAGCACTTTTCTAGTAGTTATAACATGCCATCTCCCATACCCACTCCCATTCCACCCATTGCACTGGTCCCAGTGTCCTTCTCTTCTTTAGGAGCTTCTGTCACCACAGCATTGACTGTAGTTAGCAAGGAGGCCACCCTAGCAGCATCCAGTAAGGCAGGTCTTACAACCTTTGTTGTATCAATGATTCCCTTTTCCACCATGTTCACAAAATCTCCAAGCAGGGTGTCATAACCAACTTCTGAGGAAATCTGCAGAATTTTCTTATCTATCCAAGATCCTTCAACACCTGTTTTCTTAGGAATCATCATTGCAGGAATTTTAAGTGCTCATTTAATCATTTCTATATCTATTTTCTGATCTTCATTAGAAGGTTTTAATGAACCCAAGGCTAGGATTCAAGGAAGCAGAGCTCAGCCCCTTCCTACAACAATGACTTCCTCAATAGCTGCTCTTATAGAATTGAAAGAATCTGTAACTCCCGGTTTCTTATTTATATATCAGATCAGTTATTTATTCCAGGTTTCCCAACCCTCAATATGCATTCTATGACCTTAGCCTTTTGACTCTTAGGTAGAGACAGGGAGCGCAGACAAGATAGCTGGATGAGACCTCACCCAGAAGTTACCATTGCAACCACAGCCTTAAGGACTATCCTAGATGTTCCAGTGGCTTTTTGCTGAAATGATAGCCATACCTTTGCCTCCTGGACTTTTTCTGTCTTTGATCACTGTGGATGGAGTCATTAACATTAACTGGGGGGATATTTCTAAGATGAATGTGAAAATTTGTACATTATACAAAGTAGCCTTAGACTTGTAGCAGCCATCAACACAAGTGGTGACTCAGTTCCAGGGCAGGAAACCATGTCATACTGTCTTTTTTGTAGCCATTCTGAATTCAGCATATCAACATTTAACCAATCAAAATACTCATGAGAGGGCTGAGGTACCCATAGCCAGGATGACTCTATGACAGGCTACAAATTGGTAGTTTGGGAGACTCGGCCTAAGTCTCTGTTTTCTAGCAAGGAGAACCCAGATCCAGGAACTAGTGGTCAGTCAACCACAACAGCAGACAGCCAATCTGAAGACACTTTGTCATTTTGCCTAACATAAAAATAGGTAGCTAGAGTGAGTAAGCAACCATCCTGGAAAGTTTCCAGAGCCCTAACCAATTATAGAATCAGTGAGACCTCTAGAGATAGACCTAACCAATAAAGACAAAGGGTTCATACCCTCCCTAGAATTCTCCTAACTGACAATAAAATCTGGGCCTGAGAGTCCTTAACTGTTTCCATTTCCAAATGCAGAGACCCTGCATGTGGCAAATTCTGCTAAAGAAACTCTCTTTACTGTTGCATATTATTTAGTCTGGGGTATCATTCTTCAGTGAAATATAGACCCTTACACTTAGTATCATGGAAGTAATGATGAAAAAATAATATTTTTAATATAAATGATAAAAACATGGACACACACTGAAGTAGAGGTGCTATAGAAATTTCAGTGCTGAATTCTTTTATTCACTGTCATCTGTCATAAGACAAAAACACTTATTATTTTTGCACTACACTGAAACAACTAGAGAAAGCAAGAGAAGAAAATAAGAGTATGGCAAATATGTCTGTCCAAACTCATCACATTGTATATATTGAATATATGTACTTTACTCATAATAAAGTTGTGAATAAAACTGAAATCAAAGAAAGACTATTAATTAGTAGAAGTAAAAACAGCAAGTGAAACTGAGAATAAAACATGTTATGAATTGCCTGGTTTTAAGTTGGAATCATTTTAAATACTAAATTAAGTCAAATATAATCCTTTTTACTAATTCATCCTCATTTTAATTTTTCATGTTTGAAAATGTGTCCTTACAAAGTTTACTCCATTCATCTTCTTCCATTTCCCTTTTTAGGCATAATGTTTTGTATGCTGAGTAAAGTTTACCCTTGAGTTACTGTGATGCTTATATCTTGAATCTCCTTTCTCAAGTTTGTGTAAACAGTTATCATTTATTATGTACCTTGTCAATAAATGCTGATCACCCTATAGCTGTGCAGAAGAGCGAATAGTGTGGAGTGTCCACTAGAAAGAGGACGGAGAGACAGATGGCCAGGGAGGACAGAGGAACTGGAGCCACGAACAAGGGATCCAAAGATCCAGATCAATAATAATATATATCATGGAATAGGCCTGAGAGGCAGCCAGATTAGCAAGTTTAGGAAACACCCTATATCTGCTCAGCTGCTTAGGCGCAGTTTTAAATAAATCTTGGTTTCTCTGTGGAGTTCTTGGCAATTAGCATAAGGTAGATAATTGCAGCCACCAGATTAATTCACTGCTTACATTTATATTAAGAATAATTCATTCATATCCTTCCCTAAATCCCATATCTTCTCTCTGACTTCATGTGCACTTTTTTTTAAACAAGCATGAATACCTCATAGAGTCTATTTAGTGTTAACTATAATATGTAGGGTGTGACACATGTGTTCAAAATTGGAAAGTCTCTCATGGGCCTGAGGAAAAGTGATTGTCCATTTCCCAGAAACAGACAATTTCCAAAAAGTCCTAAGTGAAGTGGGGCCACATGGACCACTTCCCTTTCTATTCTGGAATGGTGGTTGCCTTGATCTTGTGCAGGTCTTATACAGGCTATTACTTCATCTCTTCATGGTCTTATCAAGTCAGTTAAATATTGTTTCATTGCACGTATCACTTAGTTTGGACAGAACAATCATTCTGCCCCATTTCCATGATAATCTTTGAGACTTTGAGAAAGGTTATAGAAAACAGATGTTCAATTTAGATCTGAGCATGCCACAGTCTCCTTTTCTCTGCAAGTTGAGTTGACCTTTGTGGATTTGTATTATTAACCATTCACATCAAACAATGCCTTCCAACTGAGAGCTACACAAATCTATGCGTATAAAGACAAGAACTTGTGGGGGGAGGGAGCAGTTTTAAATTTTGACCATTTAACAGAATAGTAATATTAGGTACTCAATTAGGGACTATAACCCATACACTTTTGGGGTTTGGTCCCAATATAGAGCACCCTGCATGAATTCTGTCTGGTGAAACCAAAGTTAAATTCCAATAGAAATTGGCTGGTTGGTTCAATAGCATTCATGACCCTATCACACTAGTGGTGATATCACAATAGACAACTTGTTATTTATTATAGCTTATGGGGTTCATAGTTGGATCATAAGATCACTTATTTTTCTTCCAGCAAAGCAGGAGTAGAACCTTCTAGAACTATGAACAATAGCTGGCAAGAATGAAGCTTCTAAGTCAGCACCCACTCATTTTCTCTCTGTGCTTTATTAGTGTGCAACAATTGCCATTGATTGAGAGTAACATCATATTTATTTTCAGATAAATATACAATGTACTTGCCTTGCCTGATTTTGCCCTACAAAAATTCTTGTCTTTTTCCAAGTAAAGCCTGTTTCAATGTTCTGTACAGAAGACCCACTCACAGACATTTCTGTGTGTTATTTGAGGAATGAAACATTGCTTTCCAATCTTCAGAAAGGGGTAGAGATTTATACATCAGGAAAAAAGTTTGAGTTTCCTTTCTCATCAGGGTAGTTATACTAACTGAAGTATATTTCCATCAAACTGTAGAGAGGCATTGTGAGATTCTACCACTTTTAGTAATGGTGTGTGGTGTGTGTGTGTGTGTGTGTGTGTGTGTGTGTGTGTGTGTGTGTGTGTGTGTGTGTTTCCTAACAGAGCATACATTTTTATTGTAAAATCCATGGTAAAAACTACGGTGCCTTAAATTGTCCTGTTTTGACAATGACTAGGATATTAAATACTACCAATTCAGGGGGCAGATATGACCATTTACTTTGGCTCATAAAGCCAAATTTTCTAATTAGCATTAACTACTTTAAATCATTCTGCCGCTCTCATTTGTGTACCACCAAATCTTTTTACTTAAAAATGAAAACACAGAAGTAGTGGGAGGAGCTGTTCTTCAGCCCAAGGGAGTCCGATGCCCCAGTATAGGAGAATGCCTGGGCAGGAAATTGAGAGAGGGTGTGTAGGTGGGGGGAGCACCTTCAAAGAGGCAGAGGGAGTAGGGATGGGATAGGGGGATTCCGGAGAAAAGACCTGGAAAGCAAATAACATTTGAAATGTAAATAAAGAAAATATCCAATAAAACAAAAAATAAAATAAATGAAAACACAGTATGTCTCTCTCTTTCAAAGTTTTAGCGCCCACTCTACCTATCATATAACTTTATAATAAATGACAACTTTGTGCATGTAGAATTTCAAGTCATGTCTAACTGTCTGATAGTTAAAATGGGTATTGATTATTTAGGTGGTTGTTGGTATCTTATGTGGACATTGGGACTTAACAAGCAAAGTTAACATTTGCTGGGGACTCACCAGTAGAAAAAAATATCAAAGTTTATAAGTTCCATAGCACTCACAATAAGCAATCAATATCAACATGGCCTGGAATGTGAAAGTGTTAAGGGGCCCTGAAGAGAAGCAAGGAGATTACACCGTGAAAACAATAAGAGCGGGTGGGAAGGTACATAACCCCCAGTTAAGTGGCACAGTTTGCATTGGGACTTTCTCAGCTGAGTCTCCTTAGCCTGTGTTCTGTTTTACCTCATTAGCCTGTGCAGCATCTATTTTTTTTTTTTTTCTAGACAGTACACCTGCACCTGAAGATCACCACAAACAAACAATCCTTACTCTGGCTGTTCTTTTATGCATGCGGTATGTATGCAGAAATGAGGGTTTTCTTCTCTAGGAATCCAGGAAGGAAACTGGACAACCGCCTAAGTTAATTTCATCTTCTTTTAGGTGGTAATCATATCTTTTTCTCGATACAAAAACTCAGCACTGATTAGATTCTGTAGGCTCTATATTATGAAAAAATAAAGGAAATGGACAGGAAGTTGAGATGGAGAAGGGGTGGGAAGAGACCAATAAAGATTTATAGAAAGGAGGTGAAGGGTAGATATGATCAAATTATGTTTAATTCATGTTTTAAATTCTTAAAGAGAAAATAACCCAGAAAAAATAGGAAAATTTTGGTCCTATCACAAACACTGTGATTGTGAAGAAGTTGAAGCTTATTCTTTTTACAGTTTCTTTAAAAAATATTTATTATTATTTATGTATTTATTTATCATTATTACTATCACATTAATTTGGCATGACAGTTGCCTCACTATAAGCAAATCTACTTGTCCCTTGATTTGTGTGCTCCTCTCTGTTTCCTAGTTGATTCCTTTAGCCTTTCCAAAGGATTAAAGATCAAAATACACAGCCCAGATTAAGAAATAGATGATGCTAGGATGAGAAAGACAAAGAAATTAATAACAACAAATGATACAAAATGGAACTTGAAAATGCATAGCATCTTGAAGTAGCATCTCTATTACAAAACATTATTGGCATTGGTTAGTCACATGACAACAATTTATCCCACAAAATATACTTAATATTTAATTTTTTTTGTTTTATTAAGTTGATAACATATACCATAAGCTATTATTGACTTTGTGCTTTAATATTTCAAAATTTCTATAGGTATTTGTTCATCTATAGACAGTATAGATTGACTCTCACAAGTTTTATTCATTTATTGCCTCGATGTCCTTTAATTCCATTTTCTACATTACATTTATATTTTTCAATAATTTTATTAGATTTTTAACTTTCACATTTCATGTAGAAAAGTGCCTATTTTAAAAGCACGATTCTTTTATAGAAATTAACTGAAACTAAGTTTGTCATTGGTCAGGTTTGAAATGAAAGAGACAAAGACACAGATGAATATTAAGATAGGAATGGAATGAATACACAAATGCAGAGAGCACACTTGAGGAAATATCATCTTGAACAAGCTGCTTTATGAATCTTCCAATGGGTTTCATTATATACTCAAATGTCAAGAAAATATCTTCCCTTTCTTCTAGAAACAATTGAGATCATAGGGAAAATGTAGGTAGAATGAGAAAAGAATGGCTAATTAAAAGCATCTTCTTCGCATCAGATAGTGTTTGGCAAATAACAGTGTCTGGATCTTAATTCCAATGCATAGTGCACATTTGTGCTAAGTAGGTCTCAGGGTATCTTGTACTTAAATACCATGGAGACATAGTACAGTGGCTTTCTTTGGAGGAGGACAATTAGATAATCATATTGTATTGCGTCTTTAAAAAAAACAAAATTATTTGCAAGTAAAGATTTCTAGAACAAGGTCTGAGATATGCTTCATAAAAGAGTCAGAAAAGATTGATGGAAGGAAACTCTATACTAATATACCTATAAGCTACGGGATATTAAGAGTTATGCAGAGAGTAATATAGTCATACACTGCCTGTAACACACATGGAAAAAGCTTTGATGCACAAGGACCAAGCAGTTAACTCTATATACTTTACTCACTTTAGTTTGATTATGAAACAATATCTGGGATGATGCTCTCCGGGGAGAATTAAATCAGGGGATTACTTTGCAGGTTGCCTTTATCAAGGGGTGAAAGTAAAAGACCTAAGCGCCAGCATTCATAGCCATAAGGGGCCATGTATATCAAGCCTCTAAAACATACCTTAAACCAGGTGCTCTAGGGCTTTCATGCTGCTGTGTCCTTCACGGGCACACACGGTTGCTGAAATATCATTTCCTTGAGGGCCTTACTGAGCCCCAGGAATTAAAATAAGTGCATGCAAATTGGATGTAACTGAAATTAAACATAGATTAAATCACTCTTCTGAAGGTTTACAATGTTTGGCCAGGAGACCTGATAACAGAAATGTATTTAAATGTTAATTCTTTGTTGATATTTAATGGATGTTATATTATATAGTAAAAAACAATTAGTATACTATAATTAAAGTGATTAGCAGAGAAGTCTTAGTGTTCCTAATGTAAACTGCATGAAAATAGAAATTAGTAAATATGATTACTGGAATAAAGTAGTATAATACACTACATCAAAAATCTTTTTTATTTTTGATCAGAACTGGTCATATCAGGGAAACTTTTCTCTAATTCTTCATGTATATTAAATGTCAAGTTATATGGGAAAGATTTGGACAGAAAGAGTACAAATCTCCCTAGTACTAAACTGCTTCTTTTTTTATTGTGAACTTGAAGGTGGCTCCTTTCTACTGTTATAGTCTTATCTTATTTCAGAATTACATTCCAATGAAAGTTAGAGTTACATCTAGATAGCATATCCCTGATGGTGCATGATACATGAATCTTTTTAAAGAATGAAAACTTTTAAATTATATGGCACAAGTAAAGGACTGGCTGAGATAAATACACCAAAATGTTAGCTCTAAAAACTTCAATTTGTTTTACTTTTCTTTATTTGTTGATCTTTTATTTTTGATATTATTATAATTATATTATTTACCTTCCTTTTTCTTCTCTCTATTCCCCTCTGTATATGCCTTCCTTCTCTCTTTTAAATACACTCTATTTGTATTAATTATTGTTAAATGCACATACACACATGTATATATCTGTATATATTTATATGATATTTATTTTAATAATTCAAATAAAAATATATTTATACATGTAAAATATTTAGCATTATATAAATTTAATATATGTAGTTGTATATTACATAATATATTTTATAATTTATAGCATATAATAATATATAATTTTTAAAGTATAACTAGCTCATTTATATAAGATCCCTTCTTTCCACATTTTGATCATTTAATATTGTATAAAGGATTGCTATACACTTCCTGAGGAAGATTCTTTCTCCCATTTAAAACATTCTTTAATTGAGTCATGTTCTTTGTGTAAGGTTGACATCTTCTGTGCTTTCCTCCATTGATTTTTATATGTCAGTTGGTGTTGTTCTGAATCAGGTTGGGTTTGGGCACCCATGCTGTTGACTTTATGACTGTAGCTTCTGACATTCCTACAAGAAACAATTTAAAAGTAGATTCCCAATCCTCTATTTGTACAGTTTTCCATCTTCTGTTTCTGCAATATAGGTGACAGGATTGTTTTTGTTGATTTTGTCCACTCAGACTGTGCCAAGAACTCTACAGTCTTTGTTTTCTGTAGTGCTCTCCATCTGTTGTCAAGAGAAGATGTTTTGATGAAGTGTGAATAATATACATATTTGTACATATGAGATCACTTATATATTAAAGGAAGAAAGTTATTCTAACTGATCTATCTATTCTTCTTCTTCTTCTTCTTCTTCTTCTTCTTCTTCTTCTTCTTCTTCTTTTTCTTCTTCCTCTCTCTCTCTCTCTCTCTCTCTCTCTCTCTCTCTCTCTCTCTCACACACACACACACACACACACACACATTCAATCATTGCACTTTGCTTTAAAATTTTGTATGTATTCTATATATACTTTCTTTCTTTTTAAATTTATTTATTTGTTTATTTATTTATTTATTTATTTAGGGTATTTTTTCACAGTACAGTCACCATCTCCCTCCAGATCATTCTGCCCTCTGACCCCTCTTCATCAGGGGACGTCCCCACTGCCTACACCTATGCCACCAGACCGTCCCACTACTTGAGGCCTCAACTCTCTCAAGGATTAGATTCCTTTTCTCTCATTGAGGCCAGAACAGGCAGTCCTCATATCAGCTGGTGTATGCTACCTGTTTGGTGGCTTAGTGTCTGAGAGATCTGGGTGTCCAGGTTAGTTGACATTGCTGGTGCTCCCATGGGTTCACCATGCTCCTCAGCTTCTTTCAGCCAGCCCTTTCCTAATTGGACCACAGTGATCCACAGCTTCTGCCCATTGGTTGGTTATAAGTATCTACATCTGCATCTTTCATTTGCCTGTTGGGTCTCTCAGAGGGCAGCCATGCCAGGCTCCTGTTTGAAAACACACCACACCATCAGTAACAATATCAGGTCTCAGATCCTCCCAAATTAAGCAGGTCATTGAACCTCCCCTTCCTCAGTCTCCTCTCCATCTCCATCCCTGCTCTTCATTTACACAGAAACAACCCCGAGTCCGTCTTGCATATGGACTGGCAACCCCATCCCACCACTTGATGCCCTGGCCTTCCACTGGAGATGGACTTCACAAGTTCCCTCTTCCCACTGTTGGCAATTTCATCTAAGGTCTCTCACTTTGAGTCTTGGGAGTCTCTCACCTCCTAGGTCTCTGGTACATTCTAGAGTGTTCCCCACAGTCCTACCTCTTGAGGTTGCCTGTTTCCATTCATTCTGCTGGCCCTCGTGGATTCACTCCTGTTTCTTCTTCCCCCTAATACCTTATCATGTTCCCCTTCTCCCCTATTTGTTCCCTCTCCCACTCAGGCCCCTTCCTCTCTCTGTCCCCAGTTATTGCTTTCTTCTCCCTCACCAAGTGGGATTGAGACATCCTCACTTGGGCCCTACTTTCCAAGGGCCATTTATGACTCTACTTTCTCACAAGTGCTGGTGAGAATACAATAGAGATAGATTGTGGTCCATTTCTCAAAAACCCTTCATATTTTCAGAATCTTTTTATGAAAATAACAACACAGATTAATTTCAAAATCAGGACCTTTATAGAACATTTATTTTCTTTTATTTTCCCTTAAAGAAAAATGTATTATTAAATTTTGGACACTTGATATGAACCTTGATATTTTTAAGGTTAATTCTATTCCTTTCCAACTAAGAATTTATTTTATATTAGAAAGCATTTGTTCAAGTCTTTTGTTCTGAGTTTTATGGATGAGGAAGTAGGTAGAGTATAATTAATATTAAAAGTATTTGAAGTAGCCATATGAAAACAGCTGTCTGTAATAGCTCAATAGGAATGTGTCTAAAATTTTTAAATAGATTCACCTAAAAGGAGGAACAAAGATTGAATTAGAACACATTGGCTGCTACGTCTCTAACTGCATATATAGCAGAGGATGGCCTAGTCAGCCATCAAAGGGAGGAGAGTCCCTTGGTTTTGTGAAGATAATATATCCCAGTACAGGGGAATGCCAGGGCCATGAAGAAGGAGTGGATGGGTTGGGGAACAGGGCAGGGGGTGGGGGGTGTATAGGGGACTTTCAGAGAGGAAACAAGGAAAGGAGATAGCATTTTAAATGTAAATGAAGAGAATATCTAATAAAAATTATAAAGAAAAAGAAAATTACCAATGTCAGGTATATAATATATTCCTTTGTGTTGTTCAATAGATAGTTCTCAGGGAACACTGAAATAACATAGGGTACTGCCACTGCTCTTACTTGTGTACCAAAAGTTATAATAACACATGACCTAAACCGATAAGAATATCTTCTGTCTGTACCGAGGTTTAAGCAAGGCCCACCCTATACAAGGAACCATAGTTTGTTAATGTATTTTTTTTTTTTTTGCAAAATCCATGATTGGGCTAGCAAAGACCCCAGAATGAAACTATTACCACTATTTTGCTAATGGACGTAAAATAAAATTACCCTCTAAATAAGCATTTTTATACATATACATTAATGCAGTCCACAGGCCTCATCATGTGCATTGGATATTGGTTATCAAAGACACTCACATCTGTTCAAAATAAAGAGACTAAGTCCCTGTGGAGTACTTAACAATAGATGCAACATTTATATCACACCTCTTCTGTGGGGGTCAGAGATCATAGAAGAAATGGGGGAAGGAGTATAAAAGCTAGGAATTCTATTGTGACTGCACATGATCTGTACAACATCAAATTAGTCAACATGCTACCATGAATTGAAGAGAAATTTATAAGCTACTACCTAGAGCTGTGGAACAAATGAGTGTTAATGGCTCTATTTGGTTTCCATATAGGCTGGTGTAGGTATCAGCTGAGACTTTAGCATGATTCCTTGTCATGCTCCAGTATAGAACATCTGAACACCCTTATTTATATGAAATACACATCCCACAATGTTTTTATATAGTTCTATTCTTCATATTCATATATCTTTAACACTTCATCTTATAAAGCTAGCTAGTTTTGTGTTACAGATTTCTTTAAAAATTACAGAAAACATTCATTTAATATTATGAATAAGTAAATATATGTTATGATAAATTGTATACTTTAAAAACTATCATTGCTCTGGCCAAATATTTGCTAATAATAGCTTCAGAGAGAAAGTGTTTAGTTAGTTTATTATTTTAGATAAATCAGTGGTAATTTGATCTAATAAATATGTACATAACATTATTTCAGTGAGAGAATGTGGCAGAGCTCATCATATCATTATGAATAGAAAGTTTAAAGCAAAAAAAGGGCAGACCATAGCCTTCAAAGAAACACCCAGGTGACCTACAATTTCTATCTCAAACTCAGTTTTTCATATTTATAGAATCATCAAAATATTGCCAACCTCAAGCACTAAGAATTCAACATACAAGCCTATATGACACACATATTCAATTCATAAGGTTTCCCAAAGCTTCTGATTACTTTGCAAGTTTCTAACATTACAAATTTCGCAAACATATATTAGAAACGCTAGTTAGACGTTTTTCGTAATTTTTCCATGACATGAATCTTTCTTGTTTAACATTTATTTTTTTCTACAAACATGAAAGTCTTTAATCACATATCATCTTCAATCTTTGGGTATTTAATGGAAGAAATACATAAAATATCCCAGCCAACATGGTGATTCATCTAATTGATAGTGCTATCTGTTACTGACCTCCTAAGCTAGACCTCACAGCATATTATGAACCAAGTAATAGTGCGGCTGCTACTAATATCAATTTTAAGGGTAACAATATTAAGAGTTAGCTCCCTTTCAATCTTTGGGAGTAGCAGTCATGCCTATTAAAGTGAGTGAATTTTTATTATGTTTATTTTAAGTAGACTCTTTTTTCATGCATTATATCCTGATTACAGTTCTCTCATTTCCTCCTATCTCCTCCTCACCCTCCATATTCCATCCATTTTGGTCTCTCAGAAGAACAGAAGATGTTTCTAAGAGATTACAACCAAAAATAACCAAATAAAACATAATAAAATAAGCAAAGACTTTTATATGAAAAATGGACAATGGCAATCTAACAGGAGAAAAATGATCTCAAGACCACTCAAAAGAATAAAAGAGCCATTAGTTCTCATAGTCAAGAGTCTCATAGAATTACTAAGCTAATAGCTATAATATATGCAGTGGAGGACATGATGCAGACCCAGATAGGCCTTGTCTTTGCTGCTTCAGTTTTATGAGCTTATATATACCTTGCTTAGATGACTTGGAAGGCAAAGTTCTTCTGCTGTCCTTCATATCTTCTTACTTGTACAATTTTTTTCTTCCTCCTCTCCTGTAGGATTCCATAAGCTATGGATGATAGAAAGGAGACTTCTCATTTGAATTTAGACTCTCTGAGTAATCTCTGATTGTGGATTTCTGCATCAGTTCCAAAAGACTGACAGATAAAGCCTCACTGGATAGGGCACTGATCTATGACTATTTCTGAAAATCATTAGGAAACTTTTATTGAATTTTCTAGACAAATTTTGTTTGGGTTTACCTTAGGACTCTGGCCATCTAGTCTTTGGTTCTTGCTTGCCCAAGAACTGCCAGGTATAGGTTTCTTCTTATGGAGTGGACATTATAGTTAAATCAGACATTAGGTACTCCCAAGTTCTGTTCCACCACCTACTATGAACATTTTCCAGGCAGGGCAGATTTTAGATCAGAGTATTTGTGGCTAAGTTGTTGTCCACTTTTCTCTTTTAGTAGCCTGCAGAGTACCTTCTCATTCCAAAGAGATTAGAACAGGAAGTGAAGACTCCTTCTAGGCATCAACTTGACTCCTTCAGGTTCAATGAATTGTGAGGATAGTTTTCTTGGCAATGGCGCAAGACTATAAATTTGTAGAGGGCACCTTTTATTTTTAGAATCAACCTGAGTGGTTTGGGGATTGAACCCTCTTGGCCAACAACTAAATTGAATGTAACCCAGTCCCTCCACTAGGAATCTTGCCTGGCTACAAGAGATTTCAGTTAAGGCTTCTTGTACCCCAGTATCACTTTCATCGAGTCCAGAAAGTTTCCACCAGTGGAACTAGGTTCCCATACCAGCATCCAAATGCCCCTCTCCCCCAGTTTCAGCTGTGTCTTCCTTTTCTCAATCTGTCCTTCCCAGACCCCTCCTGCTTCTATCCCATTCTCCCCAACTACACATAGAAAACTAATCTATTTCTATTTCCCAGGGAGAACTATGTGTCCCCTGTACACTTTGTCCATTTTACCTATCCTTTCTGGATCTGTGAACCATAACTTTGTTATCATGCATTTAATGGCTAATATCTACTTATAAGTGAATACTACCATCTTTGTCCTTTTAGGTCTGAGTTACCTCACTCAGAATGATATATTTTTTTTCTAGTTTTCATCCATTTGCTTGCAAGTTTTATGTCACTTTAAAATTAATTTTTAAACAATTGTGTTATTTATTCACATCCCAAATGTTTCCTCTTCCTGGTCCCATCTCCTAGAGTTCTTCACATCATCCCCAACCACTTCTTTGCCTCTGAGAAGGTGATACCACCTTCACCCCTTCTTCCAGGCATCCTTACCTGGAGCATCCAGTCTCTACAGGATTAGGCATACCTTCTCCCAGGGAGGCCAGAAAAGGCAATCCTCTGCTACAATGTACTGGGGAGCAGGGGAACGGGGAGGAAGGGATTCTGAGCTTTGGTTGGTGGCTTACCCTGAGAGCTCCAGGGTTCTGGTTAGTTGACACTGCTGTTCTTCCTGTCAGGCCAGGCCCTTCAGCTCCTTCATTCCTTCTTCTAACACTTCCATGGGGGCCTTATGTCAGTCCATGCTTGGCTGTAAGTATCTCCATATGTTTCAGTCAGCTGCTGGTAGAGCCTCTCAGAGAACAGCCATGCTAGGCTCCTGTTCTGAAAGCAGAACCTAGCATCAGTAATAATGTCAGTGCTTGGTGCCCATCCATGAAACAGATTCTAAGTTGGGCTGGTCACTAGATGGCCTTTCTTTCAATCTCGCTCCATTTTTGTCCTAGCATTTCAATTTTAAAATACACAGAAGTATATATAATCATTATCTTGGCATGTAATAAACCGCTAACACCGACTCTACCTGTCTAACCTGAACGTTTACTTTCCAGGTAATGAGGATTTGACTAAATAATTTTAAGACAGCTCAAAGCGCCATTTGAAAGCATTAATATGCAAAAAAAATGCAAGTTGCCAAACAATCCAAGAAAGTTATAATTTCTGTTAATATAAAATCCATCTATTTTACATATACTCATATTTACATATATCCATAAAAATGTTTGGATTTTAATTAAAAACATTAAAATATACATTAATACATTTTAATTAATTTAATTAAAATATATTAGCAAATACTTTCAGAAATAAAAAATGATACTAGGTATTGTTTTATAATTTTAGAGAAAAAAATGAAACACAGAGACAAAGTTCAGAGCAGCATCTGAAGGATCAACCATACAGAGATTGCCCCACTTGGTGATCCATCTCATAAACAACCACCAAATCCAGACACTATGGCAGATGCCAACAAGAGCCTGCTGATATGATCCTAATAAAACTGTCTCCTGAGGGTCTTTGCCAGTACCTGGCAAATACAGAAGTGGATGCTCATAATCATCAATTGTACGGAGCACAAGGTCCCCAATAATGGAGCTAGAGAAAGTACCCAAGGAGCTGAAGGGGTCTGAAGCTCATAGGAGAAGCATCAATATGAACTAACCAGTACCCCCAGGGCTCCTTGGAACTAAACCACCAATCAAAACAAAAAAACAAACAAACAAACAAAAAACACATGGTGGGACATGTGGCTCTAGCTGTATATGTAGCTTAGGATGGCCTAGTTGGCCATCAATAGGAGGAAAGGCCCTAGCTCCTGTGAAGGTTCTATGCGCCAGTATAGGGGAAGGCCAGGACTGGGAATGAAAGTGGGTGGGTTGGGGATCAGAGAAGGCAAGAGGGGATATGGGTTTTTCAGAGGGGAAACTAGAAAAAGGGATAACATTTGAAATGTAAATAAAGAAAATATCTTTTTTTGAAAAAAGGAAAATGACATATACATAAAGTGTTTTGTTAAGGTTATTTTTTTTTTTTGCTTGCACAAGAAAGATGACTAAGTTCTACTGACTGCCTCTGATTACCTAAATTTATTAAAAACATGTTTCACTTTATTTCAATCTTAATGAAGGAGGTAGCAGCTGACAATGATATACTGCACAATGATAAAGAAACCAATGATGCTGAGACTGGCCTATATATTCTTATATGTATCTGCAAGTAGCATTTTTTGGTTTTTACAAAATATATATACTCTATCTAAAAACATTATTTCTTAAAATATGCTTTGTTTTTATATTACCAAGAATGGGGAGTAATAATGAATGAGACTTAAGATAGGAGCTGAAAAGGCCATTACCTTAGCCAGTTCTGAAGCAGCTGAACTACAATAACAACCGGAATGGTAAGATATGTTGTAGTGGCACGAACGTTGTGGAGATGACCAACTGTTCTCTGTTATTTTTAAGGCATGTTCCTCTAGTACTGTAAATCTGGCCGAGAACCAAGTGTTTCTCAGCCACTGTGATTCCTCTGTTGAGAATTCTCTATGTAGATCTGTACCCTATATTTTACCTAAATTATTTCTGGTCTTTATAAATCTGGTTTGTGAGTACATTATATTTTTTGAATACTAAGTCTCTGTTGGATGTAGACTTGAGGAAAAAAAATCTATTCTCTTTTTGAAGGAAGCTGCTTTGTCAACTACTGGTGTCTTTTATGATACAGAAAGCTTTTCAGTTTCATGAAGTCTCATTTATTATATGTTGGTCTTAGTGTCTGTATTATCTGTCTTCTATTCAGAGAGCCATCTCCTGTGCCAATGTGTTGAATGCTATTTCTCAATTTCTCTTCTATCAGGTTCAGTGTATGTGATCCTGTGTTGATGGCTTTGATCCACTTAGACTAGAGATTTATGCAAGGTGATAAATGGGTATCAGTTTGTATTACTCCACATGCAGATAACCATTGTGTCCAGCATAACTTGTTGAAGATAATGTCTTGTTCCAATGTGTTTTTCTGGCTTCTTCATCAAATATCAGGTGTTCACATGTATTAAAATTTAGGCTTTCTTCTTCAATTCAATTCAGGATCAACTTGTCTGTTTTTATGTCACTACCATTTGGTTTTTCTTATTATATTTCTGTACTACAACTAGAAATCAGGTGTGGTGATAGCTCTAGCAATCCCTATATTATGTAGAATTGTATTACTAACCATCTTGAGTTTTTGTTAGTTAAATTATTTTCTTATATTGTTTTGTTTTTACATATGAATTTGAGAATAATCCTTTCAAGGTCGTTAAAAACATGTGCTGGGATATTTATGGGATGACCATTTTTAGTACATTAACCCTACCAGTTTATGTACATAGGAAATCTTTCCATCTTTTGATATCTTATTTAATTTCTTTCTTTAAAGACTTGAAGTTTTAAATCATAAAAGTCCTTCACTTGCTTGATTATAAGTTACCCCATGATATTTTGCATTATTTAAGATTATTGTGAAAAGGCTTATTTTCCTGATTTCTTCCTCCATCCATTTGTCATTTGTGCTTAGGAGAGCTACTTAGTTTTAAAAATTAATCTTGTATACAGCCTTTTTTGTGAATGTGTTTGTCAGCTGTAGGAGTTCCCTGGTGGAACTTTTAGGGTCACTCATCTCAGCAGCAAATATGGTTACATTGACTTTTTCCTTTTCAATTTTGATCCCTTCATACCTTTCAGTCATTTTCTTGCTCTAGCCAACTTCAACTACTCTATTGAAGAAGTATGGAGAGTAAACAGCCTTGTCTTTTTCCTTATTTTGGGAAATTATTTTGAGTGTCTTTATATTTGTCTTGAGGTTGGTTATAGGCTTCTTGCAAATTGCTTTTTTTATGCTTAGTTTTGTCTCTTCTATCGCTGACCTCTCCCAGAGTTTTATCATGAAGGAGCTTTGGATTTTTGTCAATGCCCTTTCCTGCATCTAATGAAATGACCATGTGTACGTGTGCGGTTTCTTTCTGCTTGTTTATGTGGTACATTACATTTACAGATTTTTGAATATCGAAACATCTTTGCATCTTTGAGATCAACCTACTTGATTACGGTGGATAAGCTTTTCCATGTGTTCCACAATTCAGTTTTCAAGTATTTTAATTGGAATTTGTTACATAAAAAGGAATATTAGTCTGTAATTCTTTTTCTTTGTTGAGACTTTATGTGATCTGATTATCAGGGTGACTATAGCTTTATTTAATAAACTGAGCAGTGTTTCTTCTGGTTTTATTTTGTGGAATAATTTCAGGAATATTGACAATAACTACACTTTGAAAGTCTGATAGAATTCTGCAATAAAACCCTCTTACCCTGAGTGTGTTGTTGTTGCTGTTATTATTGATGTGGAGAGACTTTTCATGACTATATTTTTTTTTCTCTAGAGTTATTTAAATTATCTGTCTCATCTTGATTTAACTTTGTTAAGTGATACATTTCAAAAAAAAAATCTGGTTTCATTTATATTTTCCCATTTGATAAAAGACCTATGTCTTTTAAGGATGTCTTTATGATTCTCCAGATTTCCTTGGTGTCTGTTGCCTTGTCAACCTTTTGCTTCTGATCTTGTTAACTTGGTTATTCTTTCTGTCTTTTTGTTAGTTTGTATAATGATTTTTCTATCTTATTGATTTTCTGAAAGAACCAACTGTATTGATTCTTCATATTAATCTCTTTCTTCCAATTTTATGGATTTCTGCTCTCAGTTTGATTATTAGTTACGGTCTACTCTTCTTGGTTGGGCTTTCTTCCTCTAGCACCTTTAGGTGTATTGTTTAGATGATAGCATGAGATCTCTCCTTTTTTTTTTTTTAATATAGGCCTTTCATACTAAGAACTTCTCTCTTAGAACTGCTTTCATTGTTCTTTCAATTCTGTAAAGTCTTACGTTTCTTTCCTCCCTAATCTCTTGACCCATTTTATCATTTAGTAGAAAAATAGTCAGTTTCCATAAGTCTTCAAACTTTCTATTGTATTTATTGCTTTTGGTATACTGCTTTAATTCATGCTGTTCTGCTAGGATGCAGGGAGACATTTCAGTGTTTTATTGTGTGTTTTCTTTTTCTTTTCTCCTGGTACTTCTCATAAAATCCAACCATGCAATAGCTTCCCCTTCCCCTTCTCTTCATAGTTTTCCCTATCTTTCCTTCTCCCCTGATATCTATTCTTCTTCTGTTGCCCTTCAGAAAAGAATCCTCCCCCAGTAATACCAAATTAACCCACAATAAGGAAGATGTAATAAGACTGTTCTTGTATCTGTCAAGTCTTTTTTGTATGTTTATGTGCTATGTGGTCAATTTCAGAGTTCCTAAAAGTAATGAGAATAATATATAGTCTTTACTGTTTGAAAGAAACATTCTATAAAACCTTTGCAGGTGCCTTTGATTTATAATACCTCTTAGGTCAAATATTTATGTCTGGATGACTTGTCCATTGGTGAAATAAGGGTACTGAAGTCTCTCACAATCAGTGTTTAATGGTTAATATGTGATTAAAGGTATAGAACTTTTATTATTATTATTTTTTACAAATGTGAGTGTACTTCTATTTGGAATTTTTTTTTTAAAAAATGTAATTTCCTCAAAGTAATTTTTTCCTTTGAAAAATGGAAAATATTTACTTGTTGCAGCATAAAAGTAGATTTTTAAAAACAAAAATATTTATTTAATTTTCAACTGTGTGTGAGTGTATGTGTGTGTGCATGTATGTGTGCATGTGCATGTTTGTGTGTGTGGGTTAGTTTGTATTGTGTTCATTTATGCGTGAGTAAAGGTATCCATGGAGGACAGAAAATGAAATTTGATTGTTTAGATCTGGAGTTATATGACATTGTAAGCTGCCGGCATGGGTGCAGAGAAGCAAACTCAGATCCTAAGCAAGAACAGTGTGCATTCGCAACCCAAGAACCACTGTTCTAGCCTTAGAAGTTCTTTACTGAATATGAATTATTAGACTGTACACATAAGCATAGGCTGAACTCCTGCCTCAAACCTCCTGACCAAGCATCTGTAGTTCTGGTACGGCAGCAGAAGAGCACACTAAAGCACTATCTGTTTTCTGGTGGTTCCAGGAAAGCACAGGTCACCATTTTGCAAAGCAATTACATGAGACTGTTTTCGCTTAGCAGGTAGTATATAGAAGCCAGGTAACAGAGGAATTGCAGTGCAAGAAATTATGTTTACTCCCACTCATTGTCATATATCAGGGGAATTTATTTCCTGTCTTTGCATTCTAAACTGAGAAGATTTAGAGGTCTTGATTCCCAGCGGAAGAACTCTTCTAGTAGTCAACAGAAGAAGAATTAAACTTAAGCTATGGCCTCTGCTCAAATATCTGGGCATTTTGCCAAGGGACCAGCAGGAGAGAAAAGAAGACATCATCCTGGCAGGTTATTGACTCTGAGCACCAAGAGAAACTATAGCTGCTCTTACACAGCAGGGCAGGGAGAAACACACTTGGCATGCTGAATATCATGGTAGTATTGTGATGATGCCGTATTACAAACCTACTCTCTTCTGCTTGCCTATCTATCTATCTATCTATCTATCTATCTATCTATCTATCTATCTATCTATCTACTTATACATATGTATAACGATCTCCACATATACACATATTTTTTATCAAAATGTATACATATATTATGAATCATTATATATAATATATAATTATATATAATTTTACTGACTCCTCATTCAGTTATCTATCTATCTATCTATCTATCTATCTATCTATCTATCTATCTATCTATACATATGTATACTGATCTCCACATATACACATATTTTCATCAAAATGTATACATATATTATGAATCATTATTTATAATATAAAATTATATATAATTTTACTGACTCCTCATTCAGTTATCTAATATTGGTATCTTTAAATAAATCTTCATTGCATGATCTCACTATGGAAATCAAGAAGCACTTCCAAGAAAGAACTAGAGCTTTTTTCATTGTTTGATTGTTTGTTTGTTTTTTTTTTTCAATCATGTGAAAGAGGTCTTATAATTTAAAAGCATACCACGGCTCAAATAAACTTCTAGGACATTTCATAGAGAAGTCTAGGAACATTTTAAATCTTGAGTTGGTTGATGCTGTGATCCAAACTACAGGGTGGGAAGGTTTGGTGTCCATGGGCTCTCACAACACATTGAGAAATGGTATGGTTTGGGACACTGAACCAAATAAACTTCATCCTTGGGTGATTTAAATTCAGAATTGATAGAAAGGAACAGACGTAGATGCAGCTGTGATTTAGAATCAACTAATTAGGACAAATGGTATTTTTGTCAACATTAAATATAATTTTGTTTCTTTAGAGAAAGAGACACACTAGAGTGCCAGAAAAGAATATTTTCAATAAAGTATTGAACATTTTTTATAGAGTACACCTAGTTTCATGTGATTCAGGGCAGTCATGGTAAATGTCATTTATGGGCCATATGTGACAATTAAAGAATTGGGATGAACTGTCTTTTTCAGCTAGCCTCTGAATCCATATAAAACTTCTCACTGGATTCAAAAATTCTGAAACATTTGGTCATGGTAAGAAATCAACTCAGCTTTTATTGTTGTTGTTGTTGGTTTATTGATAGTAACTTTTTTTATAGGGAAGTTAAATTTCACCAAATAATAAAGATAAATTCTGACATTAATTCTACTGATAATTAAGATTGAATACTGTACTGGTTTACATTATATATTGTTGTCATGAACATTTCCAAAGTAATTTTATAGTAAGAGTATGTTTCACTACAAGCATTTCTTATCTAATTTTGATGAATAAGGCAGATTTTATCAGGAAAACACACAAAGTACCAAAAGAATTTTGCATAGGCAGTTGTAGTGCAGATTGACTCCTTCCCTCATATGTGAGAGATGAACCAAGCCAAGAAGTGAGTTCTCTTCAGCTTGGAGATAGAGTGTTCTGGTGTTGACTGAAGAAGGATGTCTCACTTGCTGATTTGAACAGTGGTCCATCACTAACATTGTGCAAATGTAGCACCTGCTGTGTTAGATCACTGTTCCTGAAGCTAGCAGCTCCCTTCTGGTTTCCCATGCTCTGTACTCCCTTGTGTGTTCTTCCAGGTAATCCTCAGATCACAGTTAAAAGGTAGAGAGCAGTAGAGGTAAAGGAGGTTAGAGCATGTAAAGAAAAAAAATCAGTCAAAAAGAATTTAACAAACAACTAACAAATAAAGCACAGTAGAGAAGAGGGCTTAAACCACAGGACTTTGGTCCATGAAGATGGTTCAGCAATGAAGAACACTTACTGTTCTTCTAGAATACTAAGTTAGGTTCCCATCACCAATGTTTTGGGGCTCACAATCTGCTCTAACTCCAGAACAAGGGTTAACCATGCCTGTAACTTCCACATGAACCTGTGCTCATATGCACAAACCCTCACGCAGACACAAACACCAGCACATACAATTAAATTTAATTAAATATAAATTTAAGGAAAACTAAACATTCATGGTTTCTTGTTTAAAAAAAAAAAAATGAAATAGCATATAATCACTCATTGCTCCGGAATTGGCCCAGAGTTGGAACATGTTCATTGGTATGTAGAATATGATTCAGTATAATCTTTTTGGAGATTCTATCCTTGTCTTGATTTTAGAATACTATTATGCCCAGATCATAAGTAAAAACTTTATGTAAAGATTGTCCAACCATCTTTTCTAACCTAGTTTGTTTTCTTAGCTTCCAGGACCATCCTCCTAACTCACTGAATTCAGCAAGATCTATTGTTGCAAATATATACAGTGTGTGTACTTGTTCATCTTAATATATTAAAATACACACTTCTCCCCTTTCTTTGTCACATAATATTACTGCATTTCCCACTGTTTCTTGTTATTCATATTACTGTGCTATTAGTTTGTTTTTTCTGGTCCTGAAAGTACAATACTTATTTGTGGTATCTCTTAAGACTGTTCCCATACTCTGAAGTTCCACTTACATAATATTAGGAAGTGTGAACTTCTTGCTTGAGCCTCATATCTCCAGAAGGGATTCTATGGTCTTTTTCTACTGTTTTACCTCCATTCTCTCTCTCTCTCTCTCTCTCTCTCTCTCTCTCTCTCTCTCTCTCTCTCTCTCTCTCTCTCTCTCTCTCTCTCTCTCTCCCTCTCCTATATAAAGCAATATTTCCTCTCTATTACCCATAACAGAATGACTGTTACTCCCTTTACCTCAGTCTTCTTTCTGGAAACCTAACAGGGAGATTTTATTGTAGACTATTTTCAAATACCTATAATATAGCTTTAAATTGTGTCTATATTGATTTTTTGTTACCTTTAAGGGTCAGTTGCTAAAATGCTTACTGTGTAAGTATGATGACATTGTGAATATATATATATATATATATATATATATATATATATATATGTGTGTGTGTGTGTGTGTGTGTGTGTGTGTGTGTGTGTGTGTGTATGTGTGTGTTAGAATCATGCCAAACCTTTGTAATTTAATAAGTGCTGGCAAACACAGTATTGCATTTTGAGAAAGAAGAGGCAAGTGGCTCTGTGATTACTGGACAGAAAATTCATCCAAAGAAGTAGACTTTGAATTCAGTGAGAGACTCTACATTACAAAATAAAAGAAAAAGTGTTGGGGGCTATAAAGTGATAGAGGGAGATAACTGAAGTTATACTCATGAACCTCCAGTCATTAGAGTCATGTGGACATACTTAAAGAATTCTCAACTGAGGTGTCTAATATGAAGCACCTAATGAAATGTTCAACATCCTTAGTCATCAGGGAAATGTAAATCAAAAAACCCTGAGATTCCAGCTCATGCCAGTCAGAATGGATAATATCAAAAACTCAGGTTATAGCAGATGCTGGCAAGGATGTGGAGGAAGAGGGACACTCCTCCATTGCTGGTTGGATTACAAGCTGGTGAAAACGCTCTGGAAATCAGTCTGGCAGTTCCTCAGAAAACTGTTCCTAGTACTACCTGAGGACCCAGCTATACCACTCGTTGGAATATACCCAAAAGATTATGCAACATGTAATAAGGATACATGCTTCACTATGTTCATAGCAGCCTTATTTATAATAGCCAGAAGCAGGAAAGAACGCATATGTCCTTCAACAGAGGAATGAAGAAGTAAATATGGTACATTTACACAATGGACCATATACACCCAGCTATAAAAAACAATGAATTTATGAAATTCTTAGGCAAATGGATGGTTCTGGAGGATGCCATCCTTAGTGAGGCAACCCAATCACAAATGAACACACATCATATGCACTCACTGATAAGTGGATATTTGCCCAAAAGCTCAGAAACCCCAAAATACAATTCACAAAACACTTGAAACTCAAGAAGAAGGAAGACAAAAGTGTGGATATTTTGATCCTTACTAGCAAGGGGAGCAAAATACTCACAGGAGGAAATATAAAGATAAAGTATGGAGAAGAGACAGAATTTTTTTCATTAGATATTTTCTTCATTTACATTTCAAATGCTATCCCCAAAGCCCCCATACCCTCCCCCACCCTGCTTCCCATCCCACCCACTCCTGCTTCCTGACTCTGGGGGCCTCTCTTCCCATTGATGGCTGACTAGGTCATCCTCTGCTACATATGCAACTAGAGACACAGCTCTGGGGGTACTGGTTAGTTCATATTGCTGTTCCCCTTTTAGCAGACACAGAATTAAAGACCATGTAGAGACTGCCCCACCTGGGGATCCATCTTATATAGAGACACCAAACCAAGACATAATTGAGGATGCCAAGAAGACCTTGCTGAGAGAAGCCTGATATAGCCATCTCCTGAGAGGCTCTCCCAGAGCCTTGCAAATACAGAGGAGGATGCTCCCAGCCAACCATTAGACTGAGCACAGGGTCACCAATAGAAAAAGTTAGAGATAGGGCTAAAGGAGCTGAAGTGGTTTATAACTCATAGGAAGAACAACAATATCAACTAACAACAACCCCCAGAGATCCAAGGAACTAAACTAAACCACCAACCAAAGATTGCACATGGAGGGACACATGGCTCTCTCTGCACATGTAACAGAGGATGGTCCTTTTAGACATCAATTGGAGGAGAGGCCCTTGGTTTTGGGAAGGCTTAATGCTCCAGTGTAGGGAAATTCCAAGGATAGGAGGCAGGAATGGGTGGGTGGGTGGGTGGAGGTGCACCCTCATAGATGCAGTGGGAGGAAGCATGGGATAGGGAGTTTTTGGAGAGGAAACAAGGGAAGGGGATAACATTTGAAATATAAATAAATAAAATATCCACTAAAAAATAATGCCAAAAAAGTGAACAATTACATTGAAAATATACAACAAAAAAGAACATGGTTTTAAGTTACTAGTTTTGAAGAACAGTGAAGAAATACTCTGGTGGTGTATACTTGACCTAGAACTGAATGTGAATATGTATGAACCCAACACAACACACCAGAAAGACTCCTTTTGGTTACAGGAGATTATGTGTCATTAACCATGAACATGAACAAAGTTTGACGTTGAGAAGAGAAATCTCTCAGATTGATCCATTTGAGTGGTTTGTTTTCAGGCAGTTTGATTATATCTGAGGACTCATACTTTTTGTTATATTTTTAGACTGTGTTATTTATTATCCTCAGTTCTGTCTCATGATGTACTTCCTACTATGTTTTCCAGCTTCGATTTTTCTCTGTTTCTCAAATGATAATAGACGATATCACTCTGATTCCTTTATTTCCTTCTCTACTTTTTGTACACTACCTCTGTTGGTTCCTTTATTCCCTCAAAATTATTGGTCACTTGGTACAATTACCTCTTTAGTCTTTTTGATAACTATCTGAACTGATATTTAAATAAAAGTAAAGATTTGTTATATTAGTTTTCATCTAACAATCTATGAGATTACACAATAAATACCTGACCAGTTCTGTCCTACAGCCACAATACAAGAAGAGAGTAGCATCCACAAGCAGTCAGTGAGATTGCAATGTAAAATGACTTGTCAATGGAAGTGTGAATTACTCAGCATCATAGAGAATGTCCTGCCTGGTTCTGTATTACCATCCTATATCAAAATGCCTAAGACAGAGAAGGAACAAAATGTCTGCCAGATAGAACATGATTAAACTCAGAAAATTCATCTCCAATGTCTGGGTAATTGCCAATAACAAATTTGTGAGATGGGCAAAATTTCTAATTTTTAAAATCTCCTGTTGAACAATTTTGTTATTGTTTACTGCTGACAAATACTTAATAGTTTTCTTTTGTTTTCTGTTTCTGGTAAACCTCTGTGCCAATCCAGAACAAACTACTTTCCTTCTACACTCAGTGAAATAAAACTCCTACTTTCATAGGGCCCCATTTTTACATACACATGTATATAAAAACTTATATATGGATATACTTGCATAGTCATAAAATTATTGGATATACTAGTAATTTACTTCAATGAAATGGACAGCATATTGAATTATTGAGAAAAATGCTTTATTCAAATATAACAAAGATGAAACAATTAGCTATACATTTTGATATGAATATAAATTTAAAATTTGATGCCTCATAGTAACTTTAATTAGAGTTAAATAATTCTTACTCAAATAAAATGTTAACAATAATGTGTTACTATGGAGGGTACAAAGAGAATTGATGGTAACTGGGATTGGATTATATAGGCCTTCTGCTTATAAAATTATTCTTTCCAAAATTACAAATTAATCTACATTCATCAAAATAAATACACAAGCAAATATAATTCAAAGGACATTGACAAGAGTAAAAGAATGGACATTTAAAAATACAGTAGAATGCATATATATACACACATATATGAATATATATATATACGAATATATATTGTAAAGATAACATTAACAACAATAATATTTGAGATAATTTTAAGTCAATTATTAATAGATAATAGATAATTAATTTAATTTTTATGTTTTTAAGTGTGTGTGTGTGTGTGTGTGTATGTGTATGTTTCTGTGTGTCCCACAAAGAGTAGATGCCCATGGAGGCCCAAGGAATACATTAGATCCTCTGTAGCTGGAGGCACAGGAAGTTCTGTGCCTCCTAAAGCGAGTGTTATTAGAAGCTAGACTTAAATCATCTGTAATTTCAGTATGCACTATCAATTGTAGAGATGTCTCTCAATTCTTGAAATTACCTAAATTAAAAACTAGCTAGATGATGTACTAGTGTGTCATGAAGATAAACAAAAATAGACAGTGATATGAAAATCACAGAACAAATTTGAGCATTATTATTAGAGAATGAAAAATTTTAAATATTTATAACTGAACCATACAATTTATAATAAAAATCAAGAAAGTACTTTTATTGTTGAATAAGGATTGAAAAACAAACAAACAAACAAACAAACAAACAAAAAAACCAAAACAGTGGATGAAACTAGAAAATATCAACCTGAGTGAGGTAATCCAGAGATAAAAGAACACACATGGTATGTACTCACTGGTAAATGGATATTTGCCTAAAGACTCACAATGCCTGCAATACAACCCACAGACTATATGGAGCTTAGAAGGAAAGAAGACCAGCATGTGGATGCTTCAGTCCTGCATTGAGGGGGGAAGAGGATGATCCTGGGAGATGGAGGGAGGGAGACCTGGGAGGGAGAGAAGAGGGGGAAGAAATAAAGGGGACAGTATCAGTTACTGGAGGGGACCAGAGAGAGGCACGGAAGGCCAGGATTAAAAAAAAAATGTACCGAGGCAGAATGAGCAACTGGGGATACTCAGTGGAGGATCCCAGACCCCAAGGAAAAGAGAGGCTCCCAGGACCCAACGGGGATGATTTTATCAGAGAAGGGGAGAGAGAACCTGTAGAGACCTCCTTCAGTACATAGGTATGACCCCTGTTTGTAGGGTGGAGCCACACACCCATCGCAAAGTTTTTAACTGAGAAATGTTCCTGTCCAAAAGGAAGAACAGGGACAAAAAAAAAAAAAAAAAAAAAAAAAAAAGGAACAGAGACTAAAGAATGGGCCATCTGAGGACTGCCCACCTGGGGATCCATCCAGTCTGCAGACACCAAAACTGACACTGCCAAGAGGCACTTGCTGACAGGATCCTGCTATGACTGCTCCTTGGGAGGTTCAGCCACCAACTAACTGTCCAATACAAATGTGAAAGCTTGGAGCCAATCATCAGACTGAGCTCAGGGCCCCTGGTGGGGGAGCTGGTGGAAGGACTGGAGGAGCTAGGGAGAATTGCAACCCCACAGGAAGAACAACATCAGCTAGCCTCACCACCCAGTGCTCCCAGGGACTAGACCACCAGCCAAGGAGTGTACAGGGAGGGATCCATGGTTCCAGATACATATGTAGCAGAAGATGGCCTTATCTGACAGCAATGGGAGAGGAGGCTCTTAGTCATGTGGAGGATTGATGCCCCAGTGTAGGGGGATGTTAGAGGGGTGGAGCAGGAGAGAGTGGGTGGGTAAGGGAGCACCCTCATAGAGGCAAAGTGTAGGAAGGAGCGGGAGGATGTGGGATGCAGCTTGTGGAGGGGTAACCTGGAAGAGGGATATCATTTGAGATGTAAACGAATGGAATGTTTAATAAAAAAAAAATGAAAAAAAAAACAACTTGTTTTCAAAGTTACTTTTCCCACAACCACCATCATTATCATGTTTATTCTACATACCCATCCTACAAATTCCATTTTAGTTGGGATTTTGGTCTTCAAAGAGTCTTGTTCAAAATCTATCTTTCCAAAATACATAAATATACAAAAGACAAAGGTGCTTTGCTAACAGAGACAGAAAATTCATATGCAATCATATTTTAGAATGGTATTGATTTTTGAAGGACAAACAATAACTGTGGGTGTTTTTGAGGTACAATGTGAAGTGCTAGTTTTTTAATGCATAATAAAACAAAAGGCAATATAGTAAGGACAGAAAGAAATCTAATCTCTTTGTAATAGTCAGGACAGTACATTCTAAGACAGGTAGCCTTCCCATGGAAGCAGTAACCAGTAAAAGGAATACCAAATATGAGACATCTCAATTTCATATCATGATAAATTCACCTGTTAATTTATTTAAAATCATTGTACTTGGGACCAAAATATCTAAAAGTGCTAATAGATATGAAAAAAAAAAATATTTCAAACAAAATCATGGCTGTTTCCAGCCTTTCTTATTGAAAGAAACTCTGTAAAAAGGAAAAATGAAATAATAATAAAAAGAATTTGAGACATACAAAGAAAAGCATAGCAGTAGCTCATGTGGTTTGCTAAATGCATTAAAACATGAATTTCTCAATCAGTAATTCCCTTCCATGAATAGAAGACGATCAAATTAAATTAAATAATGTACCACAGGTGGCCAGAGTTAATGTTGTCAAAATTTTGCATGTAATAAGAAACAAAATAAAACACATTTAATAATTTTGATTTAAAAAGTAAGTATACAAATTATGTTTAGAATTACCATGAAAAATAATAACCATTCTGTTATTTCTAAACAATGTTTAGTACAACAAACTGAATAAAATAGTAAAATAATGATCATCTTAATAGTCACAGAAGAACTCCAGAAATTTAAAAACAAATCAACTGTACAGAAAAAGTGAATAGAATCGCATGTCTCAATTACCTAGCTAAGATTTTGGAAACATTGAAAAAAAAAAAAAAAAGAGGCAGAGAGAATGTAATAAGCACCAGATATGGGAAGAGCTGTGAAATGTCTTCTGGTCAAGATGTGGCTAATAAGCTCATGAACTATCAACAGCTGTCATTATCTAAACCATATCTTTGGTAAGTCAAGCCATCCAGAACTCAGTCATGGGTGAAGGAGGAACTCATCAAGCCCCATAACTAACTGAAGAGCTATTGGATGCTTATAGATGCTTAAAGAAAGATTATATCATTCTCCTCTGGGTATGTGAACTCCAGTAAGCGTTCTATGCACCAGTGGATGGCACCACAGTCATGCTCATGTGGAAAACCACCAAAAGGATAGACAGTTTGTTAAAGAGTTAAAGAAAAATATCAAAGAGAGAGAGGGGTTATGAGTTTGAGAGATAAATTATTCTGTCTGGATATAACGAAGAAAAGGTAGAAGGGAAAATGTGAGGTGAGTATGTTCATCTACATTGTGTGCATTAGGGATTTTTTCCAAGACTAAAAAATAAATGATAGTAAAATATGCTAAAGTGCAAAACCCACAAGAAGTAATCACAATAGAAAAGAAAATTATATGTATAAACATGGAGTAACTATAAGCTTGAAATGCAATTATTTCAAAAATGTAGAGCATGTTCAACCTTCAACCATATCATTTCACATGAGATACAGTAAGACCTGCAGCTGCAAAACTGCTGAAAATCAATATTGCTCATTTACATGTGGAAGTGGAATCTACATGATGTGTATGTGTGTGTGTGTGTGTGTGTGAGAGAGAGAGAGCGAGAGAGAGATAGAGAGAGAGCGAGAGAGAGAGAGACAGAGAGAGAGACAGAGAGAGAGGAGAGACAGAGAGATAGAGAGATAGAGAGACAGAGAGAGATAGAGATAAAGAGAGGCAGAGACAGAGACAGAGAAGAGAGACTGACACATGAAAGCAAGAGCAGGACACATAGACATGAGGAAGTTCACTAGTATGATAGGGAAGAATGGATGGTGTGAGTGCACAAAATGCATATATAATTCTTTTTCTTTTTAAAATGTTGGCCATACAAATAACATTTAGTAAGAAATGGGATGAAAAAAAATGGAAGTTTTCAGCAAAGACAATGGACAGAACCAAACAAACAAAAAAACATTTTCTGTATTATGTATGACAAATTCATTTACAAAAGCCAGTCATTTCAGATTACAGGATAGGAAGTGAATAATGATTTCTTTTTCCCAGATGGTAGCATTTGCTTTAAGGGTGTAGGTGGCCCATAATAAAGTTTCAAAATATAGATGTTCAAATTTACATAAATTGATTCTAAATATTGATAACAATGACCTTAATTGATGCAAATTATGCTCCCTGTGAATATCATGTAATTGGAGCCTTCTCTGTAATTGCCTGGTATAATTACTACTTAGAGACCCTTTTAGTGTGCACTGTCGACCTGAAACTTGGATTGAGAATTAAGTGTATTAGTCTTGGACACCCCTTAGGTCGAGCCCTTTATTCTTCAGAGGAATGAATGTAGTGGGTATTAAATAAGAATGGCTTCAAAAGCATTTAAAGAAATGCATGCCCAAAGTTAGAACTCCTGGTGCAGTTTCAATGTATCTGCATTGTGTAAACATTGCAGCCTGGAAGCAGAAAATGCAACACAAATATGTAGTATAATATTATCACACTAATTTTGATCTGATGTCAAAATATGTATGAAACTTAATTCATTAGAAACCTAAAATTACAAGAAAGTTTATACTCACTTCTATATAACACCTCTGTATGTGTGATTATGTACATATATATTACTTGGTGAACTTAGTGGGAATGGTTAGTGATGGATGAATGGTGCCAAGAATAATCCTTTGGAAATTTAAATTATCATGATTAGAAACATAAAAACATCATTAATTTAAATGGGGTAATTTAAAAAGTATTTTCTTAAGATAGATGTCAATATTTATGTTTTAGAAATAAAATTAAAATTTCTTATAAAAATTATTACACATAGTACATTTCATTTTAACATATACCTCAAATATTTGAGTATGAAGAATGTAGGTCAATGAGGTAGATAATACAGTGATATGTGAAAAACATCTTGAAAAAAAGGAGAGAAAATGAGTTGAGGGGATTTGAACAATATCAAGAGATGCAATTGTGTCCCAGCAATAATGTGAAGAAGCCTCACCTGTTTTCAACATGTCATTTTGGATCTTCTAACTGCTGCACTCCTGTTTGCATTTGAAATCCTAACAGTGGATCTTCTACACACTCAGTAGCTGTGCAGAGAGAATGATTTGGTAGATACTGTGTGTTGATCAATACATGTATGAAATATCCTTCTTACATTATTATTCTGTGCTCTTCCTACCTTGGTCTTGTTACTATATGTAATAGCCTGCCAGCCTCTTTTTTTTTTTTTTTTCCAAATGTGTTGTTTGTTGACCATATTAGACTATAAGCTGCATGATGAATAAACATATTGGTCATTATTCTAGTGCCTGACAAGCAGAAGTCCATCACAAATATTTAATGTAGAAATTCTTAACATTTAGCAGGTCACATTAGTGAATTCATACCTCAGCTCATGGGTTAAGAGACATGGAAATAGATCAATCTATGTGACTTATGGGAGCCACATTAATAACTGGCACATATAGTGCACATGTACTCTACTCTTTACTGATTTAATGTGTTCTAATTAGGTATTGCTTTTTGTGACATGAGTCAAGCAAGAACTCGCTGAGTGCCTCATGCTTACAAATAGTCTATGGCACTAAGCCTCTGATTATAGAGGGATGGCTTAGCAGGCATCAGTCACACATTCTTGGGCAATCTCAGACTGCTACTTAAAAAGGAAACCAACAATAAAAATTATATAATGCTTTTTTATATATTTTTCTGTATGCGTGTATGTGTGTGTGTGGCTGATTGTATGTTTGAGCCCACTAAAATATGAAGAGATAGGAGAACCTCTAGATCTATAGTTATAGACAGTTGTGAGCCACATGTAAGTGATGGAAACCAAACCCAGGTGCCCTGAAAGAGAGCAATAAGTGGTCTTAAGCATTAAGTCATCTCTTCAGGCCATCAGACTGACACTTTGATCCAGAAATGTAAATGGAGGGCTTCAGGCCCCAGACTAGCTTTAATTCAGACTCGGAGACTCATCTACTACAGGCTAGGGGAAGCATGTGAGTGAGGAGTATTCTTTGAGTCCCCGATTTTCTATTCCATACATCAGAAAAAGACAATTCCAAACCCAATGAAGTAGGAAATGTTTCTACTACAACTTACAGCTGTTCAGCACTTCAGCTTAAGATTGACTAGTGGAGGGAGTCACATATCCTGACCTTGGAAGAATTATTCATACTAAAGTATTTGTAGATCTCTTATAGTGACAAATGAATTAGAACTTGAAGGACGACCAAAATGTAGCCACTTCCTCTCCTAGAGTAGTTTTTGAATGCCAGGCAAAGTTTACACCATCATCTGGAGATTCCAGTGAAAACAGAGTTACACTCACAGCTTTCTTCTTCCTGAACTCGGTGTTCCATTTTTGGCAATGCTTTTGTGCTGTACAAAAAATGTCTTAGAATCAATGAGACTGAGGAAGAATATAATAGATAAAAACAATAGAGGATATTGAGATTTTTTTTTTAAAAAGAGGATTTTTTTTTCATCCTCAGAGCAGTATTTTGAAAAGAAAAGAAAGCTTGGTATTTTGAGGAAAAGATTCGGAAGTAATTTAATTCTCTAATAGTAGAGAAAAGACAAGGGATGGCTGATTTCACTCTTGCCAGAGCAGTACATTATCTCAAACCTGAAAAAAGAAACCTTGTCTTGAGTTTGCCTACAGTTTGTTTCTATTATTTCAAACCCTACTTCCCATTTCTCCTCAAATATGTCTTTGTCTTTCTTATAACACTATGAATTGAACAGGAGTAAGCACTCTTAGCTCTCCTTTGAGATTATTTCAGCCAGGGTGTGAATTATGAAGTTAATGCAATTTTAAACACCTACTTCTATTTTTACTTATATACTAGAAAATATCCTTGGTGAATATTCCCAAAGCACACATATAAGGATGTTATATCATTGGGTTCTTTTTAGTACAGTTTCCCACCTCTTGTTGCCCAAAGCCTGCACAGAACAGTAGCTCTTATTTAAGATTAATCTTTTATCACAAAACACACATTTGCCCTTTTCTAGCTCCATATAACTATTTAAACCAAGAGTTTCATATCCATCATAGTCTTATATAACAGTTTTTCTTCATGTCTTTTTCCTAAAGTTAACAGAAATCCCTCTGACATATACATCATTCTCCCATAAGGATCTTGTGTTTGTATATATGAGAACTGTTGTAGGCATCATTAGCCTTAATATTCTCTAAACCAACCCCTCCATGCTTCGTATGCTGACATTCACAGTCTGTTTCAAACTTTGCTTTCATAATTTCCTATTCAACATGTTTCAAAATTATTTACTTTGTTTACATCGTCCAGTTTTTAAGTCATTCTGGTTTTAAATTGACATTTAAATGCTCAGAGCAGTATTTGCAAGATTTAATATAGAAATATTTAAACAATTTATTCAGTTCTGGTCACTGTGAATATAGCTAAAAAATAGATGAGTCTACTTTATTTTATTTTAATTTAATTTTAAGGTATGTGCATTTGCGTGAGCTTGCATGCCTATATATACATCGATTTTGCTCAGAAGCCTGAAGAGGTCACATGATAGTATTCTATTACTATTTTATTATTTTAATTTAATTTTATTTTTATATTTTACACTCCATATTTTAACTCCCCCTCATCCACCGACTGTTCCACAGCCCATACCTCCTCCTCACCCCACTGTCTCCATGTGGATGTCTCCACCATGCATGCACCTGACTTCTAAACTCCCTGGGGCCTCCAGTCTCTTGAGGGTTAGGTGCATCATCTCTGAGTGAGCACAGACTTGGAAGTACTTTACTGTATTTGTGTTGGGGGCCTCATATCAGCTGGTGAAAGCTCTGTTTGATTGTACAGTGTTTGAGAGATCTCAGCGTCCAGATTAATTGAGACTGCTGGCCCTCCTACAGGATTGGCCTTCTCTCAGCTTCTTTTAGTTTTCCCTACTTCAACCACAGGAGTCAGCTGCTTCTGTCCATTGGTTTGGTGCAAATTTCTGCCTCTGAGTCTTTCAGCTGCTTGTTGAGTCTTTTGGAGGGCAGTCATGATAGGCCCCTTTTTGTGAGCTCTCCATAGCCTCAGTAATAGTGTCAGGTCTTGGGACCTCCCCTTGAGCTGGATCCCACTTTGGGCCTGTCACTGGACAATCTTTTCCTCAGGCTCCTCTCCATTTCAACCCCTGTAATTCTTTCAAACATGAACAATTATGTGTCAGAGACATCATTGTGGGTTGGCAGCCCCATCCTTCACTTTATGACCTGCCTTCCTGCTGGAGGTAGGATCTGTAAGTTCCCTCTCCTACTGTTGGGCAATTCATCTAAGATCTCTCCCTCTCTTTGAGTCTGAGAGTCTCTCACCTCCCAGGTCTCTGGTGCATTCTGGAGGATCCCCCCAACCTCCTATTTTCTGAGGATGCCTGTTCTCATTCTTTCTGCTGGCCCTCAGGGGCTACAGTCTTTTTCCCTTACCCAATACCAGATCAGGTTCCCCTCTTTCCTCAACTCCACTTCCCTGTCCCCCTTTCCCTCCCACATCCCTCCCTCCCTGCTAGTGACTCTTTTCTTCTCTCACTAAAGTGGGACTGAGATATCCTCACTTGGGCACTTCAGCTTGTTGACCTTTTTGCGTTCTGTGGACTATATCATATCTTTGGGTATTCTGTATATATATATATATATATTTATTATTTTTTGGTTAATATCCACTTATTAGTGAGTACATACCATGAATGTCTTCTTGGGACTGAGTTACCTCGCTCAGGATGATATTTTCTAGTTCTAACCATTTGCATGCAAAACTCAGCATGTCCTCATTCTTAATAGCTGAGTAGCATTCCACTGTGTGAATGAACCACATTTTCTGTATCCATTCTTCTGTTGTGGGACACCGAGGTTGTTTCCTGCTTCTGGCTATCACAAATAAGGCCACTATGAATGAAGTGGAGCACATGACCCTGTGTGGCATGTTAGGGTATATTCCCAAGAGTGGTGTAGTTGGGTCTATAGGTAGATCTATTTTGAAATTTCTGAGGACCCTCCAGAATGATTTCCAGAGTGGTTGTACCAGTTTTCAATCCAAAGAGCAATGGAGGAGTGTTCCTCTTTCTCCACATCCTCACCAACCTGTGTTGTCACCTGAGGTTTGGTCTTAGCCATTCTGATTGGTATAAGGTGGATTCTCGGGGTTTTATTTGACTTGCAATTCTTTCACTAAGAACTTTGAACCTTTCTATAGGTGCTTCTCAGTCATTCAACATTCCTCAGTTGTGAATTCTGTTTAGTTCTATACCCCATTTTTTGATTGGGTTGTTTGGATTTTGGTGATTAACTTCTTGAGTTCTTTATATATTTTGGATATTGACCCTCAATTGCATGTAGGGTTGGTGAAAATTTTCTCCCAATCTGTAGGTGACTGATTTGTCTTATTGACTATGCCCTTTGTCTTAAGGAATCTTTCCAGTTTCATGAGGTCCCATTTATCTATTCTTGATCTTAGAGCATGAGCCATTGGAGTTCTGTTTAGGAAATTTCCCACCATGCCAATGAGTTCAAGGTTCTTTCCCATGTTCTCTTCTATTAGATCAGTGTATCTGGGTTTATGATGAGGTACTTGATCCCCTTGGACTTGAGCTTTGTAAAAGGTGACAAATATGGGTCTTCTTAGAATTCTTCTACATACAGACAACCAGTTAGACCAGCAGCATTTATTGAAGATGTTTCTTTTTTCCATTGTATATTTTTGGCGTCTTTACCAAAGATCAAGTGACTGTAAATTTGTGGTTTTATTTCTGGGTTTTCAATTCTATTCCATAGATCAATGTGTCTGTCTCTGTTACAGTACCACACAGTTTTTATCACTATTGCTCTATAGTAAATTTTGAGGTCAGGGATAGTGATTCCTCCAGCTGTTTTTAATTGTTAAGAATTGTTTTCCCTATTCTTGTTTTTTTGCCTTTCCAGATGAATTTGAGAATTGCTCTTTCCATGTGAAGAATTGTGTTGGGAATTTGGTGGGGATTGCATTAAATCTAAAGATGCTCTTTGTAGGATGACCATTTTTTACTATGTTAATTCTGAAAATCCATAAGCATGGGAGATCTCTCCATTTTCTGAGATCTTCTTCAATTTCTTTGAGAGACTTGAAGTTATTGTCATGCAGACCTTTCATTTGTTTGGTTAGATATACCTCAAGACATTTTATACTATTCTCAAGACATTTTACACTATTTGTGACTACTGTGAAGGGAGCTGTTTCCCTAGTTTCTTTCTCAGCCTGTTTATCCTTTGTATAAAAGAAGGCTACTGATTTATTTGAGTTAATTATATATCTGGTCTTTTTGCTGAAGATGTTTATAACCTGGAAAATTTCTGTGGTACAATTTTTGGGGTCAATTATATATCACGATTACTAACACATCATCTGCAAACAGTGATACCTTTACTTCTTCTTTACCAATTTGCATCCCGTTGATTTTTTTATTGTCTTATTGTTATTGCTAGCACTTTGAGTACTGTACTGAATAGATATGGAGACAGTGGGCATCCTTGTCTTGTCCCTGACTTCAATGGGATTGCTTCAAGTATGTCTCCATTTAATTTGATATTGGCTGTTGATTTGCAGTAACTTGCTTTTATTATACTTAGGTATGAGTCTCAAGTTCCTGATCTCTACAATACTTTTAATATGAAAAGGTGTTGTATTTTGTCAAATGCTTTTTCTGAATCTGAGATGATCATGTGAATTTTTCCTTGATATTTGATATTGTTTATACAGTGGATTACATTAATGGATTTTTTTGTATATTAAACCAACCTTGTATCCCTGGAATAAAGCCTACTTAATCGTGTTACATGATGGTTTGTTATGTCCTTGGATTTGGTTTGCAAGAATTTTATTGAGTTTTTTTGCATCGATATTCCTAAGCGATATTGGTTTGAACTTCTTTTATTGGGTCCTTGTGTGGTTTAGGTATCAGAGTAATTGTGGCTTCATAGAGCAAGTCAGGTAGTGCTTCTTCTCTTTCTATTTTATGGAAAGTTTGAGGAAAATTGGTATCAGGTCTAAATCCATCTGGCCCTGGACTTTTTTTGGTTGGAAGGTTTTTAATGACTTCTTCTATTTCCTTGTGAGATATGAGCCAGTTTATATAGTTTAACTGCTCTTGATTTAACTTTATTATTTAGCAACTATATAGAAAACCATCTAGTTCATCTAGATTTTCCAGTTTTGTTGAGTATAGGCTTTTATAGTAGGACCTGATGATTTTTTTAAATATAATTTCCTCCGTTTCTGTTGTTATTTCTCTCTTTTCCTTTCTGATTTTATTAATTTGGATACTGCCTCTTGGCCTTTTAATTAGTTTGGCTAGGGATTAGTCTATCTTTTTTCTTTCAAAGAACCTTCTTTTGATTATGCTGATTCTTTGTATTGTTTTCTTTGTTTCTATTTGGTTGATTTCAGCCCTGAGTTTGACTATTTCCTTCCTTCTACTCCTCTTGGGTGGGTTTTGCTTCTTTTTACTTTAGAGCTCTCAGGCGTGCTCTTACAGGACACTTAGTGTTATAAACTTTCCTCTTAGCACTGTTTTCATTATGTTCCATAAGTATGAGTATGATGTATTAATATTTTCATTAAATTTTGGGAATTCTTTTATTTTTTCTTTATTTCTTCCCTGACAAAGTTATCACTGAGTAAAGAGTTGTTCAGATTCTATGTGTATGTGGGCTTTCTGTGGTTTCTGCAGTAATTGAAGACCAGCCTTAGGCCGTGGTGATCTGATAGGATATAGGGTACTATTTCATCTTCTTGTATCTGTTGAGGGTTGTTTTGTGACCAATTATAAGGTCGATTTTGGAGAAGGTAACACGAAGTGCTGAGAATAAGATGTATGCTTTTGTTTTAGGGTGAAATATTCTGTGGATAGCCATTAAATCTCTTAGTTTCACTGTGTCTCAGTTTAGTTTCTGTTTCAATGACCTGTCCCTTGGTGATAGTGGGTGTTGAAATTTCCCACTATTATTGTGTGGGGTTCAATGTGTAATTTGAGTTTTAGTAAAGTTTCTTCTATGAATTTGGATGCTCTTGCATTTGAGGCATTGGTGATCAGAATTGAGACTTACTCTTGGTGGATTTTCCCCTTGATGAATATGAACATTTTTAAAGGACTCTATTATCTTCATCTTTCTTGATAACTTTTGGTTGAAAGTCTATTTTATTGAATATTAGGAAGGCAACTCCTGCTTGTTTCCTGGGGCCATTTTCTTGGAAGATGTTTTCCACTGTTACTCTGAGGTAGTATCTGTCTTGTTATTGATGTGTGTTTCTTGTATGCAGCATGATGCTGGACCTTATTTGCATATCCAGTCTGTTAGCTTATGTCTTTTTATAAGTGAGTTGAGTTCACTAATATTGAGAGATATTATAGAGAGATGACTCTTGGTTCCTTGTATGTTTGCTTTGGTAGGTGACTTTATGTGCTTGTGGCTCTCTGCTTTTGACTTTGTTGTGAGATACTTAATATCTTTTCCTTTCTTAGGTGCAGGTATCTTCCTTGTGTTGGAGTTTTCCTTCCAGGATCCTCTGTAGGGCTGGGTTGATAGATACTCTTTGAATTTGGTTTTGTCCTGGAATATTTTGGTTTCTCCATCTATGTTGATTGGAAGTTTTGTTGGGTATAGTAGTCTTGGCTGGTATTTGTGTTCTCTTAGAGTCCGCATAATCTCTGAGCAGGCTCTTGTAGCTTTCATAGTCTCTGTTGAGAAGTCTGATGTAATTCTGATAGGTCTACCTTTGTATGTTACTTGGCCTTTTTCCCTTACAGCTTTTAATATTCTTTCTTTGCTCTGTGCATTTAGTGTTTCGATAATTACGTGATGAGAAGACTTTCTTTTGTTTTCTTTTCTCTTCTCTCTTTTCTCTTCTTTTCTTTTCTCTTCTTTTCTTTATAGAATACCATTTATTTGGTGTTCTATAGGCTTCTTGTACCTTCATGGCCCTCTCTTTCTTTAGATTGAGGAAATTTTCTTCTATGATTTTGTTGAGGACATTTTCAAGTCCTTTGAGCTCGGAATCTTCATTTTCCTCTATTTAGATTGTCCTTAGATCTGATTTTTCCATTGTGTCCTGAATTTCCTGGATGCTTTGGATTAGGAGATTTTATGTTTTGAATTTTCTTTTACAGTTATGTCAATCTCTTCTACTCTATCTTGTACACCTGAAATTCCTTCTGATATCTCTTGCATTCTGTAGTTAATACTTACTTCTGTAATTCCTGACCTCTTTCCAAGGTTTTCCATTTTCAGCCTTGCCTCCATTGTGTTTTCTTTATTGTTTCTAATTCTACTTTTAGGTCTTGGATTGATTTATTTAATTCCTTCACCTGTTTACCTGTGCTTTCTTGTATTTCTTTCAGTGAGTTATTGATGTCCTTTTTAAAGGATTCTATTATCTTCATGAGATAGGATTTTGGGACAGATTCCTGATTTTCAGGTGTATTGGTGTATTAAAGGATTGCTTTGGTGTGAGAACTGGGTTTTGATGGTGCCCACATATTTCAGCTTTTGTTGCTTATGGTCTTGCACTTGTCTTTCACCATCTGGATATCCCTGGTGTTTGTTGTTCTAGGTGACTGTATGGAGTCTGCTTCTTTTGTCCCTGGGTTGCTTCAGGACGCTTGGTAGGCCTGTGGCACAGACCACCTGTGGGGCCTTCCAACTGGGGGCTCTTCACAAGGGAAAAGAAGCTGCATATCTGTTGACCTGGCTACAGTAGATCTGGAAGGCCTTCAGACTGTTGGATCTTCAGTGGATCAGTAAAGCTGTTGTCCAACTGCTCTGAGTACAGCCAATCCTCAACTGCTCTGAATGCACTGGGTCCAATTGCAGAGTGCAGTGGATCCTCTAGAATGTACCAGGATATGGAGTCTTCATGGGAGCAGACCAACTAGTGTTTCCTAGTAGAAAGCAGTGGGTGGAAGCACTATTATGTTTCTTTGAACTGGAATTACAACTGGTTGTGACCACCTTTTAGATGCTAGAAAACAATTTCAAGTGATTTCAAAAGTTTTCTTAACCTCCGAATCATCTCCATCTCCTGAACTTTATTTTTTCGGTTATAATTCAGGTTTCTTCTGACATCTAAATAGGCATCTTCTAACATTATTAACTGTCAAAATTCCAGCAGTTTCAAATGTAACTTTAAATCAATTTTCATTGCAAATCTAATTTGTAAATGTTCCCGTGGTATGTCCTTTATTTGGAAATTGTAAATATAACAGACTTCAAATAATTGTGAATTAGTTATAGTTATAGCCAATGAACATACATTATTACAAGCAGCATAAGAGAAATTAAATTTAGAAAGGAAAATGAGGTTCTGCTAAATTGTGTCAAGTTTTAAAAAAATTAGCTTTATATTAATTGGAATTCAAGGAATGCAATTTAGAAAATATAATTAAGTGTGAAATCTAGAGAGGATTCTAGTTAAGCCAGAGTTGAGGGGAACCACTTAAAATTTTTAGTTGTAATTCAATAATCAGGAAGATCTCACCTAGATGACTGGCTTAAACTAAACTGGGCATGTTACATACATACTGGACATTGTATACATACAATTATAAGAGGGAATGCTATGATACTGGTAGCAAAAATGCAATATTCTCTACACTGCTAGGTTTCAGAAAACACAGAACTACACTGCATTGTATTTGGCAGAGTTGAGGTAATATAAGAAATGGCAGGAGACCCAATAAGACTGATATTCAGTCTTAAGCATATTCAGTACTACAGGTGGCATGTTGAATACTGGAAATCACTTTGATGTAATGGACATAGACTGATAGTTTATAGAACCTGGGTATTAGTTGCTCCATAATTGTCTTTTTTTCTGCATATAAAATCACTTGGTAAGTCACTGATATTGTATTGTAGAATACAATATTAAAGGTTTGATTCTGATTTATGGCTTAATGCTGCAACGATTTTGTTCTTGATTAATTATAGAAGTGAATGATTATATTGTGGTCACATTTCTTTGAAAAGGTTGACATAGAATATAATTCCTGAACTTACCATATAAAATAGCTCATCGTCTCAAGACAAAACTATATTTCATTGAAGTACAGTACACATGAGGTTGATGCAACAAAATTGTATGTTATACCTCAGAGAGTAGCAGGAGGTACTTCTATTTCTTTTTTTTTTTTTTTCATTTCTATGAAGAGGGATTGACTGGGCATACTTTTATTCTTTTTAATGATACATACTGACTTGAAGTGTCTTGTGTAACTGCTGTTTGAATGACTTTAACAAGGTACATGGAGAACTCGCAGAAGGAACTGTGTCCCTTAAATCCAATTCCTTCTGACTTAGAAAGGGTCAATATCATTCTGACTTTTCCCCAATACAAAATAACACTCTCTCAACTTGTGCTCTCAGTCATTGATCCCTCACTTACAATGATGGATCTTCCCTATCTTTTGCTATCACTGGCAGCCAGTTCTTAAACAGATGGGACTCAAATCACTCCCTGTGGAAGGTCTTCCTAAATAACTACCTGTCGGATCATTGTAACTAGATTTGGAGACTGATGCCTGCATTATTGCACAATAACATAGTTAGCCTGAACTATACTATGATTCTACGAATAAAATTGGCAATAATACGAGTAACATTTAAGCCAGAATTTTGTAGTAAATAATCAATTTTCATTTTATTTGAAATGTTATAATTATAAATAACATTGTTTATTCCTGAATGAGATACTGGTCAATCATAATATGAGATCTTCTAAAGAAGAAACTTTGAATAATTTATCAAAGATATTAATTCTGATATACAAATCATAGCAAGTCATTGAATTAGACAGTAAGTGATTTTTAGAATATAATTATCCTTTGAAAATTTTATAAGACAACTTTAAAAATCTAATATAGCAACTTCCTATCTTGCTTTTATATACAGATGCCAACTTCCTTATTGGAAATCTTTTGTGCATAATGATATATAATAATGTCTTGCTGACTCCAAAGTAATTTATGCATCTTAACACTTTGAAAAAAATGGAAGGGGTTAAAGAGAGAACTTGATCTGGAGGGAGAAAGGGGAAAAAAATGATATAATACCATTTAAATAAAAGTTTATTTTACAAATATTATATGTTAGAAAATTAATAAAATATATTTGAAATTATGTTAGAAATATTTGCTAAACAATATTAGTAAATATCCAATTTACAAAGTATTAAATCCATAGCCTCTCATAAGAGTATCCTATATTCAGTGATTTTTTTCAAGAGCTTATGATAAAGAATGGGAAAATCACTCATGAAGTTCAATATTCAGTAGTGATAAATTGAAGTTGTGATATGTTTTATTAATTGATTGCCAGGAGTGTATCGATATTAACGTTTTAGATGAACTGTTTTAAAGAGCTATTTAATATTAGTTAATTTATAAGTTGAACTAACTTTAGTAGCTGTGCATTTATGCACAAACGATTTAAGTAGTAGAAAAATAATCACATGTAATAACATTACCTGTAGTAGTGCTTTATACTTCTATTGCCCCATCCTCAGTCATTATGTTTACACATACCTAAGAGATGCAGGACTGCATCCTCACCAAGGAACACAAGGCAGTCATTATGTTTACACATACATAAAAGATGCAGGACTGCATCCTCACCAAGGAACACAAGGTTTTCCTTCTATCCTACCTAGAAAAGGGGGAAAAAGAGTTTTTCTTTGTGTATGGGAATGAACATTTGTTTGTAGCTTTGTAGTGCCTAGACTCAAACTCACAGGACGATTCACTATGGTTGTGTGCTAAAACTCTAGCCTCAGATTTTTGACAGTTAATTTGATGTCTCAAATCTTACAGATGAGAACATATTCATTCCCCAGATATAAGAATTTATGTAATCTTAGTAATTTAAACCAACACCAGTGCATCACCTTAATGGGTAACACTTATATAGGCCTTTTTGCTCAAAGATAAACACTTGGAACCAGCGAATGTTAAACCTACAGGCAAGTCTCTTCAATGGAAGAAATGTTTACATATTTCTGCCTGGAGAACTGGAAATGGATATAGTGAATAGCCTGTAGATCTATGTTATTTATAGAGGGAGGCATCACCTAAATTCCTAGACTATTATTTTTATCCAAAACTTCCTCCCTAAGCCTTTATTCTGAGCATGGTATCTCATTAAATATAACCCAGTCTTATGGAAATGATCACATGTACTTTACAAAAATCATGAACTTTTCAAAAGATTTTCCTTGTAGCCATGGCTTAAGCGTTTTCTCCAAGGTTGTACTGTAGTTAAATGTGTCTAAAAATCTACCTAGTGTCAAACTATGGTAAAAAAAAAAAAATATACTAATACTGGTTTCCTAAGTCAAGTTGAATTAAATTTCCTTTTTGCCTCAAGCAAATCATTACTCTGTGAGCTCTGGTTGACCCTGAGATTTCTACAAACAGGTATGAAGTATATGTGTCCAACTTCATTTCACAATTATTGCTAATCATATATATATATATATATATATATATATATATATATATATATATACAGATATATGGTGTGTATGTATATGTGTGTCTTTCCTATCAAAGTCTATGGAATGCATCTTCAACCACAGTTCTTTGTCTACCAAAGTCTAGAATATTTTATTCTTAACTTCGGTGATCATTACTTATCCATACAACAATAATCCATGCTATTCTATTATCAAAATCATAAAAACAGAAAAAATATCTGTAATTAACATTAATGGAACACACAGAGGAAAAAGTCCTCTATAAGGTGTGTTGCTTAAATACTTAGTGTCAATTTGGCATAGTCCTGGAGCACCAGAGATGAGAAAAATTCAGTTGAAGAATTATTTTGTTTAAACTTGCCTGTGTCTATGAAGATTATCTTTCATGGTAATTGTTGTAGGATGGTTCAGCTCCCATTAAAAGTAAACTGAAACCATTAAATTAATGGCTAATTTATTAAAGATCAAGTGATATATATATATATGTATATTATATATATATATTAGTACTATAAGGATGTTTCAATTATACAAATAAATAAATGTGGTATATCACATCAAGAGCATAAGATCAAAATCTATACAATAGTCTCTATTAGTAAAAACATGTGTGATTGATAAAATATCATCTTATAATTAAGATGCTAGATAAATCAGTGATAAAAAGAACATGCCTCAGGTTAATAAACACAACTGGTTATAAGACAACTACTTACACAATCCTAAATAGAAAAAAACGACATTTTTTTTTTTTGTTTTAAGATCTGAAAGGAACACAAGACTATACCATAAAACCTATTAAAATAATAAAATCATAAAAGTTTAAATAGAAAGAAGTCAACAAATTAACATTGTTTACATGTTGCTACATGGAAACAGAATTATTTGAAATAAAAGTAACATGGCAATCCACCTGTATCAGCTCCAAAATGTACCTAGAAATAAATAGAACCAATCCAGTGAAATATCTGTATTCTGGAAATAAAACAAAAGGCTGATTAAAACCTTAAGTACATACACACACAAGATGTACATTTTGTAGACTAAAAGTATTAATATCATTAAACTGTACTTACTATTAAAATTATCTGTAAATTTCATTAAAAAATCAAAATAATAATATTCTACAAAGATTGAAAAGTATAATTTATACCAAACCAAAAATTAACACTACATTTATGTATCATAGAACATACAACATTAGTAGCATTATATTATCTGACTTTAATCGTGGGTGCCTTGAATCAGTAATCAAATATAGAACAATTTGTTAATTTACAGAAAAATATATAGACCAGTCTGAGATATAGAGCCAATTGTTCTTATAAAAGTATTAAGAACATAAACTAAAAATGTATTTCTTTAAATGATTACCAGATATCTATAAGAATTAAGCTAGACTGATATATTTACTACATCATCATATTTTATCTTTCTTCTTCCTTTCTCAGTCATCTTTTATATTAATTTCATTATAGATATATATGCATGGATATACATAAACAAATATATATACACACATGTATACATTTTATTATGTATTAATGTATATGCATATATCCACACATGTTCTTCAATATAGATTTCATAATCTGTATAATACTACTCATGTGTTTCTATGTGTTTTTAAGGCTCTTTGGTTGTGCTCCTCTCGGGGGAATAGTACTTCTCCATTTAGCGTTCCTTATTTGCCATTAGTTCTTTGTGTAGATTTGAGACCCTCTGGACTTTCACATGTATACTTTGGCATATCTATCTTGCTTATACTTATTCCGTTTGTGTTGAGGCAATTCTGCTGGTGTGTAGATTCTATTATGACATTACCAAAAGTCACAATCTTATATCAAACTGCCTGATTTTCTTGGCTCATACAATTGTTTTGACCTCTGTTCCTCAGTAATATCTGAGCCTTGAGTATGAATGTTTTACAAATGTATCCCTGGGTCTTGGTTCCATAATTCTACATTTTTATGGTTATAGTTTTCTGTATGAGTCTCCATCTGATGCAACAAGAAAGTCCTTTATGAGCAGTGAGAAGTTTTCTTTTTGTGGGTACAAGGGCAATGTTTTAGCTTGACTTTTGGTATTATGCTGGTTTAGTATAAAATTGTTACTGTAGGTTTATTCTATATCAATTATTTGTGATTTCACAAGCACTGAGCATATGGCTAGATTTCTAGTACCTGGGATGTTTTCCTTTATTGAAAGGGTTTCAATTCCAATTAGAGAGCTGATAGTTACTGTTAAGGTATGTGTACCACTACTACACCCAGAATGTTATTTTAGCATGCCAATGCTTGTTATTGTTCAAATGTGTCACAACTGAGTAGGACTGTTGGTTTCCTTTCTCCGTTTAAATACTTCATGGTGTTTTCTGGTTTCACAAATGCCAATACCAGGGAGGAGGCATTCACATCTGTTCCATCTCAGGCCTTCTAGGCTCAGAATAAAATACATCTTCATAAATAGGTACTTAAATTTTACCTCTAGGAAGCCACCATTGACAATAGAAAAACCTCTATATTTTGTGAATTTCTTAGAAAATTCTGAACAACAACTCAGAGGAGGGCTTCCAATCCCTGGTATTTGGATATTTGTTATATGGTCTCTGGCTCTCAAGGGGAGAATTCTCAGTCCATATGAAAATACTTATATATATATATATATATATATATATATATATATATATATATATATATATACACACACACACACATGCATACATATGTGTATACAGATTATATGTGTTATAATATTTTAAAAATAATTAAATAATTTTAGGTATATAATTAATAGCATGGTTTCTTACTTCAGGATATATTTTCTTATATGAACCTTTGAAGCTAAGCATCTCCAGTGAGAGAGATTATGTACTGTTGGTTTTTCTGGGTCTGGGTTACATTATTCCCACAGAATTTTTCTATTTCCAACCAATCACCTACAAAGTTGATGTTATTTTGTTTTTAGCTGAATAATCTATAATGCATATGAATCACATTTTAATTATGCATTTTTAGTGATATGCTCATAGGTTGTTCTCATATCCTAGTTATAGCAAACAAATAGAAATTAAGATGGCTGAGGTGGTTTCTGTGGAGGGATTGTCAGGTAGTTTATGCATATGCCAAGGAGTATAGCTGGGTCATATTGTAGACTTATCTTCAGCTTTTATTGAGAAAATTTCACAATGATATCAACAGTAGCTGCACCAGTTTGCCATCCACACCAACAGTGAGTGAAGAGTCCCTGTGCTCACACAGCCTCTAACTTTTGTAGTTTCTTATTTTGTTGGCCTTTACTGTTTTGACTAGGGACAGTGGACATTTCAAACTACCCTTGCTTTGAATTTCCCTAATTTCTAGGGAATGATGACTATTTTTGAGTTATTTGTTTTCTAGTCTTCTCTTATTTTTGTGTTTCTATGTACATGTTTCTTGTCCAATTTGTGTATGAGTACATATTTTTATTCTTTGACGTTTTCTTTATAGGTTCTAGCAAAAAATCTGTCAGGTGCACAGCTAGCAAAGATTTTCTCCCATTCTGTGGGGCTCCTTTTTACTTTGTTGATTGTTTAACTCTGTAGAAACTATAAATTTTATTAAGCCCACATCTTCATTGTTATCCGTAATTCTTGGGAAAATTTTCTATACAGAAAGTCCTTTCCTACACCTATATCATGCAGGATAGTGCCTATGTTTTCTTTTGCACCTTCAGATTTCAAATTTAAGTCTCTGATCCATTTGAGAAATATTATTTATTTATTTTTGTGAAAGCTGATAGATACAGCTCTAATTTTGTTCTTTAGCACATAGACATTCAATTGTCCTAGCATCATTTACTAGAGATATTTTACTTTCCCCTCTCCTTATTTTGGCATCTTTATAAAATATTAAATAGGTGAAATTATGCATACTCATGTTTGTGTCTTAAATTTTGTTTATTGGTCTAAGCATCTGTTTTTATGATATTACTATATTATTTTATTATTATGGTTCTGTCAGATATCTTAAGATAATTAAATGATAATCTATCCAGCTTTCTTCTTTTTGTTCAGAATTATTTTGGCTATCTGAGGTCTTTTGTGGTTCCATAATTTTTTCCTATTTTCAAAAGAAATGATATGGGATTTTGATTAAATTGCCTTAAATTTATAAATATATTTTGGTAAAGTGAACTTTTTCATTTTAATTCTATCAATACTTGATAAAGTCATCAGAAAATACAAATATATGATTCTACCAAATGCAAAATAAAGGAATCAATTTCACAGAAATATTAAGAAAAGTTATTGATAAGGTATTTTGCAAATAATAGAGGACTTAGGATTGTTGTAACTTAAGACATAAAGAGTTGAAGACTGGTAATTATGAAAGGCTCTGGATATTTCTGTGAAAGCAGAAAGGATAAAGGGAATACTGAGCAATATAATTCAAAAGCTCTGCATGGTTAAGTATAAGAATGACTAAAAACAATATTCTTAAAATTATATTTTAAGAAAGAATGAAAGAACAAAATGAAAGAATATTCTAATATATGTATTAGGTAAATGTTAAAACTGAGATTAACCAAGAAATTTCTAAGCATGTGTGCTACACCAGTGAAAGTCTGCTTGGCAGGCTGAGAGGCCTGGAAGCACTCATGAGGCAAAGAGTTTCAAGGAAACTCAACCTCCTGAAACCTTGGGATTCTCATAACCCATATACTCATATCCTATTCCCCATGTTAGTTTGGAGTATGGATCCATGTGCTCTCTTTTAGTATTATTTTATTTTAAGTGCCTTTTTAAGATTGAATTCTGACATAGCTAAGCCTTCGCCAGTGTTCCAACATCCCAGAAAATCCTTGAAGCCAACAAACTTGGAATTCAGTAGGAATTCAGTAAGAATGTTACCTATTCAGTAACATTCAAATATACTTCTAATAGAGACAGTGAAACTAATTAGACATTGCAAAGAACATGAGTCGGAATAGCTCAGGGCTGGTCTGCAGAGTGTTTATTTGGGACAATAGTCAGTCTTACCCAGACAAGGGAATTCACAATGGCCTAGCGAACAGGTGGGTTCACCATGAAAGATTTAGGGAATCCCCCTGAGACAGGTTTCTTCACTAAGCCCAAAGAAACAGCATAAATCAGGCATTTACTAAGAACCTCTGGTGGTGGGTTTAGCAATAGAAGAGCATTACATCTGGCTTCCTTCTTAGTGGTAGCAGCCAGGTCCCTACCTTCTTTGGATGTATAGATTTCTTTTATATTGTGTCACTATAACTCAGAGGATGTATCTCGCCTGGTTTCTTGTTGCTCTTTTATATAAAAAGTATGATCTCAACTTAAAACATGACATTCAGATTCCTGTTGATCTGTCTGTCATTCATTCGCCGACTCCTTGTCCACCTGCAACCAGAGACCCGTTTTACGCAGACAGGGACCAAAAGGGTCTGTGGCACATGTGTAACTTCTAATTCTTTGGTTTTATTAAGGTAAAAGTTATAGCTGAAGTTAGCTGAGAATTTCCTTGCCATATGTATCTTCTAAATCATTGGTATTTATAGGCACAATGTTTTTTTTCATTGTGTAAACTTTATCCTTCTGTTGCTCAAATGCTAATTTTTCTGGCCTCATACTTTGTTACAATCTGGACAATCTGGTATTGTAGTGCTTATATCAAAAATGGCCTCTCTCAGTTTTGTGTAAACAATATTTACCATTTACTCTCTGCCTTCTTAATAAATGCTGATCACCCAAATGACTGGGCTGAATAGAGAGTGGGATGTGATATCTCCCAGCGAGTGGAGGAAGAGAGACAGAGAAGACAGATTGAGAGACTAGGAGGAAGAAGAGCCGAGATCATCAGAGATCCACTGAAGCATGGAAGGCTTGAAATGCAACTATTATGGGAATTTTGGCTAGGAGGTAACCAGATTAGTTTAGAGGATTAAAATAGATAAGTAGATTGCCCAGGTATTGCCATAAAGCTCAATTAAATAAATCTTGGTCTCCATTTGTCCTTATTATTGAATTAGCTAGGATAAAGAATAACAGCTCATGTATTAACTTACATCATAGATTTGTATTAAAATTGCATTTACATTCTCACAATGGAAAGAAAAACACAATTGTAACAGTAGCGACACTTATTGTTTCACCTTCCATGGGCCTAGAACTAGAGTTCTTTCAACTTATTTGACAATGACTTCATGTGAGTGAGGTTAATTTTGATAACAGATTTTCTTTTTTCCTTTCAGAGCTCCTTTGTATTTACAGATTGTAAATAATAACATCAAATATGAAAGTGAAGAAAAATGTTCTGTTAGCCCAATTTTATAATAAAACTAAAACATGAAATTTACCATTATATTACCAATGTGAGATAGTTCTTTTGGAGTGGGAAGCAATTCCATTCCAATGAATGCTTAATTAAATATTTAGCTTAGATTTTTTTTATTCATACAGATGTTTCTCTAAATGCAGTGATATCTATTGAATTATTTTTCTATTAATATATTTTTTTCTATTTATATAACCATGAAGAGTCATCACGACAAAGGAAAGAAAGCATTAAGCTGGGGCACCCTCATAGAAGCAGGGGGAGGGAGGATTTGATAGGTCATAGAAACAGGGGGAGGGAAGATGTCATAGGGTGTTTCCTGGAGGGAGGGAAAAAAACAAAGAAATGAAAGAAAGAAAGAAATTACATTCTATCCACAAGGCAGCAGGAAGAGAGAGCAAGACTGGACTTGGAGTGTGCTTTTGAATCCTTAAAGCCTATATCCAGTAACACACCTCTTCCAATAAGACCATGTCTTTTCCAATAAGGTCTCACTTTCTAATCCTTCTCCAAGGATTTCACTAACTGCGGATTGAATATTCACATATATGACTCTTTCAAGACTACAGAGACATTCTCATTCAAACCACCTCATCTGTTACACACACACAATATTTTTCTTGGAAATACTTACTGAACAGAACAATTAGAAAAAGTGGTCAGCTAAATTTTTCATATGTCATGTGTGTAGAATAATTCTGCATTTGATGTAATTTTCACTCCAACAATATTCTAATGCCATTTCCCACAATGATCTTGAAACTTTGATTTATCATTAACTCCACAGTCAGTCATGTTTCTGAAATGCCAGCATTTCTCTGTCCATTTTATCAACTGTACCTGACAAATTTGTTGTTAAGATTTCATCATACTAAATGCAGAATTGTTATATATTTGTCTTGATGTTTTAATTACAAAAAAAAATAAGTTGGTATAGAATTTGGGACAGGGAAACCTTCAGCTAGTGTGTGTTGGAGTGGCATGGAATGGTAATGCCAACTTGTTTTAACACCATGGGAATCAAAAAAATTAGAAAAGTATTCACTATATGACCCATCATTTTTTAAATTATTTTATTTTTAACGTATTTTTTACACTCCACATTCCATTCCCTACCCCCATCCATCTTCCGACTGCTCCACATCAGATACCTCTTCCCCTCTCATCCCATCTTCAAGTGGATGTCCTCACTCCCACCCCACCTGACTTCTAAACTCTCTAGGGCCTCCAGTCCCTTGATGGTTAGGTTCTTCATCTCTGAGTGAACACAGACTCAGAAGAACTCTACTGTATTGTGTTGGGGTCCTCATATCAGCTAGCATATGCTGTCTGTTTGGTGGTCCAGTGTTTGAGAGATCTCAGTGATCTAGAATAATTGAGACTGCTGGCCCTCCTATAGGATCGCCCTTCTCCTCAGCTTCTTTCAGTCTTCCCTAATTCAACAACAGGGGTTAGCTGCTTTTGTCCATTGGTTGGGTCCAAATATTTGCCTCTGACTCAGCTGTTTATTGGGTATTTCGGAGGGCAGTCATGATAGGTACCTTTTTGTGAGCTCTCCATAGCTTCAGTAATAGTGTCAGTCCTTGGGACCTCCCCTTCAGCTGGATCCCACCTTGGACCTGTTCCTGGACCTTCTTTTCCTCAGGCTTCTCTCCATTTTCATCCCTGTAATTCTTTCAGACAGGAACAATTATGGGTCATAGTTGTGACTTTAGAATGGCAAGCCCATTCCTCACTTGATGTCCTATCTTCCTGCTGAAGATCGGCTCTATAAGTTCCCTCTTCCTACTGTTGGACATTTCCTCAAAGCTCACTCCCTATTAGTCCTGGGAGTCTCTCACCTCCCAAGTCTCTGGTGCATTCGGGGGTGGGTCCCTCCCAACCTCAACAATTGATAAATGGGACCTCATGAAACTGGAAAGCTTCTGTAAGGCAAAGGACATAGTCAATAAGATAAATCGGCAACCAACAGATTGGGAAAAAAATCACTAACCCCACATCCAATAGAACGCTAATATCAAAAATATATAAAGAACTCAAGAAGTTAATACCCAAAACCCAAACAACCCAATCAAAAACTGGGATATAGAACTAAATTGAGAATTCACAACTGAGGAATCTGAAATGGCTGAGAATCATCAAAAGAAATGTTAAAAGTCCTTTGAATTCAGAGAAATGCAAATCAAAATGACCCTGAGATTCCACCTTAAATCAATCAGAATGGCTAAGATCAAAACCTCAGTTGACAACCCATGTTGAAGGGGATGTGGAGAAAGAGAAACACTCCTCCATTGCTGGTGGGATTGCAAACTGGTATATGACCCACCTTTACCTTTCCTTAGTAAAATTTCCAGGACTATACCCTTTTTTGTTCCTGGTCTGTTTACAATAACCAGAAAATAGATCCATCATGATCTCCTGGGTGAATAATGAAAATATAATTACACATACATGGTATAATTTTATTAAAATCCAAATAAAAATATGTTAAGACACTTTTAAAAAATTGATCTGTAAAAATTATTATTTTGAGTCTGTAGCCATTTGTGTATAACTTGTACTATATGAGGAATTCAAAAAACAAGAAAGGAACCGTGGTGGGGGAACTGTATTAAGGAAGAAGAGATAATTGGCTCTAGATAGAAGTATAGAAGAGAGAGAGTAGTGGTGAATTATGTTAGTATTATTCTATGTACTGAAGTATACTAAACCATATTTTAATTATGATACCTTGATATTATGAAAACTGTAAAACTGTGTATTTGAAAAAACTGTTAAAAAAACAAGTAAATATATCTGTGTCCTGTAGTCAAATTATGGGGTCTATCCAATCAGATTAGAGTATTCAATAAAGTTATCTGTTGTTTAAGAGGGAAATAAATGTGTAGACAAAATAGAGATAATTCCACAGACTTGTAAAAATGTCAATCCATCTTTGAAAGATGTAACTACAACATTAAAATTGCATGAGAATTGGAAGTTAGATGCATTAAACATATTTTCCTGTCTTTGTGTTGATTGACTGCTGTTTGGCATGACTGATGATTCACAGATTAATCATATCCTAGAGATTAGGGGGGAAAGTCAAGTATAATTGGCAAACTGGCTTTTCTTCATATTTTCATCCCAAAAGAGCATGTTTCGATCATGTGAAAATGGAGGTCCGCCAACAAACCAGCCCTAGCTTACAGTTAAAGCTGACATGTCTTCTGATATCTACATTTTTCCATTTTTTTTCACAAACACTGCATAAATATATTTCATGTAGACACATACAGGAGAGAGATCACTGCAAACAATATGGTTCCATGTTCTCTCTAATGATCACTTTTTGTATTCCAGTTCCATTGAGTCTTCTACTTTCCACAGTACGCTCCGATATCATTGACTTGCACAAGTTGGATCAAATGTATTCCATAAATGAAATCAGGTCACTTATTTATTTTTATTAAGACAAAGCCCGAGGCAACTTTTCTACGTCTTATCTTTTAAATCTAAAAGTCTTCTTCATTTTTACACATTGTGCATAAATACTACTCATATTTATGTTATTTTTCACTTGACCTCATGTTTCCATTTCTAATTTGCATTTACTGGCTGTTTCCATTTAATGAGAGGGAAAGCTCTTCTTTGCCTTTTCTCACTGTCTAAAAATCTCTTGATCAATATAAATGCATCTGTTTCACACTTCCAATTTTATGGCTTCTATTTCCTATATAGGAAAGCAGCAATGTTCTACTACTAGTGTTTGTTTATGTTATAAATAATTTATAATTTAAACATTTAAATTATTCAATTCAAATTGTTCAATTGTCTGTAATAATTGCACATATGTATGATATATATATATATATATATATATATATATATATATATATATATGCATGTATATAGTGCCGAGTGGTCAGAAGATTATAAATTCATTGCTTCCATATCAGATGTTGATATTTTCAAAAGCATAACCAGTTGTTCACCTCATATTAATTTCAGTCATTACCCCATTAAAAATTATGATCCTTGACAATTAGGTAAAACATAATCCTAAAGGTATCAGAAATGTCTTTTTAGTATAATGTTCTATCATAAAACTGTAAAGAAGCAAGTTAGTGTTAACTTCATGTTTTGAAATGGAGATGAATTCAGAAATCTGTAAGTACACTGGGTTAATGAAAACAATAATCTCTTGGTACTCTACATATATATTCAATGATTTGAATTGATTTAAAAAAAATATGCTTCATTATTGACCAAGCCAGCTCATTCAGTCAACAAATTCTTAAGTGAGGGAGTGAGAATTGAAAAGAAAAAGATAGACAAAATTATAACATGACTCCAGCCCATACTAAGACTGAAGTAGTTTTATTTCTCTCCAATATGCTTTTATATCATTCTATGAATATCCAAAACACATGGACAGTTCCTAGATCAAAGACAAAGTAATCAAGCAAAGTAGTTGATCTCAAACAAGGAGATCAACCAAGAAAGAAATAAACAAAGAGATCACAAAAGGAAATAATTTAGCAAAGTAGTAAACAAAGCCCCATGTTCAATATTTTCCTTGTCTAAGCTTACATTCTTGTCTGAACCCAGGACAAATGCTAAACTCCTAGAAGCAGTATCAAGAGCTCTCAACAGAATAAATAAAAATCTGCCTGTTAAGACAGATTTTTATTCTCCTCCCCTTCATCTCTCTCATCTCTCTATCCTACCCTTCCTCTGTATCATTCCACCGTAGTCTTCTTTCTGCTTGGTTGTTACATTGATGTCCCATTTCTCTCCATCCTCCTTTCTTAAGATCCTTTTCCCCATTCCCCATCTCACAGACTAAAACATCTAAATCAATAAAACAAACTAACAAACCAACAAAAAAGATAGAGATGTTAAAAAGACTAATGAAGGAAGTCAAATTATTCCTGTGTAAATGATATAATTTTGAATTGAAAGGACCCTACAGGTTCGACTAGAAATCTTTGAGTTTTAAGAAACATTCATTAAAATTCTAGGATAAAGAAGATACAAATATAAATAGTTTTTATATGTAAATGACAAACTTAGTGAGAAAAAAAATTAGGGAAAATATCACACTAATAATAGCTCTTCCCAAAATAAAATGTGTAGGGATAAATCTATCAAGAAAGAGGAATAAAATAAAATAAAATCTGGCCTTGGTGTTGGTGTCCTGTGTATGGAACAGCTAGCCCCATGCTTTCTAGGATAAGCAAGAGAGCTGGCACCACTTCTTACCAGCTGCAGTAATTGAAAGAGCTGGCCCTTCACCTCATCTGGGGAGCACAATAAAGCTGGTGCTATTGGCATGGGCACAGGTGAGCAGGTTCTAAAAGCATGAGTGAAGGAAAGATTGCTCAGCCTCTTTCCACCTGTGTCAAATAAGAGCCCTTAACCAACCCCTTGCCAGCTGTGACATAAAATTAATATACAAGCCATCCACATGAAGAAGTAATCGTCACCTTTCAAAAACAGGAAGCATAGGTGAAAAATCAGAACAGAAACCTCACAAATTACAATGCAGCTGGATATACAATTAATAAAGTGAAGCTGGAAATAATGATTTTTCTCAAGGAAATCTGAATAAATTAAACCAAAGATATAATATAGTAGTATTTAATTTTGTAAGAACAAAAATAAATCAGGACAAATTAATATTCAAACATAGTAATAATAATGCACATTTCCCAATGATATACTGAATTAAATTAAAAAGTGCTAATGAGTGTGTTTAAGGTGAAACTTTAAGAAAATAAAATGAATAGACTGTTGTTGCATTATTCTTGATTTGTGTCCTTTGGGAGTGTGTGTTAAAATTTCAAGTTGAATAATACCAATAATATTTAATAGAGAACAAATCTGCAATTTTAAGTAGTTTAGAAAGTTGGGTATACTGTTAAAAATATGTATATGGTAAGTATCAATGTAAATTGCTTTCCTTGTAGAACGTTCTGTGTGTTTTAAAGACTATAAAAATGTAGTGCAATGTAATTGTGACTAGAATGCCAACATTTGATTTATCATGAGTTGACTGTGTGGGTTGAAATTATTTTAAATCTTACATGGATCAATAAAATGCCTGAAAATGACAAGAAAATTCAGGAAAAGATTAATATTGCAGCTGCACTGAGCTCCCTGGAGTCAGTATAATTTATAAATGGCATGCTAATTCAAAGGATATCCTAATGGAATAAATATAGGAAAACATCCATTTTTGAAACAATATAAAGGTTTTATACTCCGGTCTCAATTTGTAAGCCTATTTGTGAGGTGAACAACATTTCATATATAGTCCTATCTGATAGTAAATTCTGCTTTACAGGACAAACTATTTGTAAAATTATAAAATGTTCGCATTATTTTTTACCATAGAAAAGCCTTAAAATAAAGGCATTCTAAAAATTGAAAGCCTCTGGATGTATAATCTATATTTATTGTGCTTCAAATATCAAAACAAACAGTACAAAATAATTATTTTTGGGGAGGAGAGAGCATATTTATAAATATAAGTCTGGTATACAGAAGATTCAAAATCCTTTTCAAATCCTAATCAATCCTAATACAAATTATCCTTCTGAATTAAAAAAGCATAACAATAGAATGCCAGACATGCTTACTCAAGTAGACCATCAGGAAACCTTCTTAGCTACTGTTCTCTTGCTGTTAAGAAACACCAGGATCAAGGCAACTCTTGCAGAAGAAAGCATTTCACTCCGGCCATGCTTACAGTTTCGGAGGTTTAGTCCATGATCATCTTGTGGGGAAGCAGACAGGCAAGGCACCTGAGCATTCACTGAGAAGTTTACATCCTGATTGAAAGACAGCAGACTGTGAGACACCAAGCCTGTTATGGGCTTTTTAAATCTCAAAGCCCATCTCCAGAGACATACTTATTCTAACAAAGCTACACCAACTACAAGATCTCACCTACTGATCTTTTCCTAAACACTCTATCAACTGAGATCTAGACATTGAAATATATGACCCCACAGAGTCCAGAAACAATCTACATTCCAAAAATTCATGAAAAGATCCTAATTTATATTATCAAATTCATCAATTATTTTAGATTTTAAATATTAAGCATTGAAAAATTATTGATTAAATACAATAAAGTCAATTTTATGATGTTATCACTTGTAAAAAATGTAAATGTTAGAAATTTTATTATATCGCAAAGTGTTAAGACTATGGTTATACACACATAAAGAAGTATCGTATAATTTTAATTTAGTCAGAAAATTAACATGAAAAATAGTAAATAATTTTATTCATTTAAAAAAATAACAAAATTCAAAGCTTTCTATCAAAAGCTTGGAGTATGAGGGTGAAGACAAATAAAAGTCAGAGATTCTAAACCTGTTATGTTTCTTTTTAAAATAAACAAGAGTGTTGATATACATGTCACCTTAGGTCTGAGCATGAGCAATCACGCATTCTCATCCTTTTGGCCAGCGTGTCTCTGCATTTTCTGATGCCTACTGCAAATGGTAATTTCTCTGACCAAGGTGGAGCATCCCAGATAGTCTTCCTACTGCCATGCTGTTCCTTCTTGCCTTGGAAAAGATTCCACAAATATGTGACTTGGGCTGAACACCTAGTTATAAGGCATTCTGTATATCTTGGATAACCACATGCATATGCATTTGCCACCCTTCCTCAAAAGAGAGAGAGAGAGAGAGAGAGAGAGAGAGAGAATATTTTCTGATTAGAATTCAGAACAATGTTTTGCTATGGAAATAAACATTGATATTTAGAAGGCAGTTTCATGCTGTGTACATTTAACTAACAACAGTGAGTAGGTAAAATGGGCCTGAGAGTTCCTCAACCTTAAAATGTTAACCAGGTTTACAGTACTAAGTGTGAATTCTTTATTCTGAAGCAGGCCTTAACTAGTCAGAGAGCATGTGCTTGCTCCAGCACAGCTGGTCACCACTGTATCAGCAAGCATACTTGGTCTTTGCGGGTATTTTTATTTGAGAAATATTTTTTGACAAAAATTAAGTTTGTATATTTTATTCTAGAAATTTCTTCGACGTCAATCAAATCTCCAAGGCTGGGTGATGTTAAGGCCTAGGTAGCTGCTGCCTGTGTAGCCAGCCATTTTATACTGTTACGAACGTTACAAGGAAACTTACTCATGTGCTGTGATTAAGAAACTTCCTTATGCCCCATGTTCTGTGATTTCTATGCTTTGGTTTTCTTGGAACTGTTTTGTATAGTAAGCCACAGTAAGCTTGGACCTGAGACTTCCCTGGGAATTGACTTCCCAGTTGTCAGAAAGAGACATATATAGGGAGAACTGTTTGGGAAGGGGGAAAGCATTTGAAATGTAAATAAATAAAGTAACTGATAAAAAAAAAAAAGGTGTTCAACTTTACAACACTATTTCTGTTTTTCAATTACTGCATTTTTGGCTCTATCTTTCATATATGTCACTCAAGTTTGAGCCTTGCACTTCTTACAATGAACCCTTGGAGCACATGCTTTGCCTAGCAGGTGTTTTCCCCCTTCTACACATGTGATAACAGAAAACAAGCCTGCTATGCTAGACTGTTTAGACTTTTAAAAATATGTCACTGAGTTATAGAAGTCCTGTCTTTGTATATGTAAATAAGAAAGAAATCAGTGTATTTTTATTTAGAGGTATGGACTATTAATTAAGTTTCTGTATCTCAGTGAACAAATTCCCGAGAAAAGCAACTTAAAGGAGGAAATGTGATAACTCCTAGTCTAAGAAGCTCTACGATCTGTGATGGGGGTAAAAAATGTTGGAGTTGGTTATAATCACAGCAGGGAAAGCAGAACATGATAGGAGAATATGGAAATTTGCCAGAGAAAAATACTCACAAGAGATGGCCCCTACTGATCTATTTATCTCAGGATACTTCCTGAACTTTCTAGAATCTCTTGCAATAGAGGCTACCATCCCAGGAAACTGTAACACAGCCTGCCAGGAGCACTTCATATTCATACTCTGTAAAGAGAAGAGGATTTTCATTTCTTGGAATATTCAAAGTTAGAAGAAACTCACTTGGACTTTTTTTTTTTTATTTTTTACAGAAAGGATGTCAGAAGATGACTTCAAAAGGTCAATTTTGTCTACAGTACTTCAATTTTATTTGGATGCAGAGTATTTAGTTTATATTTTATGAAATACTTTATATAATAATCCATTGTTTATTCAGACATTAATACATGACATCTTATTAAAGGCAGATCTATTAAAATAGATAAAAATATGTAATATAAAATCCTATTTATATGAAGACATTTACAACAGATAATACAAAATTATCCAGACATGATTTAAAATTATAACTGAAATATTAATTAGTGTATAAAATGCTGATCAAAGATTGAAAATTATTAGATGTATGCTAACAAAACTATATTAGTAAGTTTGAAATTAGTTTTAGTATGTGTTTTGTCTTGTTGTTAAGCTATAAATACAACATGAATAGTTAGTTTGAATTTAATGTCTATGCTCATTGGATTATATGTAAGGAAGCTTGTAATTTATATGTGCTCTTCTTATAAAGAATCATATTCACTGCCTAAGTTATTAGAATGTAAAACAATGCAAGAAATAGGCCCAAAGAGTACTGTTTTGTTTCTACAAAAGCCAATTTCATTATGGTTTTGCAACTCAGAAAAAAATACTTTGAAAGGAAATTCATTTAGCTTTGTGAACTCAAGACCTCAATTTTCACAGGTAAATAGAAAGGCACGTTGACTAACCTCCTGAAGCCAATCCACTTATATTCGACATGGCGATGCTTGTTAGAAAACATTTCATGGGCCAAAAGACCCTAAACAGCAGCAGTATTTGTGTTTTTCTCTTCCAGAGAAATATTGAAGTAATGATATTAAACAAGCCCTAAAATGATTTCACAATGAAGGAATGAGTATGTACATTTACTGTCACTATTAAAGAAATCCTAGCGAGAAGGATACAGCCTTCTGAGTTTCTGAAGCATAACAAAAACTCTTTAAAATAGCTATTATTTTTGAATACTGTTATTTGCACAGGTATCAAAATATTAAATTGGAATAAAGTTTTGGATAGAGCCATAATTTGAACTACTTAGGAATTTCTAAGATGGGAAAAATTCAAGTCGAAAGCATAACATATTGTGTACTTTGTCTTTTCTACTTTGTGTCATTACTCATCTGGCACCAATTTCACTAACACTGTCATATATAGAGTGACATATGAAAGAGTCAGTTTGAATTAGACAGAAAATTATGTCATGCTGTGTTGAAAATAAGTCTCTTGAAAATCATGGGGATCAAAACAGTGCTTAATGAGTGATCCAGCAGGATAGATTCTAGCACTGACGCACATAAAAATACACAAGTATTGACATTATAAATTATAAACACAAACATTCTGTATTTTAAAGTGTAAGAAAATAATTTTAGGGCCAAGTAGATGAAAAATATGCATTAAAATTGCCAACACTGATAAGCAGTTGATATTATATAAAAGGAATTGAAAAGTACTTGTTAAATCATTGAAAAAAAATAAATGGGGTGCAATGCAAAATGTTTTAAAGCAGAATAATTGACTATCTTTAAACTAGAAATTAATCAAAATATGGGTTAAAACTATCTCTGACAGCTTTTCTGCACCAAGACTCATACAGTACTCTACAAGTGGGTTAAATCCTCTTTGTAATTTACTTGAAGGGAGAAATTTTCCTTTGGTTATTATCAAAAATTTAAAAAGATAAATAATAATTATATGCAAAATTGCCTGTGCTGTATTATCAACTAAAAATTCAGATTTACAGTACATGTATGAAAGTCATAGGCACTAGTAGAAAACATACTATTATTTTGGAAAAAAAAACAAAAAACAAAATATCAAACCCCTTCCTATATGTCTTATACATACAGATCAGTTCAAGTTTTGCCTTCATCAGACCAGCCTCTATGATATTCAATTGATATTCACTTATACAGTGACTCACGATTGGTTAATTTATTGACAATAAATAACTGTGAATGCATAACACTAACAGCAATGTCAGTAGTCCATCTTCTCCATCAAGGTACAAGGAACATCTCAAAAAAGTGTCTTAAAGATGGGATGACTAGGGGTTTATCTATTCTGTTGATTTTATCAAAGAACCAGATTTCTTTTGGTTTTGTTGATTCTTTGAATCCTTCTCTTTGTTTCTTTTTGGTTGATTTTCGGCACTGAATTTGATTATTTCCTGCCTTTTTCCTCTTGCGTGTGTTTGCTTCTTTTTGTTCTAGGGTTTTCAGGATGCTAATATAGAATTTCTCCAATTTCTTTACCTAGTGCTACTCTTAGCACTGCTTTCATTATGTCCCGTAAGTTTGGGGATGCTGTGTCATCTTTTTCATTGTATTCCAGGAAGTCTTTAATTTCTTTCATTATTTCTTCCTGACCAAGTTTCGTTGAGTAGAGAGTTGTTCAGTTTCCATGAGTTTGTGGATTTTCTGTTGTTTTTGCTGTTACTGAAGTCTAGCCCTAGCTTGTGGTGATCTGATAGGATATGTGGGATTATTTCAATCTTATATCAGTTGAGGCTTTTTTAATGACTGTTTACACGGTCACTTTTGGATAACGTACCATGAGTTGATGAGGTATATTATTTTTTTAGGGTGAAATGTTATATGTTACATGTTAAATCAATTTGGTTCAAAATATCTATTAGTTTTACTGTATCTCTGTTTATTTTCTGTTTCAATGGCCTGTCCATTAGTGAAAGGAGGGTGTTAAAGTCTCCCACTATTATTGTGTGGGGTATGTGTGTTTTGAGCTTTAATAAAGTTTCTTTTATGAATGTGGGTACCCTTGCAATTGGGACACAGGTGTTCTGAATTGACTTTCTCTTGGTGGATTTTTCCTTTGATAAATATGAAGTGTCCTTCTTCATCATGATTGATAACTTTTGGTTGAAAATCTATTTTATTGGATATTAGGATAGCAACTCCAGCTTGTTTCTTAGGATCATTTGCTAGGAAGAGTTTTTCCTGGCCTTTTACTATGAGGTAGTATGTGTTTTTGTGATTGAGATGTGATTCTTGTATGCAACAAAATGCTAGATCCTGTTTGTGTATCTAGTCAGTTAGCTTATGTCTTCTTATTGGCGAATGGAGATTGTTGATATTATGAGATATTAAGCACAGATGATTGCTAGCGCCTGTTATGTTTGTTGTAGTAGGTGGCATCACGTGCATGAGATTCTCAACTTTGGCTTTGTTTTGAGATGATTAATATCTTGTTTGTTCTTGGGTGTAGATACCCTCTTTGTGTTCTTACTTTCCTTCTAGAATCCTCTGTAAGGCTGGGTTGGCACATAATTACTGTTTAAATTTGGTTTTCTCCTGGATTATTTTGGATTCGCCATCAGAGAATTCTCAAATGGCCAAGAAGCACCTAAAGAAGTGCACAAAATGCTTAGTCATCAGCGAAAAGCAAATCAAAATGACCCTGAGATCCTACATTACACCAATCAGAATGACAAAGATAAAAAGTCTCAGGTGACAGCACATATTGGGAAGAATATAGAGAAAGAGGAACATTCCTCCTTTTCTTGTGGGATGGCAAACTGGTACAATCCCTCTGGAAATCAAACGGGAGGTTCCTCTGAAAATTGGAAATAGATCTGCCTGAAGATCTAGCAGTACCACTTTTGAGAATATACCCCAAAGATGCCCTGCCATGCCACAGGGGCACATGTACCATTTTGTTCATAGAAGCCTTGTTTGTGATAGCCAGAACCTGAAACAACCCAGATGCACCACAACAGAAGAATGGATACAGAAAATGTGGTTCATTTACATAATGGAATACTATTCAGCTATTAAGAATGAGGGAAGTAGCCGGCGCACACCTTTAATCCCAGCACTTGGGAGGCTGAGGCAGGCGGATTTCAGAGTTCGAGGCCAGCCTGGTCTACAAAGTGAGTGCCAGGACAGCCAGGGCTACACAGAGAAACCCTGTCTCGAAAAACCAAAAAAAAAAAAAAAAAAAAAAAAAAAAAAAAAAAAAAAAAAAAAAAAGAATGAGGGAAGTCAGGCGGTGGTGGCTCATACCTTTAATATCAGTACTTGGGAGGCAGAGGCAGGCAGATTTCTGAGTTCAAGGCCAGCCTGGTCTACAAAGTGAGTTCCAGGACAGCCAGGGTTACACAGAGAAACCCTGTCTCAAAAAAAAAAAAAAAAAAAAAAAAAAAAAAAAAGAAGGAGGACATCCTGTGCTGGAGAAGTGGCTCAGAGTGGGTAGGTTAGTGAGCAGGGGGAGGGGGATGGAATAGGAGGTTTTTGGAGAGGAAATGAGGAAAGGGGTTAGATAACATTTGAAATGTAAATAAAGAAAATGTCTAGGAAAAAAAAAGAATGAGGACATCTGAGTTTTGCAGACAAATGGATGGAACTGTAAAATATCATCCTGAATGAGGTAACTCAGACCCCAAAATACATGCTGGTTATATATTCACTAATAAGTGGATACTAGCCAAGAAACATACAGAATTCCCAGGACACAATCCACAGAACTCAAAAAGGTTAACAAGCAGAAGGGCCCAAGTGAGGATGTTTCAATTCCACTTGGGCTGGAGAAGATAGCAATCACAGGGGCAAAGAGAAGGAGGGACATGTGTGGGAGTAGGGAGAGGGAGGAAAAAGAGGATCATGATCAGATATTTGAGGGAAGGGAATAGGAGTTCCTTTAGGGCTAGCAGAATGAAAGGAAACGGGCAACACTAAAAAATAGAAGGTCAGGGGATCTTCTAGAATGTACCAGCGTTCTGGAAGGTGAGAGACTCTCAGCACTCAAGGGGATTAACCTTAGGTGAAAATACCCAACAGTGGAGAGGGAACTTGTAGAATTTACCTACAGTAGAAAGACAGAGCATCAAGTAGAGAGATAGGGTTGCCATCCCACGGGGGGAGGGGGGGGATCAACTCTGATCAAGAATTGTTCCTGTCTAAAAGAACTACAGGGATCAAAATGGAGAAGAGACTGAGGGAAAGGAGGTCCAGTGACTGACCCAAATTAGGATTCAGCTCAAGGGGATGCTCCAAGGCCTAACACTATTACTGATGCTGTGGTGTGCTTACTGAGAAGAGCCTAGCATGGCTGCCTTCTGAGTGCCTCGAAAATCAGCTGAAAGAGTCAGATGCAGATACTTATATCCAACCAATAGACAGAAGCTGGGAACCCTTGTGGTTGAATTAGGACAAGTCTGGAAGAAGCTGAGGAGGAGGGTGATCTCATAGATAGACCAGCACTCTCAACTAACCTAGACCCCCAAGATCTTTCACACACTGAGCCACCAGTCATGCATCATATATCAGATCATATGAGGCTCCTGACACATATACAGAAGAAGACTGCCTGATCTGGCTTCAGTGAGAGAAGATGCATCTAACCCTTGAGAAGCTTGAAGCCCCAGGGAGTGGGAAGGTCTCGTGGGGTTGGGTGAGTGGGGACATCCTCTTGGAGACAGGGGAGGAGGAATGGGGATGAAGAACAGTCAAAGAGCAGACCAGGAGGGGGATAAGGACTGGATTGTAAAAACATTAAATAATAATAATAATAATAATAATAATAATAATAATATAATAAACATTTTTAACACTGTAGAAAAAAATTGGATGAGCCAGAGTTCATGGAAAAGAGTTGTAGAATTGTGTTTTATGGAGATGACAGGGCAGTTGACATATATTGTGGTTGCCTAAATATGAACTGCACAACATTAAGCTAGTAAATATCATAAATACGGAAGTGGTTCATGGGCCTTATCTCCAACTAAGATCATTGAGGAGTTGCAGAGGCATGGAAAGGCAGTTCTCTACACTTCTGTAGTATATTGCTGATGGTCCAGTGAATAGCTTTCCACCAATGAGCATATGAGCAGCACTAGTTGGACACAGTGGATTATTTTAAATGTAAAAAGGAAAAGAAGAGGAGAAGTCTGGAGGGTGATGTTGGTCCAGGAGGAACTGGAGAGGGAAAATATAAGGATGTGTGCATATGCTCTAAATTCATTGAATTCTTGCATGATTTATCAAAAATTAAAAAAATTAAACTATTCTCTTATAAATCGTCATGTTGGCTCTTTTCATTAATATTTATTGTCTTAGATTTTTTTGGTGTTGTGATGACCTCTGTGACCAACCAACCTAGGGAGAAATGCTTTTTTACATCCACATTACAGTACATCACTAAAGGAAGCCAAAGGTAAAACCTGTAACAGAGACTGAAACAGGAACAATGAAAGGATAGTTTGTTGGCATATTCATGACATTCACAGAAAAAAAAAAAACAAAAAACAAAAAACTCATTCAATGCAGTTCCACCTTAGTGGAGTAGTATTTTCTTCAAATAGCAGGGGTTTCCTGCATTAATCATAGAAAGTAAATGCCCCATAAACATGCTTACAGGACAGTCTTATAGAGGAGTTCCTCAGCTACCTTTTCTGCCTTCCATGCAACACCATTTTGTGTTGAGAAAGACTATGTATCAAATTCAATAAAAATACTCAAACTTCAATTATCAGCTATGAATTGATATCAATTGTTAATAAAATTATTACCAATTAAATGATCAATTATAATTTTTCTTTGACATGGTTATGATAGACGAAAGTTACTGCAAGGGTATTTTCCTTCATAAACATTAAATCTCTAGTCATGAATTGAGGAAGGCCGTTTACATCATCCTAGATAACAACCACTCTGGAAATCAGTCTGGTGCTTCCTCAGAAAACTGGACATAGTACTACTGGAGGAACCAGTTATGCCACTCCCAGGCATAAACCCAAAAGATGCTCCAACATATAACAAGAACACTTGCTATGTTCAGAGAGGCCTTATTTATAATAGCCAGGAGCTGGAAAGAACCCAGATGTCCTTCAACAAAGGGATGGATACAGAAAATGTGATATATTTACACAATGGAGTACTACTCAGCTATTAAAAACAATGAATTCATAAAACTCTTAGGCAAATGGATGGAATCATAAAATATCCTGAGTGAGGTAGCCCAGACAAAAAAGAAGACACATGATATGAACTCACTGATAAGTGAACATTAGTCCAAAAGCTTAGAATACCCAAAATGTAATGTAACAGAGGATGGCCTTATAGGACATCAGTGGGAGAAGAGGCTTGATGCCCCAGTGTAGGGGAATGTGAGGCCAGGGAGGCAGGAGTGGGTGGAAGGGTAGGGAAGCACCCTCATAGAAGCAGACGCAGGGGGAATGGGATAGGGTTTTCTGGAGGGGAACCTTGGAATGGGGATAACATTTAAACTGTAAATAAAGAAAATATTCAATAAAAGAAAAGAAAAAATAACATAGAACTTCTATTGTTTTGATAAAGCATCAGGACAATAGGAACAAGGGTTTGGTATTCTGTTTTTTCCTAAAAAATCTCTTATGAATGTCACAATCACATATAAAGCATTCTGATTTTTAAAACTCCAAAGTCAATGAAAATTTAAAGTCTTATACCATCTTCTTAAAACATCTAAAACCAAAGCCCATTTCAAATTCAAAACTTTTCTAAAAATGCCATTCTCTCTAACAGGTCCAAAGCCTCTTAACTACAGACTTCCATGAAATCAAAGCAAAGATACATATATTTTTACTGTAAGTAGGAATAGTTGGTGCATACACATAATCAAATCAAATCTAAACCAGTGTCTAATACTATAAAACTCATTGTAATACTTCTTGCACTCATGATCTGTTCAGTACAAAGGGCCAGGGTTCATTCCATTTCTGTGGCTCACGCCATGCTCAGAACACATAACTTGTATTCTAATCTCAGGTTAGCTCTACTCTACATCTGATGCTGTCTTGCTGATCATAACATAGCATGGGCATTTGTGAAATTCTGAGGTTCCTGTGACACATGGGCTGTACCTTTGCTCATACTCTTCCCTTGGCTCTCTTTAAAATCTATGACTACCGTATGCTGCCTAGCCTCGACTTCCCTCCATGACCGCTTCAATCCCAGTGCATCTCCAGAACTGTAGCTTCAGATTTCTTAATGGTCATTCCTCATTTTTCCTCATGATCACTTCATGTTTGAATGCTACAACCAGTTGGAAGATTCTTACACATTTCCAAACTCATCAGTCAGCATGAAGTTAAAACATAACCCTCTCTGAATCATAGCTTATGTATGCTAACCCTGAGCAGGTACATTACAGAAGATGCCACCATAATCACAATTTTTTTCTCAGACCTGGTTGACCATTATTGATTGTCTCAAAAAAGCAACCATTTCACTGTAGATGTTCTGGTCTTTGTTAACTAAGGCTAATGAATTTGCAATAGATGCTTATGACTTTAGATAGACTCTTCCCCTTCCCCTTTCTCCCACTATCCCTTTCTATACACCTATTTTGCTCTTTCCTCAAGGCACAGCTTCTATGTCTATTTGTTTTTCCAACTGTGTGTTTGTGTGTGTTCCTAAATGCATAATACAAACTTCTCATTCCATGTAATATTACTTGTGTGTTTATGATTTCAGGGAAATGCTATACCCATCAAGTGTCATCAACATTGTTGCCTAAAAGGGAATGTTACAATGGCGACATCCATAGATACATTAACATATTAGATGGACATCTCATGAAATCTTAACCCTAGTAGCAGAACCACTTTTTTTTCTTAATTCATAACATGTATCTATCTCATTGAGCATTTAAGGCACTCTTAAACTTTCCTGTGAACTTCATAAATGAAGCCTCCATCCTTTTCATCAATCCTGGCCTTATTTATCACTTAAGTTTCCATCATAACATGTTACAGTTCTAATTACAAAATGATTTTGTAGTTCGGAGTTCCAGAATTGATCCACATACCTCTCCCAAACCAGAAACAGCTCTATCACATCAGTAGCTCCTGTACCTGCTACTCTTTTTTGCCTTAGTTAAAATTTCTTTTAAGAAATCACTGATAAAATATCATGGTAAAAATTAAATGGGGGGAGAATCAGCTCATTTACTTTATCTATCAGTGAGGAAAGTGAGAGAAGGAACTTAAGTTAGGAACCCTCCTTGTTTACATTGTTCCTCATGGCTTGCTCAGCCTTCTTTCTTATACAACTGAGGATGGCATAACCTATGGCACTATCCACAGTAGGATGTCCTTCCCATATCAGTCATTAAAAGATATGACAGACTGGCCTATAGGCAAATCTTATGTAGGTCTTTTCTAAGTTGAACACTCCTATTCCTAAATGACCCTACCTTGTATCAAGGTGACTTAAAATTACACAGCACATTAACATTAAAATGAGCTTCTGGTTATCCCTCAGTGTTTGTCCCTGGAAAACTAGGGTGATTTCATCCTTAAGTGGCAAAGATTATGATGGTTTAATGCAAAGGATTTGAGAAGTGATTAAATCTAGGTAAAGTATTATTATGTACTCAATGATTGTGGCAGTGATTTTTAAGGGCAAGAAACCATCAGTTGCTTTCCATGTGTTTCTCTACATCTTTGGATTAAAAGAAGCTACCATGAGCAAAGAGTCAGTTACAGGAAACTGAGTTTTCTAGTCTTTAAAACTTTGAATCAAAATATCCTTCATAATTATAACCTAGAAAATATGTGACATAAGGTTACAAAATAAAAAAGAGAGAGACATCAACAATGCATGTCAATGTATATCCATCTTTCCTTTTACCTAAAAACATTGGCATCACCTTCTATAAGCAAGGAAAGGCTACAGTGGATAAGTGGATAATGTTGCAAAATATAAGGAAATAAAAAACAACTCTGCTTAGGACAATTGGCATCAAGATCATAGGATTAAATTAACATAAAAACAGAAGTCAATCGAAGCTAGCTCTTGAGAAGACCATAGTTATGTAGGCCCTATGATTTGGTGTTAGAAAGAATTTTTACTAGGAATCTACATTGTACTGATGCCATGGAACTGTTTCATGTGCTGCTGCACATTTACTCTCTTAATTGTGAAGTATTTGAACAATTGCCCTTTCTAGAAGTCGGGGTAGCTTCTTCTGGCTGGCCTAATACTTCATTCTAAGCAAAACAAACAAACAAACAAGCAAACAAACACGTGTATCTTCAGCTTACTTTCCTCCTATGTTTTTTTCATGCAAACTTGAAATCAATTTTCAATATTTTTTCTTTTGTTTCTAATGCTTCATGAAAAAATGTCTCATTTTATGTACCTTCAAGGAAAGGAGATTTTAAACAGGCTGAGTCAAGGATTAGGAGTCCAGAAATGGTTACAATATAGCAGATGGGGACAGGGTGGTGTGAATTAAGTAGAAAGAAAGAAGGAAATGCTAAGAAAAACATATGGGAATAAATATAATATCAGAATATTGTATGATTTGTAAACTGTGATGTAATTAAAGCAGTTAAATACTTTGCAGAAGAAATCTATGGTATATTGTTTGGACTTTTTTTTTCCTGGATTTTGCAAAATTCATTGGACTGTTTCTATATCTAGAAATCTGATAAACAGTGATTCAGAATCTATGAGTTTCCCATAAAATTTACAAAAATATCAATATGCAGTGACAAAATTATTTAACAAAGGAAAAAATATCAAGGCTTGATATTATTCATCATTTTTATCTGAGAAAAGGTACTATACCAAAATGTTCCTCGAATTTATGTATAGCTTTTTTTCCAAGTTGCAATTTATTTTCTATACATCTAATTGCTTTGCTGCACAGAAAATTCAGAGAACACTCTTAAGAGAATTTTAACATTTGATAGTTAATCAGGGTGTTCCTTTTCAGTTAAACTCACATCAAAGCTTTTAAATACAATATCGCTTCTGATTCTGTCAGGCCTCCATCAAATAGGGTGCTGGCAGCTCTTGATTGTTTCTCTTTATATTTAGTTTCAAAATTACTCATTCCCTCCCCTTCTCCTTTTGTGTATTTTGGAATATCCGTGCAAATACCTGAAGCTGTAAGCTGGGGCAGTGAATGCTTTATCACTTGTTCAGGAGATCTTCTTCCCCCTTAAACTTCCTTTCAAGCAATCAATTTGTCAGATCAGAGGCATATCTTTGGTGAGAGCTCCTCTGAACTGAGCTGACAGGGTTAGGCCAGGGTCAGCAGTCTGATAAATCAAACAAAAAGACAACTTCAAGAACTATAGTGGAGACGACTGGGGATTAGCACAGATGGCATTATCTGCAAGTTGACATTGATAAAAAAATATGTATTTGTAAGAGGTAGTTTGCAAGATTCCCTCTGCCCAATTCTTCTATTCCTGTCCTCCCAAGTGACATTCAGATTAATTAGAAAAGTTAAAAAAAGAAAGTCTCATAATCCATTTATCTACCAAGTGGTAAGATTCAAAAATTAAATCTTGATGTTCCTCAATAAAGAAGCTTAACAAAGATTAAGGGTTATCAATCTCTCTGTAAGCAATGAAAATGCGGTGACCTTAAATGGGACGGCAGGAAATGATGCAGATGTACAGGCACACACTTCGTTGCAAATGCTTCAATATATCAATGCTAGTTAAAGTTAGATATTTACTTACAAACCATAAACCTTAAAAATGAGGATACATTGATTTATAACATACATTTTATTAATGACAAAGTATGTTAAACAGTTACATCTAAATTTATTTAATTAAAACAGAAGTGATAAAGAACATGAATAAAGCAGGGAATTAGATTTTCTGCTTATAAATATAAAAACAAAAATAAAATACTCTTAATATGGGCATATATAAATAAGACATACTGTCTTCTTTATAACTACACTGTCTCAAAATACAAAAGAAATGACTAAGTACAAGAAAGTATTTTAACCAATAGAAACATGATATTCTGTATAGCTCAAACACACATATAAAGAAAATAACATCACCAATAATAAATATCTGGAAAACTTTAAAAATACGATTACATTAGTGAATGAGGGCACTGAAAAATTACTGAAATGTTTTCTAAAACACACCAAAGAGATGGGATGAATAGGGGGGATTTGAGAAGAGTTTGGGAAGAAAAAAAATACATAATCAAACTATATCATATTAAAATTTAAAAATATATCAAAAGAGATACTGTCTCTAAACCATCTGTCTCCATCAATACTCAAGACCATAGTTGAGCACTAAGAAAAGAAATCAATTTAGTAAACTGATGATAAAAATTGCTAAATGACATTTTATAATTAATATATATGAAAGAAATGCAATAACTTACTCCATAACATGACTGTTTTGCTTTTTATTTGTTGAACTATGATTTCAAAGCAAAATTTAATAAGTAAACATTATGTACTATATAAAATTATTCTACTGTATAGTAATGAATTACAATATATTTAATGCAAAAGGCAACAAAGAAAATAGAGATAACTGAAAATAACACTATATTGTATTTTACAAGGCTCTGTGTATCATTCTTTTTAAATGTTCTATACACTGAAAGTTGTAATTGAATTTTCTAGATGCTATAAATTTTCTAAAAAGAGGCTCATTGTGTATTCTTGTTTATTTATTTTATTTTAAATTATTTTATTTACTTATACTCCAATTATTGTCACCCCCATTGGCCTCCCTCCCACAGTTCCTCATCCCACTCCTCCTCTCCCTTTCCTCTAAGAGGGTGATCTCCCCCATTAAGAGCTCCCCCTTCCCTGGTGCCTCAAGGCCCTCCAGGATTAACTTAATCTTCTCCCACTGAGGCCAGACCAAGTAGACCTCTGCTATGTTTGTTCAGGTGCCTCAGACCAGCCAACGTATGCTCTTGCTTTGTGGCTCAGTCTCTGGAGCTCCCTGGCGTCTGAATGAGAGACTGCTGGGTCTTCCTATGGGGTCATCATCCCTTTCAGCTTCTACCATCCCTCCCCTAAATAAATCATAGGTGTCCCCAATTTCAGTTCAATAGTTGGGTGTAAGTATCTTCTTTAAGTCAGCTGCAGGTAGGGTCTCTCTGAGGACAGCCATGTCAGGCTCCTGTCTATAAGCACATCCATAGGATAGTAGTGTCAGGCCTTGGTGCCCTCCCATGAGATGGATCCCAAATTGGGCCAGTCATCGAACCTCCTTTCCTCCAGTTTCTTCTCCACTTTTGTCCCTGTACTTCCTTTAGACAGGAACAACTCTGAGTCAGGAATTTTGACTGTGGGTTAGTAACCTTGTTCCTCCCATTCAGGTCCTCCTTATCTACTGGAGGTGGACTCCTCAAGTTTCTTTTTCCCATTTTTGGATATTTTGGATAAGGTCTCCCCGAATAACTCCAGAGAATGTCTTATCTCTCAGGTCTCTGATGCTCTCTAAAGGATGCCCCTACCTCCTATTCCCTGGGGCTGCTTATTTCTATTTAGTCTCTTGGACCTCTTGGCTTCTCTCCTGTCCCCTCCTCCCCACATATGATCCTGTTCTGCTTTCACCTCCCCTCCTCTCTCCCACCCAGGTCTCTTCCTCCCTCTGCCTCCCTTGATTATTCCCTTCCCCCTTCCTATGTGGGATTGAAATCTCCTCACTTGGGCATTTCTGCTTGTTACACTTCAGTGATGCAAGGGTGTTTCAACATATGAAAATCCATAAATGTAATACACTATATAGACAAACTCCTGGGGAAAAAGTCACATGATCAACTCATTAGATGTGGAAAACCTTCAACAAAATATAATACCCATTCATGTAAAAAGTCCTGGAGTGGTCAGGAATTCAAGGCACCTACATAAACATAATAAAAGCAATACATAGCAAACCAACAGTCAACATCAAATTAAATGGCGAAAAACTAGAGGCCATCCCACAAAAATCTGGGACAATACAAGGTTGCCCACTCTCTATCTGTTCAATATGGTACTCAAAGTTCTAGCTAGAGCAATTAGATAACAAAAGGAGATTGAGGGGATACAAATTGGATAGGAAGAAGTCAAAATATCACTATTTGCAGATGATATGATAATATACATAAGTGACCCCCAAAATCTACCAGAATACGCCTACAGCTAATAAACAACTTCAGCCAAGTGGGAGGATAAAATTGACTCAAAGTGTTTTAAATGTTTGTTTTTGCATAGACTATAATGAATATTTGCTTATGTAAAATGAACAAAAGTGGATTAGAGAGTGAAGGAATGGCCAACCAGTAACTGACTCAACTGGAAACTTATCCTATGGGCAAGTACCAGTTCCTGATCCTATTAGTGATACTCTGTTATAATTACACTCAAGAGCTTAACATAATGGCCCTATAAGAGTCTCTACTCAACACCTTATGGAAACTGATGCAAACACCCAGAGTCAAACATAGGACAGAGTTTGGGGTCCTTATGAAAGAACTGGAACAAGGATTGAAGGCCCTGAGGGTGATAGGAACCACACAGGAAAACAGTGTCAACTAACAAGGACCCCTGGAAGCTCTCAGAGACTGAGCTACTAACCAAAGATCACATGCAGGCTAGACCAAGGGTCTGTGTATATATGTATCAGAGGGCTGCCTTATCCTTCCTCAGTGGGAAAGGATTGAGTAATACTGCAGAGACTTGATGCACTAGGGTGGGAAGATACTGGGGAGAGGCACTCTCAGAGGAAAAGGGTAGGGTGACACTCTGTGAGGAGGCATGAGGGGCAGCATTTGGAATGTTAATTAATTAACTAATTAATTAATTAATTAAAAACATAAAATATATAATCAAACCTGCTCTTTCAGGGCTCAGAGGACTATGTAGAAGAGGAAGATGAAGGATTATAAGAGCCACAGGGAATGGGTGATCCTAAGGATCACTGACAGAAGCACATATGTAAATCACAGAGAAAATATGTATATGTCCACACAAGTTCAAGATAGAAAAGTCTCAGTACAGAGAAAGAATGGGGGACAGGAGCTATCATCCTTAATGAAAAAACTATCTTCAATTGGCATCTGTTTGCAAAGCAAAATTAGATTACTGCATGGAATCACACTAGAACAACATTTACATGTAGGCCTCATGCCTAGAAAGAGAATACAGTAAAACTCAATGGTATTTTTGGTAATATTTTGTTTCATATTGCTGCCTTCATGGATTTTTTCTGACTAACCTTTTGCTTTTGTGCCTTTGTTATTTTTGTTCTTGTTTTTATGATATTCAGTGCAGTTCCAATTAATTTAATCTTCTCATGACAGTGCATACCTAAATGCATACCACTTCTTAAGTTTTTAATTACCTTTGTTTTCTTAAATACTGTTCAAAATATTTAACTAAGCTGGGTGGTGGTGGCACATGCCTTTAATCCCAGCACTTGGGAGGCAGAGGCAAGTGAATTTCTGTGTTCGAGGCCAGCCTGGTTTGCAAAGTGAGTTTCAGGACAACCAGGGCTATACAGAGAAACCCTGTCTCGAAAAACAACAACAACAACAACAACAACAACAAAGAAAACATTAGCTAAATTTTGAAATTATTATTGTTAGATATTTGTTTTATTTAATGTATGCCTGATTTCCTTGACTCCACCCTAAAAGTCCTCTCACAAGTGTCTGCTTTTGTTCCCTTTCAGATTCATGGCTTCTTTAATTTTTATCATATCTATCTATCTATCTATCTATCTATCTATCTATCTATCCATATGTGTATATATATATATATGTAGTCAGGGCTACAGAGAATCCCTGTCTCAAAAAAAAACAAAAGAAAACAAACAGGCATCTAAGGGATAATAATAAAATACAATATGCTATTATAAAATATAATAAGAAAAACTGAACATATCAAAATAAGACAAAAACAACAACAACAACAACAACAACAACAAAAAGACACCAAGAAAAGGCACAGGAAAGAGATCTAAACAGAAAATTCTGAATAGAGGAATTTCAAATAAGTAAGAAATATTTAAATCAATGTTCAACATTCTTAGTCATCAGGGAAACAAAAATCAAATCCAATTAGATATTTCATCTTATACCTTTCACAGTGCCTAAGATCAATAAAACAAGTAAAAACTCATGCTGGGCAAAATGTAAGAAAATTTACCCAATATGGCAGAATATAAGGGGCACCTGCAGTCATTGCTGTTACGAGTACAAACTTGAATATTCGGTTATGGCTGTTCCTTAGGGAGATGGGAAACGATGTACATCAAGATCCTGCAATATCACTCTTAGACATATAACCACGAATGCTTTGTCCTACCACAGACATTTGCTCAAATGTGTTTGCTGATAGGAAACAACCTATATATCCCTCAATATATGAATAGAAAAAAAATGGTACATTTACACAATTGAATGTTATTCAAATGTAAATAAGATTAATGATTTAGCTTTGTCTTCAGTCCTTATTTTTACATATACTTAATCTGTGATTAGTATAGTTTAATATATTATAGATAAACAACATATTTCAAAATTAAGAGACACATTGTTTATATGACCATAATTATTTAGAATTAATGATTTTAAAACCAGATTGTATATACCTAAAAAAAAATCAAGAATGCCTGTTCTGTGGTGAAATATTTTCAAAGTCAAAGTGATATGTAAGAGTAGGAATCTAATGATAACTGAGGTACTTAACATAGAAGATACAAATATCACAACTTCATCTTACTGTTCTCATCCTTAGGAAGTATGGGAAGTAGCTTTGTGGAGTTTGATCATCAAAGATGTCTTTTACTGGTTTATATTAAAGTTCCTTTGTAGACAGATCATATATCTCTGCTTTAACTAGAAATTTCATATGACAGTTAGTGCATTTTCTTCAAATGTGAGTAACACTGAACCTCACTAGCTTTTACAATAGTAGTATAGAGAACTGGATATATATTTTAAAAGTCTACAAAGACATAAATGATACAATAATTGTCCAAGAAAATGTGTCAATCAGTTTTACTGTAGGAGTACATGTCAAAGGTAGGAGGAGAGTTATTTGAGTGGGGCTAGAGTGGTAAAAGGAAGGGGAAATGCACTTCCATCTTAAGTAAAAATATATTACAATTAGCATTAAAAAGAACAACAAAAATAATAATATTGGCTTTTTCTCAATGTTTTAGCGTTATGTAATCTCTTTATATGATTCCTTCCAAAGAACTGAATGATCCTATTTCCTGAGAGTAAAGACTGTCATTTATCATATACCTGAGCCACTTATTTTCTTGATGTGCTTTTAGATAAATCATCACAGTTTAATTGATTTTTAATGAATGATGGTGTGCTAATCCAGAAAGAATAGAATGCAAAAAGGCATTTGGTCATCATTCATCAAAACTTTAATGTGGCACAGATCCACATAAATTTTATCTCCAAATCCCTCAAAGTATTATAAGAAAATGGAACAAAATTTAATTTTTTTTTCTTTTCAGCTCTTTATATACCTTTGTAATTAGTAGGATGGTATTATAAAAGAATAATGTTGGTCTAGCAAAGTGGCTGTAGTAGATGATATTCTAATGGTCATGACCTCACTAGTCCTGGAAAGATAGTTACGTTTTATTACCAGCTATGCTGGTTTCTCATGTCAAGTGGTCCTGAAATCCAATGAGACATTTTATGGTTCCTAGAGATATGTGGATAACAATTATTGTGTCTTTACAGATACCTTGTCATGCTTTTCATTGTCTTAGTTCATAGGTTTTGCCACCGGGTATGAATGTTTAATTGCTTCTCTCTCTCTTGGCAGCTAACAGTCGATATATAGAAGCTGAAAGATTGAAACTGGGTCCTCTCGTAAAGAAGCCAGTGCTATTAACCAGAGCTAATTCCCTATTTCAACTTTAGACAATTGTAATAGTTAAAAATTCAAAAGAAAATTATAGTGTTCCAAATAAAATAGAATTAATGTAAATTTTCATGTTTATAAAATTTGTTTGGAATAAAGATTTATTGACACAGAAACAGAACCAATTTTCATATTGTATATGATTGTACAAGCTGTGAAACAAACTGTAAGATGTTCAAAACCAAAAGTATGAGTTCATTATCTCTTTATAGTAAGTTTTCTGAGCACTACATAACTCAATCTGACATGTTCCGCTAAGGTTCCGGGTATGCTTTGTGTTATAAGCAAATTATTTTATACTGGAATAATAAATGTCTAATCAAATGGAAGAATTCCATAATTTGGCTGTTTAGTGCTATTGAAACCAAATTGGTTTTTTCCTGTATTATCCAACAAAAAGTGATAACAGTTTTGCTCATAGATTATCAAGGAAATGAGATTTCATACAACCCCAAAAACCAACCACAGAGTAACCAGTTTTTTTTTTCCTCATCAGATTGTTCATTTCTTTCTTCATAAGGCTGAAAAAAACTTTTATAAACAATGCAATACTGAATTTAATGCCTAACTATAAATCAGGAAAACCACTCTAATATAGTTGATATATATAGTCAGTTCTGGTGTTTTACTCATTGTTGTTGGGAATTCTCAAACCTGACTCATGTGTTTGAATACCTGCTCCCTGTCTGATGGAACTGTTTGAAAGGATGAGGAAGTGTGGTCTTATTGGAGGAGGTATATTCAGGTTTGGACCATCCTCAGTGTGTTGCTTCCTTTCTCTTGTTTGTGATTCTGGAATTGAGCCGTCTGCTCCTACTCCAGGACCATGCCTGCCTTCCTCTGCTATGCTCATCACTATCATGGGTACGGATGACTATTCTTCTGAAGTTATAGCCCCAAATTAAACCTTTCCTTCTCTCCTTTGTCTTGCCCTTTTTCTTTTATGATAGCAGTAACGATTACCATCGACTTTGATCATATATTGTATTGTTCATTTCACTCACAGCCACAGGATATAGAAAATGCTGAGAAGCTACAAGGGAAAATGAAAAGAAAGTTACATGATGATAGGACAGAAGGTCATGCTAATTACTAAACACATTGTTCCTCCATTATGGCTTGAATAAAGGATTCAACATCTAGATCTTCTTTTGTGTTTACACATTGGTTTCCATTTGTTTCTTAATTATGTATTCTTTGATATATTTCATATATGTCTACTCTCCACTTTTATTATCTTCTCCCCTCTCAGTTCTTCTAGAATGCTAGTTCTTCCAAACATATCTTTGTCTTATTTTCTTGTTTTCTTTTTTTAAATAACTGTATAAAGTACAGAGTTTAGATAGGATCTATTTTCATGTTCATAGATACAGGGTTACTTACTGGGTTATGGACAATCTATCAGTGTTTATATTGGTAAAGAAAGGTATATTCCTTTCCAGAGCAGCCTTTAAAAATCAATAGTTAAATAACATAGGGTGGAGGATCATAGGTCCCCTTCTTCCGTGCTGGAATATGAGAGGCTTGACCTATTATAAATGATATGCTAGTATCCAATGCTCTGTGATTTCATGAGTTCAGTGGCTGCATCACATGCACTCTGCTCTATCTACTGGTCTTTAAGATGTCCTAGGTCCTGGACCTTCTTCATGATATCCTACCTGAATTAATGTCTAATATCTAGCATATATAGTTAGTGCACTAAACACAGGATGGAGGGATACCATTCTGCATGAGACAGCTATACCTATTAAAGGTTCTTCTATTGGCAGAGTAGATAAGAATATTGTACTCAGAATATTTTATCTTCGGTGTAATACCCTTTTAAATTGACGTTATTTATTTTTTGATTTTTGAAAATCATATTGTTAAAATTCAAAACCAACTCAGCAGGATTTAGAAAGTAGAGTTATATTAAATATTCCTAGCACACAATATCACAGTGCTTTATATTATATAACTGGTGAGCCAGAAATATGAATGAATAAAAATCTATATCTTCATCTGTATGAAAATATATTTCACCATATTATGATATAAGATTGCAGTAAAAATAACATTTTTATGATTGATTTTGCAATAAATAAGTATCCATGAATGCCAAATGTGCACATAGCTCTAAGTCACATTTACTGTGTTTACATTTTACTCAAACACTTTCTAGCTATTTAAATTTGGATGGGTTCCTTCACAGAACCAAGTTTAATTTTTCTTTCACTTATAAACTTAGAAAAATATCATGTAACCTTTTTATTTATTGCACAAATTAAATAAAATACTTTACTGAAATTGAAATGTGTGCTCCAAAGAGATGAGGCATGCTATTATGTAAATATTGAGGTATTTAACAAATTCGTTAGAAGTTTAGTTAAATATTTGAATAACAGTACTAGCAACTTGGTATGGTAATTTAAAAATGGCTATATATACATCATTGTAATATATTTTATATATTCTATCATATTGTACATATGTACACTCCTTGAGTGCCTAGCTATTTAGCTGGGTTTGTGCTACATTATAGGTAGGTATGAACCTTAACAGAGGGAACCAGGATAGTTTACAGAACCTAGAACATAGATTCCTGGATAAGTTGCCTATGTGCTTTTGAGACTGCTTCTTGAAACTGCCACATGTTTCCCAAAGCTTTGTTGCAGAACAGGCTACTGAAAAAATGTTCCTTCTGGTTTTTAATGAGCCCTTTCTTATAATGCTATGCATTGCTTTTTGAACACTGAATCATTAACTTGCTTTTCGTCTGGTTGTCAGTGGGGATATTTGATGGTACTCACCAGAAAAAAAAATCTCAGTTAGAGAGTCTGGCTCTCATTTTTTGCCAATATCTATCTATACAAGCTGTTCAGACTCACGATTCCTCAGTTATGATTTGCTAAGTGAATAAACCATCTGGCTAACTTAAGTTTTTATATGACATTCATTTTATGATATATCACAATATCTAGTACTCCAGTATACTCCTATGTGTACCTGACTTAATTTCTCTAAGAAAATATAACTTATACTACAACAGTAAAGCTGTCTAAATAAGGCCTGAAGAAAATCAATATATACATTACACACACACACACACACACACACACACACACACACACACGTGAACATGGAAGGTAGTACTCTCACTGGGTCCCATTGGTTAAAAATAACTGCACATAACTCATTATGTTATATTTTAATGGCTGCTGAGAGATGAGCAAAATGTTGTCTTAGAGATGAAGGCTTCAATATGATGTCCAATAACAAATGATGAGTCTTGAAGTTATAAAGATACAAGCAACACTCAACGGGATCAGCAGGCTAAATTTATATATGCATGTGTGTGTACATGAGTCCATGTCAGTGAAAAGCCACATAGCAAATATATCATAATTAGTATACACAATAAAATTTAATTTGAGAATAATTATATTAATAATCAAAAGTTGCCATGCACCTAGATGAAATCCAAAATATCCTTATATTACCTCTAATCACAAATGCATTATAGTGAATAAAACATTTGTACCAAATTTAAAAATAAAAAAACATAGCAATCAAAAATTCACTTAAGAGTATCATTTAGTTAATCATCTATATAAAGTTTTTATATTCCTGATAGGGATAATTGACATCCCATAATTAAGGTTTCTGCTGCTATAAACAACATATCCAAATGCAGCATTGAAAGGGAAGAAATGATCTCATATTACAGTAATTCGTATCACATCTCTCAGATACTACTCCAACTTAAAGCCTTCAACCTATCACTCAAACAACCCTGATGGTGTCTTTAATTCCTTTGAAACTTCATGGGCCACGCCCTCCATTCTCTAGTTTGCTCTCACCCAGCCCCATGGCAGTCTGTAATTCTTAGGAATCCAGATTAATGGGCCATTTTTATTTTCCTGTGGTTCTCTATTGGGAGGATACCTCTGAAATGTCTTTTATAAGGTTATTTAGATATTGTCCAATAGGAATAAACATCCATTATCCCAAAGAGAACTAATACAAACTTTATAGGATTTTCCTAATTCCCTTTTTTCAATTTTCTATTCCATTTATCTTAGTTACTCAGGCCCAGCCCACTACTTACTTGTCATGGAACGCTGTCCACAGTGCACAACATGGGTGTGTCTTTGAAATACCTTCACTTGTGAGTACAGGTGGGTGACTGACAAAGAAGTGGGATAATTAACATCCCACAGTTTTCCCACAGTTAAAGGCACAATGGTTGAAAATACCCAGTTGCTCCTTATGTATATATCCTTAGTTAATTCTTTTTATTGTAGATGTGCCCAAGACTTCCCTCCACTCCTCCAGGATTCTTAGACTGTTTGTTGTTGCTGGGAGAGAAATTTTCTTCAACAATGTAGTCACTCATACATTACTCATGTTCTTGCAAGTACCAGTAGTTAAAAACATGGCTGCACTGTACTAGACACAGGTAGAATTATTTTACTGCTCTACATGCATCTGATGCCCAATCTGATATAAACACACAGTTTTTTCTTTGTTTTTTTTTCTTCTTTTATGTTCATGGAAATGGTGTTTCTAGGGTTACAATATAGGGGGAATAAAGTGAAAATAGATAGATGCTAATATACCTTCCCAAAGCTTGGGAAATTTTGCAAGAATTTGGAAGTATGGAGGAAGAAGGTGAGGTAGAAGTTATAGAAAGTATTTAACTAGTCTGAAATTTAATACACATTAAGAGAAATTTCATGGTACAACATGTTTCTGGGAGTCCAGAACAGAAAACTATAATAATCCAAAGATATCATTCATTTTAACAGTTTGAATTGGGAAAGATTTTACACAGTAAATTAGCAATTTTGTATATCCTTACTTAGAAGGCTATGTAAGATGGGATAAGAAGTTATAAGTTTTGTGGAAGCTGAGAAATAGAATAATCTATACCTTGGAATTTAAGCCATATGTTAAAATTTTCTCATACTGGCCTAGCACTAAGAATTCAATAATAAACAGGAAAAAATATTGTCTGTATCTTTAATAATCATAATATATAGTCTTGATATTGATATTTTACTTCATTTGCAGGTGATACATAAAGTATTAGATGCCACAGATAATAATTGCAAATTACACTATGATCCAATAACACATACATAAATAGATCCCGTTCTTTTGAAGTTTTATATTCTACATTATTTAAGCATTCTAAATTTTCTAATTTTATCTATCTTTCCATGTATTGTTTTATTAATATTTTAAATCGCTGAAAATGATATTTAGAGATATTCGATATATCTGTTTTTATCATATAGCTTATATAAGGTCTTATCTTTTTTTTTTTTTATTTTTCTAATAAGACTAAATTTATTCAATACCCTAGAGTAAAGTTTTGATTATAAGTATCCAACAGTATAAAAAGTACAAAACAGATCTGTAGATTTCTAATATATTAATACAAAGTGCATGACTACATACAGTACATCCTACAGGCAGAGAGTGGAGGGGGAGAAGGCTGTGGTTGAGGTCTAGTAATAAATAAATAAATACAGAAGTAGAGATGATCCATCAAAGTATATTCTACCACCAATACTGCAGCCAAAATGTACAAAAAAAAAAAAAATCCCATGTCAAAGTAACGCAGGAGAATGGTAATGGCTGGACTCTGTATTACACCAGGGTTGTGGAGAAATGGCCCACTCATTGGGCTGTCTGTGCACGTGGTAGCTTGTACTAGGTAGGTTTTTCCTAAAAGGAAGAAATACACAATGTAAAACTATAGGATGCCACAAACTGTGGCTTCTCCTTGTTGTGAAACTCTAAAAGACTTTTTAAAATCCAGTTTCTAAAATAATCATGAGGAACAGAATACTAAGGCAGCCTCGTATACCTCCTCTACGAGGTCTCAAGTGGCACTACTGTTTTTCCTGAACTCTGAGAAGAGGCAATTAGACAACTTCAGTTGGGTTCCACTGAGAAGCCAACCGAATCATTGAGATCTAGAGGTGTGGAGCTCCATTCAGTTTCTTGATGTTAAGAAGCCAACCCAAACCACCAACTTAGCCTCAACACACAACTCTTCTCTTCTAGTCAACTTTAAATAGTGAGAGGAAAACAACGAAAGAACAAAACCCCAAACCCTAATAAGGTCTATGACAAGGCAAGAACTACTCTATAGATAAAACCTCCACAAAGGTCAACTGAGGTAATCCAGAGCTAGAACTGAATCATGTGGATTTCAGTGAATCCCCGACAGTCGTGTTAACACCAATGTCAATTATTTACATACTGTAAGCCCTCTAAGAAACGTGTCCCAAGCAGCATCAACTGTGCCCCGTGCATCCCCAGGACTCACACATTCTGATGAAGTGGTTTCTAACCACGTGCTCTCTACTTTGTGGTCATGCTTTGGGACTATCCCTAGTCAACCTTGCCCATCCTAGAGGCAAGGCCTTCCCCAGAAGGAGATCTGGTTCTGTTTTACAAGATCCACATAAAGTCTTTTATCAATATGAAGATAAAGGGAGGCGACACGGTGCTACTTGTGTGTTCAGAAATTGTTTCCTCCTTCAAGCTATTTGCAGAAAGCTCAGTCTGTCCTGCTTAATAATCAGTAGTACAGGTCTGACTCATTAGGACCTGGCAACGCCTTAGCATTTACAAATTTTAACTACCTTCTAGGGGCAGGTCATGCTACTGAGTTATGACAAATTATCATGAGGGAAAACAAGTGTAGCCAGCCATTTAAAAATGCCCCAACCACTGCCTCTCCACAGAAAGACTAAACTACATATGGTTTATCACACAACAAATCCCATCTCTGTCCCCTGAAATTCCCCTAATTCCATTCATTAGAGGGGATTTAAAAAAAAAAAAAGACTTAAAGAGCACTTTACAGCAGCATTCAGCTTTCCTATGAAATACTCAGCATCTTAAATATTATGTACACTTCTTTTTCTTGCAGTAAGCTAGAGACTGGCTTCAGAGTTTGTTGGATGAAGGGTAAGGACAGTAACCCATTAAAAACTATTCTAGAAAATGTCTTTTGGCAGAATAGCAGGTATCCAAATTAAAAATAGGAGGGTCAGTTTGTTTTGTGGTCTTTTCAAAGTTTAAAACGCTCTTTGCTCCCTTCTAAATGGACCTCAGTCACCACTCCTGAGTGGAGATGGGCAGAGGTGCCGGCCCCTGCTCCTCGGGCTTCTCGGCAGCTGCTTTCTTACTGCTGCAGCAAGGCTTGAAGAGATGAGTGTCGATGAGGACTTCCCCAAAACGGCCTTTATAGATGATCCCACAACATATTTTCTGTCTTTTCCAGTAGGTAAGATCTAAGAAGGAAAAAACCGGAGTTCTATTAGAGCTGGAAGCCATCTCTGTATCTGAGCCCTCATCTGACTGGTTACTGTAGCATGGAGACTGGGCTGGAGAGGCACTTGAGGTGGTACTGTGAGCATCAGAGTTGTGGCGTTTAAATTCCTTCTGCAGTTTGCTGATCTGGTTGCTTTTCATCCTGTTTCCAGATAGAGTTTTCACTTTCTTTGGTTTCAATGTTGTCTTTAGACTAGGGCCTGCTCTTGCATCTACCACGTGATTCCAGTTTTTTTTTTGATCCTGCCGGCAACTTCTTCCATCTTTTCACAAGCAGCACACAGGCATTACAGATGTCTCCTGAGCGAGTCTCATGCAACCCAAAACAGCTCTGGAAGTCCTTTTCGTAACGTTTACTGTCCGTGAACCGTGAGCTGGAGGACTTGGCTCTGCATATACAGCAGCCCTCTATACTTCGGTACATCTTTGGCTTGTGAAAACCAAACATCTTTTCTTCTGGTTCAAAGCTTCCACGCGCAGCAGCGTCCCCACGGTGCAAACTGCACCAGGCCAACCTCCTGCAAGCACTCCCTCCGCCAGCGCCGAGTCCAGAAAGATTGTCTCCAGCAGTTCTTCAGTTGCTACCGCGAACGGAGGTATAGATTCCGCTTTCCCTCTGCGCAGGCGCGGCTCCCATAAGGTCTTATCTTATACTTTACATCTCCCCAAACAGATATAACATTCTCCTAAGCCTCTCATAGAAATTTTGTCTTGTCTTGTCTCTTCTCTTTTGAACCTTTACAGTTTTCTTTGATGGTGTTTCTCATATCAATACTCTTAACTTAAAAGTAATATTGACCATGTACCTTAGAATAAACTTTCAGATATATTTTACTTACTTAATTTAAAAGAATACTATGCTAAAAATTTTATATGCAACAACTTTTTCTTCCAAGAGACATAAAACCAAAATAAATATCACTTTTTCTTTTGTCAGTCATTAGGAATATTTTTCAGTTATATATTTATATTTCAAAATACTCTATTACGTATGTAAGCAGGATTCACATATAGAGTATGAATTTATAATATTTTCATACTCTTGAAAAGAACCTGGATGTGCTTCCTGAATAGAATATTCTCTATATATCAAATTGACAAATATCTACTTACTTCTGTTTATACTCAAACACACCCTATCTTTCTCATCATGTGTGATGTTTTGGTTTGTTTTAGTTTTTCCTATTTTTCTGTTGATATTTATAAATGTTTCTGCAAACTCTCATACACAGTGTGCATTGTAAGATACTGGTTTTCTCATCACTCTACATTTTATCCACCCTTCTATAGAGTGTTACATTACTTCCAGCTGGGATACCTCCAGTACTTTCTCCCATTTAGATGCAGAATCAGTCTCTAAAGTAATATAAATGCTTACATAAATATGTATGCTATGCACCAATTTAAAGGGCCTAATTTGGAAATAAGAATATGAAATACAAAAAGAAATGTATTAATATATTTTTATTCTTGCTGAAGATGTAGTTTAGTGACAGGGTGCTTTCTAATAAGAAACTAACTTTGGTTCCAACAAAAAAAAATTCTCAGTGATTTGATATTTAGAAGGATATTTTTACATACATCTTAAAGGGGTCCTTAAATGAAGATGTTTATCTTCATGATTCTTGTGAAGGTTCAATGGGGTGACATTCGTTAATGGCTGATAATTTCACATGGAAAGACAGTTGATTCTGTTACTTGTTATCTTCTTCCATTTATAAATTTCAAATTCTGAATTATGCAACAAGGCCCTAAGCAGTTTGCCACTCTGTGCCTGGATATATTCATTTCTACTAGGAACATTTTCTATATCTTCATAATTGTTGGTTAAGCCTAAGTTCTGGTATGTTTCCTTGTTATTGTACAGATATTACCATATGCAGTAGAAAAAATGCATTTCATGGGGACAAATTAAATATTATTTCCTCAATAATGTCTTTCTTCCTTGGGTATTTCTGTATCTCTGTGACTATATTTAATCTGTTTTTCGTTTATATCATGACACTCCCTACCCTTTTTTCACAAAGACATTGAAATTTATTCTGGATGAGTGAAACATTAAATAGAAGAAACTCAGTGAATCCCTGATCTGAAACTCATCATGGCACAATTTGACAAAGACATCTCTTCCTCTTTGTTAATGTCCCACATAGTTTGGTTATATTGTACATATTTTCATTTATTTCTTTTACTCTTCTTATCACTCATAGAGATAATAAATACTATAATGTATTTCTATAACTTGCTGCTCACTTTTTCTCTGCTAAGTATTTATGCATTTCATCCTCCTACTCACACTTATCCCTCTAACTTTAGTTCATGAACTATTAACTATCGCTTTCTTTGATTCTCCAATCTAACAACTAGCTAGTAACTACAGGTGACACTCTTAGATGCATAGAGTCTAGATCATTGTATGCAAGGAAGGCTAAAACCCACAAAAGCATGTTCTTCCTAGAGTAAATATCCATTTTTTTTTATTTTTAAAATGTTGATTTTAAGGTTATGTTTACTGGCATTTTGCTTGTATTTTTGTAATACATGTAAGTGCACCATGTGTGCATAGTGCCTATGGAGGGCAGAGGAGGGTGATATGTCCTTTGGAACTCAAGTTACAGGTGGTTATTAGCTGTCAGGGCTGCAAAATAAACTTCAGGTATCTAGAAGAATAACCACATGCTCTTTATTGCCACACTGTTTCTGCAGCCCCTAAATATTCAATATTGAGAATAATTAGGTGGATTAAAAGTAGAAACATTATGAATGCAAGTTAAAGCAAAAGGGATCTTTTTCCTACTTCATTTAAATCATTTATACAAGTCCCTGAAGTAACAAGTATGAGTTGTTAAAAAAAAGAAAGAACTAGCAAATTATAATATCTCTGTAGCATAAAAATTTGTCTGTGATGGTTATTTGACAGCATAAAAAGATAATTTCTCAAAAATAAAAACGCACAGAACATCCTTGCCGTCCTGTATGCCATCGCGTCTGAGAACGTGAAATTACTTGTATAGTTTTCATGTACAGGGAGGGGATCCTATCAGAATCATTTTCTTTTCAATTTCTTTAAAACTAGTTGAAATAAAGATATGAAGTTGTGATATAATATATTTATAGAAGCTGCTGCAATAAGTGTGTGGTTCTGCTGGTAGTAGATTTCAGACAGTTCCAGGCACATAGTTATCACTCGAATGATAATGTTAAAATTGGATATTATGTGATTTTTTTCATGAGAGTATAGGAAGAACTCCAGGCTTGTTACTGAATCAGAATTCTGAAAGGCTTATAGAAATGATTAATAATAGCAGTGAGATTCAGTGGTTGAAGTGGTAAGACTCTATTCACAACAGATAGGGAATAGAACCAATGTACATGCTCATCACTTATGACTAGATGGTGAAAATGAGGCATATTTACACAATGAAACATTTGTAAAGATAACTGAAATCGTAACACTTGCTGGTAAATGGGTAGAACTGAAAAAAAAATGTAAATGTATAGTGAATTAGTATTACTCTGAGCAAAAGTAAAAACAATCAAATCCCCTTACAGATGTGGGTCTTATCTTCAGATCTATTAGGTGATTACTACAGAGTATAGGAAACTGAAAGGACTGAAGGAGCTGAATGGTTTGCAACCCCATAGGAAGAACAACAATATCAACCAACCAGACCCCCAGAGCTCCCAGGGACTAAACCACCAACCAAAGAGTACACATGGCTCTAGTAGCATATGTAGCAGAGGATGGCCTTGTCTGGCATCAATGAGAGACAAGGCCGTTGGTTCTGTGAAGGCTCAATGCCCAATATAGGGAATGTGAGGGCAGGGAGGTGGGAGTGGGTGGATGAGTAGGGGATCATGCTTGTAGAAGCAGGGGAAGGGGGATGGTATAGGGGTTTCCCAGAGGGGGGAACATGGAAAGGGGATAACATTTTGAAATGTAAATAAATAAAATATGTAAAAAATAAAGGAGAGTTGTAGTAAAATGTATGTAACATGAAAACAGGAAAGGATGTATTGGGGGGGTCTTTTGTGTTTTATAAAAAAGAACAGGAAGCCAGGGATATGTATGATAGAGGTGCAATATGGTGCAGTGGATGGGGCAGAAAGAAGTGCTTCTGTGGGTCCACCCTGAGGCATCTTTTCCCCCTGAGGTACCATCCATAAGATGGATATAGTATGGAGTAGAGTTTACTTAGGGAATGGAGAGGGGAGTTGAAGGAGTAGGAGAGAGAGAGAGAGACAGAGAGAGCGAGACAGAGAGAGACAGAGAGAGAGACAGAGAGAGACAGAGACACAGAGAGACAGAGACACAGAGACACAGAGAGAGACAGAGAGCGACAGAGACACAGAGATACACACAGAGAGACAGAGAGACAAAGAAAGGGAGGAATAGAGAAGTCTCGAATTAGAAAGAATATAAAGGACATAGGATTAGAGGAGTGCTTTAAAATGCTTTCCTTGGCTCTAACTTAAATGTTACACACATGAACTCATAGCAACTAAGGTTACATGTATAATATCCACACAAGATTAAGTCAGTTAAAAATTTCACCATGAGGCTCTGGCCATAACATCCTTAACGCATCAGATTTCATTTGATCTCAGAAGCTAATCAAGATTGGGCCTAGTTAGTACTTGGATGAGAAACATCTAGAAATACCAGGTGCTGTAGGCTTTAGCTGAGTGGTTGTGACACATGCATTTAATTCCAGCCCTTGGGAGGTGGAGACATGTTCTAAACCAGTCTGGTCTAAAGGCAGAGTTCCAGGATTTACAGGATTACACAGAAAACTGAGGAGAAAGAAAAGAAATGTTGTAGATTTTGGACAGTGTCCAAGACACTACCACTAACTGAAGAATTACTGTCAATAGATGGCTACAAAAGAGAGTCAGTCACTTTCTTTAAGCAGGATGGCCACCAGCATGTTCTGCATGTTTTTAACATCCTCAGGAAGATCTTGACCCATTTGCATATGGAGCAAATTAAATGCACTGAGTATTCCAAAAGATAAATACATAAATAAATTTTAAAACAGGGAAAGAAGTCAGAAGGAAATTGATTGGGGGGTTCTGAAGGCTATGAGTGGGAGACAGGGTGGATACAATCAAGATACACTGAATACATGCATGAAATTGTCAAAATAATATTAAAATTAATAGAATTAATAAATGGGAAGGATCTTAGTATTTAATGAAAGATCTCAATTTCAATTTCTTTGTATGCACAGAAAAGAAAGAGCTAAAAGTGTTAATTTTATATTTCACATTTTAAAGACCATCTATTCTGTTTATCACATCAAATAAGTGAATTTGTGCTCTATTTTGCATTGCTAAATGTAGTATACATACATTTTAACTTGGCAAATCCTATCCATTATTTGACTATCATTACTGTTCTTGGTATTTTTACACAATAACAGCAATTCTTTTTAACTGACACAAAGTTTTACCTCATTGACTTCTTAAATACTATCTTCATTTCTCTCTTCATCCCTTCATCCCTCCTTGCTTTTTTTCACTATGCAGTACTTGTGCATGGGTGTGCCCTTGTGTGTGTGTGTGTTTGTACATGTACACAAGCATATTTGTGAATGCACATGTGTAGGGTAAGTGATGACTTTGTGTACCCTTTGTCATAACTCTCCAGCTTTTTTTTTTAACAACATAATCTCTTAATAAACCTAGAGCTCAACTGGCAATACCCAGAAATCTCTTGCTTTTTTTGTGTGGTTTTTTGTTTGTTTGTTTGTTTTTGTTTTTTGTTTTGTTTTGTTTTGTTTTGTTTTTTTGTTTTTTGAAACAGGATTTCTCTGAATAGTCCTGGCTGTCTTGGAACTCATTTGTAGACCAGGCTGTCCTCAAACTTAGAAATCTGCCTGCCTCTGCCTCCCGAGTGCTGGGATTAAAGGTGTGTATCACCACCGCCCAGCACAATCTCTTGCTTTTTATAAAAATATGTTTAATCTTTTTCTACAGTACAGTCATTATTCCCCTCCTTGTCTCCTGTTTTTAAGTTGATTCTAGTATCTAGTTCATGTCCTTAGTCTTTCCAAGCAAGTACATTACTAACTAATCCAACTGTGTAGACACTTGCTGTGTAATTTGTGAGGATACAAGTAATAAATTATGCAAAATCAAAATCAAGTAAAACATGTCTATAACACTTAAGTAGTGGAACCCATTATTGTTCTGTGTTTTCCATTAGAGAAGCCATATTTTTCACGAATTTCTATGCCCCTTGGAATGAGAGATACAGTTCAAGGGCTTCCACTTCATCACTTGATAAACTGCCCTTCTACTAAGCAAAGGTTTTACTGCACAGGTTAACAAAATAATCTGTTTCTTTAAATAATAGATGAATTATCATTACATGTTATATTTTCATGGTCAGGGACTATGAAAAATAGCTGTATATGTAAGAAGCTATGTGGTGAGAAATTGTGGGCACAGTGAACCCCCAGCGTTGACTTATAGTTGTGTCTGGTTGAGTTCTTAACTCATAAGACAATGAGGGTATCACGACATCTTTTTATGTTCATTTGACTTTTAAAGTTCTGTGTATTTTTCTGGAGTTGGTATGTAAGACAGAGTGGTCTCTGCTGTTATATCCTGTCATCCCAATGCTCCCTGTGAACAGATGTCATGAATGTTCAACTCTCAATCTATCAACAACAATGATTTTTTGGTTTAAGGGTCAGGATCTTATACTGGAGATTTGTTGATCCACAAACAATTCTTGAGAATGAAGTCATCCTGCAGATGTTAATATTAGAAAAAAATCACGTGTTTAGATTATTTTGGACAGGAGAGAGAAGACAATGGAAATGTGAATTTTTAGTGAGCCGTCTTTCACTATGAAATACAAACTATTTCAACTTAGTATATATTGTAACAAGTGTAAAATTCACATCGTCATCAGAATGCTAGAAGCTTTAAGCATTAAATGGTTTTGGACACACAAGGGCTACTCATGGCGGCTAATTTTCCTCACAAATTTCCTGTCCCATAAGAAGTACAGAAGTCTCAAGTTTTGCTTAAAGTGTTTAAAAAGAAAGGCAGATATTAACATTGAAACATGAATTGGCGTGCTTGGCAGAGCTGATAAGGGAAAAAAGACAAAGGGAAATCAAACAATACCTAGGTAGGTTTTTGGACAATATTTTCAATTTCAACCAGAGAAGAAATACATGCTCACATAATTCTTCTTCAATAGATCATAAAATGTAAATACATTGGTTAACCCTTTCTCAAATTTATTAGTAAATGGTGAAATTAGATTAATATACTAGTAGGTGAAGAACAAATGTGTGCATTTGAGCAAGTGCAATTTCAATTGGTTTTCACAATGCAAAATAAATGTCTCTAGTAATTATGAATTAAAAATTAATAGTGTTGTGTCAGAGGGTAAATGTTAAAGCGCATTGTTATTAATGGTAAGGCCAGCTGAATGATGTATTTCTCGAATACAAAAGGCAACGGGAAGAATTGATTAGCTTTTCTGTTACTTGAATATTCTTTAAAACAATCTCAGACAGCCGGCCACCTTCCTGGTGAGAGCACGGGGGTCTGCCAGGCCTGAGAGGTTTGTGGCACAGGCGCCGGCGGGAGTCTTCTTGGCTCCGGGACTCCGCGGAGGGCAGGCTGCACGGGTGACCCTGTGGAATACAGAGTGCCAGCCGTTTCTAGGACGGGCGAGAGTCGCAGAGCTTCTGGGCGGCGCCATCTTCAGCTCCAGACAGCCGGCCACCTTCCTGGTGAGAGCACGGGGGTCTGCCAGGCCTGAGAGGTTTGTGGCACAGGCGCCGGCGGGAGCCTTCTTGGCTCCGGGACTCCGCGGAGGGCAGGCTGCACGGGTGACCGTGTGGAATACAGAGTGCCAGCCGTTTCTGGGACGGGCGAGAGTCGCAGAGCTTCTGGGTGGCGCCATCTTCAGCTCCAGATAGCCGGCCACCTTCCCGGCAAGAGCCACAGAGCTTCTGAGGCAGCGCCATCCTCAGCTCCAGACGGCCGGCCTCCTTCCGGACAAGAGCCACAGAGCTTCTCAGGCGGCGACATCTTCGACTCCAGACAACTGGCCACCTTCCTGGCCAGAGCAACACAGCTTCTGGGAAAGATCCTGTTTTGGGCCTTCAACTTCAGCCAGGAGGAGGTCCAAACACCAGATAACTGTACACCTTCCCTGAAAGAGGAGAGCTTGCCTACAGAGACTGCTCTGACCACTGAAACTCAGAGAAGAGAGCTTGTCTCCCACGCCTGCTGATAGAGGGTAACAAAATCAACAGAGGAACAATCTCTTAACAAAGACAACTATAACAACTAACTCCAGAGATTGCCAGATGGCGAAAGGTAAACGTAAGAATCCTACTAACAGAAGCCAGGACCACTCACCATCATCAGAACCCAGAATGCCCACTTCGCCCAATCCAGGACACCCTAACACACCTGAAAAGGTAGACCTGGATTTAAAAGCATATCTCATGATGATGGTAGAGGACATAAAGAAGGAATTCAATAACTCACTTAAAGAAATACAGGAGAACACTGCTAAAGAGTTACAAGTCCTTAAAGAAAAACAGGAAAACACTGCTAAAGAGTTACAAGTCCTTAAAGAAAAACAGGAAAACACAACCAAACAGGTAGAAGTCCTTATAGAAAAACAGGAAAACACATCCAAACAGGTGATGGAAATGAACAAAACCATACTAGACCTAAAAAGGGAAGTAGACACAATAAAGAAAACCCAAAGTGAGGCGACGCTGGAGATAGAAACCCTAGGAAAGAAATCTGGAACCATAGATGCCAGCATCAGCAACAGAATACAAGAGATGGAAGAGAGAATCTCAGGTGCAGAAGACTCCATAGAGAACATCGGCACAACAACCAAAGAAAATGGAAAATGCAAAAAGATCCTAACTCAAAACATCCAGGAAATCCAGGACACAACGAGAAGACCAAACCTAAGGATAATAGGAGTGGATGAGAATGAAGATTTTCAACTCAAAGGACCAGCAAACATCTTCAACGAAATTATTGAAGAAAACTTCCCAAATCTAAAGAAAGAGATGCCCATGAACATACAAGAAGCCTACAGAACTCCAAATAGACTGGACCAGAAAAGAAATTCCTCCCGACACATAATAATCAGAACACCAAATGCACTAAATAAAGATAGAATACTAAAAGCAGTAAGGGAAAAAGGTCAAGTAACATACAAAGGCAAGCCTATCAGAATTACACCAGATTTTTCACCAGAGACTATGAAAGCCAGAAGAGCCTGGACAGATGTTATACAGACACTAAGAGAACACAAATGCCAGCCCAGGCTACTCTACCCAGCCAAACTCTCAATTACCATACATGGAGAAACCAAAGTATTCCACGACAAAACTAAATTCACCCATTATCTCTCCACGAATCCAGCCCTTCAAAGGATAATAACAGAAAAAAACCAATACAAGGACGGGAACCACGCCCTAGAAAAAACAAGAAGATAATCCCTCAACAAACCTAAAAGAAGACAGCCACAAGAACAGAATGCCAACTTTAACAACAAAAATAACAGGAAGCAACAATTACCTTTCCTTAATATCTCTTAATATCAATGGACTCAATTCCCCAATAAAAAGACATAGACTAACAGACTGGCTACACAAACAGGACCCAACATTCTGCTGCTTACAGGAAACCCATCTCAGGGAAAAAGACAGACACTACCTCAGAGTGAAAGGCTGGAAAACAATTTTCCAAGCAAATGGTCTGAAGAAACAGGCTGGAGTAGCCATTCTAATATCGGATAAAATCGACTTCCAACCCAAAGTTATCACAAAAGACAAGGAGGGACACTTCATACTCATCAAAGGTAAAATCCTCCAAGAGGAACTCTCAATTCTGAATATCTACGCTCCAAATGCAAGGGCAGCCACATTCATTAAAGACACTTTAGTAAAGCTCAAAGCACACATTGCACCTCACACAATAATAGTGGGAGACCTCAACACACCACTTTCATCAATGGACAGATCGTGGAAACAGAAACTAAACAGGGACACAGTGAAACTAACAGAAGTTATGAAACAAATGGACCTGACAGATATCTACAGAATATTTAATCCTAAAACAAAAGGATATACTTTCTTCTCAGCACCTCACGGGACCTTCTCCAAAATTGACCATATAATTGGTCACAAAATAGGCCTCAACAGATACAAAAATATTGAAATTGTCCCATGTATCCTATCAGACCACCATGGCCTAAGACTGATCTTCAATAACAACATTAAGAATAGAAAGCCAACATTCACGTGGAAACTGAACAACACTCTTCTCAATGATACCTTGGTCAAGGAAGGAATAAAGAAAGAAATTAAAGACTTTTTAGAGTTTAATGAAAATGAAGCCACAACGTACCCAAACCTTTGGGACACAATGAAAGCATTTCTAAGAGGGAAACTCATAGCTCTGAGTACCTCCAAGAAGAAACAGGAGAGAGCACATACTAGCAGCTTGACAACACATCTAAAGCTCTAGAAAAAAAGGAAGCAAATTCACCCAAGAGGAGTAGACGGCAGGAAATAATCAAACTCAGGGGTGAAATTAACCAAGTGGAAACAAGAAGAACTATTCAAAGAATTAACCAAACGAGGAGTTGGTTCTTTGAGAAAATCAACAAGATAGATAAGCCCTTAGCTAGACTCACTAGAGGGCAAAGGGACAAAATCCTAATCAACAAAATCAGAAATGAAAAGGGAGACATAACAACAGATCCTGAAGAAATCCAAAACACCATCAGATCCTTCTACAAAAGCTTATACTCAACAAAACTGGAAAACCTGGACGAAATGGACAAATTTCTGGACAGATACCAGGTACCAAAGTTGAATCAGGATCAAGTTGACCTTCTAAACAGTCCCATATCCCCTAAAGAAATAGAAGCAGTTATTAATAGTCTCCCAGCCAAAAAAAGCCCAGGACCAGATGGGTTTAGTGCAGAGTTCTATCAGACCTTCAAAGAAGATCTAATTCCAGTTCTGCACAAACTATTTCACAAGATAGAAGTAGAAGGTACTCTACCCAACTCATTTTATGAAGCCACTATTACTCTGATACCTAAACCACAGAAAGATCCAACAAAGATAGAGAACTTCAGACCAATTTCTCTTATGAATATCGATGCAAAAATCCTTAATAAAATTCTCGCTAACCGAATCCAAGAACACATTAAAGAAATCATCCATCCTGACCAAGTAGGTTTTATTCCAGGGATGCAGGGATGGTTTAATATATGAAAATCCATCAATGTAATCCATTATATAAACAAACTCAAAGACAAAAACCACATGATCATCTCGTTAGATGCAGAAAAAGCATTTGACAAGATCCAACACCCATTCATGATAAAAGTTTTGGAAAGATCAGGAATTCAAGGCCCATACCTAAACATAATAAAAGCAATCTACAGCAAACCAGTAGCCAACATCAAAGTAAATGGAGAGAAGCTGGAAGCAATCCCACTAAAATCAGGGACTAGACAAGGTTGCCCACTTTCTCCCTACCTTTTCAACATAGTACTTGAAGTATTAGCCAGAGCAATTCGACAACAAAAGGAGATCAAGGGGATACAAATTGGAAAAGAGGAAGTCAAAATATCACTTTTTGCAGATGATATGATAGTATATATAAGTGACCCTAAAAATTCCACCAGAGAACTCCTAAACCTGATAAACAGCTTTGGTGAAGTAGCTGGATATAAAATTAACTCAAACAAGTCAATGGCCTTTCTCTACACAAAGAATAAACAGGCTGAGAAAGAAATTAGGGAAACAACACCCTTCTCAATAGTCACAAATAATATAAAATATCTCGGCGTGACTCTAACTAAGGAAGTAAAAGATCTGTATGATAAAAACTTCAAGTCTCTGAAGAAAGAAATTAAAGAAGATCTCAGAAGATGGAAAGATCTCCCATGCTCATGGATTGGCAGGATCAACATTGTAAAAATGGCTATCTTGCCAAAAGCAATCTACAGATTCAATGCAATCCCCATCAAAATTCCAACTCAATTCTTCAACGAATTAGAAGGAGCAATTTGCAAATTCATCTGGAATAACAAAAAACCTAGGATAGCAAAAACTCTTCTCAAGGATAAAAGAACCTCTGGTGGAATCACCATGCCTGACCTAAAGCTTTACTACAGGGCAATTGTGATAAAAACTGCATGGTACTGGTATAGAGACAGACAAGTAGACCAATGGAACAGAATTGAAGACCCAGAGATGAACCCACACACCTATGGTCATTTGATCTTTGACAAGGGAGCTAAAACCATCCAGTGGAATAAAGACAGCATTATGAACAAATGGTGCTGGCACCACTTGCTGTTATCATGTAGAAGAATGCTAATTGATCCATTCCTATCTCCTTGTACTAAGGTCAAATCTAAGTGGATCAAGGAACTTCACATAAAACCAGAGACACTGAAACTTATAGAGGAGAAAGTGGGGAAAAGCCTTGAAGATATGGGTACAGGGGAAAAATTCCTGAACAGAACAGCAATGGCTTGCTCTGTAAGATCGAGAATTGACAAATGGGACCTAATGAAACTCCAAAGTTTCTGGAAGGCAAAAGACACCGTCAATAAGACAAAGAGACCACCAACAGATTGGGAAAGGATCTTTACCTATCCTAAATCAGATAGGGGACTAATATCCAACATATATAAAGAACTCAAGAAGGTGGACTTCAGAAAATCAAATAACCCCATTAAAAAATGGGGCTCAGAACTGAACAAAGAATTCTCACCTGAGGAATACCGAATGGCAGAGAAGCACCTGAAAAAATGCTCAACATCCTTAATCATCAGGGAAATGCAAATCAAAACAACCCTGAGATTCCACCTCACACCAGTCAGAATGGCTAAGATCAAAAATTCAGGTGACAGCAGATGCTGGCGTGGATGTGGAGAAAGTGGAACACTCCTCCATTGTTGGTGGGATTGCAAGCTTGTACAACCACTATGGAAATCAATCTGGCGGTTCCTCAGAAAACTGGATATAGTACTACCGGAGGATCCAGCAATACCTCTCCTGGGCATATATCCAGAAGATGCCCCAACTGGTAAGAAGGACACATGCTCCACTATGTTCATAGCAGCCTTATTTATAATAGCCAGAAGCTGGAAGGAACCCAGATGCCCCTCAACAGAGGAATGGATACAGAAAATGTTGTACATCTACACAATGGAGTACTACTCAGCTATTAAAAAGAATGAATTTATGAAATTCTTAGCCAAATGGATGGACCTGGAGGGCATCATCCTGAGTGAGGTAACACATTCACAAAGGAACTCACACAATATGTACTCACTGATAAGTGGATATTAGCCCAAAACCTAAGATACCCAAGATATAAGATACAATTTCCTAAACACATGAAACTCAAGAAAAATGAAGACTGAAGTGTGAACACTATGCCCCTCCTTAGAAGTGGGAACAAAACACCCTTGGAAGGAGTTACAGAGACAAAGTTTGGAGCTGAGATAAAAGGATGGACCATGTAGACACTAGCATATCCGGGGATCCATCCCATAATCAGCTTCCAAATGCTGACACCATTGCATACACTAGCAAGATTATGCTGAAAGGACCCTGATATAGCTGTCTCTTGTCAGAGTATGCCTGGGCCTAGCAAACATAGAAGTGGATGCTCACAGTCGGCTATTGGATGGATCACATGGCCCCCAATGAAGGAGCTAGAGAAACTACCAAAGAAGCTAAAGGGATCTGCAACCCTATAGGTGGAACAACATTATGAACTAACCAGTACCCCGGAGCTCTTGACTCTAGCTGCATATGCATCAAAAGATGGCCTAGTCGGCCATCACTGGAAAGAGAGGCCCATTGGACACGCAAACTTTATATGCCCCAGTACAGGGGAACGCCAGGGCCATAAAAGGGGAGTGGGTGGGTAGGGGAGAGGGGGTGGGTGGCTATGGGGGACTTTTGGTATAGCATTGCAAATGTAAATGAGCGAAATACCTAATAAAAAAATGGAAAAAAAAAAACAATCTCGTTTCTGAAAAGAAAAAATTTGCATGTGTTCATCAAAGCAGACACTTCTCTTTGCTTTTAGATAAATTGCTAGAGGAATATTAACCCGATTAAAATATTTCACTGAATTAAAATGCTTTCTTTTCTCAGTTCTCTTTGTGATCTGATACTATTCTTTCAGCTGACAAATTGCATACCTATTTCAATACATCTTAGATAATAAAAATAAGTAATTCATCCTTAAATTGGGCATCTTTATTATATGACCTCACTATATGAGTCAACAATATATTAGTAATAGTTTTTGAATATTCAAAGGCCAAATAAATATTTTATGACACTTGCAATAAAATGTTTTAGGTTGTTTCTTTGTATATTAGCATTTATTAATGCTTACTAATTTAAAATTTATATATGGTATTTGATGCCCATTTTTAAAACTAAAAACTATATGAGTGATTTTAATAATATTTCGGCCATATAAAACTATACTTATTTATGGTATGATTTTAAAAATATATGTCTTAATAGTCTTCTTCATCTCAGCATAACTTTAATAAAAGAAATATTTTAACTGTAACCTGTTCTGCCTACATTCAGGTCATATATCTCTATTCCTGGCGTACAAAAATAGTTGTATTTCCTTCTGTCTCAGCTCCAAACTTTGTCTCTGTAACTCCCTCCATGGGTATTTTGTTCCCCATTCTAAGGAGGACTGAAGTATCCACACTTTGGTCTTCCTTCTTCTTGAGTTTCATGTGTTTTGCAAATTTATCTTGGTATTCTAAGTTTCTGGGCTAATATCCACTTACCAGTGAGTGCATAGCATGTGAGTTCTTTTGTGATTGGGTTACCTCACTGAGGATGATATCCTCCAGATCTATCCATTTGCCTAAGAATTTCATAAATTTATTGTTTTTAATAGCTGAGTTGTATTCCATTGTGTAAATGTACTACATTTTCTGTATCCATTCCTCTGTTGAGGGACATCTGGGTTTTTTCCAGCTTCTGGCTATTATAAATAAGGCTGTTATGAACTTAGTGGACCATGTGTCCTTACTACAAGTTGGAACATGTTCTGGGTATATGTCCAGGAGAGGTTTTGCTGGATCTTCCAGTAGGACTATGTCCAATTTTCCCGAGGAACCAAAAAGACGGAAGGAAGAACCATCCAGAGACTGCCCCACCCAGGGATCCATTCCATAAACAGTGACCCAATCCAGACACTATTGCATATGCCAACAGGATTTTGCTGACAGAACTCTGATATAGCAGCTGTCTCTTGTGAGGCTATGCAAGTGCCTGGCAAATACAGAAGTGGATGGCCACAGTCATCTATTGGATGGAATACAGGGCCCCCAATGGAGGAGCTAGAGAACGTACCCAAGGAACTGAGGGGCTCTGCAACCCTATAGGAGAAACAACAATATGAACTAACCAGTACCTCCAGAGCTCGTGTCTCTAGCTCCATATGTAGCAGAAGATGGCCTAGTTGGACATCATTGGGAGGAGAGGCTCTTGGTCTTGTGAAGATTATATGCCCCAGCACAGGGGAATACCAGGACCAGGAAGCAGGAGAAGGTGGGTTGGGGAGCAAAATGGGGGGAGGGTATAGGGGACTTTCGGGATAGCATTTGAAACGTAAATGAAGAAAATATCTAATAAAAATTAAATAAAAATAAAAAAATGATAGTTGTATTCATTCTTTCAACCCCTTTACAAATGATCAGTTATAAAGAGTAAAAAGATTAGTTTGAATGGCTTTATGTGAATAAATTTGAAAATCTTAATTTAATGCCTTGAATGGGGTCACCGTGCTCAGTGCGATGTTTGACTGCATACATACTTCATCATAAATTGCAGGAAACTATGAAGTTGGCTTGACCTAGCTGCCGTGAAAGACATGTCATAGGTTTTTCAGGGTAGTTTCTATGGCTCCTGGGGCACAATAGGTCTTCTAATTACTGAGAAACGTATGCACTCCCTCCTGCAGTGAAAACATCAGTCTAATCTGTGTTTCTCTCTATGGTTTTCAAGGAAGCATGAGAGCTTAACAGGACAATTGGTCTCAGATATTAATCTTGTGCAATCTGTATAACTCACAAATGTCATTGTATCCTGATAGTTACAACTGTATTGATTCTGGTAATTGCCATTATATTCTATTTCTGATACAGTTATAAAAAATCTGATTGCTCTCAATAAAATTGTTACAGTCTCAGTCTTGCTGTGGCCTTTCCAACCGAAGCCTGGGTTCATTCTTCAAAGACATGTGAGGTGAACTTATCCTGGTAAATAAGCGCAGGCCCTTTCAATAAATCAATCATAAGGAAAATTGTATCTTCAGTATGGAGTAAATATTGGTATCATTTTAGGCAAATGATGAAAATTACCATGGTAAAAAATAAAAACATTTAAAAATCATTTACTTTATAAAATGGTTATGTATAGGACATCTTTATAATATTGTGTACATTTGCACTATAATATCAATACAGTTAAGCACAACAAATATGATGTGGGATTTTTGTTGTTTTTTCATTTTCTGTTGTATATTTTTTGATGGTTTTGAGCTTCTGGTTCTTCTGTTTCATCCTTCTTTGTGTCATGATTATACACTTTGGCTGATATATTTAGATATTATAACTTATCTGAGACTATTTTCAATGATACTAAAGGCGTTAAAAAAAAAAAACGAATTTTCTGTTGTTGTAGCTTTACCTCCGATGCTGTAAAAATCTCCTGACAAAAAGCAGCTAAGGTGAAAGGTTTTTATTTTAACTCACAGTTCTGGTTGACAGTTTATAGTTGCAAGAAATACAGGCAAGAAATGTATGTAAGCGGCTAGTCACATAATATGTACAGGGCACAGCAGAAAGATATAAATACACTGGTGTTTTCATGTTTGTTTGTTCAAGTCCTTTGTCTCAAGACAGTTCAGGAACACCTGCCTAGGGAAAAGAGATGCCTAGAGAAAGCTGGGTCTTCCCAAGGCAACGAAATTAAGACGATCCTCCCCAGACAAGCTGACTAATACTCCCTTTCCAGTTGTTAGTTTCTACTAAGTTGACCATTTAAACTAACCATTGCATATGTATAACATTCAGTTTTACTAAGTCATAATATATGATATAATATGATATAATATATAATATAAAATATCATGTAATATGTAACATGTGCATGTGTTACATCTATATTTGGTAAAACTGTGTAAACTTGAAAAAGATTAAACTTAAAGATAACCAAACCAATCAAATATGTAATTTTCTATTGATCTTGATATTCCTGTTATATAAAATCATGATGCTTGAAAGAACACAATATTTACTCTAAGATCACAATTTATGTATTTGTTCTGAATATAGCTGTCTCAATTTCTCTGTTCTTTCTCTTTTTCATAAACATAGATGATACTTAAAATATGCAGCACTGTAGCCTCAGTAATATTGATTTATCCTGATAAAAGGAAAATGGCTGAATGAACACTCAAGTTAATAAATGTACCTAACTACTAAGAAAATGTGTAATGTCAGAAAGCCAAGCAACACAATGGATGCATCAATGATGTCTAAACTAATAGGCGTTGAGTACGCCTAATGAAATAATAAACATATTTTCTGAAAATAAGGCTCTTTATGGCACAGTTGGATTGAGGTCAATGAGTGGTAGGGCAGCACTTGAGTTACTTGATAATGTTCAATTCTGTCACTCAGCTACACCATTAAAATTAAAGAGCATGCAAGAGCTTTACCTCTTAGTCTAGTCTGCTGGACATTATTCATCCATATTTCTGCTAAGCGGTGTTACATTTGAGCCATTCATTTCAATTCCCAAATGCCAACACAAACTTTGAGCTAGAAATCTAACTTAGAACTGAAATTAGAAGGCTTCATTAGTCTTCCATGAGATTAAATTCCTCCTATGATTGTTTTAATGGTAGTAACTTATAATGTATTTTAATGTTTAACACTCATTTTTCTACATCTGGCAAATTTTACCTTTTAAGATTTATATAATAACCCTATTATGATAAATTGTCACTTTTTGGACCAAAATAATATTTCCCACTGTAGCCTAACAAATAATTTTAAAATATTGCACTGAAATTAAAGAACACTCTAGTTGTGAAAAAATATTCTTGAGCAGATTTGAGGAAATATCTTCTCATGCCAAATAGGTAACTGATTACCAGCCAAAGTAAGAATATCACGAAAATTCAACATGGTGACACAATTAACTGTTTTTAAGATTTCTTCAAACTCAATTTTCTTTCTTAAATCCCATGATACTACTACATGGTTTGATGCTCAAAGAAAATTTTGCATCAAAGTATTTCCAGGTGATTCATTAGTTCCAGTATTTTTTTTAAAGCTCATCAAGGGGCATTTATACAATGCCAGGACCAAGTTCCTCAAGAGTAGAGATTCACAGTTCTTTTTAGGTTGGCTTATTATTCTGGATGGTATAATAGTAGATTTACTTATTAGACCCAGCTTTGTTCTTTATACCTGACAGGATATGAATGGCACTAGAAAAACCATTTAATCTGCTGCATGATTACAAAGTAACATCAATGATTTGGGGCTCAGAACCTCAAAGTGTGTCATTCAACCTTAAGTAATATATATATATATATATATATATATATATATATATATATATATATATATATATATATATAATGTCTACAATATCCAAGTAAGTAACTGAGGAACATCAGATTCCTCACTTGCTTCATGTAACTGATATGAATATCAGTGAGTGTACTGGAAATCACAGGTAGGCCTAGGGTTTGAGGTTAGGTGTAGGAAAATTCTACAAGGCTAGGCTTAAGTGCAGCTACAGTAAAGATCAACGAGCATCCTGCTGGCTGAGGTTGAAGTGACCAATGGGTTTCATTGGTGTAATTTACAGACATATGAGTGAGATACTTTTTATAAGGCAGAAATTATTCAAAAATTTTTTCTCATCACACACCCCAGCATGGGTGATGGTTCATTAAATCTTTTAACCTGTATTGCACCACACAAATTTAAGGTAACTGAACAGTGTTTTTTGGTTTGTTTGTTTTGTTTTGTTGTTGTTGTTTATTTTATTTTTTTGTTTTGTTTTTTTGTTATTTTATTTTTCAGAAAATTTTGCATCTGCATTGTCCAGGCAGCTACACTGGTCTGATACTCTTCCAGGCTCTCTGAGTAATTCTCAGCAGTCCTTACTGACTACATATGCTCGAATTGTTTAACATCCCTCAAGAGCATCTTATTGCTTCAAATCCCTTTAGACACTCTGTGCATTAGAGAACTTCTCTTTAAGATGGAAGATTTTAATCTGGGAGGAAATTTATACAAGAAGATATAAGTAGTCCTCTGTCTATTGTATTCCTGATTGAGAAAATTTTCACTTCAGTATGTAATGAACATTCTTACTGACTGATAATGTATCATCAAAAACAATAAAATACCAGAAGAATATCAAACTGCAACAGAAGCACTGTAGTTAAGAAAAAAAATACTTTTGCAGCCCTAAAGTATCTTAAAGGTTATTGAAAAAACTGTCTATAGCTTTGGTACGAAGTATCCATTCAGATGTGGCCAGAGGGTATAAAAAAACGATAGTTTTATTTGAAAGTTTTTTCTTATTATAAATGATGTCTAACATCTGAAATATGTGGATTAAATTTATCACTATCAGTACTTGTCACAATATTAAACAAAAGAGAAAAAAAATGCTTTAAGAGATCTTAATATTAACATTTTCAAGTTGAAGACACCACAGTTCAAGACTAAGAAATAGCTGTCGTTACTTAACACATTTAAGAATATCTGACAAGAGATGTACAAAGATGTACAAGAGACGTTCAGAGTGATTCAGAGAAAATAAATGCCAATAAAGTATTTTAATAGGTTTTACTCAAAGTTCTTTATTTTAGTGCATATGTCTGAGGAATGTGAGGATATGGTGGCATATTTCATAAAATGTGTCCAATATGCCTGTCAGATTCTTTAACTAATTCTGGCTGATGTTTCAAATAATTTAGTTACACATAAATATCTTGTTCTAGAATTTAATGTATTTATTTCATATAATGAAGTTGGTCACAATTACAGGATTCATTTATTATCATGCAAGCATTTCCCAACATACTGATTCAGACATGTTTTTGTTCAGCTACCTCTATTCATCTCAAATGTTAATTATCTTTGTTGGAGGACAAGGAAATTAGTCAATCCCACTTGAAATTTCACTAGAGAGTGCTCTGTCCTTTTGACCTTCAGCTACTAAGGCTTATGTGATCAGTGATTGCAAATCACCAGTGATCCATAGTACTTTTTATTCTATAGACAAATAGGTCTTTCTTCTCTCTAATCCCATGGAACTTGTTTATGCTAACAGAACCTTGGGCTGTCAAAATAAAAGTTATTCTATTGCTTTTAGTTAAAATCTGAGATGCTTCAAAATAAAAGTTATTCTAATGCTTTTAGTTAAAAATTGAGGTGCTTCAATATGTTCCTTGTTGGAATACAAGGTTCCTCTCTGACCTTTTTGCATTTTTGTATCTGCTTGACTCTTTTCTTTAAATTGTCCATCATATAACTTGTGTTTGATGAATCGTGAAAACATATGAATATACATCTCAGTGCATTCTGAAAATATATTGCAGTTTGTGACACATCAAATGGAAGTTAGTTCTTTATATATCTTTTTTATATTTATATTTCATATTTCTGTTTATGTGTTTCATAAAATATGAAGTAAAAGCTAGGTAAAAATTTGGATAATTTCCCCTGAAGTTCTCATCATTCTACTAAGAATGATGTTTTTCATTTTACAAGTGTTCAGATGTCTTTACACTGAAGACATTTAGTGTATTCTTTGTATTGATGGTACATTAATATTTTACTATTACTGATTATTATTATCAATTTATTACTTGAATATAAGGAAACCCTGTAACTAACTATAAATAAGAATAAATAAGTATTTATAAATGGTGATATCTACATGGAATAATGGAACCTAAATGAAATTACCATTAATATTCTCTTGCAGATAAAAACAATAACCTATTTCTACTTGAATCAAATTTCTAAGAAATATTTACTGGTGTACACCTCTTATAAATGTAACTTTTATCAGACAGACATTGTTGTTTTCTTCTAGGCTTACTGATGAATAAGCTCACATTTCCTAGGTCTTTCGGAACTCTGGCTGGCTGGTTCAATTCCTCTGTTCTCACTTGAATATTTCTAGAAGATGACTGATTCAAACAGGCTTCTTTCTGATTCTCACTAATTGTTCTGCTTGGAAAAACTGCCCCTGAGTTTCACAAACTGAACTTCACTAACTCATGAGCAAACTCAATTCCGCAGCACTGCATTCATTGCACTGATCCACAATGGACAGAACTAAACTCCTCTCAACTGAACTGAACCCTGAACGGAACTGACCCTCTATCTCCTTGTACTGCTCTTAAATAGCTTCCCTGTGCTGTACTATTGAGAGTTAGGCAGACCCTATCTCTGACTCATTCTGTCAAATTTATCCCTGATTCATCACTTTGTCTGCCCCTCAATTAGATGCCACTACTTGAGATTAAAGGTGTGTCACGTGCTAGATTACACAGACCTAGAAGACCTTTGTATGTGATCCCTTGACATAGCAGCCATATTGATAGATTAAAATTCCATTACATCTTTTTCCTTTCTGTTTAAGCTAAAATTTTTACAGTTTATATTGAACAAAATGGTTTGTTGAGCTGTCCCCATGCATGGGGGAATCATTTTCTTTATCCTCTGAGTTGTCTTCTTCCTGTGTGGCTTTCTTTCTTGAGTCATGCCTTTTATATGGAAACGTCTTTTACATAGATCAGATCTTTATATATTTTGATGAAATCCATAGTTTTTCATCATCTGTGAAATTGTAGAAAAAATCAACATAATTCCTCACTTCCTTTCTGAAGCATCCTTAAAGTATAAAGGTTGATCTAATTCAGCAGTTTTTCTACAATTACTCTTGATAATGGATTGAGGAAATTAATGAAGCTAACTACCTCTTTGAATTATACCAATTTTATTTTTAAAAGTACTATTTTACATAAAACATCAAATAAGCTGGATATTTAAACATCACCTTATTTCCAAGGTAGTTTCTTTTATACATAACAGGGAAGCTACATCCACAAAAATCTCAAAAATATAGATTTCTAAACAATTCCTGCATAAGGATAACAACAGTTGACATGACAATGTGAACAGGGAAACTATCACAAAACCCTACATCTATATAAAGAGCCACAGAGATATTACTAAATACTGAGAAATGGAAAATTAGTCTTTCTGAGAGGAAGTCACCTAATAGATTATTCAATCCAAAGTGGTTATCAAATAGAAATAATTATCAAATTAAAATTACATATACTGAAAATATAATTGAAATACAGAAAACATTTGTGGAGTTCAATCATCTAAAATGAGTCTGCAAAACTTCCATATAATTAATGTTCCTTAGACAATGTTTTGCAATATTAATTTTTCACTTATGATTTCTGATATTATTATGTCTTGTACTTGTTAGAAAACAAAGGGCGATGCAGTGATTAAACTCTGTGAGGTGGTCGTTACTATCATCATCACATAGGTAGACACCAAGAATACCTCTAAATAATCCAACCTATTTAAGAAAGAATTTGATGAATGGCAATAGCTGTGAGGTGGAGAATAAACTACAAGGAAACATTTTAATCTACTAGTTACACTAATAGCTGTCTCTGATCTCCTATGTAGACTTTTGTGTGACAAAAGAAATTGAAAATTGTCAATAATGATCACCTACTCAAAAACAATAAATTGATGGACATAAAATATTAAGAATAGGATTACTTGTAAAAAAAATTATTATATTAATTCAATAACACAGAAGTAGTTTTCAGGAATAGGAAGATCAGATGAAAAACATTAATACTTGAATATAAGTTCTCCATTGAAAAAATTTCAGAAATACTCAGCTCTGAGATTACTGTCATGGCTCACCAGTATTAGCATTACTGAAGAACCCTGTTGTTTCATATGTGGGAGATTTTTACTACCCATAGAACAAGACTCAGGAAAGAGTAAATACAATAATGTATAACATCAATACATACCTAGAGATGGTCCTGTACCTGTAACCACCATTTTCTTGTTTGGAGCAAAGTATTGGTCAGGAAAATGTCTCTAATTCTTCAAATATGCTAATAGCCATCAGTTTTAAGCAAAAGTGGGCTGATGAGCAATCACGTAGATTTTAAATTTAAATAGTGAGGTCCAATTACTCATCTGTGAGTTATCATTATGGAATTAGTGTCACTAATGCATACAATTGAAACACAACTTACAAGTAACCAAGTATGTTGGTTAAAACTAAAATATTAGCTACATTTTGATTATATTGAAATTATCTTCCAAAGTAGATAAAGTAATTGATTAAATTATTGCAGACTTGAAGCCGGGAATATTTATAATCCAAAGCAAGTAGATATGTGAGAAATTACATATACATTAAATTTCTGTTTACATGCTTTAAAATTAATCTTTTTAGTGTTCTTAAAGTAATGCTTTTATTTTTCCATTATAAGATATACACACCAAATATTACCTAAAATATATTTGAATATATTATCAGGCTAATTATCTCTATTAAAATCTAATAAGACCATGAACGACAATAGGAATTTTTTTAGAGTAGTGAACATGTAGACTGTACTAGCATTTCTCTTGAATTTTGTTCTGATTTTTTTTTTATCTCGGGGAAAAATATCATCTCAGCATCTACTGGCTTAGGTGACTACTCGGTAGAAAAGAAGCTGTAATGACTGCAAAGAAACAGCAAAAGATGAAAATAAGGTCACAGGCATTGTTGCAAGTGTTACTCTCACAGGCAGTTCAGGGGCTGTAATATCAGAGTTTCCTGAGGCACATCCCTGATGCCTCCTTTGGAGCGATCATGACCTTTGTTGCTAGGGAACTGCCTAGTCAAAACCATTTCCTGGAGGAATGTCCTGGAACCAGTGCTGAATCATGACCTCAGACAAGGAAAAATATTATTTAATACTTCCCACAGGCCTGTGTTTTTTACAGTGAAAATAAAGACAGACATAGGGAGAGTGATAGAGAATGAAAGTTTTACAAGAATAGAAGTTTATTTGTAATGGTTGTAATTAGGGATTTTCTAAGCCATGATCTTTAACATTTTACATCTTTAGTGCTATAAATCTGTAAATCATGTAAAAACACAGTCACTTCTTGACATAATACCTACATCAAAAATGTAAAAGAAACATCTATTCAGAATTAGTTCTTATATGTAATATTTTATTGTAAAAACTATAACATATCATAGAGAAATGTGCTAATCTTTAATATATCATGTGAACATTTGAAAATGTTTACATTTGTATTTTAAAATCTATTCTGTAAACATAGCAATGAGGAGGAAGAGATACAATGATCAATAATGGCCAACTTTGACTACAGGAGCCTTTGTTTAGAAAAACAGGACAGAAAGGAAAAAAATTAAAATTACACTGAGCTTTAAGATTTCAACAAATATTCCACACGTATTTATCACATACATACAGTATGGGCAGAATCTGAATTCTGGTCTTTACTTTTGTTGTTTGTGTGGCAATTACTTTAACTCCTGGCCTATATCTCTAGCTAGATATCACTTGTTGTGATATCACAGAATTATGATGTAAACCTGAGTTGTGTAAATAAGTAAATACAGACTGTTCAGAAATATCATGTTATATTAGAGTGTCTGTATATTCCAATAGAGAATTTCTAAAGATATTACTTTTTTCCATAAAAAATGTATGGGAACTCAAAGAAATAGTATAACTTATGTTAAAGTAGTTCTGTGAATAAAATACAAAGTTTGACAGCATAATATACATAAACTATTATGCATGTTCTAAGTTTTGAATAATGGATTTTTCAAATATCATCATATTTAATGGAAATTTCAATGTCATTTATATACTGGTCACCAAGTAGTTTTAAATTCTCAAACACTCTAAAAATAAAATTAAAAAAAAAAAAAGAAAAACTAATACTAGGGCTGAGAGGCTATGGAGGGGGTAATAGAAAACACTATCAAGGAAAAGTTTTAAAAGTATACTATCTTATAAGCTAACTAATACATAAAGTGCTATCAAAATAAGGGGTTCTTGAATGGAGACTTTTGAACATGTAGTCTGTACTCCTTCTAGAAGAAATAGCCTTTCTAATCAAATTGCAATACCGAGGAAATGATACCTCCCCATATATTAGGCAGTGAGACTGCAGAAGTTCTCCCACCAGATTATATGTTATTGCCATTGCTAGTGAATATTCAACATCAAAATACTACCATTGTGAAGATTTCACACACTCTGGATGCAGAACACAGGACAACAAGCTGAAACTGAAGTGTCAGATTTCTTTCTGTGGTGGCTAGAGTCCATAATTCCAGAGGGGCTATGAAGGTTGTCAATAGGGGATTATAGATCACCCTGAACTGCATATACTTGACGATATAATACTGAGCATACAAGAGAGACATCCCTACTATTTTGTATAAAAGTTTTCAGAGCAACCAACCACTTCCAAGTTAGATTTAATTTCTTTATGAAGGAGAACATACATGCCTGTTTCTGTAGACTTGATTAAATGGCGATGGCTAATAAGGCCATAGGCCCCATGGAGTCTATACTACTGATTGTGTGTGAAACAAATATATAGTTAAACTGCTTACTAAACATTTTTGTTTATATCTATAGATAGTATAGATCCTAGACTTAGAGATTCTTCTTAGAAGTGAGTATGGTTAAATGTCAGACATACAACTGACCAAATAATCAGAATAAATAACTATTACATGCTCACCCCCAATGAGACCTCTGTTACCTCCCTACAAGGCCTTGAAAATACAGCATCCAATTTGCAATTTATATTGCAAATTGTAGTCCAGAAGAGTAAGAGTCAGGTTCCTTTAAGAATTGGTATTGGTACATTTACTAGCTCCAGTAGAAGGACACATATCCATGAAATTACAGGCAGCACAAATTAGGATAGACTGGTGAAAAAAAAAAAAAAAAAAAAAAGGACACAAATTTGGATTGGTGGGAAAGGGGGCTAGATCTTTGTGGATATAGCAAAAACACCACAATTCAGACCTGCTGTGTGTCTGCTGCAAAATCAAGCCTTGCTGGTAGCCAGAGAGGAAGAGTTATTTGGCTTTCCGAAATTCTGTCTTTGCAGCTTTGCATTTATAATCCTTTGGCTAACAATAACCAGGTACTTAATTAGTAAACTCTCTCTGGTTTCATCCTGGCTCATTTCTCTTTAAAGGAAAACCTCTAATTTCCTACAGCCAAAATTGAGTAAGATTGGTGGTGAGTCTCTGAAATGACACCAGTCTCACAACATGGTGACATTAGTTATTTTTCAGTTAAAGATAAGCAAGCTATTATCCACTGAACTATAGAGTGTAGATATAGAGTAAGAGACTAGAGGAGCCAGATAGATCTACCTAGGAAATGGAAATAGAATATATAGGAAATAGAATAGAATAGATATGTAGTTCTCAACCTGTGTGTCATGACCTCTTTGTGAGATGAACAAATCACAAAGCACTCCAGCCTACTTCTACCATGTTTCTCTTTAGGAAAGGGCAGGAGGTTCATGAATATGAAGTCTCAGCTATAACACATAAAGTCACAGTGAGACTAGGCACCTCCTCTCCTGTTAAAGCTAGACATGGTAACCCAGTAAAAGGAATGTGTCTCAAAGGCAAAGAACAGAGTCAGAGAGAGATCTTGCTTCCACTGTTAGGTGAGGGGTTTTGAGGAAAGCTGTCTGGGAGTGGTAAAACAAACAACTTGAGGTCAAATTGTGGGTCCAAGCTGGCGGCCTATGTTTTTCATGATACAGCATTCCAGCTTACTTTCTCTCTGTTACCCTTTCTTTATCTCTGATATGATTGCTCTGGAAATCAGTTTTCACTCTATGTTCTGTTCTTGATATTTCTCAAAGGAGTTCTCTCTTACTATTCAAAAAATAAATTGTCTGGATAGCTCACCTCTTGCAGAGATCATAAATCCAGCCATTTAGTCTAGTATTCCTTTTTATTATTCTATGAAACAGCATCCTTAATTCTTAAGAGACACAAACACACATTTTCTTTTAACATTGCAACAACAACAACAAAAAACCCTCAGAGATCTGTCTGCCTCTTAAGCACAGAAGGAAAACTGCCTGTCTATAAATTACCATTTCTTTCACACCTGGGATGATTTTTGCTCTGTCCAAGGCCCGCACTGAACCCAGAAATCTGTCTGCCACCTTTGTAATCATAAACAAACAAACAAACAAAACATACTTGGTTAGATTCTCCTGCTATTACCTCTCTCTAAATATCTTTATCTTCTTCCTCAGTATTTTTCTGACAAGTTGGCTCACAGCACAGCTGCCTCTGTTCCTTTATATCAGTGAAGTTTGTTACACAATTCATTTTCTATCCCTGTATTTGGCATAGTTGAGAAATTATATATTTTTGAACTCATGTTTTTAGAGTTTTTTTTTCCCACAGATTTAAGAGCTGTCCTGAAGGTCCCAGTATTTACCATTTTGATGAGTCATTAGCTACACCTTCACTGGGACTCATGCTGTCTCTGATTATCATTGAGTTATTAATATTAACAGGGAGAACATTCCCTGTAGGAGTATTGTTAAATATGTACATTACTATACAAACAATCTTTATGGCTATAGCACCCATTGACACTCATGGAGGTCCATGACTGGTGGTTCTGTTCCAGGGGCAGGATCCATGTCATTCTGTCCCTACCAAGGCCATGCCAGACCCAGCAATATTTGTATTCTGATTCATAATATTAACAAAATCATAAAGTAGCAACAAATAGAACTTTATTGGAGTGGACCACAACAAGAAGAATAAAGGATCATAAGATTACATAGTTATGGATGGATGGAGGGGCTGGAATGTATGGAGGACCAAGTGAGCATGAGATGAAATATGGTGACCAGGGAGCAAATATGGGAAAGGACAGCTAAAATTAAGGGACATTTGACAGATAGTTTAGAAACTAATACAGCAAAAGATTTCTAAAATATATACACTTGAAGTGTATATTACCAAATATCACTAATGTAAATCACCAAATAGTAGTTAGACAAAGCCATAAGAAGACATCTCTAGATATCCAGGGAATCTTCCAGTACTGGGGATGTGCTGTATCTACTTCAGATGATATCAAAGTGTCCGATGGGAACCCTCAACAAGCCAGGGTGTTGCCAGGATTATAGGCTGTTCTCCAGAATCCCAAGACCCTTTTGCTGAAGAAAGAGAAGTTAACCTGGTACCTCATAGAGCCTTCATGTCTTACATGATAGTGCCCTTGTTACTAGAAGGTGCTATGCATGCTACCAAAGGAAAGACTTGCATTCAGAGCCATTTAAAATTCCTTTGGTCTAACATGGTGCTTTCCTTGTGAGAAATGATAATGCAATGGTGGTACAAACTTGTGGCAATAAATAACTGTCATAGTTTGGGTTTTATTGCTTATAAAGAGACATCATGATCAAGGCCACTTGTATAAAGGACAACATTTAATTGAAACTGGGTAACAGATTCATAGGTTCATTATATTATCATCAAGGTGGGAGCATGGCATTGTCCACACAGGCATAGCTAAGGAGGAGCTGAGTGCTCTACATCTTGTTCCAAAGGTAAACAGGAGGAGACTCTCAAAGTCCACCCCCACAGTGACACACTTCCTCCAAGAGGGCCACACCTACTTCAATCATACCACACCACCTGACACTACTTGAGTGACCAAGTACCTGAGACTAGAGTTCTTATGGATTTAAGCAAACTTAAATACTATTTTGCTCTACTAAAAGAACTTAGCAATAATATGACTCCTTGTTGTATTGATCTATACTCACAGACCAGTGACTTATTTAGCCATATCAGAAAATCTTTCCATGACAGCCAGGAGGAATTAGAGAGAGCCAAAGGCAAACAAAATGGCAGAGGATGAGAAACATTGAATTGAAAACTCAGCCCTAAACAGTTTTTTTTTTCCATCAAATTTCTTCCATTGTGGATTAGGGAATTCTGTGGAAGAGGTAGCAAAAAGAGAGTAAGAGCCAGAAGGGATGGAGAACTCCATGAAAAGGTGACCTTGTAAATCTACATGATCATTGCATGCATAAATTCAAAGAGACTGAAGTAGAATGTTCAGGCACTGCAGTGGTCTCTACCACATGATGTCATAGAGATAAAAGCAGAAGTAGCCAAAAGACCCTATCACTAATCTAAAAGCAATCTACAGTCGATAACCTCTTCCAAATTAAAATATAGTTTTATGTAGTATCATTGGGAAAACAACTTCTGTTAATTGTAGACTGCCTGCCCAGCAGTTGATGGCCAACAGAAAAGAGGGCAATATTATCTGTGGGGGTTTCTTGTTTGATAAATTATTTTTAAGTTTTTAAGTATTTAAATTATATATTTCCTTCAGTTAGCCCTAGAGGTCCTTTAGGTATATATTATGGCTTCCAGAATTTTGCTTGTTTGTTTGTTTGCGTTATGGATGAGCATACACTGTAGCTTTCTTCAGACACACAAGTAATGGGCATTGGGTTCCATTATAAATAGTTGTGAGCCACAACTTGGTGGCTAAAACTTGAACTCAGGCCTTCTAGAAGAGCAGTCAGTGTTCTTAACCCCTGAGCCATCTCTTCAGCCCTATGGCTTCCAGTCTGGGAGAAGAATTTTAAACCTGCAGCATGGCCTCTATAGCTGGAATTCACTTAGTGCTTAAGCTTAATCCCAAACAATGTATGGAAGGTTAGTTTGTAGAAGGAGGAGACATGTTTGAAAGGGACAAAACATTGGAGTACAGTAAGTTGAATTGTGGTCAGTCAGTTATCTCCGGAAGCAGTGCAGTGGAATTGAGTTCAGTTCCATTCAGCTCATACAGTGGAGGCAGTTGAAGTCAGACAATAAGAAGGCGGCAAAAGATTAGAATAAATTGTCTTGAGTTAGTTTCATGACAAGAGGAGTATTTCAGTGAGACACTGATAGAAGCCAGAGTGAATCAGTAAGATTGGAGATGAGATTGATCCAGAGCAGCTGAGTTAAACCAGCCAGTCACAGTTGAGAAACAACTAGAAACAGTGAGCTTATCCAGCAGTAAGCCTCCAAGATGGCAATTACTTCAGACTTAACTTTTACAAAATTTACTGTTCTCATATCGTGGGTATCCTAGGTTTTGGGCTAGTATCCACTTATCAGTGAGTACATATTGTGTGAGTTCCTTTGTGATTGTGTTACCTCACTCAGGATGATGCTCTCCAGGTCCATCCATTTGGCTAGGAATTTCATAAATTCATTCTTTTTAATAGCTGAGTAGTACTCCATTGTGTAGATGTACCACATTTTCTGTATCCATTCCTCTGTTGAGGGGCATCTGGGTTCTTTCCAGTTTCTGGCTATTATAAATAAGGCTGCTATGAACATAGTGGAGCATGTGTCCTTCTTACCAGTTGGGGCTTCTTCTGGATATATGCCCAGGAGAGGTATTGCTGGATCCTCCGGTAGTACTATGTCCAATTTTCTGAGGAACCGCCAGACTGATTTCCAGAGTGGTTGTACAAGCCTGCAATCCCACCAACAATTTCCTAAACACATGAAACTCAAGAAAAATGAAGACTGAAGTGTGGACACTATGCCCCTCCTTAGAAGTGGGAACAAAACACCCATGGAAGGAGTTACAGAAACAAAGTTTGGAGCTGAGATGAAAGGATGGACCATGTAGAGACTGCCATATCCAGGGATCCACCCCATAATCAGCATCCAAACGCTGACACCATTGCATATACTAGCAAGATTTTATCGAAAGGACCCAGATGTAGCTGTCTCTTGTGAGACTATGCCGGGGCCTAGCAAACACAGAAGTGGATGCTCACAGTCAGCTAATGGATGGATCACAGGGCTCCCAATGGAGGAGCTAGAGAAAGTACCCAAGGAGCTAAAGGGATCTTCAACCCTATAGGTGGAACAACATTATGAACTAACCAGTACCCCTGAGCTCTTGACTCTAGCTGCATATGTATCAAAAGATGGCCTAGTCGGCCATCACTGGAAAGAGAGGCCCATTGGACACGCAGACTTTGTGTGCCCCAGTACAGGGGAACGCCAGGGCCAAAGGGGGGGAGTGGGTGGGTAGGGGAGTGGGGGTGGGTGGGTAAGGGGGACTTTTGGTATAGCATTGGAAATGTAAATGAGCTAAATACCTAATAAAAATGGAAAAAAAAAATTTACTGTTCTCATGGGATTCCTGAGTGAGCATTCTAATGGGTTGCTGCGTCTATATCTTTTTCTTGGGCTCTATTTTTTGTTTGTTTGTTTGTTTGTTTTCTTTAAATATGTTTTAGTTTTTGTTTTATCTTCATATACTTTATTTTATTATTATATGTTAGAAGCATGTTTGTTTTCTAATCAGAGACAGAAAGGGGAGATCTGAACAGGAAGAGAATCAGGAGAAACTGTGGGGAGTAGAGGGGAAACTGAAACTGTAGTCAGAGTAAATTATGTGAGAAAAAAATATTTTTTCTACAAAAAGGAAACTATTACATGAATGAAATAATTTCATTTTTAGCAAACTATATTTATGAACAAAGTGTATTGTATATTTATTAAATAATATTTATTATCATAATTAAGGGTTTTAATGCTTAAATGCTTATAAATATATATTTGAGTATTTGTTTTCCTTCCATTTTTGGAAATCAATCTATAAGATTTGAGATAATTGTTGTCAGCCATAAAATTTCCTACAATGTTGTATTTGATTGCATTGAGCTTATTTTAAGCATCATTTAATCAGAACTGGAAATATTTCAGATTCAATATTCAAAGTTAAATCAAGGAAAAAAGTAGTTTATTGGTTGTCAATGAGGTATGCTAACTTTTTGATAGTCTTTGCTGCATGTCAAAAGACTAGGTAGTAATTTAAGTTTAAATGTATCTTTAAAATATTGTTGATGATGAGTACTAAATACAATTCAGAAAATATATGTGAATGTTTTAATGAATACTCACATAATAGTTTTGTTTTTATCAACTTGACACCAACTACAGTCATTATTGAGGAGGGACTGTCCTTTAAGAAACTGTTTCTATTAGACTGGTTTGTAAGAAAGAATTTGAGACATTTTCTTGATTAATCACTAATATGAGAGGCCTAGTCTACTGTGTGCTGTTCCTTCATTGGACAGGTAGGCCTGTGTTTTATAAGAATTTAAGTTAAATGAGCTTTGGAGAATAAGTCTATAAACTATGTTTTCTTCCACTCTTGCTTTAGGGTCTCACCTTGAGTCTCAGACTTAGTTTCCTTAGGTTCCAGACTGAAACTTGTACGCTAAAATCATTTACTCCTTCAAAGTGCTCTAGTTATAGTTTTACCACCACAACAAAGAACCTGACCAGCATATAGGAAATTAGTCATTTTACATGGTAAATTCCCAAATACAGTGAAAAATTGTAATGGAGGTTACATTGTACCAGATTGTAAAAAAAAAAAAAAAAAAAAAAAATCCCTTTCTTGGATCTGTGACTTATTTTCCCTCCTGTAGTTGACCATTTTTATCTTCACCTTATTAATGTGAGATTATTCTTATTTCTGTTCCAAAATGTGGTGAGATCATAAATTGTTTTTCCAATTCTTTCAACAAAACCTGATTCTAGAAAATAATAGAGAAAATTGGGGATACAGGAGAAACCAGACTTCCACAAATCTGAGAGGGCAGAAGAATACAGATATACAAAGTTTAAGCTTATGCAAGAAAAAGCCTTTTAAACTATATACAATAAGAAACACAAATAGAGAAGGGACTGAAGGAGCTGAGAGGATTTGCAGCCCCGTGGAGGGAGGAACAGTGTTAACTGGCCAGACACCTTGGAGCTTCCAGGGTCTGGACCACCAACCAAAGAGTACATGTGAAGGGATTCATGGCTCTGGTTGCATATGTGGCAGAGGATGGCCTTGTTGGACATCAGTGGGAGGAGAGGCCCTTGGGCCTGAGGTTATTGGATGCCCCAGTGTAGAGGAATACCAGGGTAGGAAGGGGGGTGGGGTGGGTGGGGGAGCACCCTCATAGAGGCAGGGGGGAGGAGGGATGGGATAGGAGCTTCTGATGGAAAGACCTCAAAAGTAGAAAACATTTGAAATGTAAATAAAGAAATTAGCAAATAAAAATGGAAATCAAAAAATAAAATAAAATATAAATGGTAATACTAATGAATTACAGGAGGCTGTGTGGCTATATTATTAGTGAGAAATTCATTGCCTTATTCTCAGGAAAGTTCAGACTCCATTTGCTTTCTCTTTGGCAAAAGAACCAGGTCATATTAATGAATAACTAAGGTTTATCTTTTATTGGCTATAGCAGGGAAAGAAGAAGAAGAAGAAGAAGAAGAAGAAGAAGAAGAAGAAGAAGAAGAAGAAGAAGAAGAAGAAGAAGAAGGAGGAGGAGGAGGAGGAGGAGGAGGAGGAGGAGGAGGAGGAGGAGGAGGAGGAGGAGGAGGAGGAGGAGGAGGAGGAGGAGGAGGAGGAGGAGGAGGAGGAAACCAAGTGTAAAATACACATATTCTTGCAGGTAAGAAAATGGTTTGTACCTGGGTGGATGGGTGGGGAAACACCCTCATATAGTTAGGGGGAGTAGGAATTGGATAGTGTGTTTCTAAAGAGGAAACCTGGAAAGGGGAAAGCATTTGAAATATAAAGAAAATATCCAATTAAAAATATAGAAAGAAAATGACAACTGTAAGGAGGATCAAATCCAAACATTAAACTGCATTCAGACACTACAAAGCAAAGACTGTATTACATTTAGGAAAATAAATCTGTACTTTTAGGAATATAAAACATGTCCATTTTATTTTTAAAAAAATAAAAATTCTAGAACATCATCATCTTCCTCCTACTCCAATCTCTTCAATTCCACCCTCAAGTATACTGGTGAGGACGAAAAGGTAGGAGCCAGCCAGTCTCAGCTGAAAGGATATAAATTAAAAAAAAAAAGTTTCAGCCAGGGAAGGCAGCATGCAGGGGACAGAAAAATATTCTGCTGAGATACATTTATGAATGTCACAGCTCAAAGGTACACATGGATCTGTGATTTACTAGACTTAATTAGAAGATTATAATATGCTTCTCTCCTAGAATTTACCATTCTATATCAGCCCACTAGAATATTAACTGTTGTTTGAAGCTGAAGAGCTTACAAGACACAAATCATCTCTGAGCCACTTTATATTCTGTATGATGCTATACATATTTTCCTTTTTATCTTAATTAAAATATGATCATATTATTTCTTCCTTCTTCTCACCCCCATCCAAACACCCCTGTTTCCTCTCATTCTCATCCTACCAAGAATATCCACCTATAATTCCCTCCCTATAAAGCATGCTGAGTTTATTGACTACAGTGTACATGGTTTCAGGACTTATTACTTGGAATTGGATAACAAATTGGTATGTTAAATATCTGGGGAAGATTAATTCTCCAACGTCTCAGCAGTTGTTAGTTATCTATAGTTCTTTATCTATGGGCGGAACTGCATTGTATTGACATCATCATTATTTAGTTCTTGTCAGAAGTCATATCAATAGTGTTGTGGTGATAATTCCCTTGTCATTTCTAGGTGACTCAATCTCATGGCATTCTTATTGTCCTCTGGTTCTTATAATTTTTCTGCCCTTTCCATAATTATTCCCTGGGTCTGTCATACAAGAATTTTACTGTTGATGTCTCTGCTGGGATTGAGCAGCAAACAATCTGTTATCCTCTGGATTTGACCTGTTGTGGTTCTCTTTAGTGATTTCTATTTAACATAGAGTCATTTCCTAGATAAGGAATGAGATATGTAAGTATAATGTTAACTATGAGAAATTATGCTAGTCTAAAAGAGTGCTAGTACTAACTTCTACCCTAAAACATAAAACCTCACTAGCCAAGGGTACTAGAAATATAGATTCTAGTCATGATATCTTTCCCAGTGAGCAGGTCTCATATCCAGTTGAAATACAGTTGCTTAACACCAAGGTATGAGTACCGCTATTGTACATTTAGAATATCAGCCATGGCTTGTCATTGCTGTGGTTTATAGGCATTAGTTCTGAGCAGGACTATTGAATTGCTTTCCCCTTTGGTAGCTTACGTACGCACTTCTGGTACTATGAAAGCTCGTCCTCTGAAAGGATGCTTTCAGATCATACCCACCTTCAAACTTCCTTGTCCTGTGGCAGAAGTAAACACTATAATGTAAGAAACTGTGCTTACCTCAAGTTCTGAAGAACAAACAAGGACAGCAGTATAGCCTATATTGTTTTGAGAGCCTCTTGGACTCCCCTTTCTACTAACTTGTTAAGAACTTTTTTTCTTCCTGGTGCTTGGGTATTTCATTAGAGTCAGGATATTCTTCTTCTTATCACCACTTCAACCATTACCACCACCACCAAAACCACCATCCTCATCATCATCATCTTCTTCATTATCACAATATAATACATCAAACATATCTTTGAATATATTAATTCTACATGAAAAATAAGAGAAAAGAGGCAGATAGTCTTCACATATAAATTGTAGTAATATATGGGGAAAAAAGCTCTTTATCTGTGCTATTTACTTAAAAATACGTTTTTCTTTATTGTGGCAGATATTGAGGCTCTAAACTCTCTGCTTCAAAATTGAACCATTCTTTTTAAATTATGGGTAGTTTTACATTTTGATTATATTACAATTACATCATTTTCTTTTTTATTTCTGTTCAACCCCTTTAACCAACCATTCCTGTCCTCTTTTATATTCTTGGCATCTCTTTCTTTAATTGTTGTTGAATACTCAGCTTCTCTCTCTCTCTTTGCCTTGAAATCTTGATCCTTTGGATACTGTGAAAGGAAAACGAGTTTATCCTAAAAGAGTTTCTTTGTTTTCCAATATGAATCATGTATATTTTCAGAGGCTTCCCAATTACTTCTGATTCTTCTGAAAGTCATGCAAATACTCTAGGGAGCTCCCTTGTATATTTGGAGTCAAATCCATTTTTAGGTTTTCTAGTTCTTATAGTCATCTCTGTCAGAAACCAGCCCTGGTCAACTGGTATCTCTTAAATAGTCCTATGTTGGTTGTGTCTTCTGTCCAGACTCTTCAATATAGGATATGGTCTCTCCAAGAGATCCAAATTTGATGTACGTAAGCCAACTTTATAGGTTGCTGTTTTCATATTCTACCATTTTCCCCATGTCTAAAAAAACCAGACACTTCCTGTACATATAATGCCTGAAAAATGGTCAACTGCTGGTATTACCTTTGAGTAACTTATTTAAAAATTTATTCTAATAATAATTTTAAAAGTTCCAACTCGACCATCTAATTAGCTTGTGTTGAATTTATTTTATTACTGGACACTCATTTGATACATCGAACTGTCCAGAGCTTTTCACCACAGCTAGATATTATAGAGCCCAGCATTCCAGTTAGTTATGAGTCATCCTAAAACTGATGCTCCTTCAACATATGCTGCTAAAATGACCAATGTGCTGTCATGAAATCTAGACAGGTGGAAATAGAATTTGACATTGTTGTGGCTTTTTCATAGATGTCTTAATCCTTAAGCTATTTCAATGGAAAGAAAGGAACTGACATAAAGAAATGAGCACAACAGCTTCCACTATAATCCCATTGACAAAGATTGCATGCAGCAGGGATTAGCAGCATGGTTTTACTCCAGGCTTTGGTACATGGGGAAAATATTTATTTACTTTCAAGACATGTACAAATTAAATTGAAAAATATTATTCTGAATAGTTGGATTACAGTGGATTAAGTCTTTACCATTTAAATCAGCACTGTTTTGAAAGCATAGAAATGAGATGTTGAATGCAAATGGGAAATAATGCAAACTCCTGGTCTGGCAGCTTCTCAAATTATGGTTCTCCAGGAATCCACGGTGCTGTTGAACACATATACAAATCAAAACTTGAAATTAATTTATTTGTCTTTGTCCACTTCTTATATGGAGAAAATAGCATGCCTGACTAAATTATAAGATACATACATGTTATTTCTTATTGGATTTAGCTGATAAAACATCTTTTAAGCAATTTTATGTAATAATATTCTATGTGTTATCAAATAGAAAAACTGGAAATATGAGAATGAATTCTATTGGCATTCAGATAGCTAAGCAAACATGGCTGATGCACTGTGACTGGGTGAGGCATTTCTGTTTTCTAAATTATATCCTTTCAATGAAACAGTAAATAATTTTCCTAGGACAAATGTACTATGAAGAGGGTGTCTAAGGAAAATTTAATAATTTGACATAACTCTAACTATTCCATATTTATATATATTTAGAAAAACCTATTTGGTTGTATATAATTTATAAATATTTGCTCTTTATAGACATGCACTGTAAGGAGCCACCCTAGCAATCATATCCGGTGTTCTAACTGATAAACAATCTGCGTATGTGCTGGGGTATTTCTCCATTCCTTGTGCCCTGCCTGTCCCGTGGCACATCATCTGGGCTGATAGTGAGCAGCCAGTCAGGGTGAGTCACGTCTCCAACTGCTCTTTGTGGGTTATAAAAGGACTGAGTTTCCTGTATTTGAGGTCTTCCTTAGATGTAAGCAATAAAGCTTTGCCGTAGAAGGATCTGGCTGTCCGAGTGTGTTTTGCTGGCGAAACATTACAAGGACAAGAAGTGGTGCCGAATCCCGGGAACTATATCATCACCAGGCGCTGATAGGAGACCCCCGTTTCACGGGGCAGATTCAGAACTACGGGACAATACAGCTCTGCAAGGTACGTGCGGTCTTGAACTTTCTCCAGCATTAGAGGCCCTTTTGTTTGTTTTATTGCCTCTTGGGAGAAACTGAAAAGAGATCTAGTTAGGAAACAGCAGAATGGCAAACTTAAAACAGAGACCATGCCATTGTGGAAGCTGGTGAGGCGGGGCAGAAAATTCTGGACGAAATTCAAGAAAGCCTATCAGAGGCAGAAGCGGGGAGAGAGATAATGAGCAAAAGGGAAACATGGTGCACCAATTAAGCATACAGGCCTTTCCATGGGTCTTGAACCGGAGGAAAAGATAATGTCGGGAAAGAATGCCCGGGGAGAGATTAGAAAAAGGAGAAAAGAGGAAAAGAAAAGATAATATAAAATATAAAGATACAAGAGATAGTATAAAATATAAAGATACAAAGGATAAAAATTAAAATTAAGTCAATTTACCCTCCTCTCGAGGACTCTGACTAAAGAGGCAGCCTTCCTTAAAGGCTTAAAGATAGCTCTCAAGATCACTATGCTCCTCTCTCTTCTCTGGCAGTATTCCCAGAAGAAGGAGATAAGGAAGTAGAGTCTGAACATGAGGGAGAGAATATAAGTTTTTTAAAAAAAGCAGTTATCCCCTGTTTGGGATCTTTTAGCAAAAAAGAGAAAAAATGAAAATAAGCTATTTCAGAGCTCTCCTGGGAACAGAAGAAAAACGGGAGACGTCCCACTTTCTCTTTGACTCCTATGGAAATTTTCTTAGCTCTGGTTAAAATATCTGTGTCCCTTTGAGACAGCAAGTTCTATTCCGTGTCTGTCTATTGTCTGTTTTTGATGCATCAAAACAAATTGTCCATATGTCTGTCAATTCATGTTTGTTTTTGTTATGTTGTTTGAATGGTTATTGTTCCATGTTTCATGTTGAAAAATATAAATGGTAAAAACTTGTTTTAAAAATAGTTTCAATTTGCACAAGTACAAGCTGATAAATTAGCTGCACTGTGGCTGGGAATCAAGTACAGCTGGATAAGCCTTGCTGAGGGCCGATTACAAGCGGAGCTCTTAAAGGGGCAGACAGCCTTTCGCTTGTAACAGAAAGTTAGCTTAAATTTGGGAACTCAAGGTTGGAGTCTTTCTAAACAACATGAACAAACACAAGAAAACAGGTTTTTAAGGATACTTCAACATAGAGATAATCTTTGAGCCAAGACTCTGGCAGAGTGTTCAGATTGAGAAAAGTTTGCATTTGGGTTAAGGCAGAGCTCAGAGGGGAGCAGCTTCAGCTCGGCTTGTGTGGCACTTCTTAGAGCCTTATTACAGACCTAGCCAGATGTTGTTCTAAATAAAGTTTAAATTCAAAAGTTTATAAAAGGTCAATCAGGCTATAAAACTTATAAAAGCATTACAATTATTATAGATTTAAAAGTTTAATTTTTCCATTTGTAAAGAGTTTACTTCTAGTGAACTGGTGACCATTAAAGGTTTTTGCCCCTACGTATGGCTAACATAGCTTAACAATATGTAAGAAATTTTTATTATCGGCTTCAATACAAGAAGCAAAATCTTTCAGTATATATTGTTTCCTAAGTGAAAAGTATTTTATTAACTAATGTCTCTAAAGGGAAGTTTAAAGTTCTGGGGAATAGTTGTTGCTTCATAAGATTCAGAGGCAATATCTTTTTTAATAATTAGGGTTTCAGTTATACTGGTAAATTGGTACAAATTTACTTCAAAATTTTATTTCCAAAAGCTTACAGGATATGTTAATTGACTAAGACCTCACCTTAAACTCGCCACAAGAGAACCTAAGCCTTTGTTAGGTGCTATCAGGTGAGATTCCAATTAACTGGTGAGAACCAAAAAGACTTTAACAGAAAGTAGAAGAAACTTTTGTAATCTATTAGTGTCAATTGTAATTAGTGGTAATCAAATATTAGTTACATATTCTAGTTATTTTTATTAAATGTGTCCACAGCTATTTTTTGGCAAAAATAAACATTAATGTAAAATCATCCTTCTTCACCTCAAAGTTTTAACATCCTATTATAAGGCTGCTGTGGTGCTAATTAAGAATTAAGAATTCCTTGTTCCAAACAGCAATTGGTTATTGCAGAATATTGATATTTGACCTATTACATACCATCATTTTAAATAAAATTAATACTCATCCTAAGATAAGTTAAAAATTGCTTATACATGCTTTTGTATCTTCATGCATGCTTACATCCCATTTACTGTATTTAAAAACAACCCTTCTATGAGAGAAAAGTATATGTAAATTAAATCACATGCTTATCCTGTTTCAGCACAGATAATTAAATTGTGTGCTGAAGATGGTGTTTAAAAATGTTGAACAATCAAACTTTAAGTTGTATATTAATAATCAATATTATATCTCAGAGCTTACAATTGCTTATGCAACTTATAAGAAAAAATACTGTTTTTTAAGAAAATTGTTTTTGAGCAGTTAAGAAATTGTCCTAAGTAGCCTGGAAAAGACCCCCAGGATTTGCTTTTGTGTTATAGAGGTTTACATAAAGCTTTAACTAATAAAGATTACAGATAGCTCCTAAAAAGATACAAACTCAGGATTCTTATATTTATTTGGGTTTTAGAAGATAGTTATTTACAGAGACAACTTAAAGACTTTCTCTAATTTCTGATTAATAAATAAATAAATTTTACACAAGTGACTATAATGACTTTTCAAGCATTCTAGTTACAATCTCTCTTCAATAGAAACAATTGAAAGCGTAATTAGTCACTGTTCATGTTATATTAAAACTGACTAACAGTTCAGTATCAAAAATTTTGATGAAAATACAAGATTGTATTTTGATACGTGAACACCCTTTTTATATTCAACATATTAGAGCACATGCATCATCACCTGGCTCGTATTCAAAGGAGAAATTCCTAAGCTGAAGTTAGCCACTGGCAAGAAAGACTAAACAGATAAGTCCTGGCTGTTTATTTTGTAAATCTAAATAGTATATATGACTGGGCTGAATAGCCACCCTAGAAACAAATGTTCTGTTCTTGTTAGTCAAAAACATTCATGACAGTTTTGTCATCAGATGAATGTGACTCATCTGACTGGCCTTCCTTATAATCCTCAAGGAAAAGGCATTGTAGAACGTGCCCATAGCACTCTCAAGTCCTATTTAATTAAACAAAAAGGGGGGATAAAGGCTATGATGCCAAAGATGGCTCTATCCCTTATAAGATTTATTCTTAATTTCTTAAAATTGGATAATGCTGGGAGATCACCAGCTGAAAGGCACAGACAATGGCCTCAATAGCTCAATGAAATGGTAAAGTGGAAAAATGTCCTTGATAATAAATGGTAAGGCCTGGATCCTATTTTAATAAGATCCAGGGAAGCTATATGTGTTTTTCCACAGGAGGAAGATAATCCCTTTTGGATTCCAGAGCGCCTCATTGGAAGGATCCAACTCTTGGACAATGACTCACAGGAACAAGATCCCAAGACATCGATGGATCATACTCCTCATGCTGGGGATTCTGTTTCCTAGTATATCTGGAGAGTTAAGATGGGGAATTATGTCAACTTTCCCTCTTCCTATGCCAGTTATGCATAATGCACAAATATTTCCACGCTTTTTCACTACAGATAAAGAACTGGGACTTGCTTATTTACCCTTAGATGAACAGATCCAGGTTTTACTAGAAAATAGAACCTTCTTCCTACAGGGAAGCCTGTGCTTTATGTTAATTTCCTCATTACAAGATAAGAGCCAATGTATATCCTTGCATTATCAATCATCAGCCTGGTTAAAAAGGGCCTCTTTTGGTGGAGCGGATTTGACATGAAGGCTGATGCCATAGTTATAAGAGGATGGTGGCCCAGCCGAAAAGGTGGAAGTTCTGGAAATAAGCTGCCTTCACAACCTAGAATGGCACCCTTTTGCAAGGAAGGGTCCATAGAAGATGTAACGCTACCTTGGATAGGTTGCCAAGCTAAAAAATATACTTGGGCAGTAGAGAAATATTTTTCCTTTTCCCCATATATTAGTAGAAAGTATAATGATACTTTTGCTGGATATGATTTTAGTACTATGGACCCCCTCCGAACTAATACTAACCCTTTTGATCAGTGGTTGCTTTGTGGGGTTAATGGAAGCTGTACTGATCTTGCCCCCATGGCAATGATTGGAGGAGGTTCTAGTGAGAAAGGAGAATTGACCATTGATTGGAAAAGTAACTTGAAGACCGGTCGGTCTGATAAGCAGAGTCCAAATTCTTTTAAATGGACCACCTCCAATGTTAAAAACAGAAAGAGGTAAATTTTACCGCCACCCCGGTATGTGTATGGCCCCCATTTTTGTGGGTGGTAAGTAAAAAAAAAGCTTAAATCAGAATCAGATAGAGATAGATTGCTCACAAGAAAAATGTTTTTATGCCTTATGCTGGGATGCTAAGAAATATCCTTTTGCTTTGGTTACCCGCATGCCTAGATTTGTTCCTGTTCCTATAGATGCCCCTAATAGCTTGACTTTGTTTCGAGGGAAAAGAGATTTTGGTACTTCTGCTATTATAGTTGGACTGGTGGCCACAGCGGCAGTTGCAGCCTCTATCATGGCCTCGGCACTCACTCTATCTACTACTGTTCAAACAATACAAATTATTAACGAGCTTTCTATGATGGTCACAACGGCTTTAGATAAACAAGCCACAGCCAACTCACAGATACAAGGTGGGTTGATGTTGATAAATCAACGCATCAACCTAGTCCAAGAGCAAGTGGATATTCTTTGGCAGTTGGCTCAATTGGGCTGTGAATACAAGATGCCTAGTCTTTGTGTTACTTCTGTTCAGTTTGAAAATTCTACAAGAGCAACAAATTTGTCTAAAACTTTGTCTCGATATATGTTACAGAATTGGACCATGGAATTTGAGCAAACGCTTCGAGAGTTGAGAGTTGCTATTCTACAAGTGAATTCTACGCGTCTCAACCCTTCCCTGACGAAGGGCTTCTCCACTGGATTTCCTCTGCATTTTCCTACTTTAAGGAGTGTGTGGGGGTAGGCTTGTTTGCCGTGATCCTATGCAGTGGAGCGTTGCTTTTGCTCTGGATGGCCTGTAAACTTAAAGCCCAAACAAAAAGGGACAGGATGGTAATAGCCCAAGCACTTGCAGCATTAGAACATGGTGCCACCCCTGATATATGGTTATCTATACTTAAGCAATTGGTCGCTGGCCACTCAGCTCTTGCACCCCACGAGGCTAGTCTCATTGCACGGGATAGAGTGAGTGTGCTTCAGCAGCCCAAGAGAGTTGCACGGCTAAGCACTGCAGTAGAAAGGCTCTGCGGCATAAAATGAGCCTATTCTAGGGAGACATGTCATCTCGTATGAAGGTTGAGTGTCCAAGTGTCCTTCCCCCAGGAAAAACAACATGGGAGCGGACCAAGACCCCTCCGGGTGATGAGCCTAGGAGAAGGTTTTGTGTAATGCCTCTATTTTTGCTCACTGGGGATTTGACCTCTATCTCCACTGTCAGTACTGGGTGGCCTGTTGTCTTTTAAATAAAAGGAAAGGGAGAGATGTAAGGAGCCGCCCTTGCAATCATATCCGGTGTTCTAACTGATAAACAATTAGTCTGCGTATGTGCTGGGGTATTTCTCCATTCCTTGTGCCCTGCCTGTCCCGTGGCACATCATCTGGGCTGATAGTGAGCAGCCAGTCAGGGTGAGTCACGTCTCCAACCGCTCTTTGTGGGTTATAAAAGGACTGAGTTTCCTGTATTCGAGGTCTTCCTTAGATGTAAGCAATAAAGCTTTGCCGTAGAAGGATCTGGCTGTCCGAGTGTGTTTTGCTGGCGAAACATTACAAGGACAAGAATGCACCTATAATTAGCATTGCAAATAATCATTAAAATTCAAATTTCTTCTGATATTCAAATAAAGACAGCATAATGCTATGATGCACAATCAAGATATTTCAAAATATTTGCTATACTTTAAGTCTACTTTAAGTGTTAATGATAAACATCATATTATGTCCTTTGAATTTTTCCTATGATTTTGTGTGACATAATTTTATGAAAAGATATTTAAAGTGAATAATTTTAAGCTAGGTTAAGGTAAAGGAACAAACAACCAGTTATTGATGAACCATATTACTTTGGAAGCCTAAGAATATAGAATGTGTAAAGTCATTATGGCTGGGATATTGACCCAGAAAGTAAAGTCACTTGCCACCAAACTGATGACCTGAGTTCCTTTGTCCCATTAATTTAGGCATCACTGGTCATTTTCTTAGTATAAAATTTTAAATATATAATAAAAATTCAATAAATACTAAATTCCCAGCCTCATTGTCTTAGTCAGGGTTTCTATTCCTGCACAAACATCATGACCAAGAAGCAAGTTGGGGAGGAAAGAGTTTATTCTGCTTACATTTCCATACTGCTGTTGATAACCAAAGGATGAAGGACTGGAATTCAAGCAGGTCAGAAATCAGGAGCTGATGCACAAGCCATGGAGGTATGTTCTTTACTTGCTTGCTTCTTCTGGCTTGCTCAGCCTGCTCTCTTATAGAACCCAAGACTACCAGCCCAGAGATGGTCCCACCCACAAGGGGACTTTCCCCCTTTATCACTAATTGAGAAAATGCCTTACAGCTGGAACTCGTGGAGGCATCTCCCCAACTGAAGTTCCTTTCTCTGTGATAACTCCAGCCTGTGTCAAGTTGACACCCAAAACCAGCCAGTAAAATTGACCCCTTGTCAACTTGACACACAAACACAACACTAGTAACCCTTAGTTCTTATTCATCCCCAAGATCTTAAATAACTTTAAAAGTTCCACAGTCTTTACATAATAAAAGTTCAATCCTTTAAAAATACACAATGTCTTTTAAAATCCAAAGTCTTTTTTTACAATTAAAAGTCTCTTTACTGTGGGATCCACTAAAATATTTTCTCCCTTCAAGAGGGAAATATATCAGGGCACAATTGTGGGGAGCCGCCCTCACGTTCACCGTTACAAGATGGCGCTGACATCCTGTGTTCTAAGTGGTAAACAAATAATCTGCACATGTGCCAAGGGTAGTTCTCCACCCCATGTGCTCTGCCTTCCCCGTGACGACAACTCGGCCGATGGGCTGCAGCCAATCAGGGAGCGACACGTCCTAGGCAGAGGACTTGTCTTGAACCCGAGGAAAAGTTTAGGTCAGGTAAGAATACCTGGGGAGAGATTAGAAGGAAGGAAAAGAAAAAAGAAAAGAAAAAAGATCAATTAGCGGAGGTCTCTAGGAGAAGGAGCCTATACTCATCACTAGATGAACTCAAGGAGCCAGCTCTTAGTAGCTCTGAATCAGATGAAGAATTCTCCTCTGAAGAAATAGACTTGGAGGAGGAAGCAGCTCATTATGAGAGAAAAGGGTACCAGCCAGATAAAATGCTAGCTAATCAGTTAAGAAAAAAGCCAAAAGCGGCTGGCGAAGGCCAGCATGCTGCTCAGCCTCCAGGCAGTCGGCTTCAAGGTCATAGTGCACTTCTGCCCTATGCGGAGTCCCGCCCTGCGTAGTGCGTCAGCCCTGCGCAGAGAGGCAATGGACAGAGAGGCAATGGACAGACACGTTCATTCCAAAGGAGGAACAAAGGAAAATACAACAGGCATTTCCGGTCTTTGAAGGAGCCGAGGGTGGGCGTGTCCATGCTCCAGTAGAATATGTGCAGATTAAAGAGCTTGCCGAGTCGGTCCATAAATATGGAACCAATGCTAATTTTACCTTGGTACAGTTAGACAGGCTTGCCGGCATGGCACTAACTCCTGCCGACTGGCAAATGATTGCAAAAGCCGCTCTCCCTAGTATGGGTAAATATATGGAATGGAGAGCTCTATGGCAAGAGGCTGCACAAGCACAGGCCCGAGCAAACGCTGCTGCTTTGACTCCAGAGCAGAGAGATTGGCCTTTTGACTTGTTAAGGGGTCAGGGAGCTTATACTGCTGATCAAACAAACTACCACTGGGGAGCTTATGCCCAAATTTCCTCCACGGCTACTAGGGCCTGGAAGGCGCTCTCCCGAGCAGGTGAGGCCACTGGACAACTAACAAAGATCGTCCAGAGACCTCAGGAGTCATTCTCAGATTTTGTGGCCAGAATGACAGAGGCAGCAGGGCATATTTTTGCAGATTTGGAGCAAGCCGCACCTCTGGTAGAACAGCTTATTTATGAGCAAGCCACACAGGAGTGCCGAGCGGCCATAGCCCCAAGAAAGAACAAAGGTTTACAAGACTGGCTCAGGGTTTGTCGGGAGCTTGGGGGACCTCTCACCAATGCAGGCTTAGCGGCCGCCATCCTCCAATCCCAAAAAATGCTCCATGGGCAGAAATGAATCAACACATAGATCTTGTCCAGGAACAACTAGATGTATTATGGCAAATAGCTCAGCTGGGATGTGAACAAAAGTTTCCGGGATTGTCCGTTACTTCCATTCAGTATGAAAAATTTACTAGGGCAGCTAATTTGTCAAAAGTCTTTCTCAGAATATGTTACAGAATTGGATGGCTGAATTTGAACAGACCCTTCGGGAATTGAGACTTCAGGTCAACTCCATGCGCTTGGACCTGTCCCTGATCAAAGGATTACCCAATTGGATCTCCTCAGAATTTTCCTTCTTTAAAGAATGGGTGGGATTGATATTATTTGGAGATACACTTTGCTGTGGATTAATGTTGCTTCTTTGGTTGGTCTGTAAGCTTAAGGCCCAAACTAGGAGAGACAAGGTGGTTATTGCCCAGGCACTTGCAGCTCTAGAACATGGTGCTTCCCCTGATATATCAATGCTTAAGCAATAGGTCGCTGGCCATTCAGCTCTTGCACCTCACGAGGCTAGTCTCATTGCACGGGATAGAGTGAGTGTGCTTCAGCAGCCCGAGAGAGTTGCACGGCTAAGCACTGCAGTAGAAGGGCTCTGCGGCATATATGAGCCTATTCTAGGGAGACATGTCATCTTTCAAGAAGGTTGAGTGTTCAAGTGTCCTTCTCCCCAGGAAAAACGACAAGGGACCAGACCAGGACCCCTCTGGGTGATGAGCCTGGAAGGAGGTTATGTGTACGGCTCCTTTACATGCACACTGGGGATTTGACCTCTATCTCCACTCTCATTAATATGGGTGGCCTATTGCTCTTATTAAAAGAAAAGGGGGATCTGTGGGGAGCCGCCCTCACGTTCACCGTTACATGATGGTGCTGACATCCTGTGTTCTAAGTGGTAAACAAATAATCTGCGCATGTGCCAAGGGTAGTTCTCCACCCCATGTGCTCTGCCTTCCCCGTGACGACAACTCGGCCGATGGGCTGCAGCCAATCAGGGAGCGACACGTCCTAGGCGGAGGATCATTCTCCTTAAAAGGGACAGGGTTTTGCTATTCTCTCTCTTGCACTCTTGCACTCTTGCTCTCTTGCTCTCTTGCTCTCTTGCTCTCTTGTGCTCTGGCTCCTAAAGATGTAATCAATAGAACTCTTGCTCTCTTGCTCTCTGGCTCCTGAAGATGTAAGCAATAAAGCTTTTGCCGCAGAAGATTCCGGTTTGTTGCGTCTTTCCTGGCTGGTCGCGAACGCGTGTAAGACACAATCACAATCAAAAGCAAAAATTAAACTCCAACTGCCCAATGTCTGAGATTCAACTCATGATCTTCTGGGCTCCTCCAAGGGCTTGGATCATTTCTCCAGCCATGCCCTTTGTAGCACACACCTTGTTTTCTAGGCTCCAGCTGCCTATACTACACTGCTGCTGCTGTTCTTGATGGTCATCTCATGGTACTGGCATCTCCAAAACGCTGCTGTCTTCCACTGTAACTTGGCTTCAACAATAGCCTCTCATAGGCTCTCTTCATGGTGCCAATTCTCAACTCCTTTGCATGACCCCTTCAGTCCTGGGTCATCAATTGCAACTGAGGCTGCACCTTCACCAATGGCCTTCTGTGGCCTCTCACAGTGCCCAGTCTGAGCTGCTCTATGTGATCCCTTCATGCCTTCAAAACCAGTACCACCTGGGTAACTCTTACCATTACCAAGTCCTGCTGCAGCATGAGGTACAACTTTGGCTATCTTTGGAACACAGCCTCTGTGCTCTCAGAAAACACTTCCCAGATGTCACCTCAATGAATCTGGTCTCTTCTTAGTCACCACTAATTTCTTAGCTCCAGCTAACCAGCATCAATAGTCCCAATAAGGAAAAGTTTTCACTTTAGTAGTTCTGGTATCTTGTTAATCACAGCTGATTCTTCAGCCCCAGCTAACCAGAACCACAGAATCTTCACAATCCAAAATAGCAATGGCCCTGAAAAGAGTCTTTAATTTTCCCTCTGAAATTTCATAAGCTAGGCCTCCATCTTCTGCACTGTTTTCAACATTATCTTCCAAGCTCCTACACAAAGTCTGACAGAGCACTTAACACTGATCTTCTAGCCCAAAGTTCCAAAGTCCTTCCACAGTCCTCCCCAAAACATGGTCAGGTTGTCACAGGAATACCTCACTATGCTGGTACCAATTTGTCTTAGGGTTTCTATTCCTGCACAAACATCATGACCAAGAAGCAAGTTGGGGAGGAAAGGGTTTATTAGGCTTACACTTCCATACTGCTGTTGATCACCAAAAGATTCAGGACTGGAACTCAAGCAGGTCAGAAATCAGGAGCTGATGCACAAGCCATGGAGGGATTGTTATTGACAAAGACTTGGGAGATGAGAGACTCTCAGGACTCAAAGGGGGGATCTTAGTTGAAATGTCCTATATTAGGGAGAGGAAACTTGTAGAGCCTACATCCAGCAGAAAGACAGGATATCAAGTGAGGAATGGGGTTGCCATTCCACACTTACATCTCTGACCCATAATTGTTTCTGCCTGAAAAAAAAAAAAAAAAACCTGCAGGGATGGAAGTGGAGAGAAGCCTGAGAAAAAAGAAGATCCAGCTCAAGGGGAGGTCCTAAGACCTGACACTATTACCAAGGCTATGGAGCACTCAGAAAAAGGGACCTATTATGACTGCCCCCCGAAAGACCAAATAAGCAGCTGAGTCAGATGCAGATATTTGCACCCAACCAATGGACAGAAGTGGGGACCCCTGTGGTTGAATTAGGGAAAGCTAGAAGACTAGAAGACTCTGAGGAGGACTAGCAGTTTCAATTAACCTGGACTCCCAAGATCTCTCAGATACTGGTACATCAACCAGGCAGCATACACCAGCTGATATGAGGCCCCCAACACATATACAGCAGGGGACTGCCGGGATTGGGTTTTAGTAGGAGAAGATGCACCTAACCTTCAAGAGACTGGAGGCCCCAGAGAGATTAGAGGTCTGGTGTGGTGGGAGTGGGGCATGGGGACATCCTCGTGGAGACAGGGTGTATGAGACAAGGTATGGGATGTAGTATGGGGGTGGGTGAATTAGGAGGGGAATAAAATCTGGAGTTTAAAATTAATTAATTAATTAATTAATTAATTAAAAAATTTATAAGAGATCAGAAGTTCCTTCTAGACTGTGATCTAATCAATAATTATAAAAAATGGTACAGCCAAAGAGACTTGTAAAATATCCTATTATACATCATAATACTATATTTGTTATTTGGATTATTATCTTTTCTTAGAATATGCATTTATAATTTGTACATTTACAGATATCTCAAATTTTATAAAAAACAGAAGTTACAGGTACCTCAGAGGCAATTCTGAATATTTCTAATCAACTTTACTGTGGGGAGCTGCCCTCACATTCGCCGTTGCAAGATGGCGCTGACATCCTGTGTTCTAAGTGGTAAACAAATAATCTGCACATGTGCCAAGGGTAGTTCTCCACTCCATGTGCTCTGCCTTCCCTGTGACGACAACTCGGCCGATGGGCTGCAGCCAATCAGGGAGTGACACTTCCTATGTGGAGGATAATTCTCCTTAAAAGGGACGGGGTTTTGCCATTCTCTCTCTTGCTCTCTTGCTCTCTTGCGCTCTGGCTCCTAAAGATGTAAGCAATAGCGCTCTTGCTCTTGCTCTCTTGCTCTCTCTCTTGCGCTCTTGTGCTCTGGCTCCTAAATATGTAAGCAATAGAGCTCTTGCTCTCTTGCTCTCTGGCTCCTGAAGATGTAAGCAATAAAGCTTTTGCCACAGAAGATTCTGGTTTGTTGTGTCTTTCCTGGCCGGTCGCGAACGCGTGTAAGCGTTGGTGCTGAGACCCGGGACGAGAAGACCTGGGATGAGAAAACCCGGGACAAGAAAACCCGGGACAGTTACCATCACCGGCGCAAGGAAGATCCCTCATTCCGGAACCAGAACTGCGGGTCATGGTAATGAAGTGTTCCCGTAAAACAGACTGTTGAGAAGGATCCAGCCTGGATTCAGAACTCCTCAGCTGGGGAACGGTGGTAATGAAGTGTTCCCGCAACACAGACTGTTGAGAAGGATTCAACTGCGTGAATTCAGAACTCTTCAGCTGGGGAACAGGGTACCCGTAAGTATAGCTTTACAAGGTAAGTCTGGTCTTGAACTTTCTAACGAAATTCAAGACAGTCTATCAGAAGTAAAGTGGGAAATAGCTTAACAAGGTACGTCTGGCCTTGAACTTTCTAACGAAATTCAAGACTGTCTATCAGAAGTAAAGTGGGAAATAGCTTTACAAGGTATGTTTGGCCTTGAACTTTCTCTAGTGTTAGGAGCCTTTTTGTTCCTTTTCACATGTTATCAAGCAGTTAAGGCAGGGCTGAAAATTCTGGATGAAATTCAGGGCAATCTATCAGAAGTAAAGCGGGGAGAGAGAGTAGGAGCAAAGAGGAAATATGGTGCACAAAATAAGTATACAGGCCTTTCCACGGGTCTTGAACCCGACGAAAAGTTTAGGTCAGGTAAGAATACCTGGGGAGAGATTAGAAGGAAGGAAAAGAAAAAAGAAAAGAAAAAAGATCAATTAGCGGAGGTCTCTAGGAGAAGGAGCCTATACTCATCACTAGATGAGCTCAAGGAGCCAGTTCTTAGTAGTTCTGAATCAGATGAAAAGGCTATTAGGGCCTGGAAGGCACTCTCCCGAGCAGGTGAAGCCACTGGACAACTAACAAAGATCGTCCAGGGACCTCAGGAGTCCTTCTCAGATTTTGTGGGCAGAGAGACAGAGGCAGGCTCTTGCAGCCTACAAGGTCTTATTTTCCACCCTGGAGATCAGGATTATAAAGGGGAACTTCAGGTTCTCTGTTCTTGTCCTCAAGTTGTCTTTTCTATATCACAAGGGGACAGAATAGCTCAACTAATAATTTTGCCAAGCCTACATGGCTGTTTTTCCTTTCTCTGGTATTCCTTGAGCCGCCAGAGGGATCAGTTCTACTGAAAATGATTCTGATTACTTAATAATGCCTTTAGATTGTTGTCAAATTTTATCTACTCCTCATGTAGGGGTAAACCCTCGTGGCGTCAGGCCATTACAGGCCTGGCAAATGGATGTCACGCATATTTCCTCCTTTGGGAGAAATCAATATTTACATGTCTCTATTGACACATGTTCTGGCATCATGTTTGCTTCTCCGTTAACCAGAGAAAAAGTCTCACATGTGATTCAACATTGCCTTGAGGCATGGAGTGCTTGGGGGAAACCCAAACTCCTTAAGACTGATAATGGACCAGCTTATACATCTCAAAAATTCCAGCAGTTCTGCCGTCAGATGGACGTGACCCACCTGACTGGACTTCCATACAACCCTCAAGGACAGGGTATTGTTGAGCGTGCGCATCGCACCCTCAAATCCTACCTATTAAAACAGAAGAGGGGAGTCGAGGAGGCTCTACCCCGAGTACCAAGAGTGTCTGTGTCTATGGCACTCTTTACACTCAATTTTTTAAATCTTGATGCTCATGGCCATACTGCAGCTGAACGTCATTGTTCAGAGCCAGATAGGCCCAATGAGATGGTTAAATGGAAAAATGTCCTTGATAATAAATGGTATGGCCCGGATCCTATCTTAATCAGATCTCAGGGAGCTGTTTATGTTTTTCCACAGAATGAAGACAACCCATTTTGGATACCAGAAAGACTCACCCGAAAAATCCAGACTGACCAAGGAAATACTGATGTCCCTCGTCTTGGTGATGTCCAGGGCGACAATAACAAAGAGAGAGCAGCGTTGGGAGATAATGTCGACATTTCCACTCCCAATGCCGGTGATGTATAATGCTCAAGTATTCCCCTGCTTTTTTACCAGTAACAAGGAACTGGGTTTGGCCTTGTTCAGACAGCCTTGGCTCTGTCTGGACAGGTCCAGACGACTGACACCATTAACACATTGTCAGCCTCGGTGACCACAGTCATAGATAAACAGGCCTCAGCTAATGTCAAGATACAGGGAGGTCTCATGCTGGTTAATCAACTGATAGATCTTGTCCAGGAACAACTAGATGTATTATGGCAAATAGCTCATCTGGGATGTGAACAAAGTTTCTGGGATTGTGCGTTACTTCCATTCAGTATGAGAAATTTACTAGGGCAGCTAATTTGTCAAAAAGTCTTTCTCAGTATATGTTACAGAATTGGACGGCTGAATTTGAACAGACCCTTCGGGAATTGAGACTTACCATCATTCAGGTCAACTCCACGCGCTTAGACCTGTCCCTGACCAAAGGATTACCCAATTGGATCTCCTCAGCATTTTCCTTCTTTAAAGAATGGGTGGGATTGATATTATTTGGAGATACACTTTGCTGTGGATTAGTGTTGCTTCTTTGGTTGGTCTGTAAGCTTAAGGCCCAAACTAGGAGAGACAAGGTGGTTATTGCCCAGGCACTTGCAGCTCTAGAACATGGTGCTTCCCCTGATATATCTATGCTTAAGCAATAGGTCGCTGGCCATTCAGCTCTTGCACCCCATGAGGCTAGTCTCATTGCATGGGATAGAGTGAGTGTGCTTCAGCAGCCCGAGAGAGTTGCACGGCTAAGCACTGCAGTAGAAGGGCTCTGCGGCATATATGAGCCTATTCTAGGGAGACATGTCATCTTTCAAGAAGGTTGAGTGTCCAAGTGTCCTTCTCCCCAAGAAAAACGACAAGGGACCAGACCAGGACCCCTCTGGGTGATGAGCCTGGAAGGAGGTTATGTGTACGGCTCCTTTACCTGCACACTGGGGATTTGACCTCTATCTCCACTCTCATTAATATGGGTGGCCTATTGCTCTTATTAAAAGAAAAGGGGGATCTGTGGGGAGCCGCTCTCACATTCGCCGTTGCAAGATGGCGCTGACATCCTGTGTTCTAAGTGGTAAACAAATAATCTGCACATGTGCCAAGGGTAGTTCTCCACTCCATGTGCTCTGCCTTCCCCGTGATGACAACTCGGCCGATGGGCTGCAGCGAATCAGGGAGTGACACGTCCTAGGTGGAGGATAATTCTCCTTAAAAGGGACGGGGTTTTGCCATTCTCTCTCTTGCTCTCTTGCTCTCTTGCGCTCTGGCTCCTAAAGATGTAAGCAATAGCGCTCTTGCTCTTGCTCTCTTGCTCTCTCTCTTGCGCTCTTGTGCTCTGGCTCCTAAAGATGTAAGCAATAGAGCTCTTGTTCTCTTGCTCTCTGGCTCCTGAAGATGTAAGCAATAAAACTTTTGCCGCAGAAGATTCCGGTTTGTTGCATCTTTCCTGGCCGGTCGCGAACGCGTGTAAGACTTTACAATCCAAAAGACAAGTGTACAGTACAGGAAGATATTTCCCCAGAACTGTGTGTAAAATAAAATGAAGACTTTTAGATGACGAATGCCTTCCTTATTTTGAAAAGACTCTTTACTTCCAACACTTTTCACTTTACACAAAACTCAATTAACACAATCCCAGGAATGAGGCTCATTTAAAGTGAGATGTACAGAATTGACAGTAATGCTAGAATGGTTCAGAAAGAAAGGAACATCAAAGAGTCCCAGGGAGAAACAGCATACTTTTCTCAGGGTGATGATTTATTTATTATCCAACTGTGAAAGATATTTGGACCACTTTTCTAAGAACTGACATACTTCAGAAAAATAGTCTGTACTTTCTCATGTGCCAAGTAGAGTAATAAAATTAATACTTTATTGAATATCAGGTAATAGGAAAACATATTTACAGGAAAGTGAGCATTTTATATTCTTCCTTTTTTCAAGTATGCAAATATTTCTGTATGGGAATATAGCAAAAATATTCTCTTTTTTTAAGAAAAAAAAGAAGCTACAAAAGCAAAAATAAAAAAAATTCTCTCTTAGCAGAGCACTTTGCCTGTTCATATATATATATATGATATTGCATATGATATATATACATATATATATGATTGCATATACTTCCTTATGTATGAAAACCTTGGCAAAATCAATCATTCTTTTTACTGGCAACAACTTAATATTCTCTTGCACAGAATGTGCCCAGTTCAGGCACAAACATGGCATATTTTCATGAATGCCATAGAGTGACATAGAAATTAAAAAGTAAAAGATAATAGACCTCTAAACACTTCCCTGTTGATATAGGTAAATGTGGGATGTATTACTATAGCGATATCAGACTTCTAATTCTATTTTAAGTTTTGAATCGTTAGAAACCCACTCTTCAGTTTCTGCTGCATAAAACACCAATGACCTATCATGTGTACATTTTCTTTAATTCAGTTGGGCAAGGAATTTTGTGTTATAAACATAGATTGCAAATTTTTACATGAAGAATCGCCACTTAGATTAAGATGAACTTACTTTTGATTTCGTATGTTGAATGAAAGGCTAATAATTCATAAATAGTGAATATGGATGGGATAGGAGTAAAACCACAATGGAGAACTCAAGATCACTAAAAATGCTCTTTTCATTTTTACCATATAGTGTCTTTATATAGTGTTCACACGTAACAGAATTTGACTAATGATATAGAAGTTAAGCTTACCAAACTAGAGAACTTTTGTCCATCCAAATATTTTACCTTGGTTTAATATTTAGAACTTTCATATTATTTAATGCCTATGGATTTATTTAAAATTTCAGGTTATTTTGCAAATAAGTATTTCAACATTTCTCATTCTAGGACTAGAGAAATTTCTCAGTGGTTAAGGGTACATACTGCTTTTACAGAGAATATAACTTTGGTTCCCAGAAGGTATATCAGATGGCTCACAACTGTCTGTAACTGTAGCTCAAGAGATCTCTTTTGGCCTCACTGGGCACCTACATCCCATATGCACATATCTGTTCACAGACTCACACACAGATGTATAGTTAAAAACAAAGACTTTGAAAAATATTTGTGATTTCTGACTTTGTTTTGCAAGGGACATTAAACTTTATGAAGTAAGATGTCAACCAACATTGAATACCTCGTGGTTTGAAAGTCCAAAATAAAGTGTAGCTTTTCTGATCATTGAAATTTGCATATAGTGATACTTAAAAAGGAGTGTCGATTTCACTTATAATAGACATAACTTTATTATAGCATAAATACTTTTTAAGTGTTTTATTTTTCTGTGTAGTTTAGGCTTCATGGAAATGTAATAATTTCATTTATATTATAACTTAGTCCATTAAGAATGATGACAAAATCACAGTAGCACTCTTCTTAAAGTAAATTAGAGAGGTTAAGTTGAAACCACTGTGGATTATTATGGCCCAGGGCTATGTGGTTGAGTTTCCCAAATACCATGCTCCAATGTGCTAGTGGTTTGTGGAGATTTTGTAGTTGCAGAACAAAAGGATGTCATTTTCCCCCCAAATGCTTGGTGCAAGAATCAGTGAGGCAGGTTATAGCAAAGAGGTGGAAGTCCCCTCTACAAGCTTCATTTGTCACCTGATGACACTCTTAGCCTTTGATGCAAGGTAGGCATCTGTTAATGCATTTTAATTAATTAAAACGGATACAGAGACGGGATATACATAACTGTGAAGAAAGCTAACAATGGCACAGATTGATATGTTTCTTGGCATGTAAAATTCCAAATTCCTACAAGCATGGAAGTTCTAGTCAGTCAATATGTCTTGTAGAATAATTAATAGAAATTAGGTTTTTATTTTTATTCTATTTAAAGATTTATTTTTTCACTTTACAACCCAGTATGAGGCCTTCCTCTCTTCCCAGTACCCTTCCCCTATTCCCCTTAGAAGGGGAAGCACCCTTTCCCCCATCCCCCAATTTCCCCATCTCTCAACCCCAACTCGCACATCAATTTGCTGCTGGACTAGGCATGTTCTCTTTACTGAGGTCAGACAATGCTGTCCATTTAGAGGTGAGGGACACAGTTAGGCTACAGGCCCAGGGACACCCTTGATAAGTGGTTTGGGGGCCCCACAAGCTGCTACTCTGCAACCTATATGTAGGGGGCCTATGTCCAGTCTGTGCTTGCTTTTTGGTGGGTGATTCCGTCTCTGTGAGCCCCAGAGATTCCAGGTTAGTTGACTCTGTTAGTCTTTTCAGGAGTTCCTGTCCTCTTCAAGTCCTTCAATCTTTCTCCCATCTCTTTCCATATGACTCCTGGTGCTCCATCTAGTGTTTGGGTGTGAGTTTCTGTATCTCCTTTCATTGGCTATTTGGGTAGAGACCCTCAGAGGACCATTATGCTATACTCTGTTATGCAAACATAACAAAGTATGAATGGTATGTACTCACTTATAATTGGATATTAGCTGTAAATACAGTATAACTGTGCTATAATAAGCAGAGCCAAGAAAATCAAATAATAGGAAGAGAACTTGGGAGGATGGTTGAAACTTTCTCAGTAGGAGAAACAAAATAGATATGAGAGGTCAGTGGCGGGAAATAACAGGTTGGAAGAGAAGATGGCGAGGGGAGATGGTCAGGGGACCATATGTAGGGAGAACAGAGGAGAGAGAAGGGAGATCAGCTGGGGCCTGGGGGCAATCTCTACGGTGTGTCAGAGACCTGGGATGGAGAGAGACTAAATAAGCCAAGGGGGTGACTCTAACTGATATTACAGCAGTAGGAGATATGAATCCTGACGTGGCTATTTTCTGTAGCCAGGCAGGACTCCCAGTGAAAGGATAAGGACAGCAACTGACTCACAAAGCCTTCACCCAAAATGTGTCCTGTCTACAAGATGTGCAAGGACAAAGATAAAAGTCTGAGGGAATAGCCAACCTGTACCTGCCCCAAATTCAGAGCCATCCCATGAGTAAGAACTAATCTCTAACACTATCAATGACACTCCATTATGCTTATTTTTATTCTTATTTTATATATTACATCCTGACCACAATTTTTCCTCCCTCATCCCAGTTTTTTTTTTAAGATTTATTTTATGTATATGAGTACACTGTAGCTGTCTTCAGACATGCCAGAAGAGGTCAGGGCATCAGACCCCATTATAGATGGTTGTGAACCACCATGTGGTTGCTGGGAATTGAACTCAGGACCTTTGAAAGAGCAATCAGTGCTCTTAACCGCTGAGCCATCCCTCCAGCCCCCCCTCCCAGTTTTTATCCCACCAACCCTCCCCTGGAATCCTTCAGAAAAGGAAGGTCTTCAGGGATGCCAACCAAATATAGCATACTAACTTGTAATAAAATGAGGCATATGCCCTCATATTAAAGCTGGATGAGAAAACACAGTAGGAAGAAAAGTGTACCAAAAGAAGGCAAAAGAGTCAGAGAGAGCCCCATGCTCCCTCTGTAAGGAGACAATAACATAAAAGCAGAGGACCTAGGTCAGAGGCATGCAGGGTCCTTATTGTGGGTTTAGTTTCTGTGGGCCCTATTAAACCCACAGGTTTTTTTTTTTTTTTAGCAACTCTAGTTTACAGGAAAAACAAAGAATCTAGCTTTCATGGTGGTTTCTTAAACTTTGACTGACTGTTATGAACTGAGGCCAGAAGAAGAAGGAGGAGGAGGAGGAAGAGGAGGAGGAGGAGGAGGAGGAGGAGGAGGAGGAGGAGGAGGAGGAGGAAGAGGAGGAGGAAAGGAAAGGAAAGGAAAGGAAAGGAAAGGAAAGGAAAAGAAAGGAAAGGAAAAAGGGAAGGGAGGGGAGGGGAAGGGAGAAGGGAGAAGGGAGAAGAAGGGAGAAGAAGGGAGAAGGGAGAAGGGAGAAGGGAGAAGGGAGAAGGGAGAAGGGAGAAGGGAGAAGGGAGAAGGGAGAAGGGAGAAGGGAGAAGGGAGAAGGGAGAAGGGAGAAGGGAAGGGAAGGGAAGAAGGAAAGGAAAGGAAGCATATTATTTTGCCTTGAGCCTGCTTTGCCTAACAAAAGTCCATGACAATAAAATCCAGCATCTGGAAAATCTTCATAGCCACATCTCCTAGCATGATCATCCCTACTTCTTGCTTTTTAATATTAGCATCTGGAAAACTTTGCATTATTTAATTTTATAAAATTAATCTTCCTCCAAAACTTTCCTGGGTCTACCTCCTTTCTGTACCCACCCAAATTTGTGTCTTAAATAAAATTAAGATTAAAATCGGGCCGTGGTGGCGCATGTCTTTACTCCCAGCACTCGGGAGGCAGAGGCAGGTGGATTTCTGAGTCCGAGTCCAACCTGTTCTACAAAGTGAGTTCCAGGACAGCCAGTGCTATACAGAGAAACCCTGTCTCGAAAAACAAAACAAACAAGAAAAAAAAAAAAAAACAAAAACAAAAACAAAAAAATAAGATTAACTTGTGCCACCTATTTGCTGTTAGATGTGTGCCCATCTTTTTCCTTTTTTCAGTTAGGATTTATTTAAAATAGTATCTTAAAGTTAAATGACATGCAAGTTTTTACCATAACTATACATCAAAAGCCCACAGCAAATCTACAACAACAACAACAAAGCAAAGACTCAAAATATACCTATAGCAATAACCACTACCTGAAGAGTAAAATAGAGTGAGCAGTGGTGCTATACAGGAGCACTTGTTTAAAATGCATTCAATCCCTAACACAATTATAGAAAAATAAGAACAAATAAACAAGCAAGCAAACCAACAACAATATCAATTATGATTAATGATCTTCAAAAAAATATGTCCCCAATTACATAGTCAATGAAAAATAAAACTTATAAGGGCTTTTTAATGGCAGAGAGAAATAAATATAGTATAATGTCAAAACAACAACAACAACAACAAAAATAAAATGTATTCAATCCCTAACAGCATTATAAGAGTAATTTAATAGAATAGAACTTTTAAAACAAAAACTTAACAATTTTCAAATAAGTATTTGAATAAGAATATGTATCTTGAGTATGAATAAGTTAAATTATAAAACTTATTGGCAGAGGTTTTTGTTGAACTAAAATATCACGAGACTAACTACATTGCCTGGAAGATACATATTTCATCAGTAGTTTATAAACACTAAGACTTAAGGCATGAAAATGGATAGTTCACACTAACAGAAAATGAAAGAAGGCAGAGATAGCTGTATATATTTCAGGCCAAACCAGCTTCAATTAAAATACACTAGACAGAGACAAAAGAAATCTTTATAGTATTAAAGGTAATTGGTACGTACTCTTCTTCTTGAAGAGTACGTACCAATTATAAAGGAAGTATGTAACCAATGTCAGAACTCACAAATAAATAAACTAAATATCAGTTATATCTTAAAAGAGGAATAGACTGTAGTCCAATTGCAGCAAGTGACTCACTACCTCACTATTTTATTAGTACATAGATCATCCAGATAGAAAATCAATAGGGAAGAATCAAACTTAAACTACACTGTAGATCAAATGAACCAAACAGACATATATAGAACTTCCCTTTCAAATGCTGCACACCAAACATTCTTCTCAAGAATCCAGTAAAGATAACTGACATTGATAAACTGGTATACTCAGATGCTGTGGACAGGAGCTCATGTATTGAATGTAAGTAATGAAGCTTCATGTTTGGATTATGTGTGTGTGTGTGTGTATAACTAAAATGCTGAGTATTTTTTTAGGTAGTGATAGTAAAATGTAAAATAAAGTGAAACACTGCTTTAGAATACTAATATCTTCCAAAAAATATTAAAGAGAAAAGAGTCCTGACTTAGTCTATAAAACTTTCATTTTTCTTAGTTAGATATAATTATGTTGGTTAGATTAAATGGAAAAATAACTGCAAATGATGGTCCAGGAGTGCAATAATGGTAAATATTAAAACACTGGAATATGTGAAGTAATATAAAGTAAATTTAGGAAGTTCCCAGGGCTGAAGAAAATTCATATGGGGAAATCATGCTGTCTCTCTATCATACAGTACAGATAAAGAGAAACAATTTTGCTGTGGCTATTTGTATATACTAAAAATAGTTGAATATATATGAGGACCATTTTTTCTTAAAATTAAAATGAGATTTAACTTTCCCACAGTAATGAAGTCACAGCTTTTTAGACCATTTGTGTTTTACTTTATTGTTTTGCTTAAAAGATAAAAAATATGTGCAGGTCAAATTCAACTTATTGGAAAGCTATATGTAATAATGATATGTAATTTGCATATTTTATCCAATAAAACAAGCATGATTAAAAAAATTAGTTATGTTTTAGTGAATGAAATGAACCTCCCTATTGTGGCAGGAGGATATTAGTTTTGAGGCCAAACTGGTATACATAGTAAAATGAAACTAGAGTCTCAATAGAAAACAAGCATAACAAAAACCAATGTAATTAGTTTTAGAACTGTATGTCATATTAATCAACAACAAAAAAGGTTTGCATGTGTTGTTATTTCAAACTAAAATTATTTAACAATCAATAGCCACTTTTACTTTTATTGTGAATGATACAAATTTTCTCAGATAAAAGTCTTCTCTTACTCTAGATGCATAATTAGCTATAAATGCCTCTTGAGATTTCATGTAATAACTAGTTGCTTGACATTTATTTTTACCATTTTTATACAAAATATTTCCTAGCATCCCCCCCCCCCCAGGAACCACTATTATAAGAGATTGTGTTTGCATTTTTGCATTTTGTTGTATGGGCAAAGGTACTGCAAAAATTAATTAAGATAGGGATACTGTGAGTAAATGAAGACAGAACAAGCAATTATCTGAGACTCTTGTTTTTCTAAATGCATGCATCTGATACAAAGTTGTGAGGAGCCGCCCTCACATTTGCCATTATAAGATGGCACTGACAGCTGTGTTCTAAGTGGTAAACATAGTCTGCACACATGCAGGGGCAGTTTTCCCACCATGTGTTCTGCCTTTCCCGTGATGACAACTGGGCCGATGGGCTGCAGCCAATCAGGGAGTAATACATCCTAGGTGGAGGATAATTCTCCTTAAAAAGGGATGGGGTTTCGCCATTTGCGGGCTTGCTCTCTTGCACTCTGGCTCCTGAAGATGTAAGCAATAAAGCTTTGCCGCAGAAGATTCTGGTTTGTTGCGTCTTTCCTGGCCGGTCGTGAGAACGCGTCTAATAACAATTGGTGCCGAAACCCGGGACGAGAAAAAACTCGGGACTGGCGCAAGGAAGATCCCTCATTCCAGAACCAGAACTGCGGGTCGCGGTAATAAAGGTTCCCGTAAAGCAGACTGTTAAGAAGGATTCAACTGTATGAATTCAGAACTTTTCAGCTGGGGAACGAGAGTACCAGTGAGTATAGCTTTACGAGGTAAGCCTGGCCTTGAACTTTCTAAGGAAATTCAAGACAGTCTATCAGAAGTAAAGTGGAAAATAGCTTTATAAGGTATGTTTGGCCTTGAACTTTTTCTAGTGTTAAAAGCCCTTTTGTTCCTTTTCACATGTTATCAAGTGGTTAAGGCAGGGCGGATTCTAGAGGAAATTCAGGACAAGCTATCAGAAGTAAAGCGGGGAGAGAGAGTAGGAGCAAAGAGAAAACATGGTGCACAAAATAAGTATACAGGCCTTTCCAAGGGTCTTGAACCTGAGGAAAAGTTAAGGTCAGGTAGGAATACCTGGAGAGAGATTAGAAGAAAAAGAGGAAAAAGGGAAAAGAAGAAAGATCAATTAGCGGAGGTCTCTAGGAAAAGGAGCCTGTGCTCATTGCTGGATGGGCTCGGGGAGCCAGCTCTTAGTAGCTCTGAAGCAGATGAAGAATTCTCCTCTGAAGAAACAGACTGGGAGGAAGAAGCAGCTCATTATGAGAAAAAAGGGTACCAGCCAGGTAAAGTGCTAGCTAATCAGTTAAGGAAGCCAAAAGCGGCTGGCAAAGGCCAGCTTGCTGCTTGGCCTCTTGGCAGTCGGCTTCAAGGTCATAGTGCACCTCCACCCTATGCTGAGCCCCCGCCCTGCGTAGTGCATCAGCCCTGCGCAGAGAGGCAATGGACAGAGAGGCAATGCACAGACTCGTTCATTCCAAAGGAGGAACAAAGGAAAATACAACAGGCATTTCCGGTCTTTGAAGGAGCCGAGGGTGGGCGTGTCCACGCTCCGGTAGCGTATATACAGATTAAAGAGCTTGCCGAGTCGGTCCGTAACTATGGAGTCAGTGCTAATTTCACTATAGCACAAGTGGAAAGGCTTGCGAATCACGCTATGACTCCTGGTGATTGGCAGACGGTAGTAAAAGCTGTAGCCCCCAGTATGGGAATGTATCTTGAGTGGAAAGCCTTGTGGCAGGACTCCTGCCAGACGCAGGCAAGGGCCAATGCCACCATGAAAGGGGATCAGAGAACGTGGACTTTTGAATTACTTACAGGTCAGGGACAACACGCTGCTAACCAGACAAATTATCATTGGGGAGCATATGCTCAGATCTCAGCTGCTGCTGTTAAGGCATGGAAAGCACTACCTAAGAAGGGAGAGGCAAGTGGGCAGTTGACCAAGATTACTCAAGGTGCTCAGGAATCCTTCTCAGATTTTGTGGCCAGAATGACAGAGGCAGCAGAGCGTATTTTTGGAGATTCAGAGCAAGCTGCGCCTCTGATAAAACAGCTAATCTATGAGCAAGCCACAAAGGAGTGCCGAGCAGCCATAGCCCCAAGAAAGAACAAAGGCTTACAAGACTGGCTCAGGGTCTGTCGAGAGCTTGGGGGACCTCTCACCAATGCAGGCTTAGCGGCCGCCATCCTCCAATCTCAGAACCGCTCCATGAGCAGAAATAATCAGAGGACATGTTTTAACTGCAGGAAGCCTGGGCATTTTAAGAAAGATTGCAGAGCTCCAGATAAACAGGGAGGGACCCTCACTCTTTGCTCTAAGTGTGGCAAGGGTTATCATAGAGCTGACCAGTGTCGCTCTGTGAGGGATATAAAGGGCAGAATTCTTCCCCCACCTGATAGTCAATCAGCTTATGTGCCAAAAAACGGGTCATCGGGCCCTCGGTCCCAGGGCCCTCAAAGATATGGGAACCGGTTTGTCAGGACCCAGGAAGCAGTCAGAGAGGCGACCCAGGAAGACCCACAAGGGTGGACCTGCGTGCCGCCTCCGACTTCCTATTAATGCCTCAAATGAGTATTCAGCCGGTGCCAGTGGAGCCTATACCATCCTTGCCCCCGGGAACCATGGGCCTTATTCTCGGCCGGGGTTCACTCACCTTGCAGGGCTTAGTAGTCCACCCTGGAGTTATGGATTGTCAACATTCCCCTGAAATACAGGTCCTGTGCTCAAGCCCCAAGGGCGTTTTTTCTATTAGCAAAGGAGATAGGATGGCTCAGCTGCTGCTCCTCCCTGATAATACCAGGGAGAAATTTGCAGGACCTGAGATAAAGAAAATGGGCTCCTCCAGAAATGATTCTGCCTATTTGGTTGTAAGGAAAAGGGTTAGGACATCAAGAACAGGGAAGGATAGAGCCCATCTCACCTAATGGAAACCAAGACAGACAGGGTCTGGGTTTTCCTTAGCGGCCATTGGGGCAGCACGACCCATACCATGGAAAACAGGGGACCCAGTGTGGGTTCCTCAATGGCACCTATCCTCTGAAAAACTAGAAGCTGTGATTCAACTGGTAGAGGAACAATTAAAATTAGGCCATATTGAACCCTCTACCTCACCTTGGAATACTCCAATTTTTGTAATTAAGAAAAAGTCAGGAAAGTGGAGACTGCTCCATGACCTCAGAGCCATTAATGAGCAAATGAACTTATTTGGCCCAGTACAGAGAGGTCTCATGCTGGTTAATCAACTCATAGATCTTGTCCAGATACAACTAGATGTATTATGACAAATAACTCAGCAGGGTTGTGAACAAAAGTTTCCGGGATTGTGTGTTATTTCCATTCAGTATGTTAAATTTACTAGGGCAGCTAAATTGTCAAAAGGTCTTTCTCAGTATATGTTACAGAATTGGACGGCTGAATTTGAACAGACCCTTCGGGAATTGAGACTTGCCATCATTCAGGTCAACTCCAAGCGCTTGGACCTGTCCCTGATCAAAGGATTACCCAATTGGATCTCCTCAGCATTTTCTTTCTTTAAAAAATGGGTGGGATTAATATTATTTGGAGATACACTTTGCTGTGGATTAGTGTTGCTTCTTTGATTGGTCTGTAAGCTTAAGGCCCAAACTAGGAGAGACAAGGTGGTTATTGCCCAGGCGCTTGCAGGACTAGAACATGGAGCTCCCCCTGATATATGATATATCTATGCTTAGGCAATAGGTCGCTGGCCACTCAGCTCTTATATCCCATGAGGCTAGTCTCATTGCACGGGATAGAGTGAGTGTGCTTCAGCAGCCCGAGAGAGTTGCAAGGCTAAGCACTGCAGTAGAAGGGCTCTGCGGCATATATGAGCCTATTCTAGGGAGACATGTCATCTTTCAAGAAGGTTGAGTGTTCAAGTGTCCTTCCCCCAGGAAAAACAACACGGGACCAGACCAGGACCCCTCTGGGTGATGAGCCTGGGAGGAGGTTATGTGTACGGCTCCTTTACCTGCACACTGGGGATTTGACCTCTATCTCCACTCTCATTAATATGGGTGGCCTATTGCTCTTATTAAAAGAAAAGGGGGATCTGTGAGGAGCCGCCCTCACATTTGCCATTATAAGATGGCACTGACAGCTGTGTTCTAAGTGGTAAACATAGTCTGCACACATGCAGGGGCAGTTTTCCCACCATGTGTTCTGCCTTTCCCGTGATGACAACTGGGCCGATGGGCTGCAGCCAATCAGGGAGTAATACATCCTAGGTGGAGGATAATTCTCCTTAAAAAGGGATGGGGTTTCGCCATTTGCGGGCTTGCTCTCTTGCACTCTGGCTCCTGAAGATGTAAGCAATAAAGCTTTGCCGCAGAAGATTCTGGTTTGTTGCGTCTTTCCTGGCCGGTCGTGAGAACGCGTCTAATAACACAAAGTTGTAAATAAAGAAAACTGGTTTCATTATCTGGAGATTCCAGTGCCTGAAATGTTTTAAGAGCTTAGTTACTGGCCAGTGCCCCTTTGAGGTGTCACAGCTAAGTAGCTGAGATCCTATGGAGAGAGGTGCTTTGAGTGCTGCTCAGATATAAGCAGAAAGCAGTGAGAGGAGCAGCAGGGCTTCCTTCCTAACAATGCAGCAAATCCACTTCTGTGAAAGGAAAACCATATTCCTATGAGCAAAGCAATAATCTTCCCCAATGCCCCAGCTGTTCATAAATCACTATTTTCAAGGCTCTTGGGATCAAATTATATTCAAATCTTAACACTCCAAAAGTAATATATTTGAAATCATCAATATCACACTTAAAGGATATCTCTCAATTCAGAAGGGTGTATTTACATACACACTTACTTAAAACTAATGAATTTCAGATTCTTTGCTCCCTATTAAGCCTGGTTTTACAGTTTGCTGCTCAGTGGTCTTGCATTTATTCAGGACATATAGAAACCTTTTAGTAATTTTCTTATCTCATAAAATTATTTTTATGTATTTTAAGTATTTTAATCTTCATTAACATCATTCATAGGCAATTAGTAGACAGATCAACATACTGGCATCATTGTCATAAATCAGTTCCTCAGAGCTAAATAATTTAGTGTCATAATCCTAGCCATTTTAAGTTCCTTTCAAAATGTAGTAATAAATGTCTAATTTATGCAAAGATATGCCAACTCCTTGCCAGCAGGTTCAAGCAAGAGGAGAGAGGTCCCAGTCCCACTCCCACCTGGGTCTCTCCAAGACTGAGCGGAGTGACTCAAATACCCCACCACCACCCCCTCCCTTTGTTCTGAACTTATATAAGCAAGAAGCTGATGCCACTAAGTTGATTCCTGCTTCAACCAGATTCCCTGCTCCATGTGTTTCTTTTGGGCCATGGACACTCACAACTCTGCTCACTCCCCTAGTCTTCTGACTTCAAAATATTCATCCAGTACTACCAAAGCCACAGAGTTTGGTAACAGTTCTGTGATCCTGATGCCGTGAACAGTGTCAGCATCATAGCAATCAATACAACACCAACTGCATTCACTCCTCATTTTAAGCTCTGCAGAGTTTCATTTCTTCTATCCCAATCAATGACATGATCAGACTGCAGATCAGATCAAATATGTTGAAAATTTCCCATTCTACATCACTTTCTTTTATTATAAAGGTGTGTGATTAAATGCTGAACTGTAGATATGAGATCACCAAACAATAGAGGGAAACACAATAACAATTGAGGAGCTGCAATTAGAGAACAAGTCACGGTGATTATAGAAAAATTAATAGCCCTCTTATTGAGAAATGTTTGCTGCTTCCAGTGATAGCAGAGGCCTCAGCAGAAGCCTCTGGTAAACTGTATAGAGAAGCTATATATTCGCCTGGGCTTGCTAAAAGATGTAGTGTCAATGTGGACTCTAAAGACTTAGATCAATTGTTCTGCAACAGCATAAGGTGTTTTCTTAGGCTTGCTCACTTGCCCAGCACCTTTTACTGCCAATTTCCCATATGAAGGCAGGAGGTCACAGTGAGGAAAGCCTCCTATTTTGTGTCTTTTGGCAATTCTGATTAAGAGAACTTGACAGAGAGAGAGAGAGAGAGAGAGAGAGAGAGAGAGAGAGAGAGAGAGAGAGAGAGAGAGGGAGAGAGAGAATTTACTGAAGTTAGCTAATGATCAATTAATTTTTTTTAAATTAGGTATTTATTTCATTTATATTTCCAATGCTATCACAAAAGTCTAGGCATTCTGATGGATGTAAATTATTAATTCAGTAAGGCATTGAATTTATCTAACCTGGGAAGGATTAAAAAAATTAAAAACAGGGAGGACTTTGCCTCAGCATCAGTGAAAGAGATCTTGGATCCTGGACTCCACCGAAAGTAGTCTACACAGGTGAGAGTGTGGACTACAGAAGATAACAGCTTCTGGGACAGGCTGGAGCCACAGAGCTTCTGAGGCAGACCCCTTTTTGGGCTCCAGACATCCGGGCACCTTCCCAGCAAGAGAATAGGTGTCTGCCCGGCCCAGGAGGGCTTTGCAGGAGCACCTGGGGAAGCCATCTTGGTTCCTGGATCCTTCCTAGACTAGTCAGTGCAGGTGAGAGTGTGGACTACAGAAGCTAACAGCGTCTGTGACAGGCTGAAGCAACACAGCTTCTGGGACAGGTCCCCTTTTGGGCCTTCATCCTCGGCCAGGAGGGATGTCCAAATGCCAGATATCTGTGCACCTTCCCTGTAAGAGGAGAGCTTGCCTGCAGAGAGTGCTCTGACACTGAAACTCAGAGGAGAAATCTAGTCTCCCAGATCTGCTGATAGAGGCTAACAGAATCATGAGAGGAGCAATCTCTAACCAGAGACAACTATAACAACTAACTCCAGAGACTACCAGATGGCGAAAGGTAAACATAAGAATCTTACTAACAGAAACCAACACAACTCACCATCATCAGAACCCAGCAATCCCACTTCGCCCAGTCCAGGGCACCCCAACACACCCGAAAAGCTATACCTGGGTATAAAAGCATATCTCATGATGATGGTAGAGGACATCAAGAAGGACTTTAATAACTCACTTAAAAAGATACAGGAGAACACTGCTAAACAGATAGAAGACATTAAAGAGGAAACACAAAAATCCCTTAAAGAATTGCAGGAAAACACGACCAAACAGGACATGGAATTGAATAAAACCATCCAAGAACTAAAAAGGGAAGTAGACACAATAAAGAAAACCCAAAGTAAGGCAACACTAGAGATAGAAACCCTAGGAAAGAAATCTAGAAACATAGATGCGAGCATCAGCAACAGGATACAAGAGACGGATGAGAGAATCTCAGCTGCAGAAGATTCCATAGAGAACATTGGCACAACAATAAAAAAAATGCAAAATGCAAAAAGATCCTAACTCAAAATATTCAGGAAATCCAGGACACAATGAGAAGACCAAACCTACAGATAATAGGAGTAGATGAGAATGAAGATTTTCAAATTAAAGGGCCAGCAAATATATTCAACAAAATTATAGAAGAAAACTTCCCAAACCTAAAGAATGAAGTGCCCATGAACATACAAGAAGCCTACAGAACTCCAAATAGACTGGACCAGAAAAGAAATTCCTCCGGACACATAATAATCAGGACAACAAATGCACTAAATAAAGATAGAATATTAAAAGCAGTAAGGGAAAAAGGTCAAGTAACATATAAAGGCAAGCCATTACACCAGATATTTCATCAGAGACTAAGAAAGCCAGAAGAGCCTGGACAGATGTTATACAGACACTAAGAGAACACATATGCCAGCCCAGGCTACTATACCCAGCAAACCTTTCAATTACCATAGATGGAGAAAAGAAAGTATTCCAAAACAGAACCAAGTTCAAACATTATCTTTCAACGAATCCAGCCCTTCAAAGGATAATAACAGAAAAAAAAAAAAAAAACAAAAACAAAAACAACAACAAAAAAAAACAATACAAGGACAGAAACCATATCCTAGAAAAAGGAAGAAGGTAATCCCTCAACAAACCTAAAAGTAGACAGCCACAACAAAAGAATGCCAACTTTAACAACAAAAATAATCAAACCCAACAATTACTTTTTCCTTAATATCTCTTAATATCAATGGACTCAATTCCCCAATAAAAAGACATAGACTAACAGACTGGCTACACAAACAGGACACAACAATTTGCTGCTTACAGGAAACTCTTCTCAGGGAAAAAGAGAGACACTACCAAGAATGAAAGGCTGGAAAACAATTTTCCAAGCAAATGGTCTGAAGAAACAACATGGAGTAGCCATTCTAATATCTAATAAAATCGATTTCCAACCCAAAGTCATCAAAAAAAAAGAAGTAGGGGCAATTCATACTCATCAAAGGTAAAATCTTCCAAGAGGAACTCTCAATTCTGAATATCTATGCTCCAAATGCAAGGGCAGCCACATTCATTAAAGAAACTTTAGTAAAGCTCAAAGCACACATTGCACCTCATACAATAATGGTGGGAGACTTCAACACACCACTTTCACCAAGGGACAGATCATGGAAACAGAAACTAAACAGGGACACAGTGAAACTAACAGAAGTCATGAAACAAATGGATCTAACATATATCTATAGAACATTTTATCCTAAAACAAAAGGATATACCTTATTCTCAGCACCTCATGGTACCTTATCCAAAATTGACCATATAATTGGTCACAAAACAAGCCTCAACATACACAAAATATTGAAATTGTCCCATGCATCCTATCAGCTCACCATGGATTAAGGCTGATCTTCAATAACAAAATAAATAATAGAAAGCAAATATTCATGTCGAAACTGAACAACACTCTTCTCAATAATGCCTTGGTCAAGGAAGGAATAAAGAAAAAAATTAAGGACTTTTTGGAGTTTAATGATAATGAAGCCACAACATACCCAAACTTATGGGACACAATGAAATCATTTGTAAGAAGAAAACTCATAGCTTTGAGTGCCTCCAAAACGAAACTAGAAAGAGCACACATTAGCAGCTTGACAACACACCTAAAAGGTCTAGAACAAAAGGAAGCAAATTCACCCAAGAGGAGTAGAAGGCAGGAAATAATCAAAATCAGGGGCGAAATCAACCAAGTGGAAATAAGAACTATTCAAAGAATCAACCAAATGAGGAGCTGGTTCTTTGAGAAAATCAACAAGATAGATAAACCCTTAGCCAGACTTACTAGAGGGCACAGGGACATCATCCTAATTAACAAAATCAGAAATGAAAAGGGAGACATAACAACAGACCCTGAAAAAAATCTAAAACACCATCAGATCCTTCTACAAAAGGCTATACTCAACAAAACTGGAAAACCTGGATGAAATGGACAAGTTTCTAGACAGATACCAGGTACCAAAGCTAAATAAAAATCTGGTTAATGATCTAAACAGTCCTATATCCCCCAAAGAAATAGAAGCAGTCATTAATAGTCTCCCAACCAAAAAAAAAAAAAAAAAAAAAAAAAAAAAGCCCAGGACCAGATGGATTTAGTGTAGAGTTCTATCAGACCTTCAAAGAAGATCTAATTCCAGTTCTTCACAAACTATTCCACAAAATAACAGCAGAAGGTACTTTACCCAACTCATTCTATGAAGCCACAATTACTCTGATACCTAAACCGCAAAAAGACCCAACAAAGATAGAGAATTTCAGACCAATTTTCCTCATGAATACTGATGCAAAAATCCTCAATAAAGTTCTCTCTAACTGAATCCAAGAACATATCAGAACAATCATCCATTCTGACCAAGCAGGTTTCATACCAGGGATGCTGGGATGGTTCAATATAGGGAAATCCATCAACATAATCCAGTATATAAACAAACTCAAAGACAAAAACCACATGATCATCTCGTTAGATGAGGAGAAAGCATTTGACAAAATCCAAAACCCATTCATGATAAAAGTCTTTGAAAGATCAGGAATTCAAGCTCCATACCTAACCATGATAAAAGCAATCTACAGCAAACCAGTAGCCAATATCAAAGTAAATGGTGAGAAGCTGGAAGCAATCCCACTAAAATCAGGGACTAGACAAGGCTGCCCACTCTCTCTATACCTACTCAACTTTGTACTTGAAGTATTAGCCAGAGCAATTCGACAACAAAAGGAGATCATGTGGATACAGTTTGGAAAGGAAGAAGTCAAAATATCACTTTTTGCAGATGATATGATAATATATATATAAGTGACCCTAAAAATTCTACCAGAGAACTCCTAAACCTGATAAACAGCTTCTATGAAATAGCTGGATATAAAATTAACTCAAGTCAATGGCCTTTCTGTACAGAAAGAATAAATAGGGTGAGAAAGAAATTAGGAAAACAAAACCCTTCTCAATAGTCACAAATGATATAAAATACGTTGGTGTGACTCGAACAAAGGAAGTGAGAGATCTGTATGATAAGAACTTCAAGTCTCTGAAGAAAGAAATTAAAGAATATCTCAGAAGATGGAAAGATCTCCCATGCTCATGGATTGGCAGGATCAATATAGTAAAAATGGCTATATTGCCAAAAGCAATCTACAGATTCAGTGCAATCCCCATCAAAATTCCAAATCAATTCTTCAACGAAATAGAAAGGGCAATCTGCAGATTCATCTGGAATAACAAAAAACCTAGGATAGCAAAAAACTCTTCTCAAGTATAAAAGAACCTCTGGTGGAATCACCATGCCTGACTTAAAGCTTTACTACAGAGCAATTGTGATAAAAACTGCATGGTACTGGTATAGCAACAAACAAGTACACCAATGGAATAGAATTGAAGACCCAGGGATGAACCCAGACACCTATGGTCACTTGATCTTTGACAAGGGAGCTAAAACCATCCAGTGGAAAAAGACAGCATTTTCAACAAATGGTGCTGTCACAACTGGCCGTTATCATGTAGAAGAATACGAATTGATCCATTCCTATCTCCTTGTACTAAGGTCAAATCTAAGTGGATTAAGGAACTCCACATAAATCCAGAGACACTGAAACTTATTAAGGAGAAAGTGGGGAAAAGCCTTGAAGATATGGGCAGAGGGGAAAAATACTGCATTGAACAGCAATGGCTTGTGCTGTAAGATCGAGAATCAACAAATGAGACCTCATAAAAGTTGCAAAGCTTCTGCAAGGCAAAAGGCACCATCAATAAGACAAAAAGACCACTAACAGATTGGGAAAGGATCTTTACCTATCCTAAATCAGATAGGGGACTAATATCCAATATATATAAAGAACTCAAGAATGTGGACTCCAGAAAATCAAATAACCCCACTAAAAATGGGGCTCAGAGCTAAACAAAGAATTCTCACCTGAGGAATAAGAAATGGCTGAGAAGCACCTGAAAAAATGTTCAGCATCCTTAATCATTAGGGAAATGCAAATCAAAACAATCCTGAGATTCCACCTCACACCAATCACAATGGCTAAGATAAAAAATTCAGGTGACAGCAGATGCTGGCGAGGATGTGGAGAAAGAGGAACACTCCTCCATTGTTGGTGATATTGCCAGCTTGTACAACCACTCTGGAAATCAGTCTCTTGGTTCCTCAGAAAATTGGACATAGTACTACCAGAGGATCCCACAATACGTCTCCTGGGCATATAACCAGAAGATGTTCCAACCGGTAAGAAGGACACATGCTCCACTATGGTCATAGCAGCCTTATTTATAATAGCCAGAAGCTGGAAAGAACCCAGGTGCCCCTCAACAGAAGAATGGATACAGAAAATGTGGTACCTTTACACAATGGAATACTACTCAGTTATTAAAAAGAATGAATTTATGAAATTTCTAGGCAAATGGATGGACCTGGAGGCCATCATCCTGAGTGAGGTAACCCAATCACAAAGAACTCACACAATATGTACTCACTGATAAGTGGATAGTAGCCCAGAAACTTAGGATACCCAAGATATAAGATACAATTTGCTAAACGCATGAAACTCAAGAAGAACGAAGACCAAATTGTGGACACTTTGCCTCTTCTTATAATCGGGAACAAAACACCCATGGAAGGAGTTACAGAGACAAAGTTTGGAGCTGAGACGAAAGGATGGACCATCTAGAGACTGCCATATCCGGGGATCCATCCCATAATCAGCTTCCCAACGCTGACACCATTGCATACACCAGCAAGATTTTGCTGAAAGTACCCTGATATAGCTGTCTCTTGTGAGGCTATGGAAAGAGAGGTCCATTGGTCATGCAGACTTTATATGCCTCAGTACAGGGGAATGATAGGTCTAACAAGTGGGAGTGGGTGGGTGGGGTAGTTAGTGGGGGACCGTGTGGAGGACTTTTGGGATAATATTGGAAATATAAATGCAATAAAAACCCAATTAAAAACATATTAAAAAATTAAAAACTAGAAAGGCAAGTAAGCATCTTATGTTTAATATTCCAATTAATAGGGAAATTAACAACATTTTAATCAAATAAAATCAAGCATACAAGTGATAATTTAAAGCATAATACATATTTAATATTTGTAGAAGCAGATGTGGAATTATTCTTTAAGGAAAATAAATATTTGTGCTAGTGAGGTCATTTACAATCTCAGGGAAAATGCTAAGGTTACTTTTACGGGTTTTATACTGTTACAGAGAAATGTTACTTTCTAAAATTATATAATTTAGTAGTTGGCATATTTTAAATACATTAAATCATAACCAATAATAAAACTATATAGGTTTCAGAAGCTACATATAGACTCACATCTCACATCCTCAAGTAATGATTTTTTTTTTTTTTGACATCTTGACACTCTATGAAGCCTTGCAATGTTGCAGTGTTGGTTGCTTCAGATTATCCTTGTTCAATTTACCATTTTGTGAATCAAACATACCGTGCGTTCACTTGTTATATAATATGTAGTTTCCTATGTATGCTGTGAATATTTCTTTACACTCAAACTTACCATTTTAATAACTTAATTTTCACATCTTTCTGGAATGCCTTTCTCTCTAAAATGGACTGCATTCTTCAAATCCAATATTGATAATATATTAATCAATAGACAACATTTTATGAGCTATATGAAAATTGAGTCTCTATAGCTTCACCAGTACTATACCTGAGTCATAGTGAAAAGATTTTTTTTATTTCACTGTAGTGTTTTATTTAATAATGTTTTGTAGATTACTATAAGTTTACATATATTGGGCATTCTTTACAATTTGGCCAAAGGTGTTTTTAAATATTGGTTATATGTAACCCTTCCATAACTTCAAAAAACGTACTATATTTAACATTCAACAAACACAAACACACACACACACACCCCTATATATATGTGTATGTGTGTGTGTATACACACACATATTCATATGTATGAACATATATTCTTCATATATATTATTTATATATTAGTATATATAAATGATCGATATATGAATTATCAAAATGCTTTTTAAAACACTATATTTGTACACTTAGACTAGGATTTTATTTCTCCTGGTCACAGAAACTTCTGCAGTTGTCAATGATTAATATAGTGACACACAAATGTTAAAAATTCTGAGAATAATTTTCTGTTGTGTGCTCAGCCTTGAGCAGTGCATCTATATTACCCTCTGCAAGCATGAGAGAATGTCCTGGAAACAGGGCAGAAGGGTTGTAATATCCAGGGAATTTTAAAATTATCTTAAAGGTTTATTTTACTGTATTATTTTATTTTATCTATTAAATCATGTTTATCTTCATTTTTCCTATCTTGAGGGTGTCTATAGAGAAATGTGGAGTTAATCTGTTGGTAAATTAACTGACACATATCTAACAACTTAGAAGAGAGATGTTATTCCCTTGGTACTATTCCCTGAAGTTCTATTATACTTTGTATCTAGGAAGAAAGTTGCCATAGCCAAACTTAGTTATAAATTTGATGCATCTGAGAAGAGGAACCATAAAATGAAGCATTATATACATCGTATCAGCTTGAGCCAATGTCAGTGAAACATTTTATTAATTGCTAAAAATATAAGATATTACAGTTCAGTGAGAGCAGTGCTGACCTTGGGTCTCAGTCATAAGAGAAAGGTCATTGACTGAAGTACCAAGAAGAAGCAAATGACCAACATTCTGTCACAGGGTTTGCATTTGTTTCTGCCTCTAGGTTCCTGTGTTGAGCTCCTGCTCTGTCTCCTCTCTATGGAGGCATGTTACCTGGTAACATAGTGTATGCCTTTCTCACCACGTTTTATTTGGGTCATAATATTTATTACATATATCAAACTAGGACAAGGATAAATATGAGGAATGTGTAGTATTGCTTTGATTGACTTACATGAATTTTGTAAGATTTTTTGTTTGAGGTTTGTTTGACTTATTGATTTTGTCTGTAATATTGGGGAAGAATTTGGAACGTTAGACTGGAAAACTCATATAGTATTCAGAGATTAATAGTCTGTTCTATATAAGCTGTAAAATAACATAACAATGCTGAAACTCAGACAATGAGAACTGGCTTATGACAAAAAAAAATCTTCAGGGTATTTTTAAGTTTATTTTCTGTTATTATTATGCTCCCAATTAATATCTAATGGAAGTGTAACTTTTTTTTTGTTCTAATAGGCCAATGGATTAGGTAAGGGTATGTGAAAATAAAAAACAGCTATAATTAATAAGTAACCAAAATCATTAAGGAAAATAATTTGGGGAAATATTTCCACAGTGTTAATGCATAATCTTGGTCTACTGGTGGAGGAAGCAAGACTTTGCATCAAAATAGAGGAAAATAAGGTGTATGGTTTTGTATATGGTCCTGGTTTTCAAGACATGAGAAGGTTGTAGAGAGCAACTGATGCTTAGCACTGTGTGACAGTGACTGAATATTTGTGAAGAGTTTCCAGAGAAGACAAGTGATGAACGCTCAGCTACAGCTGTAATAGAAACCACAGGAATGAAGGAATAATGGTTAGAAGCTGAGGCTTGAGTTTAGAGTCTACAAAAAGAGAATAGCAAGCTATTGATGAAGGTTCAGCATCAGTTGCAGTGGATTAAAGATGTCAGGAGAGTGGAATGACAGAACCAAGGATAGCATCAAGTGAAAATGGGACAGACATACAGTGTTCATGTATGGCTGATTGGAGAATTGTGGGATGTGGTCTTCCAAACCCATTGGTTTCCAGAAAATTAAGAGTGACTCATATGTGCTCAGCACGAACCTTACACTTGGATTTTGGTTTGGCTTTGATCTGATTATGACTGTGCTCTGTTTCACCCTTCTTGGAATAAGAATCCATTGACCTTGTTTATTTTTTATTTTATGTGATCCTAGGGTTATCATAACTTTGAATTTTAAAGAGAACTTGGACTTATATTATGTTAGATATTTTTAAAGATTGGTAGCTCTACTATCTTTTTTTTAATGAAAGGGTATAAGATCTTACAGAAAAAGGAGAAAGTCTAGGTGGTCTAAAAGTGATATATTTGTTTGTCAACTTGACAGGAGTAGGCTTGTGATGGCTAATATTGTCAATTTGACTCAGAGGTAGAAAGAACATCAGTTGACGAATGTGTTTTACAGATTGACCTGTGTCTATATTTGTAGTACATTTTCTTGATTGATGATTGCTGTAAGAGGGCCCTACATATTGTTGTCAGTGCTATCCCTGAGCAGATGAGCCAGGGCTGTATAAAAACAGCCAAGTAAACCCAGGAGGACAATAGAGAAAAGCAGAATTCCACCAATATATCTATTCTTCTGTTCTTGAATCCAGGTTCCTTTCCTGTATTTTGCCATGGTTTTTTTTTTTTTTTTTTTTTTTTTTTTTTTTTTTTTTTTTCAATGATGAGCAATGACCTATAAGTCAAATAAATTCTTTAGCTTTTAAGTTTCTTTTGATCATGGTATTTATCACAGTAGTGGAAACAAGACTAAGACAAAATTCTAGATAGACACAATTGATTCTTCAAGTAGGATACTGTACAATATTGCCTGTGAGTACATAGAAATATGAAAAAATAAGTCTTTCTCTGTAGTCATGTCAATAGTGTTGCACACAATTCACCGCACTTGCATTTCCCTACACTGGGGCATCAAGCCTCCACAGTATCAAAGGCCTCCCTGTCCACAGATGCCAGATAAGTCCATCCTCTGCTGCATATGTAGCTGGAGCCATAGATCCTCCACATATACTCTTTAGTTGATTGTTTAGTCCCTGGGAGCTCTGGAGGAGGTGGACTGATTAGTTGATATTCTTCCTATGAAGTTGCAATCTCTTTCAGCTCCAATTTAATCTCATCATACAAAGCTCAAGTCCAAGTGGATCAAGGACCTCCAATAAAACCAATTACACTGAATCTAATAGAAGAGAGAGTGGGGAAGAGCCTTGAACACATGGACATAGGGAAATTTTCCTGAACATTGTTCAGTGATATAATGACTCATTGAACAATGGCATAGGCTAACTCTTTAAACCGAATCCTTTTAAGAACATTAGCTGTTTTTAAAGGGATAGATTTATATAGTATTGATTTAAAAAATTTCAAAGTGGATTTACCCGCTTACAATCCTACCTGTAATGGAGAAGTGTTCCTCTTTCTCCACAAACTCCCCAGCATCTGCTGTCACCTGAGGTTTTCATCTTAACCATTCTGATTAATGCCTTATGCTCTAAGATCAAAAATCGACAAATGGAACCTCATAAAATTTTAAAGCTTCCTTAAGGCAAAGGATACTGTCAAGAGGACAAAACAGCAACCAACAGATTGGGAAAACATCTTTACCTCCCATTCTTCTGATAAAGGGCTAGTATCCAAAATATACAAAGAACTCAAGAAGTTATATGCTTGCGAATCAAATAACCCTATTTAAAAATGAGGTCCAAAGCTAAACAAAGAATTCTCAACTGAGAAATCTTGAGTTGTATAGAAGTTCCCAAAGAAATGTTAAACAACCTTAGTCATCAGGAAAATGCAAATCAAAGGCCCTTGACACTACCTCACACCAATCAGAATGGTTAAGATGAAAACCTCAGGTGACAGCAGATGCTGGGGAGTTTGTGGAGAAAGAGGAACACTTCTCCATTACAGGTGGGATTGTAAGCGGGTAAATCCACTTTGAAATTTTTTAAATCAATACTATATAAATCTATCTCTTTAAAAACAGCTAATGTTCTTAAAAGGATTCAGTTTAAAGAGTTAGACTATGCCATTGTTCAATGAGTCATTATATTCTCAAAGATCAGTAAAGCAAACTAAATTATATTAATTAAAAAGCTAACTATATCTATCACTCACTTTTAGATATTATTGTTAAAAAATGAGAAATAATTTATCTGATTATTCTTTGAATAGAACTGTAAGGTAACTTTCAAAAGAAAAATCTTATTTAAATTTTTTATTTGTAATCTCCTTGTCTAACAGAAATTAAAATCTTATTGAAAGTATAATGATATCAAACATACATTTTCAGCACATGAATAAAACATCAAAAGACTCCCTTGCTTAGTGTTTCTGTTTTGTACTAAAAATAGCATCCAACTCATAGTATTTTTCTTCTGGGGTTTTCTTCACTCTTATTCAGGTGGTAAACAGCAATATATTTGGCTTGGATATAATTCCCTTGAATATTGCATGCTATTTGCAATTTGTGTTTGTTTTTAAAGAAAAAAGCAAGGCAAAACCAGCCAGTGTAAAGATGATGCAGGTGGAAGACTTATAAACAGAATATTAATATTCAGCAGATGTATTAGCCCTCTGGGCTTTGCCATTCTTTGTGTTTTTCCCTTGTCCACAAACACCTGTAGTACTTTAAACAAAATAACACAACAAACATAAAAATATGCTATATTGACAAATCATAATACTACTAAGAAAGTGATTTGTAAAAAAGATAAATCCGACAAAAGGCTTTCTGCATAGCTGCAAATGTGTTTGTAGTTTAGGCATAAAAATAACTTCTCCTGTCCCAGGACTTTATAAGGTGGTTCTTGCAACACTCAAAGTTTATTCAATGACTCTCAGAATCAGAATCTTTCCCCACAGTCTTCCATATCAGTTGTAGGCTATATTTACTTTTCTGTTTCAAATTTTGCTTCCATTACCCATACCAAGATGAAAAAATGATATGGTACTAGCTACTCTATTGTAATGAAAGAAAGGATCCAAAACAATGCAAAAGAGGGCACTGGAGGATCTAAGACACTTCAGATGTGTTGTATTCTGTGTCTATTCCTATTTCCTTGGTCACATGGAAAACAATTCATCAGACGACACAATAAAAACATGATTAGACTTGATAGAATTTGTTAAAACACTTTGGTACAAAATCCACACACTACTTATAAATATTGACAATGTCTTCAATGTACTAGTTATACATATTTCCTTATAAGGATGGATGGTACCCCTAAACTTCGTACCCAACCCATAGATTTTACAGTGGTGGAAAAGGCACCCAATGGCTAGAGTACAGTCTTCATTTACAAAAGGAATAAGGGATCCTGTCAGTAAATAACCCATAAAGGCATTGACACAACCTCAAGCTCTTTGTTATTATTGTATTCCTTCTTTACTCTGAGGATTCAAACTGTTCCTTGATGAGTAGGCACTGGAGGTTTCTGGGAAGTCAGCAACCCTATAGAATTTGGGCTTATCCCTGCATAATGGCTTCTTTGTCATAAACTACTCTGGCCTCATATTGAAAGAGAAGGATCCTTCATATTATCTTACAGTCAAAGAACATGTTCTAATATTTTTGAATTCTTGAACACTCATACAATTTGAATGAAGATTTTGTTGCAGTTTTGTAATAAAATTGAGAAATTAATATGAGAATTCTTTTCAGTGAGGTCAGACATAAGTAGTAGCAGTTGCATTGATTTTATTTGGATGTACCTCCTTGCTATAACTCTAAATATAATCTAATGTATATTTTGTTTTAGATTTAACAATTGAAGTATTTATTTATTTATGTATTTATTTATTTACATAATTACTTATTTAGTTATGTTAGGGTACATATTTGCCACATATTCCTTGTAGAAGTCAGAGAATAATTGTGAGAATCATATTTAACTTTTATTATGTGTTGGACAAAATTTTTGTCATGAATACTTAGAAGCAAGTGCCTTTATCAGTTGAACTATCTTGTGAGCCCCTGAAATATTTTCCATGTCATCCTGATATATACTCTTATATGTTTCAGTAGATTATGTAGAGTCATTTAAATTTTGTTTCACTTACAAACTACTAAATTTTGTCTTTTACAATTAAATGATAAGCAATAACTATAACTTTACATCTTACAAATTATCCATTAATAGCTTGTTTGTATTTCTTCACTTCTGCCTGACAATTTAAAAATTCTAAGCCTATTTTCTTCTCTTAATCCCTTACGTTCTTGGTTAAAATAATACTAAGACCCTATACTTGCTTTTTTTTTTTTTTTCATTTTTAGAGCATATTCAGACTCTTAAATAATAACAGGTACATTTTTCAAATATTAAGTTATTGGGAAAGTTTTCTGATTTTTGTATACTCTAATTATAATTCTTGGAATCTTATGTTTTTTAAACATTTGTTTCTAAGGCATACCATTTAGTTCAAATATAAATAAAATAAAGTATGTAATATAAGAATGTTAGTATGCTTCAATTTATAATATATATCAGCATATGTTAGTGTGCTTCCATTTATAAATGTTAATGTGTTATGATGATTGTTGACATAGTTAAAAACACATACACAGACACACATGCACACACATGCACACACATGCACACATGCACGTGGACACAAACAACTTCATTAGGCTAATTTATTGTTATATCAGGAAAGCTATATTTTCTTACTCATTCTTTACTGTTTCTGATAGGTGTAGGAAATGAAAATAACTTGCTATTTACAAAGCCTTTGACATTCTTGCATCTTTGTGAACTCTTAATTAATTACTACTAACCTTTCATTACTTTCATGAGTATTCAATTTTATGGCCACTAAAATTTCTTCCCTCTATATTTCTCAAAACATTGACATATTTTACATTTTCTCAATATCCTATTCCATAGTATATTTTAGAAGTTATTCTGTGTTAGGACACCTCTCAGTGAAAGTTTAAAGTTTATAATATAACACAGCAATTTGTCTGACTTACTGCAAAGACTTGAATTCTTATTGTGAATAACTAGTGATTCAAATGTCACGTTGATCCTCAGAGTCTGCCTTTTCATACCAACACCCCTCCTACCCAGTTAGATTGTTTTCTCTAATACAATAATTTTTTACATACACACACACACACACAGTTTGCGATCCCTGAATGGTGTCATTTTTATTAAATCCTTTTACAAAATGTCAGGAAGAATTAGCCATTGTTTTTTTTAATGGACTTTGTCTACATTAATTACAGATAAACAAACAAAATGAAGAAAAATTAATCATTTTAACAGGGTTTTATTTGAAATGTGATTTAGTCATGTCAGTATTAAAAATGAGAAGCTTACATAGGACTTAGGATATTGGTGACTCTGGCTTTAGTGTGGTTTAATTATATTTTGACACTAAATGTCTAACATAGTAAATAGAATGCTAATAATCACATAGAAAAGATTTCAATTGCTACCCCCATTTCACAACTGAGTTTGGATCTTTAGTACTTAGTCTCATGAAAAGCAGTGTCTACTTCTGTAAGATTTAATTTCATATGTATTTCATGAGAAAATTACTCCATTTGTTGAGCTAATGTAACACTAAATTATAGGTATGAATAGCTGACTCTCTTTGCCTGGCATTCAGTAATAGAGATGATTACTGACATCCCATTTATACGATGACTCTGTGTTAACAGAAATAATATCAATGAGATACTTAAATTACAAATTTCTGACATTATTCAGAGCTAAAACAAAAATTGCACAGAGCTTTCATGTATCATAATAAACACAGGTAAAAGTGACATCGATGATTTTTTTTTCTTTACAATTTATAAAAGCTGAAGCAGTGTGTGTGGAAATGAGTATCAGACTTGGCGATGGAGGGAGGATCTTCTCACATGACAAGACAGGTCAAAGGGGCAACTTCTATGTTCTGACATTACCAAGACTTTAAGTTATTTCATGCTGCTTAAACTAAGTGCTGAACACTGTGTATAAATTGTTTCACTTGGTGACATGCAATTTCTAAAAAATTCTTGATGCTTGTATATATTTCCATTGAATAATAGAAAAAGTTAAATATTTTATCAAGGCTTTTGGGGTTTTCTTTTTTGTTTGTTTGTCCATTTATTTTGGTTTGGTTTGGTTTTTTTGTTTGTCAAGTATTACTCTTAAGCATAGAAAAGGCAGCAACACTGATGCTTAGTTTTTATTTTTTATTTGACAATTCCATACATATTTTTCACTATAATTTGGTTGTATCCACCACGACTCATTCCCTCAAACTCTCTCTGGGATTACCTCTAACATATCTCTGAACTTCATGTACTCTGGCTTTATTCTATATTTGTTAAACTCACTGAGTCTATCTAAGTCTAGCTGGCTGTATGGTAACAGACTGATGGAATATGGACTCATCGGCATAAGCTAACAATCAATGAACAAACCACCAAAGAAAGTGACCCCTTTTTCAACAGAGATTCGCTGCCAATAGCTAGAACAGGAGCGTAGGTGTCTTCTCTATTGTCAATGTTAGTAATTTTATTATTTTGACTTTGGAAAAGTCTTACTTAGGAGACCACAGTTGATTTGAGCCCATGTGCACAAACATCATTCCTCAAGGCTAGTATTTCATAGTACTCAAATATATACCTCTTAAACTTTCTCCTTTCTATTCTGTGATGTTTTCTAAGCCTGGAAAGTAAGATGTGTTGATACAGATGCCCCTTACGCAGCTGAGAATTCACAGTCCCTTATTCTCAGCAACATAAGCAGTTAGATCTCTGCATTGATACCTGCCCTTTTGGATATATACCCAGGAGTGGTATAGCTGGGTCCTCAGGTAATGCTATGTCTAATTTTCTGAGGAACTGCTGGGCTGATTTCTAGAGTGCTTATATCAGCAGTGGAGGAGTGTTCCTCTTTCTCCACATCTTCACCAGCATCTGCTGTCACCTGAGGTTTTGATCTTAGCAATTCTGACTGATGTGAGGTTGGATCTCAGGGTTGTTTTGATTTGCACTTATGACTAGGGTATTGAACATTTCTTTAGGTAGACCTCCACCATTCGGTTTTCTTCAGTTGAGAATTCTTTGTTTAGCTCTGTACCCCATGTTTTAATTATTTTGATTCTCTGGAGTCTAATGTCTTGTGGTGGGTAAAAGGGTTTCTGCCTTATTAACAGATTCTTTCTAATGAATGCACATGGAAGAAGGAGAGAACCAATTTCTATAATTAAACAACTAACCTCTATAAGCATACTATGACACATGTGCATATATATATATATATATATATATATATATACAACTAATTAATTAGTTTATTAAAATTATAATAATTACTTTAAGTACATATCATGGGAGGGTTTTTTTGTGATTGGGTTACCTCACTCAGGATGATGCCCTCCAGGTGCATGAATTTGCCTAGGAATTTCATAAATTCATTCTTTTTAATAGCTGAGTAGTACTCCATTGTGTAAATGTACCACATTTTCTGTATCCATTCCTCTGTTGAGGGGCATCTGGGTTCTTTCCAGCTTCTGGCTATTATAAATAAGGCTGCTATGAACATACTGGAGCATGTGTCCTTCTTACCAGTTGGAACACCTTCTGGATATATGCCCAGGAGAGGTATTGCGGGATCCTCCGGTAGTATTATGTACAATTGTCTGAGGAACTGCCAGACTGATTTCCAGAGTAGTTGTACAAGCTTGCAATCCCACCAAAGATAAAAGAACCTCTGATGGAGTCACCATGCCTATTTGTTGAAAATGCTGTCTTTTTTCCACTGGATGGTGTTAGCTCCATTACCAAAGATCAAGTTATTATAGGTGTGTGGGTTCATTTCTGGGTCTTCAATTCTATTCCTGTCATTATACCAGTACCATGCCATTTTTTTATCACAATTGCTCTGTAGTAAAACATTAGGTCAGGCATGGTGATTCCACCAGAGGTTCTTTTATCCTTGAGAAGAGTTTTTGCTATCCTAGGTTTTTTGTAATTTCAGATGAATTTGCAGATTATTCTTCCTAATTCGTTGAAGAATTGAGTTAGAATGTTGATGGGGATTGCATTGAATCTGTAGATTGCTTTTGGCAAGATAGCCATTTTTATAATGTTGATCCTGCCAATCCATGAGCATGGTAGATCTTTCCATCTTCTGAAATCTTCTTTAATTTCTTTCTTCAGAGACTTGAAGTTCTTATCATACAGATCTTTCACTTCCTTAGTTAGAGTCACACCAAGGTATTGTATATTATTTGTGACTATTGAGAAGGGTGTTGTTTCCCTAATTTCTTTCTCAGCCTGTTTATTCTTTGTGTAGAGAAAGGCCATTGACTTATTTGAGTTAATTTTATATCCAGCTATTATCACCGAAGCTGTTTATCAGGTTTAGGAGTTCTCTTGTAGAATTTTTAGGGTAACTTATATATACTATCATATCACCTGCAAAAAGTGAGATTTTGAATTCTTCCTTTCCAATTTGTATCACCTTGATCTCCTTTTATTGTTGAATTGCTCTTGTTAGGACTTCAAGTACAATGTTGAGTAGGTATGGAGAGAATGGGCAGCCTTATCTAGTCCCTGATTTTAGTGGGATTGCTTCCAGCTTCTCACCATTTACTTTGATGTTGGCTACTGGTTTGCTGTAGATTGCTTTTATCATGTTTAGGTATGGGCCTTGAATTCCTGATCTTTCAAAGACTTTTACCATGAATGGGTGTTGGATTTTGTCAAATGCTTTCTCCTCATCTAACGAGGTGATCATGTGGTTTTTGTCTTTGAGTTTGTTTATGTACTGGATTATGTTGATGGATTTCTGTATATTGAACCATCCCTGCATCCCTGAGATGAAACATGCTTGGTCATAATGGATGATTGTCTTGTTATGTTCTTGGATTCAGTTAGCGAGAACTTTATTGAGGATTTTTGCATCGATATTCATGAGGGAAATTGGTCTGAAGTTCTCTATCTTTGTTGGGTCTTTTTGTGGTTTAGGTATCAGAGTAATTGTGGCTTCATAGAATGAGATGGGTAGAGTACCTTCTATTTCTATTTTGTGGAATAGTTTGTGCAGAACTGGAATTAGATCTTCTTTGAAGGTCTGATAGAACTCTGCATTAAACCCATCTGGTCCTTGGCTTTTTTTGGTTGGGAGAACATTAATGACTGCTTCTATTTCTTTAGGGGATATGGGAGTGTTTAGATCGTTAACTTGATCCTGGTTTAACTTTGGTAACTGGTGTCTGTTTAGAAATTTGTCCATTTCTTCCAGTAATTAGAATGCTGTCCCTGTGCCCTCTAGTGAGTCTGGCTAAGGGTTTATCTATCTTGTTGATTTTCTCAAAGAACCAGCTCCTCCTTTGGTTGACTCTTTGAATAGTTCTTCTTGTTTCCACTTGGTTGATTTTGCCCCTGAGCTTGATTATTTCCTGCCTTCTACTCCTCTTGGGTGAATTCCCTTCCTTTTTGTCTAGAGCTTTTAGGTGTGTTGTCAAGCTGCTAGTATGTGCTCTCTCTAGTTTCTTTTTGGAGGCACTCAGAGCTATGAGTTTCCCCCTTAGAAATGTTTTCATAGTGTCTCATATTTTTGGGTATGTTGTGGCTTCTTTTTCATTAAACTCCAAAAAGTCTTTAATTTCTTTCTTTATTCCTTCCTTGACCAAGTTATCATGAGAAGTGTGTTGTTCAGTTTCCACGTGAATGTTGGCTTTTCATTATTTATATTGTTATTGAAGATCAGCCTTAGTCCATGGTGATCTGATAAGATGCATGGGACAATTTCAATATTTTTGTATCTGTTGAGGCCTGTTTTGTGACCAATTATATGGTCAATTTTGTAGAAGGTACCATGAGGTGCTGAGAAGAAGTTATATCCTTTTGTTTTAGAATAAAATGTTCTCTAGATATCTGTTAAGTCCACTTGTTTCATCTCTTCTGTTTCTTTCACTCTGTGCCTGTTTAGTTTCTGTTTCCATGATCTGTCCATTGATGAAAGTGGTGTGTTGAAGTCTCCCACTACTATTGTTAGAGGTGCAATGTGTGCTTTGAGCTTTATTAAAGTTTCTTTAATGAATGTGGCTGCCCTTGCATTTGGAGCATAGATATTTATAATTGACAGTTCCTCTTGGAGTATTTTAACTTTGATGAGTTGAAGTGTCCCTCCTTGTCTTTTTTGATAACTTTCGGTTGGGAGTCGATTTTATTCGTTATTAGAATGGCTACTCCAGCTTGTTTCTTCAGACCATTTGCCTGGAAAATTGTTTTCAAGCCTTTCACTCTGAGGTAGTTACTGTCTTTTTCCCTGAGATGGGTTTCCTGTAAACAGCAGAATGTTGGGTCCTGTTTGTGTAGCCAGTCTTTTAGTCTATGTCTTTTTATTGGGGAGTTGAGTCCTTTGATATTAAGAGATATTAAGGAAAAGTAATTGTTGTTTCCTATCATTTCTCTTTTTAGAAATGGCACTCTGTTTTTTTGCTGTCTTCTTTTTGCTTTGTTGAGGGATTACTTTCTTGCTTTTTCTAGGGCATGGTTTCTGTCCTTGTATTGTTTTTTTTTTTTTTTTTCTGTTATTATCCTTTGAAGTGCTGGATTCGTGGAAAGATAATGTGTGAATTTGGTTTTGTCTTGGAAAACTTTCGTTTCTCCATCTATGGTAATTGAGAGTTTGGCTGGGTATAGTAGCCTTGGCTGTCATTTGTGTTCTCTTAGGGTCTATATAACATCTGTCCAGGATCTTCTGGCTTTCATAGTCTCTGGTGAAAAATCTGGTGTAATTCTGATAGGCCTGACCTCATATGTTACTTGACCTTTTTCCCTTATTGCTTTTAATATTCTCTCTTTACTTAGTGCATTTGTTGTTCTGATTTTTATGTGTAGGGAGGAATTTCTTTTCTGGTCCAGTCTTTTGGGAGATCTGTAGGCTTCTTGTATGTTCATAGGCATCTCTTTAGGTTGGGAAGTTTTCTTCTATAATTTTGTTGAAGATATTTGCTGGTCCTTTGACTTGAAAATCTTCATTCTCATCTAATCCTATTATCCGTAGGTTTGGTCTTCTCATTGTGTCCTGGATTTCCTGGATGTTTTGAGTTAGGATCTTTTTTCATTTTGTATTTTCTTTGATTGTTGTGCTGATGTTCTCTATGGAATCTTCTGCTCCTGAGATTCTCTTTTCCATCTCTTGTATTCTGTTGCTGATCTATGGTTCCAGATTTCTTTCCTAGGTTTTCTATCTCCAGTGTTGCCTCACTTTGGTTTTTCTTTATTGTGTCTACTTCCCTTTTTAGGTCTTGGATGGTTTTATTCAATTCCATCACCTGTTTGGTCATGTTTTCTTGCAATACTTTAACGGATTTTTGTGCTTCCTCTTTAAGGTCTTCTACCAGTTTAGCAGTGTTCTCCTGTATTTCTTTAAGTGAGTTATTAAAGTCCTTCTTGATGTCCTCTACTGTCATCATGAGATATGCTTTAAAATTCAGGGCTAGTTTTTTGGGTGTGTTGGTGTGCCCAGGACTGGGTGGGGTGGAGTGCTGTGTTCTGATGATGGTGAGTAGTCTTGTTTTCTGTTAGTAAGATTCTTACATTTGCCTTTCGCCATCTGGTAATCTCTGGATTTAGGTGTTGTAGTTGTCTCTGTTTAGAGATTGTTCCTCTCATGAGTCTGTTAGCCTCTATCAGCAGACCTGGGAGACTAGCTCTCTCCTGAGTTTTGGTGTTCAGAGTACTCTCTGTAGGTAGGCTTTCCTCTTGCAGGGAAGGTGCCCAGATATCTGTTGTTTGAACCTGCCTCCTGGCAGAAGTTGTGATCCACTCACAGAGGTCTTAAGATCCCATGGAGGGTCCCGTGTATACCTTATGGGTGTCCGCAGACTCCACGCCCAAGGTACCCCTGTGCTGTCATGGACCGGAAGGGACTTGTGCTCCTGATCAGGCCGGGTTTTCTGCTTCCCTAATTAATGCAGTCTTGGATCCCACGTGATTGGATTGGAGCAGAAGCTGTGTTCCACTCATCAGAGGTCTTAAGATCCTGTGGCGGGTCTTGTGGGTAGCTCTAGGTGCTGGCGGGACCGGAAGGGACAGATTACATTCTTAAAATCATGACATTGACTGAGTAGATAGCTATAGATAGATATCACTATACAAATAGAGTTCTGGGAGTAGCTTATGTGTGACTTATACTGTCACATATGTATGTATATGTATGGATATGGATCAGAGAAATGTGTGTATATGTATATTCATATATATGAATATATTGAAATACAGTAAAAAGATTTCATATACAAAAGACAAAGTATGGTGAAAAATATTTCATATACAGGTGTCACTATTCAGGAACTGTCAATACACCTATCAACCATTTTTGACAGATTCGATCTATAGAAATAAATAGAAGTTAGTTATATCTATTTTTACTTGATGGGCTTAGTGTCCATTTGATTCACTGTCTCATAGGCTCAAGCATCATTTATTGGTCTGGGCTACAGGCTCCAATAGCTCTGGAGCCTCTAGAGTTTCTCTGTATGTTCAGCCAAGCTTGAAGAACTAATGCCCAGGTGAATTTCTCCACTCAGGCTTTCTGTCAGATGTGTCCTCTCTCCTGTGATGTTTCTCTAAGATGTTGCATGCTTTCTGCAATGTTGTTGGGTTTCTTCTTCTCCAATCATGTTTGGCACCAGATGCAACTGTAACATTAATTAGCCAGATGTAATGGTTATCTCTGAGAGCTATGACTCAATAAACCCACATTTTCTAGATCTTTCTGAATTCTAATTGGATGATTCAACTCAGCTGTTCTGGCCCAAATGACTCCCCAAGCTGACTGATTCAAACTGGTTTCTCTCAGCTTCTCAGTGAATTGTTCTGCTTGGCATCAAACTAAATGCATGGACTCATGAACGAACAGGAATATACTGATTCCCAACTGAGTGACTCTCCTGATGCTACTTTTAAATAGCTTCTTTTCTTTGCTGTTCTAGTGAGGGTTGGGAATATCCTATTCCTGACTCATACTGTCAAATTTTCCTCTGATTCATAACATTTGTTCTCTCTTCAATGAGTCGTCACTTTCAAACATGGCTGCTTCCTTCTAAAAACTAGTTTTACCTTAAAGGTGTGTATTAAGGAAACATCCGTATTTCACCTTGGGGAATTAAAGTTATTTGATATGTCTGCATTCTAGCCAGATTAAACAGACCTAGGTCTTTGGATGTGATCCCTTGCCAGAACAGCCATGTTGTTGGATTAAAATTCTTCTACATGCTTACCGATATCACTATGTATGCACCTGACACCTACCAAAACTCAGAAAAGTACATCAGACTGGAACTGGAGTTGGAGAGAGTTGTGTGCCAGGATATTAGTTATGAACATTGAACTGAAGACTTATCGAAGATCAGTGAGTGCTCTTTACCTCTGATCCATTTCTCCACTGTATAGTGATGTCGTAGCTGAGCAGGTCAGGGTGCTGGCTATACCTTATCTGCATTTACAGGCTTGGTTCTCTACCATTGCTCTAGCTAGGCCACCCAATTACTAAATCAGCAATAGACAGAGACAGCTCTCCTGTTCTCATGCTTTCTGCACCAGAGCAGCCAGTACAAAATTGAGCAGCCTTCCAGGTATATGTGTGTGTGTGTGTGTGTGTGTGTGTGTGTGTGTGTGTGTATGTGTGTGTGTGTGTGTGTGAGAGAGAGAGAGAGAGAGAGAGAGAGAGAGAGAGAGAGAGAGAGAGAGAGGATGATTATAGGAAATATACAAAGAAAATGGAAAAGTCAGATAAGAGCCGCAGTTCTCTACAGTATCAGCAGCACTTGTATTTCTTATGGCCTTTTTATGCTACAGTACTATGGGAAGCAAAGACATAAGCTAACAGAAATCATTTGTTGAAATATACACAAGACATTTGTTCTCAACCAAAAATTTTACTGTTTCTTCCATCAACATCAATGGAATCTTGAACCTCTAGCCTTGAGCCTCAACTGCACCACCCCTTATCATCCAATGCCTCTGCTAGCTTACAAAACTACCAACAGACCCTGAGCTTCCTTGCCTCTGTCTGGCAGGGAGACTTTTTCTCTCTTTTATATTCTATGCTCAGAGAAGCAGCGAGCAGCTCCTGATAACTAACCTTCACATCCAGGCCTCCAGAGCCAGCTGCACTCTGCTGCCCAGTCAAAGCATGGAGCCCACTTTTCCAAGTGCAGCAGCCTGTGAGAAGTGAGATTATTTCTCTATCACCTACCCTGTCAGCTAGCTCTCCTGTGCCTTTATTATCAGGGCCAGCTCCACTGTGTTGCCTGCTCTCTAGAGTCCTATAGCCAGTGATGTGGCAAGGATAGCTCTTCCTTCCTCATCCCTTCAGAGGCCAAATCTCTGAACTACTGCAAGTGGCAAAGGTGGAGGGGGAAGACATCTACTGAAGTCTTTGGAGTTCTCGTCATCATGGCTTGTTCACCTCAGTCCTCACCATGACTATGTCGATGCCCATTCAAGTTTCAGGTCCTATACTCCAGAGTGTTGCAAGGAATGAGGGGCAAGAACAGCTCACTGGCTCTCATGACTCTGGTGTCTGTTTTCCCAACAGCCACAAGTAGTGGGGGTTGAAGGGGCAGAGGGCATCTTCTCCCAACACAGGTCACCTCCCCCCATGACAAAGGAGTGGTAGGATCAGTTCTCCCTTAATCACACCCTTGGGGATGGCTCAGCTGATGATCAGTGTCCTCATCACCAGGATGAGCTCTACTATGATACTCAATAGAATGCACTGTCCTCCTTCTCAAGTGCTGCATCTTGTGAGACACAGGGCCAGCTCACACAACTCTGATGGGTCTGGGATCTACCATATTTGTCAAAGGGTGAAAGGGCATCACCCCTGTATATATGCCACCTCATGGGATATAAGTGACAAGGTCAGCTCTCCCATGGTTGTGCACATATGTTGGTGGCTTGGCTGTCCACATGTCTCTTTTTGTCTTCTACCTCCTTCAATATGGTGGTAACCCGGAATTTGTATATCTATGGCCTACCTGTACAGGCATACTCTTCCAATACACCATGTTGCATGATGGAACACACATCTCTGTCTTTGTTTCTCAAATCTTGCTATGCTCCCTGCATTTTATTTGTTTTGATTTGATTTTTATGAAATAGCTTTGGCCACCAAGCCAGGAATCAAGCTAAGATGAACAAAGAATTTCCAGTTACTTTGTCCTGACTGATATAAGAACACTATCACCTATAAACATTTATCCATTTCTATGGAGAGAGAAAAAGACAATTTAAATGCTGTATAGAACATGTATTGTTTTTCAAAATTTTATACTACAAATATCATTTTGTCTATTTCCTTTTCAAATTGAAAAATAAAAAATAAATATTTACATTTTTGGCACTGTGTTTCTGTTTATATTAGTAGTATTATTTAGCCTTTACCTTATCCATTTAGATAATACATGTTTACAGGATTTTTTTAATATCTCTCTCTCTCTCTCTCCCTATATATATATATATATATATATATATATATATATGCATATATACATGTATATACACATATATATCTATATATGTGTGTGTAGTTATAAGGTATAATATGTATTAATATATATTTATTTATCAGGAATATATAGATATAAGGTATAATATTTATTAATATATTTATTATATATATTCCCTTTATATAAATGTTTATATCTTCTAACAGAAAAATTGTGTCAAAATCATGAGTTGAAATATAATTCATTTTGCTTTGGACATTTGTGTATATAGTGACAATGGTAGATTACTGTAATCTCAAAACTATTGGGGTATAAAGTCCAGGGATTATCCTTGAAGAAACAAGAATTTTTTAAATAGAAAAACAAAATAGTACTGAACAAATCACAGCAATTATTCCCACTGATAAGTTTTTCACCTTGGAATTTAGAGGAATGACCATTTATTATAATATCCTTAAAGAATGAAGAGAACTAGTTTATTGGGCAGGTATGAATAAAGTGAATTGCTTTATTTTATGCTCTTCAAATATTATTTCTAACAAGGTGGCATGTAGAATGTCTTTGCACAAAAGAGAATGACTCCTCCATCAACTTTCTGAGAGGCAGTGGCTGGGCTGTGGGAAATGAGCAGCACACAGAGTGAATGAGCAGCTTCTCTGGGACATGTCTTCCATGAGACAAGCCACTGATGTGAAGAAATTGGTCTTGTGGTTTTTGTTATTGTTGTTTTGTTGTTTTTGTTTTGTTTTGTTTTCAGGGTAGGAGCAAAGGGTATAAGCATATACACTGAAGGTATAAATCTTTCACACATTTTCAGTCTGACTCTTTATCTTCAGATAAAATCTCATTGTACATGTGTCCCTACATTTGTGACTGACTCAATGAGATAGTTATGAATTTTTTCGAAAGCAAATTCATCCACCACTTATATATTTGATAATAAGAGTTCCTTTGCAGGTTTCTATTTGTATTGTATACATTAAGAATAGTTGTACCTATACTTTTAGAATTATACCGTCCGTCCATCTAAATTTAAAGTCAGAAACCAAATAAAACAGTTGTCCATTTATCTGAGAACCAACAATAGGAACTCCAAGTGTTGTTGCAATGCATAGCCTTGGTTGGCAATTTAACAGAATCTGCAATCAACTGAAGTGCAAGCAGGTGAAGACACTTGTGAAGGATTTACTTATACGTTATTTAAACTGGAAAGACTCATCCTAAATGTGTGGTACTATCAATTGGTAGCCCAAGAGAAAGAAACCTTGGCTTTCTGGCTGCCTGTGCTCATCCTTGCTCACATGTTTAGTTATTATGTTGGTGAAGCCTTCCATCTCTGATAATATAATCAGCTTCTTTGGGTTTTCCAGAGAAACTGAAAACTATAAATTCTCCAGTAATCATCTAGGTCCTCAGTACAAAATTGACATTGCATGTCCATATAGCTTCTTTTTGAAATACACAACTAGTGGAGGGTTATTGTTTCCAGTGTTAAGATGGGCTTTGTTCGGCTCACCCATTTATATACAACCTAATAAATTACCATATGTATGTGTGCATCTTCAGTCTATCTGTTTTGTTCATTTAGGAAATCCTGACTAATATAATCATTACTCAACTTTTTGAGGAAATACATTCCATTGCTTAAATGTTTTTAAAGTTTCTTTGCCTGAGTTCTCTTCTGAATTAATGACATGTTTGTTTGTTGTCTTAAGTATAACTTTGAACACTTTCAACTAACTCTGTGTCCATAACTAGAATTGGGGGTTTACTAAAATATCCTAGAAATTGTGTAGTCCCTCAAGATGAGAATCTTATACACTGCAAATGTTAAAGAACCTGTTGGTTTCAAGCAAAATAATCTCTTTGGGCAGAGTCTCAAGTGCCTTCTTTGTCAAAGTTATGGAGGTCAACCTGGATTTGAAGGTGTCAGGGAAATACAGATAGGATAGAAGACTTGCTTATGTCAGATTTATTCAAGCGATGCACATGAATGAAAATGAGGATATAAAATGATTTTATTGAAAAGTCCAATTGATGCCGAGTTGCAGTCATTGCTTTCTGCATTGATGTTGAAATATAAAATCTCCTTGGCTTATTATGAGGAATAGTCTCAGAGACTATAACTCTCAGGAGACACAAAAATAGGGACTCATAGCATGGTTCTTCATGAGAGGACAAACTGCAAAACGATTAATACATATTTCATGAATTACTATATTGCAATAATTTTCAATAGGGCTAGACATGGAAGTCAGTACCAATAAGGAAAGAGAAAAATGGAGAACATTTTCACACTAAAATCATATGACCAATGTATCTGAAAGGAATGTAGGTTTTTGATTTTTCATTTTTTAAAAAGGTCTGGCAGTGCAGGGACCTCAGTGCAAATCCCCCAAACCCATAGGAAGATTGGATATATTGTAGCACTGCCTGCAATCCTAGCACACTTAAGAGAAAATTGGAGGCAGAGTCAGGAGACTCTCCTATAGATGAAAAGCCATCATCCCTGGCCTACACTGTAGAAAACAATAAAAGGAAACCAAGGTAGAAAATGATCTACCCCAAGATTGTTCTCTAACCTCATAGGTGCTCTCTCACAAATCTCTCTCTCTCTCACAAATCTCTCTCTCTCTCACAAATCTCTCTCTCTCACAAATCTCTCTCTCACACAAATCTCTCTCTCTCTCTCTCTCTCTCTCTCTCTCTCTCTCTCTCTCTCTCTCTCTCTCTCTCTCTCTCCTGTGTGTGTGTGTGCCTCTATATGTATCATACATGCTATAAATGTACACATAGAAATGATATTAAAAACATTACAATAAAAGTCCTACATCTGTCCTAGTAAAATCCTAAATCTGAAGGTTCTTTCTGATTGGATCAGAAAGTGTTTATATTCCTGTAAATATGTAAATAATAATCTATGACTTAATATCTCATATATGTAACTTAATTTCAATGAGGTAAGATACACAGTGCAGTGTGTGAGTTATCAGCCCACTTTTTAAACTTATCCTGAATTGACTCTTTTTTGCTCCTCCAATGTTGCTTTGCCTATTTTCCAGTCGTATTATAATAGCAAACTGCTTTAATATTACCATATGCTACCTGAAAGATACTGTCTTTTATAAGAAATAGAATATTGGAAAGCTTAAACATCATGTATTCTGGAAAATCAAGTCAAGAATTTAATGACTATTTCACCCTTCAACACACACCGATAAATAAATATTTTTATTTAAAAAGATTAAGCCATATATTTTCTCCAGTTTGAAAAATGTATGGGGACTGACCAGGATCAACAATGTATATCTATGTAAGGATGTTTTTGTCCACAGTTTGTCTTGAAATAGAACAGTGAAATACATCTTTCCACAACTCTATCAGCCTGCTCACTTGGACTCAGTCTATATTTCAACTTACTAGATCATACCAGAAATATTGTCTGTGGAAGAGTTTCCAATAGTCCTCAGTGTGAAACACTAGGCCAGTAATCAAAGCATATCTATTAACCTGCAAAGCTAATTGCAATCTATTAGATTTATATGTTGTCATTAATTCATTATCTACTTTTATTATCTCTGTAACTTTATTCCACTCATAATATAAAAGTCTGCATTCAATTCTATTCACCTTCCCTTGCTTTATTGTTAGTATAGCACTATATTGAATCTTTAAGTATAAGTGCTAATATATCTTTACAATCTGTCTTCCAACAAGTTATTATGATATTTTGGAATATGTAAACTATAGTCAAAACTTTGCACTCATTGTCAGGTGATTTTTCAACTTCAGGCTTATAAATTAATCTTTAATGCATATTTTTAGTTAATATTGAGTAGCTACATACAACTTCACCTTTTATCTCTAGTATTAATTTCATTGGCTGCAACGATGCTTCTTTCTTCATGCAGTAGTAAAGTCAGACGTTCATGTCATCCAACTTGCTATAATGAACTTTTCTCCCTCCCACACACTCATTTAAACTCTCTTGCTAACACTGGAATCCCTCTAGGACTTGAGAGCTACTGATGCATAGAAACATAAAGACGTGAAGTACAACATAGCTTCTAATCAGAGTGTGGGTGTTCTTTCTCAGGGTAAGGAGAAATTATAGAGGGGAGAATAGAAATTACTTCTAACTATAGTTGTCCAGAGATTTCATATGTATCATATATTGTGTCAGGCTCAACTATTCTTTGCAAAGAAAATCTTTCAAACTTCCCTCCAGCTTAAGATTCATTTACCAAGTAAGATAAAATGTAAGAGAGAAAATGGAAAAGAAATATTAATTTTAAAGAAATCGCTAAATATTAGAATTCTTAAGAAATTTTATCTTTAGAGATTCCAGTATACTATGACATTATTCATAGGGACATGTGTTGCCATTGTGAGTAAAAGTAAACCCTTCCAACTATGACCATTATATGTATTGTTATACAAATATTTGCTTAAAAGAAAGAGAATTAAAAAAGAAACTATTTTCAGATAAAGTTATATTTCTATGCCATTTCTATGGAAGTTATTAACTAATAAAAGATAAGCAGATAAAAAAAAACTCACAGCTTTTTCCAAGCTAAAGATGAGAGAAAGGCCAAGACAGAATCTATATTTTGTATAATTTCATTGATAAGTAAATAAGTAAATATCTCAAGATATTCGAAGGAAACCTAGTGCCAGGGATGGGACAGCATCTTTAGAGATTTTGACCAAGGGCTTGCAATAGGCTCCCAAAACAAATTAGACTTTGTCATTTCCCTTGATAACTTACAGGGAAAAAACAAAACAAACAAACAAACAAAAAAGCAAGATGGGATTGCTGAAGCCAGTCCACAATAAGAAATCAAGACTTGTAGGTCTTCAGTTTCACGTGTTTCGCAAACGAAGAACAAAGTGTGGATACTTTGCCCATTCTTAGAATTGGGAACAAAACACCCATGGTAGGAGTTACAGAGACAAAGTGTGGAGCTGAGATGAAAGGATGGACCATCTAGAGACTGCCATATCTGGGGATCCATCACATAATCAGCCTCTAAACACTAACACCATTGCATACACTAGCAAGATTTTGCTGAAAGGACCCTGATATAGCTGTTTCTTGTGAGACTATGCCAGGGCCTAGCAAACACAGAAGTGGATGCTCACAGTCAGCTATTGGATGGATCACAGGGCCCCTAATGGAGGAGCTAGAGAAAGTACCCAAGGAGCTGAAGGGATCTGCAATCCTATAGGTGTAACAATAATATGAACTAACCAGTACCCCCTAGAGCTTGTGTCTCTAGCTGCATATGTATCAGAAGATAGCCTAGTTGGCCATCAGTGGAAAGAGAGGCCCATTGGTCGTGCAAACTTTATATGTCTCAGTACAGGGGAACACCATTGCCAAGAAGTGAGAGTGGGTGGGTGGGGAAGGGGAGAGGGGAGGGTATGGGGGACTTTTGGGATAGCATTGGAAATATAAATGAAATAAATACCTAATTAAAAAAAAAAGACTTGTAGGTATCAGTTTGGAAATGTCACAGAAATTACTCCCTTGATAAATAGCACTCATCATATTGGACAAAGCAAAGTAAATTCTGAGGTGTTCATGGAGGGGGATGGGGAACATGAGTAATCCTGTCCAGCAATAATTCCTATGAGTCACAATGACGGCTAGTATTATAGATATTTCTATAGGTGCGAAAAGGTACTTATATCTATAGCAACCAATAGCCACCTAATTGGACTTAAAGCCTCCTCAATAGACAAGAATGCATATCTGACACTGTAAACTTCACCTTCTACCTATGGCTTATGAGGCCAGGGAATGTAGAGAACTTAATACGGTCATTTTCCTAAACCAGTGCAATTTTTAACTGCATTCTAAATGCTTATACTTATAGCTATAGATATTGTAGTCCTCACCCCTCATCAGAGAAGCTCCTTTTGTAGCAGAAAAATATTACAAAACAAACAAAAAAACCATACATCTGGTCAAAGTGTTGACATTGACTAAGAGTAGAGAACTTATCTCTAATTAATATATTTACAATAAAACCACAACAGTAGGACCAAGGAAGATTGCAGAATAGGGTACATAAATACTATAATAACCAGAAAGATTGGAAATGACTGTGATCAATTATAAATTTCTCAATTGATTAATAATATTTTATAACTTAATTTTTAAATGGTTCATCATGTCTGCTTTCAGGTGAAAGCAACAGACACCAAAAGAACAGAGTGAATTTCTGGAGGAGATGAAATGGTGTATACTTGACATAATTAATTAGCTAATTAATTAATTTGGTGTCTCTTTACATTGTCCTGGTTCTCCTAGAAGGAACTATACATACCAGTATGACTTTATACCCTTTATATGCCTGTTTCTACCTCCAAGTGACAGAATTAAAGGTGTGTACCATTACAACCATCCTGTTTGTAAATTGATTTTGGACTGGTATACTTGTTAAAATTAAATTAAATACATAAACTAGTACATATTGTACTCTGAAAATTACACTTGAATAAACCAATATTAGATAAATGAAAAATGGCAGTAAAAGGGAACAATATTTATTTAAGCATTAAGTGTTTCTGAGATACCTGATAATTATGTATACACATATATATATTTCATATGCATAATATATTGGAATACATATTTCATATATAACGTATGCAAAGGAGTTCATGCTAGTCCTCAGAATTTTCATTCATGGAAGTCTGTTTTCTAACCTCATGTTACCTACCACTTTCAAATGGATGGTATTTCTTTTTATTAAATATTTTTATTAGGTATTTTCCTCATTTACATTTCCAATGCTATCCCAAAAGTCCCCCATACCCACCACCCCAATCCCGTACCCACCCACTCCCACTTTTTGGCCCTGGCATTCCCCTGTACTGGGGTATATAAAGTTTGCAAGTCCAAAGGGCCTCTCTTTCCAGTGATGGCTGACTAGGCCATTTTTTGATAAATATGCAGCAAGAGTTAAAAGCTCAGGGGTACTGGTTAGTTCATAATGTTGTTCCACCTATAGGATTGCAGATCCCTTTAGCGCCTTGGGTACTTTCTCTAGCTCCTCCATTGGGGGCCCTGTGATCCATCCAATAGATGACTGTGATCATCCACTTCTGTGTTTGCTAGGCCCCGGCATAGTCTCACAAGAGACAACTATATCTGGGTCCTTTCAGCAGAATCTTGCTAGTGTGTGCATTGGTGTCAGCGTTAGGAAGCTGATTATGGGATGGATCCCTGGATATGGCAGTCTCTAGATGGTCCATCCTTTCCTCACAGCTCCAAACTTTGTCTCTGTAACTCCTACCATGGGTGTTTTGTTCCCAATTCTAAGAAGGGGCAAAGTGTCCACACTTTGGTCTTGGTTCTTCTTGAGTTTCACACGTTTAGCAAATTGTATCTTATATCTTGGGTATTCTAAGTTTCTGGGCTAATATTCACTTATCAGTGAGTACATATTGTGTAAATTCCTTTGTGATTGGGTTACCTCACTCAGGATGATGCCCTCCAGCTCCATCCATTTGCCTAGGAATTTCATAAATTCATTCTTTTTAAATAGCTGAGTAGTACTCCATTGTGTAGATGTACCACATTTTCTGTATCCATTCCTCTGTTGAGGGGCATCTGGGTTATTTCCAGCTTCTGGCTATTATAAATAAGGCTGCTATGAAAATAGTGGAGCATGTGTCCTTCTTACCGGTTGGGACCTCTTCTGGATATATGCCCAGGAGAGGTATTGTGGGATCCTCCAGTAGTACTATGTCCAATTGTCTGAGGAACCGCCAGACTGATTTCCAGAGTAGTTTTACAAGCTTGCAATCCCACCAACAATGGAGGAGTGTTCCTCTTTCTCCACATCCACGCCAGCATCTGCTGTCACCTGAATTTTTGATCTTAGCCATTCTGACTGGTGTGAGGTGAAATCTCAGGGTTGTTTTGATTTCCATTTCCCTGATAAGTAAGGATGTTGAACATTTTTTTCAGGTACTTCTCTGCCATTCCATATTCCTCAGTTGAGAATTCTTTGTTCAGCTCTGAGCCCCATTTTTTAAAGTGGTTATTTGATATTCTGGAGCCCACCTTCTTGAGTTCGTTATATATATTGGATATTAGTCCCCTATCTGATTTAGGATAGGTAAAGATCTTTCCCAATCTTTTGGTGGTATTTTTGTCTTGTTGACGGTATCTTTTGCCTTGCAGAAGCTTTGCAACTTTATGAGGTCCCATTTATCAATTCTCGATCTTACAGCACAAGCCATTGCTGTTCAATTCAGGAACTTTTCCCCTGTACCCATATCTTCTAGACTTTTCCCTACTTTCTCCTCTATAAGTTTCAGTGTCTCTGGTTTTATGTGGAGTTCCTTAATCCACTTAGATTTGACCTTGGTACAAGGAGATAGGAATGGATCAATACACATTCTTCTACATGATAAAAACCAGTTGTGTCAGCACCATTTGTTGAAAATGCTGTCTTTTTTCCACTGGATGGTTTTAGCGTCCTTGTCAAAGATCAAATGACTATAGGTGTGTGGGTTCATTTCTGGGCCTTCAATTCTATTCCATTGGTCTACTTGTCTGTAGCTATACCAGTACCATGCAGTTTTTATCACAATTTCTCTATAGTACAGCTTTAGGTCAGGCATGGAGATTCCACCAGAGGTTCTTTTATACTTGAGAAGAGTTTTTGCTATCCTAGGTTTTTTGTTATTCCAGATGAATTTGCAGATTGCTCTTTCTAATTCATTGAAGAATTGAGTTGGAATTGTGATGGGTATTGCATTGAATCTGTAGATTGCTTTTGGCAAGATAGCCATTTTTACAATGTTGATCCTGCCAAACCATAAGCATGGGAGATCTTTCCATCTTCTGAAATCTTCTTTAATTTCTTTCTTCAGAGACTTGAAGTTCTTATCATACAGATCTTTCACTTCCTTAGTTAGAGTCAAGCCAAGGTATTTTATATTATTTGTGACTATTGAGAAAGTTGTTGTTTCCCTAATTTCTTTCTCAGCCTGTTTATTCTTTGTGTAGAGAAAGGCCACTGACTTGTTTGAGTTAATTTTATATCCAGCTACTTCACCGAAGCTGTTTATCAGGCTTAGGAGTTCTCTCGTGGAATTTTTAGGGTCACTTATATATACTATCATATCATCTGCAAAAAGTGATATTTTGACTTCTTCCTTTCCAATTTGTATCTGCTTGATCTCCTTTTGTTGTCGAATTGCTCTGGCTAGGACTTCAAGTACAATGTTGAATAGGTAGGGAGAGAGTGGACACCCTTGTCTAGTCCCTAATTTTAGTGGGAATGCATCCAGCTTCTCACTATTTACTTTGATGTTGGCTGCTGTTTGCTGTAGATTGCTTTTATCATGTTTAGGTATGGGCCTTGAATTCCTGATCTTTCCAGGACTTTAATCCTGAATGGGTGTTGGATTTTGTCAAATGCTTTCTCCCCATCTAACAAGATGATCATGCGCTTTTTGTCTTTGAGTTTCTTTATATACTGGATTATATTGATGGATTTCTGTATATTGAACCAGCCCTGCATCCCTGGGATGAAACCTACTTGGTCAGGAAGGATCATTTTTGTGATGTGTTCTTGGATTTGGTTAGAGAGAACTTTATTGAGGATTTTTGCATTGATATTCATAAGGGAAATTGGTCTGAAGTTCTCTATCTTTGTTGGGTCTCTTTGTGGTTTAGGTATCAGAGTAATTGGGGCTTCATAGAATGAGTTGGGTAGAGTACCTTCTGTTTCTATTTTGTGGAATAGTTTGTGAAGAACTGGGATTAGATCTTCTTTGAAGGTCTGATAGAACTCTGCATTAAACCCATCTGGTCCTGGGATTTTTGGTTGGGAGACTATTAATGACTACTTCTATTTCTTTAGGGGATATAGGCCTGTTTAGATCATTAACCTGATCTTGAGTTAACTTTGGTACCTGGTATCTGTCTAGAAACTTGTCCATTTCATCTAGGTTCTCCAGTTTTGTTGAGTATAGCCTTTTGTAGAAGGATCTGATGGTGTTTTGGATTTCTTCAGAATATGTTGTTATGTCTCCCTTTTCATTTCTGATTTTGTTAATTGGAATGATTTCCTTTGCCCTTTCGTGACTCTGGCTAAGGGTTTATCTATCTTGTTGATTTTCTCAAAGAACCAGCTCCTCATTTGGTTGATTCTTTGAATAGTTCTTCTTGTTTCCACTTGGTTGATTTTGCCCCTGAATTTGATTATTTCCTGCCTTCTACTCCTCTTGGTTGAATTTGCTATCTTTTGTTCTAGAGATTTTAGGTGTGTTATCAAGTTGATAGTGTGTACTCTCTCTAGTTTCTTTTTGGAGACACTCAGAACTATGAGTTTTCCTCTTAGAAATGATTTCATTGTGTCCCATAACTTTGGGTATGTTGTGGCTTCATTTTCATGAAACTCCAAAAAGTCCTTAATTTTTTTCTTTATTTCTTCCTTGACCAAGGTATCATTGAGAAGAGTGTTGTTAAGTTTCCATGGGAATTTTGGCTTTCCATTCTTTATTTTGTTATTGAAGATCAGCCTTAGTCCATGGTGATCTGATAGAAAACATGGGACAATTTCAATGTTTTGTATATGTTGAGGCTTGTTTTGTGACCAATTATGTGGTCAGTTTTGAAGAAAGTACCATGAGGTGCTGAGAAGAAGGTATATCCTTTTGTTTTAGGATAAAATGTTCTGTAGATATCTGTCAGATCCATTTGTTTCATAACTTCTGTTAGTTTCACTGTGTTGCTGTTTAGTGTCTGTTTCCATGATCTGTCCATTGGTGAAAGTGGTGTGTGGAAATATCCCACTATAATTGTGTGAGGTGCAATGTGTGCTTTGAGCTTTACTAAAGTTTCTTTAATGAATGTGGCTGCCCTTGTATTTGGAGCATAGATATTCAGAATTGATAGTTCATCTTGGAGTATTTTACATTTGATGAGTACGACGTGCCCCTCCCTGTCCTTTTTGATGACTTTGGGTTGGGCATCGATTTTTTAGATATTAGAATGGCTACTCCAGCTTGTTTCTTCAGACCATTTGCTTGGAAAATTGTTTTCCAGCCTTTCATTCTGAAGTAATGTCTACCTTTTTCCCTGAGATGGGTTTCCTCTAAGCAGCAAAATGTTGGGTCCTGTTTGTGTAGCCAGTCTGTTAGTCTATGTCTTTTTATTGGGGAGTTGAGCCCATTGATATTAAGACATATTAAGGAAAGGTAATTGTTGCTTCCTGTTATTTTTGTTGCTAAAGTTGGCATTTTGTTCTTGTGGTTGTCTTCTTTTAGGTTTGTTGAGGAATTACCTTCTTGCTTTTTCTAGCATGTGTTTTCTGTCCTTGTATTGTTTTTTTTTTTTTTTTTTTTTCTGTTATTATCCTTGAAGGGCTGGATTCATGGAAAGATAATGTGTGAATTTGGTTTTGTTGTGGAATACTTTGGTTTCTCCATCTATGGTAATTGAGAGTTTGGCTGGGTATAGTAGCCTGGGCTGGAATTTTTGTTCTCTTAGTGTCTGTATAACATCTGTCCAGGCTCTTCTGGCTTTCATAGTCTCTGGTGAAAAATCTGGTGTAATTCTGCTTGGCTTGCCTTTATATGTTACTTGACCTTTTTCCCTTACTGCTTTTAGTATTCTATCCTTATTTAGTGCATTTGTTGTTTTGATTATTATGTGTAGGGAGGAAATTCTTTTCTGGTCAAGTCTATTTGGAGTTCTGTAGGCTTCTTGTATGTTCATGGGCATCTCTTTCTTTAGGTTTGGGAAGTTTTCTTCTATAATTTTGTTGAACATATTTGCTGGTCCTTTGAGTTGAAAATCTTCATTCTCATCTACTCCTATTATCCATAGGTTTGGTCTTGTCATTGTGTCCTGGATTTCCTGGATGTTTCGAGTATATAAAGCAGACCTTACGCGTTCTCAGATGATGAATGTTAATTATCTTAGTTTTGCTAATAACTTCTCAGAACATATGTGGATCAAACATTGCTGTGTACATCCTAATCTAAAAAATGTAATTTGTTTGAACATTTAAGAGAAAACAGAAATAATAAAATAACCATATCTTAATATAATCTTTTTTTAAGTTTTGAACTTTCTGAAGAAAAAATATATTTTAAAATTTAAATATTACTCTTCCTAGAATGAAATTTAATGCTTATGTGAAACAGTGTTATTTATATTTTGAAACATTTTTTTTTCCTGGCTTGGATGCAGTCATTTCATTGACTTTGTCAGCTTAACAGCCACTGAAACACAACAGATTCCCAGCAGAGGATAACTAGCTGTCAGTACTGTTTAGCTTTTCTCTTAATTCTTGCTAAACCAGTTACTCTAATTAACATTTCAAACAAAATTCCCAGAGGGTAGGTTCAAAGCACTATCTACTACTATTCTTCAAAAGGGAAACCTTCTCTTCTGCCCTTCTGTAAACCTTTATTTTCATGGGTAAGATTTATCAAGCTGCACAGAATATTCTTAAGAGCTAAGACCCAAATCTGCCATCTCATATGTACTGGGCACACAGTGAGCTGTTTGGTATATCATTGTATCTAAATTGAGAAGCAAGATAATTTAATTCTATTAAGTTTTGGTTTTAAATAAGAAATCTCTGTCTACTGTTAAAATGTAATTGGCTTTTTTTTAATTAGTGAGAACACATCAGACAGCTTTGTAATTATGTTTTTTTTTTGTTTTTACAAAGTGAATAATATCATACAAATGTCAAATTAAGAATTGTGAAAACAGGTGGTGTGTGTAGGTGTGTGTGTGTGTGTGTTTGTGTGTATGCGTGTGTGTGTGTGTGTGTGTGTAATCAAAAAGCTACAGTAAAGTTATGTAGTTAGGACAATGAAAGGGCCCATCCTTCTGGTGACCCTTTTAATGTGTGTCAACATTTCTTTTTTCCATAAAGAAGCTCCAGAGAGAAGTCACAAGAAATTAGGCAAAAGCAAAATGATTCTGAGTCTTCTAGGTGACTAAGAGTAATTTTGATAATTACAGACCCATTATCATGTTAAATGCCCTGCTCAAGAGGCTTTCACTCCCTGTATTTCCGAGCATGTAATGTATGAAGATCCATGATTATGATACAGGTATCAGGAGTGTGCCCAGCAATACCTGTGGTGATAGCTCAATTCATTTTGAATATGTATTATGTTCCTGGTAAAACCCTATGCTTCCTTTATTAGCTAAGGCAATGCTTTGAGGTTGTACTCATTGTTCTTATTTTACAAGTAATAAATCCTTGGTAACTATTTTATCTTCTTGTGTGGTTGCTGAATTTGAATTAACCTAACAGCAAACCCATTGTGTTCAGTTTTATAACCAACAAAGAAAACTATTAATAATAAATTAAACCTGGGAACTAAATTTCAATACCGACAAAAAAGCCTCTTATGTTAAAAATTCTTATAACACTCAATGATTGATAAGAACTTCCTGATTACAGAATTCAAATATTGCAAGTAGGATCCTAAAATTATTTTGGACTATGTTTAATAACCATTTAATATCTTCTTTAAGGTACAAAGAGATTGCGGTACTTTGGAAACAATCAAGACTTTTGGGGAAGCTAAGGCCATAGAAAGTGTACTGCTAACAAATTAACCAAAGCAAATTGTTCTTATTTTATGAATTCAAAGAATAAAATTCACAGACTTCAAAGAAAGAAGTTCATTGTATATTAATAGGTGCAATCTTAAGAAAGAAAGAGAAAGCTAGAGAAGTAGTGATTATAGCTTACGTATATATCAGAAGAGGTTCCAGGAAACATGGTACAATTTAATCGCTTTGCTGTGGTCATGTTAGTGGAATAATGGTAGAAAAATCTGTTGAGGTATGAAAAGGTTGCTGATCTGTTGAGGTCCCTCCTCTTTGCTTCAGTCATGAACTTATGTACAGCTTTTAGGCATATATAAGTATGCAGGCACATACATACGTACACACACACACACACACACACACACACACACACACACTGGCTAAGAAAGTAGCATAAACCTGAACATTAACATTCATGGATTTTAGCATGGACATTCTCAAAACTAGTGCTTTTATTCTCCCTGCCCTATTTGGCCAGATTCTAGCTCATGTCATTATTTTCTTTACCTGACTAACATGCTTTTAGACTGTTTAGTAAGTTTTGAAATATGTTAAGAGCAAACTACTTGCTTCTCCAAATTCCAATGCTCAGATGGTGATCAGGTAGATCTAGAATCAGTAGCAGACATTTTCTCCCTTTTCTATGAACTGCCTACATGTTGTCTACACAAATGTATTTATTGAATTGCTGAAGTATGTTTCCATTTGGTTCTATGAATATAAAACATTCCTGTATTTGCTTACACACAGACATATGTCATCCTGGGTACCCTAAATCCGTGTCTCCATGTTTTTGTGATCCATATTTCACACAGAACAGTAAGACAAACAAACCATAATTCCTAAAGTTCTCAAATAAATAGCAAAATCTAAAATTGCCATGAGCATTAAAAGGCTGTACAAAAATTTGATTTAATAAAAATAGTTCTTGACTGGTTGAATGATGGCTGACAGTAAAAGCACTTGGTGCTCATACCTATGTCCAGAGCTGATATCTAAAAATTAACTAATAATTATAACTTAAATTTTACTAGTAATATAAGCAAAAACTCTAAAGTGAACATAATTTACTCTTTCAATTTTCTCTACAAGAAATCCTGAAAAGTTATTTTTTTTTTAATTTATAAATTTAAAACTAAAATGTAAATAATCGTGAGGCAATACACCTTGGTTAAAACTGTTAATGTTCTCTAATGATTAATTAGATGCTTAAGCATATATGATGTCTAATTGTACAGTGTAGCTCAGGACTAAATACTTTTATGTGAATCTGAGACTGCACGTAGGTATTAAAAATAGTTTTGTTCCATTATAATATTGTAGGAGGAAAATCAAAAACACAAAGCAAAAAGCATCTGCCATCTTCCTGGAAATTCAAACACATACTCTTGCTTAATAAAAGCATCTGCTTCCCGGGGAGTCCTTTTGTTCCTAATATCCAAGGGAATAAAGTTGTATTTTTTTCTTCTAATGAACTAACCAAGTGAGTTTTACATAATTATATTCACAATAAAGTTGACTATGTATATGTAAGCCTAATAAAATTTCCAAACACCTTCTCTTTCAGAAGTAGGTATATTTATATTCCCCAAAGGACTTTGCAACATTTAAAAGTGAAAATTGTCCACTGATGAGAATTATAATAATTATGTGATGTATTACAAAACACATAAGCTCACAGTTTAATAAAGATTTATTTAAATAAAATGTATCCATATATTTGGGTTCAAGTTTTCAAATAATTTCTTTTGTGGTAGTCTGTCCTGGTGCCTGAACTTCTTGTTACCAGGGCTGAGATCAGGTTTGGCTGTGCTAATGAGTACATCCTCCTATAGTTACAGAGGAGCATTGCTAGTATTAATTATGACACTCACCAACCCATGCAAAATGAATTTACTTCTCAAGTAATGTTGAGTGTTTCACCTATATTCTTGTTTGCAGATTTTCCTGGAATATTGTCCCTGCTTTTATTAAACAAATCAAAAAGATATGTATCATACAATGAAAAAAATCCAATAACTCCCAGCACCTGTTAGAGCTACAGAATTTATGGCATTATGATTATTATTAATCTCTATTAATCAAAATTCATGCTTTACACTGGAGAGATATATGTATCTGTTCAAGAACATACATTGGTCATTAAAAGAACAATGGATTATGGGAGGACATGCATGCACTATTATCCCCTGGGGTTCTTGGGAAGGCACATGTCAACCATTGTGAACTAGTATCCTTGTGTTGCATAGGCTAGGTTTTTCCTACCTGAATTTTAAGGTCTTTTAAAACCAATGGCTAGATGATAGCTCATCTAAAGTAATTTAAAAAACTCATCTGTTTTATGTAACCTGAATATATAATGAAAATTCTATGATCCAGAGTTAATTGGATATACCGTATCCTCAGTCATCCTTACCATGTAGTTTAAAGTTTCTTCATTGAGGATATTGAGATCATATCATTGCATTACTTATGTACAACATTAGTAACCTCACCAGAAATAGGTAATTTTTAAAATTTAAAAACATTTCAAGAACTCTAAAGCAATAAAAATACAACTATGTCAGGAATCATCGTCTTTACCAGCCATTTAACGGTGTATCTTCCAACACAAAGTAAACAATCATCATTATACTCTGCTATTGAAATAAGACTTCATGTTTTTGATTACAGTTATAAACACAAGTGATTTCTTATAGCACATTTTTAGCTAGTTATAATTTATCTACAGGAAAATTGCAATATAAATGTTTAGCAGCAAATATGGTGCTTTTATTCATAATTCATATTATAAAATTTACATCAAATGCTTTCCTGCAGATGTTGACATAGAAAAATCTGATAAATGCTTAATAATTTATAATTTCACATTGTAATTCTTATATATAAAAGCATTTAAAAGTAATAATGGACATAGAAACAGAAACAGGAAGATAAGTTTATATTAAAAACATATTTACTTTCTCTTAATGGCCAAGCCATTATCTGAATCCATGATTAAAAGATGTGGTGTCTACACTAAACTACCACTTATTTAAAATGATTTTCTTTTTCCACAGAGCAGAACTAAATGACTGTACACAAATGGCTATAACAAAATCATATGTAGTAACTGGTCTCTTTCTTGAGTCTCAAATAACTGCTTAATGCAATATGATCTCAATACTAGCAATCCAAACTTATACTCTACATGTGGCAGATGGTTTCTTCATATAATAACTGACAGAGAGTCTATCTTTCCTGTGTATATCTAGAAAGAGTATTTTCCTCCTCCTTAGCAATATTTTTACTCAGTATCTAAGTTTGAATCTTACAAATCATACAAATCTATAACATAACTTCAAAGAATGGTAAATATAAATATAATTTGTTAATGCTAAAAAGGGTACAGACATATATCTACATGTATGGCAACCAACATTTTTGTGAGTAAGTAAATACAAAATAAAAGAAATGTCAGGATTGAGATTATTAGTGTGTTAGGTAGAATCATCATTTGTTTATATGAGTAATTACTAATTGATTCAGAATTAGCATTAAGCTATCTGTTATTTCCAGATAGTTGTAAGACAATGTCATAAACATGTTCTTGGTTATGTAATTTTTCTTTAAGCAGGTATATCAACATGTAATCTGTAATGAAATTGTTAAATATATTGTATTGCCTATTTTTATTTCAGAAGTAATTGTGTACTTATCTTTCCCATTAATGATAGATTTGGGAACTTTGGTGTTGAATATGCTGACTATAAGAATACATAGCTTTGAATGTAATATCAAGTGATCAGGTCAAAAAGAAAGTGTGAAAGATCAGTACCAGTAAAGTATGTAAGGAATTGAAGAACATAAGTGTTTTTCTTTAGACAAGAATTAGTAATTTTAGCCAATGGCTAAAAGAATAAATAAGCCTTAAGTGAATATGGTATGTATGTATCTGTTTATGTATGTATTTATTTATTATTTATGTGCCCTAAAAATCTTACTATCTCTGCTATATTTAGGCTAGCAGGAATTTCTTATATTTGACGTTTTTAAATCATTGATCTCAAAATTAAAAGCAGTAGTACACTTGCTTAAATACTTTTTTTTAAAGGAGTATAATGTAAAAGCTTACCTTACTAAGAACATGTGGTTGCTATTTCTGAGGTGACCAGAAATAATTCCAGCTTGCTTTACTGAGCATTATCTTTATCGTGTGACAACTTTTAGAGAAAGCCAATCTTTAAAAAAAGAAAGCAAATGAAAATGTTCTGGGAAATAATATGTGTTTCTGTTCTTTTGGGAATACACAATATTATTCTGCAGTAGATTAATCTTCCTTCATTTCTAAAATAAGGATTATGTTATCTGATTTAGTGTATTTTCTCTAGGTTACAGAAAATTCCTCTGTGGAGGAAAAATTAACCAGCGTAATAATTACATGTCCAATAATTTTCAAAGATTGTCCTAAGATACCACATTTTTTTCATTAATTAAGAAAATCAAAATTAGAATACACTGCTCAACGGATCCTTCTGAAGTGTTAAGAATGTTGGATCATGCTTACAGATGGAATTCACCATTGTAAATTTTTTCAAGTACACTTTCATTTATTTCATATAGATGAAATTCCATATTAAAAAGATGCATCCACAACTATTTGTATCTTTAAGAAATATTTACATCTTGGAGACATTAACAAATAATTAGTACCAACTAAATTTCATAATATATGTTCACTTTCAGTTTATTAAACTTTACATCCTTATATTAATGTTTATTTCTCTGTATTTATACATGCATTTTTACAAAATTAACTCTAGTTCCTATAAATTTAACACCTGTGTCTATTGACATATATATATATATATATATATATATATATTTCCTGAATTGGAAAGGTCCCTGTGCTGATATAGGTCCATCTGAGTATGCTTGGCTCCTTCATTAATGCTTAGGAAGGGAGCATGTTCCCGAAATAGTTTAGTGTAGATTTAAGCTTCCCACTGATATAATAATCTGTTTCCCATGCCACGATGAAGATGATCCAAGATAGGACATCTCGAGGTCATTTCAAACAGTTTATCATAATTTAATGCATCCTAGAAATCTATGAAATGATGTCTTTATACATATTTTGCAATTTTTAAATAAATGTGGTAATTTGGTTGGAAAATCATAAATTAGAACACTATCTACAATCAAAGAAATAAATTAGATACATAGAAAGAGAGAGACCATGTTCTTGACATTGAAAGTTATTACACTATTAAAAATTACCACTACTGTGATCTGTGGTTTACCTAATTTATCTGTTCCCTGAATCCCCTCTTTATATAATGAATTATTAATATATTTAATTATGTATCATGATAATATAATGTTACAGTAAAATAAATGGAGAACAAGACCATAATTACTTGTACAGTAAATAATGTTGTAATTGATTTCTGGCATTATATATCTAATGTTATTTTAATCTCTTACTGATTTTTATAAGATAATTGCATATTTATTAATGAAAGGACTGACAGCTTAGCTTTATTTCATTAGCAATTTTCATATGAATCAAATAAAGATTAGCAAATTTCTCATAAACTTAAAATATAACACAAGTAAGATATTTAGCATTATCTCTTTATGATCTATAAATGTTGATAAATGACAAAATTTAATTAACATTTTTCTGTGTTTAAAAGAATTTTTAAGTGGAAAACACGTACTTTATTTCATGGCAGAAATCTTGCCCATAAAAGCTAATATGAACTCAAAAATCAAATAACACCAAATATTTTTGGTACAAATAAGAAAATCAAGTGCTGTAAAATATAGGGATGATTCTTTTCATCCATTTAAAAATAACAACAACACTGACAAACGATTCAAAAATGTTGCACAGATTTTTTTATTGCTTTCCACCTTAAATCAAAATTGATATCTTAAAAACAGTTACCATTAAACAGTCATCCACTGAAGAAAATTTGGCCAATTGGTAAATACCTGAAGAAAAAGTATATGCCAAGACATTTGAGAAAGGCTAAAAAAGGTAGTCTATTCCAGAAATATTATAATAAACAAATTCAAGAATAAATTCCTTAAAAATGAAAATAAGTGTGTTCAAAATCATTTTTATTGTTCTTCTAACCTAGAGATATAAACTAAACTTTTATTTTAACTGAAACTAAGAATTATCCTTTAAATAATGATAATATAAAACTAGTTAAGGCATCTTCTAAATGCTCAATTTAATACTGTTATTTTAAGGTTTTAAATATGTCTTTGACATCCTTTGTATCTTTGCATAATGGTTAAATCAACTGAACAGCCAGATAATTGCTATTAAGTTATGGCTATCATTTGAAAACCTAGTCCATAAACTGTCCTTTATTCTAGTCACATGAATAGAATAGAACAGTTGTTTAGTAATGAGAACCGGTGATGGTAAGAACTCTTTATAGCATCTACTTACAAGTTCTCACAAAACTCACCATTGCCACGACGTTTTAGTGTAGAAATGTACACTTTTGAATGTAAGAAGAATACATCTACATAACCAGAATTGTCCTTTAGGGTAGCTTGCTATGATTTGTTGTCACAGAGGTTCCTGTGCCTCTTAAGGAATAAGAGTGAAGAAAGATCTAACATTTGCACAAAAATGTACAGAAATGGAAAAATAAGGAACTAAATTTATGTTTCTATTTTGACATAATTGTTAGATTTAATAGTCACTGCATAGTAAAAAAGCAAAAGTAGCAACAACATGGAATTACAATCCTTTGCCAAGGTAGGTGAATGCTTTCTAAAAGTCTATCACTTAGAATGATTTATATTAATTATTTAATATTTTGCACTAGGAAGAATTCCTCCTGTAGCTTGATAGTGCTTTTTGCCCTTACAGAATTCATTCTTAAATGATATATATGTTAATCAAATTTTCCCATCCTTCAACTTCTTCAACATCCTCTTTATCTCCTCACCTAGACAACTACAACTTCTTTTTCTCTTTCTCCAAAAATAAAACATGATAAAATATATGTTTCTCATCCCCTGCCCACTGGTTACCAGGCAAGCTGTGAGGTCAGCAACTTCCCCTCTGAGCTCCAGCTTCTGGTCCAAACCTTTACATGCAACCTTGGAGTCCTGCAGCAATTGGTAACCAGGGACCATCCACTCTGCCTCCATTCATAGAGGCCGGATGCTCTCCTGGACAATCAGAGCCCTGAAGCCACTACGGACAAGCAGCTTTGCCAGCAATCCTAGAACCTACTGCTACCCAGGAAGCCAACTCTGCCTGGAACCCCAGAGACCTGCTGCTATCAAGATCTTCCAGCTCTGTCTTCATGCCCAAATGCCTGGTGCTACCTAGGACAACCAACTCTATTTGCAATGGAGTGAGCAGAATGAGGACAGAAGACAATGGACTGTAGGATCAACAAGGGATGTGGGCAGGGTTTAAGGAAGGCAACAGCTGATGTTCTGTTGCAACATTGGGAACGAAACTGCGGCATTGGATTTGGAAGAGAAGGGGTAAAGGTCTTCAGTTAGATTACCTGTTCCTGTTCTGTTTAGTTGGTGTAGTCCCAAAGAATGCCTCTTATTGTTGGAGGATGAGATAATGGAGTGAGTTGGGAAAAAAAAGGTTGAAAGAGAAGATCTTTGTGAGCTTTGGAAATATAGTCAGGTAGGAAAGAGAGAATACATTGGATTTCTTGCTATAAAGCTAGGGATGAAACTAATAGGTCTTTTGTCACTAAGTTTGCATTCTGTAATTGAGGTATATCTTAACACAATAATACACATATATAGTCTTTAATATGAGAAAATTTGGACTCAGACTTATGTAGAATGAACACAGTTGATTACCCAAAGAGAAGAGAATCCTAACCATGTGTAGATAATACAAAAGAGCAAGAACTTTATTTTACATTTACAATATACAAAATTGTAAGAAACTTAATGTCTTTAGTCAAAACAACGCATCTTGTAGTTCTTTCTTGAGATACTACTAATATGATGCAATCTGTTTCAAATTTCATAACATGTTATAGCATGGTCTTTATGATAATAACATCATGCTTGATATGGACAAATTAAGCATGGTGTCAACATTTTCAGTAGATTTTTTTATCTCTGTGTTTTTTGCTCTTGCTGTCTACGTGTTTTTCTTCCCTCAATGTAATTTGTCCTAAGTAGAAATATTTAAAATTTTAAAACACAAAATTTAGGTACTTGAGCACTGTATTTCAAAAGAGTTTTAAGGAAAACATATGTAAAATAAGCACAAGCCTTGACACAACAAACTGTCTCTTGTATTAATTGAGAACTGGAGTTTCTAGGTGGTTTTATATTTGTGTTCAGGACATAAACAGTGAGAGACAAGCATGCCACATTTTTTTCTCAGCATGTTTGTAGAAATGTGACACCATTGCATACACTAGCAAGATTTTATCGAAAGGATCCAGATGTAGCTGTCTCTTGTGAGACTATGCTGGGGCCTAGCAAACACAGAAGTGGATGCTCACAGTCAGCTATTGGATGGATCACAGGGATCCCAATGGAGGAACTAGAGAAAGTATCCAAGGAGCTAAAGGGATCTGCAACCCTATAGGTGGAACAACATTATGAACTAACCAGTACCCCGGAGCTCTTGACTCTAGCTGCATATGTACCAAAAGATGGCCTAGACGGCCATCACTGGAAAGAGAAGCCCATTGGACACGCAAACTGTATATGCCCCAGTACAGGGGAACACCAGGGCCAAAAAAAATGGGAATGAGTGGGTAGGGAAGTGGGGGGGAGGGTATGGGGGGCTTTTGGGATAGCATTGGAAATGTAATTGAGGAAAATATGTAATAAAGAAAGAAAGAAAAAATAAATTGCGTAATTAAAGATGGTAAAAGTTACTTGTGAAAATCATAAATTATAGCAAATATTAGAGAATGTTATCAGTGGTGTAGATACAAAATTAAAAAGAAAAACAGCAAGAACATGGAAGGTAGAATTGAAATGTCAGCACTTCAAACTAGACTCAGAGAAAAACAAAGTGGTCTGCTTTGATTTATGGGGGAATAGATTTTTTTCTTTAAACAAGAGATAAACTGAATACAATGCTATTATTGTGTGGTGTATTTGAGAAACAAGCTTCTTTCTTGAAATCAAGTGAAGCAAAGAGAGCTTAATAGAAAATGAAATCATATAAGTGCAAGTTGGCTGATTTTTACAGGGTAATGAAAGGACTCTGTAGTTTCTGTTGAGCAAATCTTAAAACAGTAGAAGATTTGGTGCAGATGTGTGACATTGTGGCTGTTGAATAGACTAGAATGTAAAGGAAAATGTGGGGGAAGATTGAAGGACCCTTTAGGAAGCAATATAAGTGATATGGGTGAGTAGTAACAGTTAGGTGACAATTGTGGACACAAAAAAATTCTAGAGGTAAAGTATCACAAATAAGACAAAGTGTGCAATAGATTAACTATGTGGGATCAGAAGGGCAAAGAGGAAATTAGAGGCCTTATGTGGCTGATATGCGCATGAATTTATGGGGAAGGGATCTTTTATAACAATGGAGTACTCAAATTAATATTCCTTTACTTCCAGGGACAGCAAATGAGAAAATTAGGGGTGATAATTTAGATGTTCCTGGGGAAGGCAATAATATGGGTGATTGATAGAGCACAATCACAAGCTGTGCCTATTGTCCAAACACAGGACATCACAATGACTGAGCTTCTAAATTTATAAAAGGGGCCACTGCTGACAGCCAACAGCCTTGCCCCAATTTGGTTAGCAAACTAAGCTGTATGGCAAGAGCAGTGGTCCATATAAAAAGAAATATTACAGTCACTAGAATAACTGGTACACAAAAGTTGCTAGAGGCTGAACATATAGAAGAGTCTACTAGCCCATTGAATTTGCTTGTGCTTGTAAAACATCTGTATCAGGTAAATGGAGAATGATAATGGATTTAAGAGTAGTTATTTGTATAACTTAACCAATGGGTCCTTCGTGGCCTGGGTATCCTTTGCCTTCTTTGTAACTTAGATCATGGCCCATAATAATAATTTGCTTGAAAGATTGCTTTTTCAACATATCATTGTATGAGCAAGATAGGAAAAGGTTCCCTTTCTCAGATTCTACTCTAAACAACAATGGTCCAATGAAAAGATACCATTGGACTATACTTCTACAGGGAGTGTTAAATAGTACAACTGAACATCAATATTTTGTACAATGACTATTAGAAATAATTCATAAACAATTCCCCAAATCTATCATCAGTCATTGTATGGATGAAGTTTTGTTGGCTGATTCTGAAAAAGATATTTTAGAAAACATATTTAAGGTAACACAAAGAACTCATGCTGTGAATTACAGATTGCCCAGAAACAATACAAAGAGGAAGTTCACTTAGTTACTTGGGTTATAAAATCAGTCAACAAAAAATTTGACCATAAAAAGTACAGATATTTAGGGACCAATTGCAAACTCTTAACAATTTTTAAAAATTTAATGAGTGATATTAATTGGCTGAAGCCTACAATTAGATTAGGTACATATGAAGTAATTTGTTTCAAATATCACAAGAATAATCAAATTTATACAGTTCAAGATGTTTAATAGCTGAAGCAGAAACAGAGACTCTTGTAGAACAAAGTGCAAAATGTATATGCTGATTAAATTGACAGTAAACTTGGTTGTATTTTAGTAATTTTGTCTTCAACTCATTCTCCTACCAGGCTGATAATGAAAAGGAAAGATAATATTATGGAATGGATACTCTTAGCTTATCAACAAAGTATATATATATATATATATATATATATGTATTATATATATATATATATACATATGTATTATATATATATATACATATATATTAGTTATAAAATGTGGAATACATCAATTGTCTTCTGACATCCAAATAAATTTGTAGCACTTTTACAGTGCCCATATTATGTCATTAGGGGTGATCAATGAAGAATGGCAAAGAGTTTGTAGTAACTACTTGGGTAAAATTAATAACACATATCTGAAAAGCAAATGTATACAAAATGTAAAATGAATTAAATGAACTCTCCCATTTATTGTAAAAAGAATACCAATTCCAGAGGTACTAACATTCTATACTGATGCAAACAAGATGGAGATGGCAGGTTATAAATCTGACAAAATAAGCATGATGATCAAAAATCCATATATTTCATTTCAAACATCAGAATTTTATAGTATTATTAGATTATTTTGAATCTCTTAATATAACTACTGATTTTTTATATACAAAAAGAGTTGTTATACATATAGAGACTGCTGAACTTGTTCCTGATCATTCGGAATTAACTGTATTATTTATCCAATTGCAACTGGCCATCAGAAGTACAAACTATTCATTATATATTCCTCATATTCAGTCTCACAAAGGTTTGTCAGGTCCATTAACTTAAAGAAATGATGAAATTGACCAATTACTAACAGAAAATGTGTTGGAAGCATCAAAATTTTCATGAGCAGCATCATACTAACGGGAGAGGTTTAACAAAACTTTTTTTTTTCTGTCACTTGGCAACGAGTCAAAGAAATAATAATAAAAATGTCCTATGTGTTGTCTATGCAGCCAAACTTTCTTACCTGCTGATAGTAACCCTAGGGTTACTAAAAGAAATGTCATCAGGAGGGTGGATGATTTTCACTTTGCATAAGTTGAAAAACAAAGCACACAATACCATCGACACACAATATAAATCAGGTTACTGGTATACCACACAATGCCACAGGATAAGCAGCTATAGAAAGATCCAATCATAACTTAAAAGAGATGCTTATTAAATGAAAAGAGAGTAACCCTGCTGCCTCCCGCCCCCCAAAGACAAACTCAATAATGTTCTACATTTTCTTAATATTGGTGAAAAGGGAAGAGAAACTGAAAGACACTGGGTTACTGAAAACACTGAGGCAAAACCTAGACCAATATACTATAAGGATATGTGAACATTAGAATAAAAACCTGCAATAGTTTTAAGATGATGTTGTAGCTATGCTTATGTATCTATAGAGAATAAAACTTATAGAGATTAGATCTAACCAGGAAAAACCTCTTAACAGCTGAGACATGAATGTCTTCACAAACCAAATAGGATTTTTACAGACTGTCATAATTACTGCTGTCTCCAAAATAAGCATGCATGTCAACGTCTAAGTGGGTAGCTCAATTGATCACTCATACAGAGATAATACAGATAATATAGATAATACACATAGACTGAGCGGATAACACAGAGACTGAAAAACACGGACTAGACAACAGAGGCTAACTTTAGCTCTTTTCAGACTTATCTGCTCGTTTGTTTGTTTGTTTGTTTGTTTGTTTCATTCTTGGGCTCCAAACAAGAATTGTTTTTGGCACCAGTTCATCGGGAAGCAAATATAAGAAGACCACTGTCCTGCTCCCTTAGGTTGGAAATAGATGGTTTTGGTCATTTGATGCATTATGAATGTTATTATCTAGGCTGTTTTGTTGTTACTGGTTATGATCAGGGAGAAAAAAAATAAAGTTGTATGTTGATAGAAAACTAAGGTTGTTTTGTTTAGATATTGTATATTGATAGAAATTTAAGTTTGTTTTGTGTAGACTACTGTTTGACTAAAGTGTACAAAAGCTGCTTATTTAAAATATGATGTAAAGTTCTCATTTCATGGTTTATATAAATATTTCTGTTGTTGTAGACTGTGAATGTTAGAAAAAAAATCATTTTTTTAAATACAAAGGGAGATATGAAGTGGAAATTTCTGGTGTCTTTGTAGACTCAGTTGTGTCATGTGATGTTTTTTCTGGAAGCTTTCCTGTGAGAGGATGTTTTGCTGAAACATAAAGGAGGATGTTTTGTTGGAAGAGACAAATGCTTTTTTGAAAGCTGTCTTGTGAAAGGGCATGTGACAATCTGCTGAACACTTGAGGGAGAATGTGATATTTAGAGGGTATATAAACATAACCCCACAGTGAGAGATCATCTTGCATTGGTCTGTCTTGCAATGTTTTACTGGTTTTCAGTGATCTTGCCTTATCATAACATTTTAGAGAGAAAAACACCAATGAACTTTCTGTGGTATTCTAGCTGCTTCTCACCACTTCTTTGGTCTTATGACAATTCTGTGGATCCTTGTTCTAGATCAAGCCACTACTGATTCCTGTTTGGAATTGCCTTCCTAAACTACTTCTAAACATGTTTACATCCCCCATTTCCTATTAACCTTTCTTTCCCCTACCTTTTGTCAGTGAACTAGAAAGGAGGGTGATGTTGAAGAATAAAAAATTACTGAACTCTTCCTCACCCCAGAGCCCGACCCCTCCCATCTAGAGAGTGTTCCCAGAACACTCCTGAACTCTTCACCCCAGAATGCATTCCTGAACTCCTCACCCTAGAGTTCGAACCCTCCCAACTAAAGACTGTTCCTAGAACATTTTTGAGATAAGGGCCTCCTGGAACAACCTCAGAATGAACCGGGTACATTGCCAAATAATAGGACATGACCCCTTAGTTACGTAGAAACCCTTGGCAGAACCCCTTAGTTATGCAAACTTGTACTTTCCCTGCCCCGCTCTCCCCCCTTGAGTTTTTCCTATATAAGCCTGTGAAAAATTTGGCTCGTCGTCGATTCTCCTCTACAGCATACTAGGTGCATGAGTTTCGACCCCAGAGCTCTGGTCTATGTGCTTTCTTGCTGTTGCTTTATTAAATCTTGCCTTCAACATTTTGAGTTCGGTCTCGGTGTCTTCTTGGGTCCGCGGCTGTCCCGAGGCTTGAGTGAGGGTCTCCCTTCGGGGGTCTTTCATTTGGGGGCTCGTCCGGGATCAGCGCGACCACCCAGAGACCCTAGACCCACTTTAAGGTAAGATTCTTTGACCTGTCTTGGTCTGGTGTCTGTGTTCTGTTTCTAAGTTTGGTGTGATCGCAGTTTCGGTTTTGCGGACGCTCAGTGAGACCGCGCTCCGAGAGGGAATGCGGGGTGGATAAGGATAGACGTGTCCAGGTGTCCACCGTCCGTTCGCCCTGGGAGACGTCCCAGGAGGAACAGGGGAGGACCAGGGACGGCTGGTGGACCCCTTTGGAGGCCAAGAGACCATCTGGGGTTGCGAGATCGTGGGTTCGAGTCCCACCTCGTGCCTTGTTGCGAGATCGTGGGTTCGAGTCCCACCTCGCGCCTTGTTGCGAGACCGTGGGTTCGAGTCCCACCTCGAGTTTTGTTACGGGATCGTGGGTTCGAGTCACACCTCGTGCAGAGGGTCTCAATCGGCCGGCCTTAGAAAGGCCATCTGATTCTTTGAGTTGCTTGTGGTCGACGCGAAGTCGCCGCCGTTTTTGGTTTCTTTTTTGTCTTAGTCTTGTGTTTGTTCTTGTTGTGTCTACTATTATTCTAGAAATGGGACAATCTGTGTCCACTCCCCTTTCTCTAACTCTGGAGCATTGGAAGGAGGTGCAGGTCAGAGCCCACAACCAGTCGGTGGAGATCAGAAAGGGTCCGTGGCAGACCTTTTGCGCCTCCGAGTGGCCGACGTTTGGAGTGGGCTGGCCACCAGAAGGTGCTTTTGACTTGTCACTAATCGCCTCCGTCAGGCGAATAGTTTTTCAGGAAGAAGGGGGTCACCCTGATCAGATCCCCTACATTGTGACCTGGCAGAATCTCGTCCAATTCCCACCTCCGTGGGTCAAGCCTTGGACCCCAAATTCTTCGAAACTGACTGTCGCGGTTGCCCAGTCTGATGCAGCCGGAAAGTCCGGCCCGTCAGCACCCCCCAAGATTTATCCAGAGATTGACGACCTCCTCTGGATGGACTCCCAACCTCCCCGTTACCCCCTGCCCCAGCAGGCACCTGCAGCCGCCCCACCACAGGGACCAATAGTGAGAGGGGCTCAGGGACCGGCGGGGGGGACTCGGAGCCGCCGAGGCCGAAGACCCGGGGAGGAAGGGGGGCCAGATTCAACAGTTGCCTTGCCACTTAGAGCACATGTGGGAGGGCCAGCGCCAGGACCTAATGATCTCATTCCTTTACAATACTGGACTTTTTCCTCTTCTGACTTATATAATTGGAAAACTAACCACCCTCCCTTCTCAGAGAACCCCTCTGGGCTTACTGGGCTCCTTGAGTCACTTATGTTCTCCCATCAACCCACTTGGGATGATTGTCAGCAGCTTTTGCAGGTTCTTTTTACCACAGAAGAAAGAGAAAGAATCCTGATGGAGGCAAGAAAAAATGTTCTGGGAGAGGATGGCACACCCACTGCCCTCCCTAACCTCGTGGACGAGGCTTTCCCCTTGAACCGCCCCAACTGGGACTACAACACCGCGGAAGGTAGGGGACGCCTCCTTGTCTATCGCCGGACTCTAGTGGCAGGTCTCAGAGGAGCCGCTAGACGGCCCACCAATTTGGCTAAGGTAAGAGAGGTCTTGCAGGGGCAGACTGAACCACCCTCAGTCTTCCTTGAGCGTCTCATGGAGGCATATAGGAGGTACACCCCTTTTGACCCCTCGTCAGAGGGGCAGAGAGCCGCTGTAGCCATGGCCTTCATTGGTCAGTCCGCTCCCAACATTAAGAAAAAGCTGCAAAGGCTGGAGGGGCTCCAAGATCATACGCTCCAAGATTTAGTAAAAGAAGCAGAGAAAGTCTATCATAAGAGGGAAACAGAAGAAGAGAGGCAGGAGAGAGAGAAGAAAGAAATGGAGGAAAGGGAAAATAGACGGGATCGCCGTCAGGAAAGAAATTTGAGTAAAATTTTGGCCGCAGTTGTAAATGATAGACAGTCAGGAAAAGGTAAAACAGGGCTCCTGGGCAACAGGGCAGTGAAACCGCCAGGTGGCAGAAAGATACCACTGGAAAAAGACCAATGCGCCTATTGCAAAGAGAAAGGACACTGGGCTAGAGATTGCCCTAAAAACCGGAAGCGATCCAAGGTCCTGACCCTAGAAGATGATTAGGGAAGTCGGGGCTCAGACCCCCTCCCTGAGCCTAGGGTAACTTTGTCCGTGGAGGGGACCCCCGTCAACTTCCTGATAGACACCGGAGCAGAGCATTCAGTACTCACTAGCCCCCTAGGCAAGCTAGGCTCCAAAAAGACCATGGTGATTGGAGCCACTGGTAGTAAATTTTACCCCTGGACGACCGAACGAGCCCTACAGATAAACAAGAACATAGTGACCCACTCCTTCCTGGTGATACCTGAGTGTCCTGCTCCCCTCTTGGGGCGCGATCTGCTAACCAAACTAAAGGCTCAAGTCCAATTTACTTCAGAAGGCCCACAAGTAAGCTGGGGAAAAGCCCCCGTTGCCTGCCTTGTCCTCAACACAGGAAGAATACCGGTTGCATGAAGAGCAACCCAAAAATGCAGTCTCTTCAGGCTGGCTAACTGCGTTCCCCAATGTCTGGGCAGAGCAAGCAGGAATGGGGTTGGCTAAACAAGTGCCTCCGGTTGTGGTAGAATTTAAAGCTGATGCCACCCCCATCTCGGTAAGACAATACCCCATGAGCAAGGAAGCTAGGGAGGGCATCCGGCCTCATATCCAGAGGTTGCTAGACCAAGGAGTTTTAGTGGCCTGTCAGTCCCCCTGGAATACACCACTTCTGCCAGTTCGAAAACCAGGGACCAATGACTATCGCCCGGTGCAAGACCTCCGGGAAGTTAACAAAAGGGTCCTGGACATTCACCCCACAGTCCCGAACCCGTACAATTTATTAAGCTCTCTCCCACCCGAGAGAACATGGTATACAGTCCTGGACTTAAAAGATGCCTTCTTTTGCCTGCACTTGCACCCTAAGAGTCAGCTCCTGTTTGCCTTTGAATGGAGGGACCCAGAGGGCAGACAGACTGGTCAACTAACCTGGACTAGGCTACCACAGGGGTTCAAAAATTCCCCCACCCTGTTTGACGAGGCCCTCCATCGGGATCTCGCGCCTTTTCGCGCTCGAAACCCTCAGCTTACCCTACTACAGTATGTGGATGATCTCTTGGTCGTGGCGGCCTCGAAGGAGCTGTGTCACCAGGGAACTGAGAGGCTCCTCACAGAACTGAGTGACTTGGGGTATCGAGTTTCGGCTAAAAAGGCACAAATTTGTCAAACTGAGGTAACCTACCTGGGGTATACCCTCCGAGTGGGTAAAAGATGGCTCACAGAAGCCCGGAAGAAGACTGTTATGATGATCCCCTCGCCAACCACCCCACGGCAGGTACGTGAGTTTCTGGGGACTGCTGGCTTTTGTAGACTCTGGATTCCAGGCTTTGCAACCCTAGCGGCACCTCTATATCCTTTGACTAAGGAAGGGGTTCCTTTTGAGTGGAAAGAAGAGCACCAAAGAGCTTTTGAGGCTATCAAGTCATCTCTAATGACTGCCCCCGCGCTAGCATTACCAGACTTGACTAAGCCTTTCGTCCTATATGTGGACGAGAGAGCGGGTGTAGCCAGGGGAGTGTTGACACAAGCACTGGGACCCTGGAAGAGACCTGTAGCCTATTTGTCAAAAAAATTAGATCCCGTTGCTAGTGGATGGCCCACATGTCTGAAAGCTATTGCGGAAGTAGCCCTGCTTATCAAAGATGCTGACAAATTGACAATGGGACAACAGGTGACTGTTGTAGCCCCTCATGCCTTGGAAAGTATCGTGTGGCAGCCACCTGACAGATGGATGACAAATGCCCGAATGACACACTATCAGAGCCTGCTGCTAAATGAGCGTGTAACCTTTGCGCCCCCTGCCATCCTCAACCCAGCTACCCTTCTCCCTCTAACAAATGATTCCGTCCCAGTACATCAATGTATGGACATCCTCGCTGAAGAAACTGGGACCAGAAGGGACCTGACTGACCAACCTTGGCCTGGAGCTCCCAGTTGGTATACGGACGGCAGCAGTTTCCTGATAGAGGGGAAACGAAAAGCTGGAGATGCGGTGGTGGACGGGAAAAAGGTAATTTGGGCAAGTGCTTTGCCTGAAGGAACATCGGCACAAAAGGCTGAACTTATAGCGCTTATACAAGCCCTCCGAGAGGCTAAAGGTAAGATCGTTAACATCTACACTGACAGCCGCTATGCTTTTGCTACCGCACATATCCATGGGGCCATCTACAGGCAGCGAGGGCTATTGACTTCGGCTGGTAAAGACATTAAAAACAAAGAAGAAATTCTGGCCCTGTTGGAAGCCATACATGCACCTAAGAAGGTAGCCATCATTCACTGCCCCGGCCACCAAAGAGGAGAAGACTTGGTGGCCAAAGGCAACCGAATGGCAGACTTAGTGGCAAAACAAGTTGCTCAGGGGGCCATGATCTTAACTGAAAAAGGTGATCCGCCCAAAAGCCCTGAGGATGAGAGGTATAACATAAAAGAGCTATTGTGGACCAGTGATCCCCTCCCATACTTTTTTGAAGGGAAAATAGAATTGACTCCCGAAGAAGGAATAAATTTTGTGAAAGGACTACACCAATTCACCCACCTGGGAGTTGAAAAAATGATGAGACTAATTAAAAATTCCCGATACCAAGTCCCCAACCTGAAGTCAGTGGCTCAAAAGATTATAGACTCCTGCAAACCATGTGCATTCACTAATGCGACTAGAGCCTACAAAGAACCTGGAAAGAGACAACGGGGAGACCGTCCTGGATTGTATTGGGAGGTAGATTTTACTGAAGTTAAACCTGGAATGTATGGTAACAAGTATCTGTTAGTATTTGTAGACACTTTTTCAGGATGGGTTGAGGCGTTTCCCACTAAAACTGAGACTGCCCAGATTGTGGCCAAGAAGATCCTTGAAGAAATCCTGCTAAGATTTGGAATCCCTAAGGTAATCGGGTCCGACAATGGACCAGCCTTTGTTGCCCAGGTAAGTCAGGGCTTGGCCACTCAGTTGGGCATCGATTGGAAATTACACTGTGCTTACCACCCTCAAAGCTCAGGACAGGTAGAGAGGATGAATAGGACCTTAAAAGAGACCTTGACTAAATTAGCCATTGAGACCGGCGGGAAAGACTGGGTGGCTCTCCTCCTTCTTGCGCTCTTCCGAGCCCGAAACACCCCTGGACGTTTCGGGCTCACTCCTTTTGAAGTTCTGTATGGAGGACCTCCCCCCTTAATGGAAGCTGGTGGAACATTGGTTTCCGACTCTGACCCTGTCTTACCCTCCTCTTTGCTTATTCATTTAAAGGCCCTAGAAGTGATTAGGACCCAGATTTGGGACCAACTGAAGGCAGCCTATACCCCAGGGACCACCGCAGTACCCCACGGGTTCCGAGTTGGAGACAAAGTCTTGGTCAGACGGCATCGAACCGGCAGCCTCGAGCCACGGTGGAAGGGACCCTATTTGGTGTTACTGACAACCCCTACTGCGGTAAAAGTTGACAGGATTGCCTCCTGGATCCACGCCTCCCACGTCAAGAGGACCGCCAGTCAAGATGAAGAAAACCACGAAGACAATTGGACAGTGGCAGCCACTGACAATCCTCTTAAGCTTCGTTTGCGCCGCAGGCGCCACCCTGAGCCTAGGGAACCACAACCCTCATGCTCCAATTCAACAGTCCTGGGAAGTGCTTAATGAGGAGGGAAACATTGTATGGGTAACCACTGCAGTCCATCCCCTCTGGACTTGGTGGCCTGATCTCACACCTGACATCTGTAAGTTAGCGGCAGGATCCCCCAATTGGGACCTCCCCGATCATACTGATCTTAGCAACCCACCCTCTGAACAGCGGTGTGTTCATAGGGAACTCGTATGGATGTTCGGGGCAGTTCTACCAAGCTAATCTTAGAGCTGCACAATTTTATGTTTGCCCTGGTCAGGGTCGGAGCAAAAGGCTTCAACAAGAATGTGGGGGGGCATCAGATTACTTTTGTGGTAAATGGACATGTGAAACGACAGGGGAAGCTTACTGGAAGCCCTCCTCTGACTGGGACCTAATCACGGTAAAACGAGGTAGTGGCTATGATAAGTCAAACCAAGGAGAAAGAAACCCCTATAAATATCCAGAGAATGGGTGCGCTTTTAAAAACATCCCCCCAGGATCATGCAAAGGTAAATACTGCAACCCCCTACTTATAAAGTTCACCGAGAAAGGGAAACAACACCGTCTGAGTTGGCTTAAAGGAAATAGGTGGGGTTGGCGAGCATACATTCCACTAAGAGATCCTGGGTTCATTTTCACGATCAGGCTGACAGTGAGAGACCCAGCGGTGACACTCGTTGGGCCCAACAAGGTCCTTATAGAACAGGGCCCCCCAGTCGTACCGGCTCCCCCTAAGGTCCCGGCCGTACCAGCTTCACCAACTCCACAGCCCAACACAGTGGTACCCTCCCTAGGGACTAATACTCCCCTCATAAAGCCTACCTTGGCTTCCCCACCGCCCCTAGGTACAGAGAGCCGTCTGGTCAGTCTAGTCCAGGGAGCTTTTTTAGCTTTAAATAGGACTAACCCTAATATGACTCAATCATGCTGGTTATGCTATGCCTCTAGCCCCCCTTATTATGAAGGAATAGCTCAGATCAGGACTTATAATATTACTTCAGATCATTCTCAATGCCTTTGGGGAGAAAACAGAAAGTTGACTCAAGCAGCAGTTTCAGGAAGAGGGCTTTGTTTAGGCCAGGTACCTCAGGATAAAGGGCACCTCTGTAATCAGACCCAGAACATCCAGTCTAGCAAAAGTGGTCAGTATCTAGTGCCCCCCCTAGACACAGTGTGGGCTTGCAATACCGGACTCACTCCTTGTGTGTCTATGTCTGTTTTTAATAGTTCCAAAGATTTCTGCATTTTGGTTCAGCTTATTCCTAGACTCCTGTATCATGATGATAGCTCCTTTTTAGACAAATTTGAGCATCGGGTCCACTGGAGGAGAGAACCCGTTACCTTAACTTTGGCAGTTCTATTGGGATTGGGAGTAGCGGCTGGAGTAGGTACAGGAACTGCTGCCTTAATTAAGACCCCCCAATACTATGAAGAACTACGTGCAGCTATGGATGTTGATCTTAGAACTATAGAACAGTCTATAACTAAATTAGAAGAATCTTTAACTTCCCTGTCCGAAGTGGTGCTACAGAATAGAAGGGGATTAGACTTATTATTCCTTAAAGAAGGAGGACTCTGTGCTGCCCTAAAAGAAGAATGTTGTTTTTATGTTGACCATTCAGGAGTAATCAAAGATTCTATGGCCAAACTTAGAGAACGCCTAGATATACGTAAAAGAGAAAGAGAAAGCCAACAAGGATGGTTCGAAAGCTGGTTTAATACGTTCCCTTGGCTCACCACTCTCCTCTCCACCATAGCAGGACCTTTAATTACACTTATGCTTTTGCTTACTTTTGGCCCCTGCATCCTTAATAAGTTAGTAGCTTTTATTAGAGAAAGGATAAATGCAGTACAGGTTATGGTACTAAGGCAACAATATCGGGTCCTTCAGGAGGTTGAAAACTCGCTCTAAGATTAGAGCTATTTTCTAAAAGGAGTGGGGAATGAAGAATAAAAAATTACTGAACTCTTCCTCACCCCAGAGCCCGACCCCTCCCATCTAGAGAGTGTTCCCAGAACACTCCTGAACTCTTCACCCCAGAATGCATTCCTGAACTCCTCACCCTAGAGTTCGAACCCTCCCAACTAAAGACTGTTCCAAGAACATTTTTGAGATAAGGGCCTCCTGGAACAACCTCAGAATGAACCAGGTACATTGCCAAATAATAGGACATGACCCCTTAGTTACGTAGAAACCCTTGGCAGAACCCCTTAGTTATGCAAACTTGTACTTTCCCTGCCCCGCTCTCCCCCCTTGAGTTTTTCCTATATAAGCCCGTGAAAAATTTGGCTCGTCGTCGATTCTCCTCTACACCATACTAGGTGCATGAGTTTCGACCCAAGAGCTCTGGTCTATGTGCTTTCTTGCTGTTGCTTTATTAAATCTTGCCTTCAACATTTTGAGTTCGGTCTCGGTGTCTTCTTGGGTCCGCGGCTGTCCTGAGGCTTGAGTGAGGGTCTCCCTTCGGGGGTCTTTCAATGTATCTAAGAACCCTTGTTAAAGTAGGGTTTGAAAAGTATAAGCCTACTAAATGATTCCTGTAAATTGTCCTCTGACCTCCTCATACATGCTTATTGCACATGCTTGTAGTGCACACACACACAATCATACATACACCAATCAGTTGATAAATCAATAAATGTAGATTAGTAACTAAGTAAAAAGAAGTATTTCAGGATAATAATCTGCAGAAGAAAGTCATTGTTACTGGAGTTGAGAGACAACCTATAAAGATATATGGATATTATACATCTGATTGAATGCAAACACCCAAAATGTATAATTGGGTAAAAATATCAAATATCAAGAAAACAATCAAATAAAGGATAAAGATACTATATTATCTACAATACCACTACTGGGTATCAATACAAAGAACTGAAATTTATATGTGCAAAGGACATCTATGCCTATATATTTAGTACCATAATATTCCAGTATACTCGAAGGACTTCAATGTAATTGAACTCAAAGGAGTTCAACATTATTGTCCATTGGAAAAAAATGTGGTGTGTGTGTATGTATATATGGGGTATTACAGTCATAACCAATAATGACATAAACAAACATGGAGAACTTTAACATTATGTGGGTTACATCAAATGTCATATGACCTCAAGAATGTATTGAATTTGAAGAAGATGAAAGGAAATTGAGAATGTATGTATGAAGTCTCCATATAGGCACCAGCTCAATTTTGCTGTCAATGTCCAATAATTTCTGTCAGTCTTATTCTATACAATCAGCTCCTGCATTAGTTTCCAGAGGATCATTTTACTTAGCTACAGCCTAGGTTATTGGGGGATATCTGTGGAACCACCATGGCTAACAACTCAAGCAAATGCAAACCAGTCTCACCACTAAAAGCCACACATGGAGACAGTAAATGACCATTTAAAACTCCATATCTCTCATCACGAGAAGTCCTCAGTAGAGTCACCTTCACACATTTTAGGAAGTTTCCACAGCACTAAGTTTCCACACTACATCCCAAGTGCTCCAATTCCAGCAACCATTTCCCAGAATCTCTTTTTTAATCTCCTCTCCTTCCATCTGATGCCCCCATGGTCCCCACCTGCTCTCAGTCCATTCATAATTTCTATTTTATTACCCCCTTCCATAGAGATCCATATTTTCTTCCTCTATCTCTTCTCATTTTGTATTTTATTTTGGCATGTTTGATTTTTGTATCTTAGAAGCTTGTTCTTTTCTAATGAAAGATAGAAAGAGAGTGGATCTGTAGGGGAAGGGAGGCATGGAGGAACTAGAAGAAATAGAGGAAGGGAAAACAATAATCAGGATATATTTTAAGAGAAAAAAATTAATTTCTGTAAAAGACATAAGTGAGAAAACAAAAGAATATTAAAAAGTTGAATTCAAAGTCAAGGATAGAAACTAGAAGCTGAAGAAAAGATCATCAAAGAATTTAAGTTAAAGTTATATAAGTATAACACAATTAAGAAATATATTGTTCACCATAATTATTGTATATTTGTAGTTATGAGAACAGAGTTAATATTGGGTTATTTCTATCATACATAAAATTATAAACACCAAAGATTATGATAATTGAATTGACTTCTTTATTCTACAATAACTATTCAAATCATTACAGATTGCAAATATATACAATGTTTAATTGTCAATGAAATGTTTAAAAATCTGAATGAGTTTTGTGAATTCAATTGGGTATTCTGAACTTCTGGGCTAATATCCACTTATCAGTGAGTGCATATCATGCATGTTCTTTTGTAATTGAGTTACCTCACTCAGGATGATATCCTCCAGATCCATCCATTTGCCTAAGAATTGCATAAATTCATTTTTAATAGCTGCATAGTACCCCATGTATAAATGTACCACATTTTCTGTATCCATCTCTTTGTTGAGGGACATTTGGGTTCTTTCCAGCTTCTGGTTATAAATAATTCTGCTACAAACATAGTGGAGTATGGGTCCTTATTGCATGTTGGTGCATTTTCTGGGTATATGCTCAAGAGTGGTTTTGCTGGATCTTCTTGTAGAACTATGTCAAATTTTCAGAGGAACTGCCAAAATGATTTCCAGGGTGGTTATAACAGCTTGTAATCCCACCAGCAATGGAGGAGTGTTCCTTTTTCTCCACATCCTTGCCAGCATCTGCTGTCACCTGAGGTTTGATCTTAGCAATTCTGACTGGTGTGAGGTGGAATCTCAGGGTTGTTGTGATTTGCATTTCTCTGATGACTAAGGATGTTGAACATTTTTTTAGGTGCTTCTCAGCCATTCAGTATTCCTCGGTTGAGAATTCTTTGTTTAGCTCTGTACACCATTTTTAATAGGGTTATTTGTTTCTCTGGAGTCCAACTTCTTGAGTTCTTTGTATATATTGGATATTAGCCCTCTATCACAAAACACATGAAACTTGAGAAAAGGAAGACCAACGTATGGATACTTGGATTCTCCTTAGAAGGGGGAATAAAACACCTCTGGAAGGAATTACAAAGTGTAGAGCATAGACTGAAGGCCTATCCAGAGACTGCCCCACCTGGGGATCCATCTCATATACAACCAACAAACCCAGATACTATTGTAGATGCCAAAAATATTTTCCTGATATAGGTGTCTCCTAAGAGGCTCTGCCGGTGTCTGGTAAATACAGAAGTGGCTATTCATAGCTATCCATTGGACACAGCACAAGGTCCCCAATGAAGGAGCTAGACAAAGTATCAAGGATCTGAAGGGGTTTGCAGCCCCATAGGAGGAACAACAGTATGACTAACCAGTAGCACCCAGGGCTCCTTGGGACTAAACCACTAACCAGAGAAAACACATGGCTCTTGTTGAACATGTAGCATAGGATGGCCTAGTCAGTCCTCAATGGGAGGAAACACCCTTGGTCCTGTGAAGGTTCTATGCCCCAGTATACAGGAATGCCAGGGCCAGGAAGCAGGATTGGATGGGTTGGTGAGCAGCGGGAGGAGGAAGGGGATAGGGTGTCTGTGAAGGGGAAGCCAGGACAGGGCATTTGAAATGTAAATAAAGAAAATACCTAATAAAAAAATCGGAATGAACCTAAGAAGTGAGATAGGGAACACACACACAGTGTATGTCCAAATAAATTATAAAATTTTTAATGTAAAACAAGAAACAGATATTTGTTTTCTTTTTTATTATGTATGACATTTGTATTTTCATTTTTATTTTAACTGTACTTGGAGTTTCATGAACTGTCATCAATTAATAAGTGTTATCATTACTCTTTGTGTTTTGAAGTCCTTAACAAATTACACCTAAAATATCCTCAGGTAAGAGAATCTTTTACCTTACTCACAAATCTCATTTTGGCAAGATGTCAAAATATCTACCTCAAATGAGAAATTTTATGACTAAATCTAGAAATGTTTACTGCACTTGATAATAAGAAGCATCCTAGAAAATAAGAGATGTAGTCGTCTAATCCTGAAGCAAGTTGACCATAAAAATATACGCAGAAGAAAAACAGAAACAAATGAATAGATGTTTGTTCATAATGCAGAGAATATACAACAGCTTTCTCCTCTGCCAGGAACTGGTTTGTCTCAGGGCTATCTGGCATACAATTATCAGAGAAATGCACTCTTAGACAGAGTCTGTCTCTGCTAGGTTCTAGGTTTCTGCCATACATGTTTTTCAGAGCTAATTCTCATTTTTTCGATCAGTTGCACACTTTGCCTTCTTGTTTCCGGTTGGCAGCCAGTGCTTGCCTATTCTTATGTTTCCATAAAACTGCTCTCTTTTCTTCAAAATAGTTTTTATAAAGTCCTGTTAGTATAATCAACTTTGGGCGATTTCATTAAAAACAATAACTTGCTGATTTATAGTTTTTCTTTTACTTACAACTGTATTGTTTAATGACTTTCGACGTTAGATTGTGCAGATTACATCACTTGCTTGGTCAGATGCTTGTTATATTAAATATGTGATTCAGCTTAACTTTCAACCAAAACTGTCGCATCTACCCTGATGCAACACCATGTTGTCCTTCTTCAAGCAGGTTTACTCAGGAACACTTCTCATAGCAATGCAGGAACTGGAATCTACTGAACAACCCAGGGGTGTGCCTTAAATACCCTTCTGACCCCTCCCAATCACCCCAGTCACGTAATGGCAGTCAATAGGTTCACACCAAGTGACGACACCTCAGGCAAGCTGAAGAGGCATGGCATCTGAGCAGTGCAGGCAGCTGGGATGTGGCTAAGTCTGAGATAATGAGGAAGTCAGGCGCAGGTCATAAGACCTGGCAGCTGTCCTGGGCACCATAATGGGGCTGCGGCCGCACCCACTCCTCACACAAAACCACTGCAAATAGAATTGTTAATGAAAGTACTGATATTCGAATATGTTCCATTTGACATATTATACAGCAAAATTATGTTACCAGGGACAATCTAATAAAGTTTCATGGACTAAGAGCTCAAGGTTAAGTACTTCCCATAACTCTCAGTTTTAGTTGTGAAAATGTGTGTTGTTTTTTTTCTGGGTATCACAATGATACTTATCCTTCAGCCTTCCTTGCTGGGCATATATATATATACAAGCAAAATCTTTAAAGAGCCTCCATGAAATACGAGATGATTTTGTGTGAGCTTGTCTGGAAGTTCCTGTCCTAGATACCAAGCAAGGTAGACAGGGGAAGTACAGTGTTAGGAGACTTCACTACACTGCTTAGCTTGTTTGTTCCACCACTCATATTTGAGCATTTGATTACATTGCTTGAAGAGTGCCTACTGCATGGCAGGAAGATCTGGGACCTAATGTATTTCCAGATGTCTCTACAGTTTCTCAAACATATTTTTCTGTTCCCAATTTGGTCATTATGAGGTATATTCTCAAAATATACCTTGATTCTGTAGTTGGGCTTTGCTAACACTTTCATAATTCTAATTTAAAATCTTACCACAAATTGAATGACTCAACAGTGACCATTCATATGAAATACAATAGACATAAAATTCACAAGAGTAAATCTCCTATGTATCTAAAATTGAATTATTTACACCAAATTCCTCTCAGTACTGAAATTTCACATGGAAAGTCACATTAATTTTTTCAATTGCCATAATCTCTCCTATACTATTTTTGCAACTGAAGGAATTCTTTTAATGACAAGGTATGAAGGTCTACTTTACAAAAATGAAGTATGAAGTCAGTATCAAACACAAACTACTGTTAATGTTATAAAGGCAAGAAAAATAAACTTTTTTTACAATGTTTCAAAAAACAGGCATTTTATTCTAGCAGTTGGTGAACTGTTGCTTACTGAAACAATCTACAGTTTTAAAAAAATCTATTTTTTGCTTGAAATATGTGAGAAATGCTAGCCTGAAAAGGTGCTTGTCATGAAGCTATGTACAAATGAAAATATGAGCTAAGAATAACAGCACCATCTGAAACATAATTATAGAGCAGTGCTATAATCTAAATCTTCAGAAACTTTCTAGAAATAATTATTTTTTAAAATGTAAAAGAACTTTTAATATTTCAAAATATTCAAACTTGTTCTAAGGTGCTAACTCAAAGTAGCTTTTTATAGAGTTAACATTAGGTTTATGAACAAGTAGGGTACAGATTAAGACTATCTGAATTAAAAATATGAATTCTAAATCTCTTTAATATTAAGATGACTTGTAATTGCAATAATAAATGTATCAAAGCTTCAATTACAGTGATTTTTAGCAACACAGATGGAAACTCTTCATATATTAATGCATACATTTACCATAAACGCATAAACTAAATGCCGTCAATAATAATATGAAAATTAAAAATCAAATGGCTGATGAATAGAGCAAGTACTTTTATTTGTATATCCATTAAGGACTTACCTAGATCATCTAAATAATTATAAGTATAATTTTTCATGAAAAAAATTGTGGATCTGAAAATTTTAATATAACTGCCATTTGAAACTTTTCAAAATTTTATTGTTGAGAATTATATAGTTTTAAGAAAGGTTTTAGGATACAGATATGATATGAATAAAATTAAAAAAAAACACAAGCTTATTATCTGGAAATGTCATGAGCAAAAAAGACATTAGAACACTCCTAGAAATGGTAAGAAGCTCAACCCATGCTGTCTTAACACTGGTTTTCCAAGGCTGACCTATAGACTGGTTGTTAAGAACAGCTGAGAAAAGGAGAGTTAGTCTTTGTCAGAAATTAGCATCTTATTTTTTATGCAGTGCCAAGTGGTCAGTCCTGACTTCATATATCACAGGTAACACAAAATAACATTAGCAGGTTGCAAACATTTTTCAGTATGTGTATCTTTCATATATATATATATATATATATATATATATATATATATATATATATAATTTTAGAAGAGGCTATAAATTTGAGATGAGTTGAGAAGGAATGTGGCAGTGTTTGGAAAGTGGGAAATGGAAGGTGGGAATTGTATAATTATGTTTTAATTAAGGAAAAAATTAAAATCTCCTAAACTAAAAGACAAAGATCATGCTCTATTTTTTTTTTCAGACAAATAGTTCAGAGTTAAGTTAAAACAATAAACCTGTCTATATCTAACCTAGTTCTTGCTGTCCTATTACTTAATTTGAACTTTCTAGAAATGTCACTAGTTTCTGAACCTTGAACAGATCAACAGAAATTACTCATAAATTTTGTATACATGGGTGACCTAAGATCATCACCACAACAGATTCAGAACATTTTTATGGTGGTTAATAAACCTGTATAAAGTTAAAATATTCATGATTAATGCTGAAAAATTTAAGGTTTTTGAGTAATGAAATGTTCCAACATATTACAAGAACACATGCTCCACTATGTTCATAGCAACCTTATTTATAATACTTAGGAGCTGGACACAGCCCAGATGTCCATCAATAAAGGAATGGATACAGAAAATGTGATACATTTACACAATGGATCATTACTCAGCTATTAAAAACAATTTTTGAAATTTTTAGGCAAATGGATGGAACTAGAAAATATCATCTTGAGTGAAGCAGCACAGTTATAAAAAGACACACATGGTATGCACTAACTGATAAGAGATATTAATCTAAAAGCTCAAAATACAAAAGAGATAATTCACAAATTATATGAAGCTCAAGAAGGAAGACCAAAGTGTGTGTGCTTCTGTCCTTCTTAGAATGGGAAACAAAATACTCACAGGGGGAAATACAGAGACAAAGTAAGGAGTAGAGACTGAAGTAAAGACCATCCAGAGACAGCTCCACCTGGGGATCCATCCCATACCCAGACACAAAACCCAGACACTATTGTGGATACCAACCAAGAAGTGCTTGCTGACAGGAGCCTGATATAGCTGTCTCCTGAGAGACTCTGCTAGAACCTGACAAGTATGGAGGTAGATATTTGCATCCAACCACTGGAGGAGTTAGACAAAGGATTGAAGGAACTGGAGAGGTTTTCAACCCCATATGAAGAACAACATCAACCAACCAGAGCTTCCAGGGACTAAACCACCAACCAAAGAGTACACATGGAGGGACCCATGGCTCCAGCTGCATATGAAGCAGATGATGGCCTTGTTGGACATCGATGGGAGGAAAGGTCCTTGGTCTTGTGAAGGCTGGATGCCACAGCATAGGGGAATGTCAGAACAGGGAAGCAGGAGTGGGAGGGTGGGTAGGGGAATACCCTCATAGAATCAGGGGGAGGATGAATGTCATAGGAGGTGTCCAGGGGGTGAGGAACCGGGAAAGGGGACAACATTTGAAATTTAAATGAAGAAAATATCCAAAGAAAAAGAGAGTGATTATGGTAATGTATGCAAAAATAGAATCCATCTTGCGAAAAGCTAAATACATTTATTATTGCTTAAAAGGAAGAAAATTAGATTTGTCCTTTCTATGTTTATAAAGCTTACCCTTTGTTGTATTTCAGCATAGTACCACTAATTAATGATACCAAATATTTTAAGTTATTTTAAAATGCTATAATCTAATGTATGTATATGTTGCGTATATAGTATGGCAACAACAGTCTATATAAATAACATTTTAGCTTATATATATATTCACACCTTTCAGGTAAAGTGCAATTTGGTGGTTTTGTTTTATATATGCTGTGTGATTATGTAAATTTTATCTCAACTCTTCAGCATCTATAATAATTTAACAAACCATTTCTTAGACAATTTATATGTATGTTATCAAGGATGATCCCCTTTGGTAGTGGATAGTCAACTCTCTTCTGTTCCCTTAAAAATGTTAGTCTCCACTCTTACATTCTTTAGCAGCCTGTAGATATTTGTCAGGTTTGGACCCTCAAGGTCTTTCCTCTGTCATTTCAGCATGTCTGCTGTTTGTGTCTTTGTGCAGCTTATGGTTAGGCAGTCATGTTGGTGAGGATTTATAAGTGAAGCTTTTAACATTGTGAGGAGACTCAGTTTCACAGCAAACTCCCTTAGGTTCTGGTTCTTACAATCATTCTTTATCCCCATCATAAATGTTTCTATGTCTTAAGGGACAAAGTTTTTGGAGGTATAGTCATTGTGGACTATACAAATTCAATGGACTCCTCAATTCGGCATTTTCATTAAATGTGGCGTGGTGTGGTTATGTACTGGTCTCCATCTGTTCCAAAGACAAGTTTTCTTAATCCTGGGAGGGAACTACACTTATGTGTGGGTAAAAAGGCAATTATTTAAAGTGCTGTTCAGGATTATGCTGTTCTCCCAAGAGCCATGATTTTAGTAGCCTTGCTTAGTTGGCTAGGTTTCCAGTTAGCAGGCCTAATTTTCTCCTTGTTGTGAAAGTCTTCAGTACATTCCACAGCCACTGTTACTGCTAATACATACATGTCAATGCTGCGTCCTTAGGATTCTTGTGCAATGCTGACTTGTATATGCCATAGCTGGTAAGACTGCTGGTTTTTTTTTTCCCTCTTTTCTAAGCTTACTTGATACCTTCTAGTAGCATCAGATCTCCTCAGGAAGGAAGCACTTAAATTAGGCTCAGCAGCCCCTGGGCCCTGTATGATTAATACATGACAGATCAGAAGCAGGGATTTACCATCTACCTCAAGAGGACCAACCAAGGACTATAACTAAAGGTTTTTATACTTAGGGAGTCTCTTAGAAAACACTAACCAACAAGTCAATAGAGGACTTCTTATACCTGCTTTTAGAATTTCTATTAGATGGCCCTCGGCTCAGATAAGATAATTACATTTAAAGTATATATGTATATTTAGACCCAGACTTATGTTTATTATACTTTTTCAGATGAATTCTCAACTCATGATTTTTTCTGACATCATTACTGTTATTTTGCCCACCTTCGTTCTTCTGTATTAACATCACTCCCTCTCCCTAAATTATGCCCCTTCTTTTTTACATTTCCAAAATAATATACTCTATACCCTCTAATTCTGCTCTTTATTTACTTTTTTAAAATTAGATATTTTTTTTATTTACATTTTAAATGTTATCCTCTTTTCTAGTTACCCTTATCCTTTCCACCCACCCCTGCACCCCAATCCACCCAGTCCTGCTTCCTGGCTCTGGCAGTACCCTATACTAGGACATATAACCTTCATAGAACTAAGGGCCTCTCTTTACATTGATGACCAACTAGGCCATCTTCTGCTACAGATACAGCTAGAGCCACAAGTCCCACCATGTTTTTTCTTTGGTTGGTGGTTTAGTCCCAGGGAGCTCTGGAGGGTACTGGTTATTTCATTTTGTTGTCCCTCCTATGGAGCTGCAAATATCTTCAGCTCCATGGGTACTTTCTCCAGCTCCTTCTATGGACACCCTGGGATCTTTCCATTGGATGACTGTGAAATCCACTTCTGTATTTGTCAGGCACTAGCAGAGCCTCGAAGGAAACAGCTATATCAGGCTCCAGTCAGTAAGCTCTTATTGTCATCTGAAAGAAGTGTCTGGGTTTGGTGACTGTTTATGGGATGGATCCCCAGGTGGGGCATTCTTTGGATGGTCATTTCTTCAGTCTCTGCTCCACACTTTCTTCTCTATAAATTTCAGTGTCTCTGGTTTTATGTGGGGGTCCTTGATCCATTTAGACTTGATCTTTGTAGAAGGAGATAAGAATGGATCAATGTGCATTCTTCTACATGCTAACCACCAGTTGAACCAGCACCTTTTGTTGAAAATGCTGTCGTTTTTTCCACTGGATGGTTTCAGCTCCTTTGTCAAAGTTCAAGTGACCATAAGTGTGTGGACTTATTTCTGGGTCTTCAATTCTATTCTATGGATCTACCTGTTGGTCACTGTACCAGTACCATGCAGTTTTTATCACAACTGCTCTGTAGTATAGCTTGAGGTCAGGGATGGTGATTCTACCAGATGTTCTGTTATTGTTGCTATCCTAGTTTTTGCTATCCTAGTTTTTATGTTATTCCAGATGAATTTGAAAATTGACCTTTCTAAATCTGTGAAGAATTGAGTTGGAATTTTGGTGGTGATTGCATTGAATCTCTAGATTGTTTTTTGGCAAGAAAGCCTTTTTTACTATATTAATCCTGCCAACCCATGAGCATGTGAGATCTTTCAATCTTCTTAGATCTAAAGTTCTTATCATACAGATCTTTCACTTGCTTAGTTATAGTCACACAAATGTATTTTTTACTATTTGTGGCTATTGTGAAGAGTGTTGTTTCCCTAATTTCTCAACCTGTTTATCCTTTGTGTAGAGAAAGGCCATTGACTTGTTTGAGTTAATTTTATATCCAGATACTCCACTGAAGTTGTTTATCATGTTTAGGAGTTCTCTGGTGGAATTATTGTGGTCACTTATGTATCATATCATCTACATATAGTAATATTTTGACTTCTTTCTTTCCAATTTGTATCCCTTTGATCTCCTTTTGTTGTCTAACTACTCTGGCTAGGACTCAAGTACTATATTGAATAGGTATGGAGAGCTTTGGAAGCTTTGTCTAGTCTCTGATTTTAGTTGGAATTGCTTCAAATTTCTCTCCATTTAGTTAAATGTTGGCTACTGGTTTGATATATATTGCTTTTATTATGTTTAGGTATGGGACTTGAATTCCTGCGCATTCCAAGACTTTTATCCTGAACTCTGAGCATTCACTTCTGCTTTTGCCAGGCACTGGCATAGCCTCACAAGAGTCAGCTTATATCAGGGTTCTGTCAACAAAATCTTGCTGGCATATTCAGTTGTGTCTGAGTGTGTGGTTGATTATGCTATGTATGCTCAGATGGGGCAATCTCTGCATGGTCGCTCCTTCCATCTCATCTCCAAACTTTGTCTCTGTAACTCCTTCCGTTGGTATTTTGTTCCCGTGTGAACAGGTATTGGATTTTGTCAAATGCTTTCTCCACATCTAATGAGATGATCACATGATCATGACATGATGGTCTTTGAGTTTGTTTATATCGTGGATTATGTTGGGTGAATCTGGAGGGTATCATCCTGAGTGAGGTAACCCAATCACAAAAGAACTCACATGATATGCATTCATTGATAAGTGGATATTAGCCCAGAAACTTAGAATACTCAAGATACAAATTGCAAAACACATGAAACTCAAGAAGAAGGAACACTAGAGAGTGATTACTTCATCCCTCCTTAAACTGCCCCATCTGGGGATACATAGCATAATCAACCACCAAACACAGACACTATTGCATACGCCAGCAAGATTTTGCCAACAGTAACCTGATTTAGCTGATTATTGTGAGGCTATGCAAGTGCCTGGAAAAAACAGAAGTGGATTCTCAGAGTCATTATTGGATGGAACACATGGCCTTCAATAGAGGAGCTAGAGAAAGTACCCAAGGAGCTAAAGGGGTCTGCAAACCTATAGGAGGAACAGCAACATGAACTAACCGGTACTCCCAGAGCTGTGTCTCTAGTTGAATATGTAGCAGAAGATGCCATCTTGGGGGCGGCTGCACCTGCTCCTCACATCTCCCCCTTATTTATTATTTTGGCAGAGAGAATGCCTGTCTTAGGTCGCACCCTGTGATAATGCTTCTTACCCATTATCGGGAGGACAGACAGCAGTGGTCTGGTCCCTGTCTTAGGTTGGTAACACTTCCAGGGAGTCTTACCCCTCATTGACTACTTCTCTAGCATGCCAAGCCACACTTGAGAAGATTGTCCCAGCTTTAGGGCTGCAAAAGCCTGAATCAACAGAGCCTGTACATGGGTATGCCTTTTTTTTTTTTTTTCATACAGCAAATGCACCACAGGGCCATTACACCTGTGCAATGAACACAGATGATTGCCAGCCAACCTATGCCAGCCCATTCCATGAGGTGCAATATTGCTGTGACTATAGCAGCAGTAATCTCAAAATCTCTTTTAAGTCTAAACAGTGTCATCACAGATAGAGCCAGGGTACAAATCTAGGCATACGGGTTACCACAGCCAAGGAAAATACAGATGCATTCCAATACATACTATAAAAGCAATTATCACTACTACAATTAATAAACTCATTATCATAACTACCATTATATACTAAAAACACAAAAGGGGGCCAAACACACACAGGTATAGGCACAAAAGACATATTTTTTCTCGAAGCCAAAACACTCACAGAATTTTCAAACAAATCAGACCCGTTCCAATAAAAACTAGCATTTCCCCAGGCCCCTCCCATCAGTATACTTAGAGGTGACAAATCAGTACAGCTTCCATTTACACCACATAACAGCTATACATTAAAAGGATTATTAGCCCCTTGCTGTGCTGGGCTTTGATATGACCAATTGTAACCTGCAAATGTTTGATTATGCGTGATACTGATGTATGGAGAAAAGGTAAAATACTTTTTCACCGCCCAAGCGGCCTGCCAGGAATGACATCCAGTCCACGGAGGCAAAGAAACTTTGCTTAAAAATACCATTAAAACAAAACTAATATTTCACTATGAAGCCTGGAGACTCAGACACGTCTTCCTGTTGTATGGGGGAGCTTTTTATGTTGTGGGCCGAGCTTTGGCATAATAATGTTACATGAAAATATATATTGTGTTGTCACTTTTATGTTGGTAACCCAACCATTTCTTCCAAGACTTTGTCATAGTTTCTTTACAACTTATGTGTTAGGTCTCATTGCTCAACAAATTATTCCAGCCCGTAATTTCTTATGCCTCTGTAATTGCACATCACATACACTGGATTTAAAGTTCATTGGCAATCATAACATTTTCGTGATTATTTAAACTCCATAAATATTTTTATGAAACTCTCATCATAAAGACATTTATTTAAATGAATCTAATTAGGATAATGTTTCAGATTCATTAAGCTTAATTTATTCTGTTACTCCTTTTGATATATCACCATTTAAAAAATTAACACAAACACGTTAACTCAGAAAATAATTTTGCCAATTGATTGTACATAACTAACTTCAGGAAACTTTGATACATATTGCCAAAATTAATTTTACTTGATTTGATTTATTACTTCTTGCATAGATTAAGCTACCTCGTATGGCTTTGAAAACTAGAGTGCTTTTAAGTAGAATCTATTATTTCCATCATTATTCTTAAGCTAGAAGCAGATAGCAAGGAGACACTATTAGATCGAGCATTTACTGTAATTTAACCATATGATCCATGAGCATATAAAAATCTACTTTCCAATGTAGATTTGTTTCCTCAGGGGTTCCCTTAAGGAAGGTTTCCATATGGAGATATAAGTGACAAGAGTTTTTGTAGTCTCCCCTCCCCCAGCCTGAAACCTGCTTGCTCAGGGATGGAGCTTCCTGCTCATTTCGTTCTGCCACACCCACTGCTGGACCGTGCTGGTTTGCTGTTTGGAGCCACACACATGCTCACCCTGCTACTGGATTCCGAGATTATTTGGCAGGAATCGGGTCCTCTCTCCCTTCCTTCTTAACTGAGTGTCACAACAGTAAAATTGAGCTTTGATCATAGTGACTTTGATTTGGCTTCATTCTTTCTTCTGCCCGTCTAGTTCCTCTCTTGCAGCCCGAGTTGCCATCTCAGTTGAACCGTTCGTTGTGAGCTGCTGGTCGGGCGCAACAAGTTTTCACTGACATGGGATTTATAACCGAATGGAAATAGTAATCTCAAAAGCTAAACTAAAGCAATCTACTTTGTACATCAACAAGTGTACACGCTTGTCAACTCATATTTGCAATCCTATTGCTCCATTTTGATGTGCATTAAAACGTTTCAGAGTCTGTTGTGAAAAACTGAACTTGAATCCAGATTTCAATAATTGCTTATACTTTTTACATCCTTAGCCAGAGTGTATTGAGTCAAAATATTAGGATAAAAGAGGTCCCTGAATTGGCTTGTTTTTTTCTTTTACTTTGTGTGTGTGTGTGTTTCTTTCAGTTTTTTATTTTAGTTTTTGATAGTTTTATCCTATCCACGATTATATATACATTTAATACACAAAAATTCTATTTTAAAAGACAGAAGCAAACCTATTTTAGTATTATTTTTCAATGAATTTTGTATTATTATAGATATGTAGCTTTACCATTCACATCAATATCTGTAAATAACTCCCTTGTTATAGTTCTTACTAATGGTTTATCACTGTATTTTTCTTAAACTTGTAGATACATCAGTCTTTATTACCTTCAGTGTTTTTTCAGTTATAAATAGGGCTGTATAAATGTAATTGTTAAAATAACAATATTCTTACATTGTTGAAGATAATTTTTGTGATCAATTTTTTAAGTTGAAAGAACTGTCTGACAATACTGTTGTGTGTTTTCTTACATATTCACCAACTGATTCCTGAGAACTTTGTACATATTGCAATACTTCCATAGAATAATACCTGCATTTTGCTTTTTCATAAGGCATGTCAAAAGTACAGGTCAATGTGTAAATATCTTAAAATCTTCACCACATAGTTATACAATGTCATTTGCATTCAATTTCACTTCTTCAATTGTAGGTAGGTCATCCAGACCTATTTGAAAGTCCACTTGAGCAACTAATCTTCTTTCCAACATCTTATCTTGAAATTATCCATGATTGCACAGGACTATCTGGTATTTAGAAGAACACATTTTTTTTAAATTATTCTTTCAACTTTTTTTACACTCCAGACTTTATCTCCCTCCCAGCCCAACCTCTGACTCTTCCACATCCCACATCACCTCCTATCTCCAAGAAGATGTCCGCACCGCCCTACCCCACAAGACCTACCCACTCTCTGGGTCCCCAAGTCTCTCGAGGGTTAAGTGCATCTAGAAGAACACTTTAAGAATTATTTGTACACATCTCCTTTGAAACTGGGCTTCACATTTATGTATTTTGGTTAGTTTTGTTTTTCTGAAACTTTTAATACCTTAGGATCATGGAACATTGCGGAAAGAACAGAAAGCTTATATTAACAGAGGAACATGGATTTTTCTGTGAGACTGAGTCTTTTGAGAATGTCAGAAGCTATACTCATAATGTCTAATCAACATGACTTCCTAAACATGAGATGAACAAGGACAAAAATAAATATCAAATTGAAAGTGTCTGCCTAGACAACCCTTCAGCCCAGTACAAAGATCTATAAGTGACCAAGGCATAGAGTGGGAGAACTATTCTTCTCTATGTAAAAACAATCAAATTGTTACTAAATACCAAATGGCCATCCCTGAAAATATATATAAAAGTTAAATTATATAGAATGAGTAGGTTAAATTTAGGATTATACATGTATGTACATATACATTTATATCTATGTATACATACACATAAACATACTCACAATACATGTATACATATACTACCAATTAGCATAAAAAGAAGCCATGAATTTTAAACAGTTCATGGAGAAATATATGGAAATATTTAGAGGGAAGAAGGAAAATAAGAAATAATGTAATTACAATCTAATTACAAACATAAAACAAAAATAACATTTAGAGATGAGAAATAATATTAAACCTTATCTGGTATGAATTAATATATTTCCTACAGGTTTTCTTCTTAATTTTTAAAACATTTTATTATAGTTATATCATATCTCTCTTCCCTTGCTTCCCTCTGAAATGCTCTACCAAACTTCTCCTGTTCAGATATTCCTTTGTTATTGTTACTATGTATTTTAAGTGTACATATGTAAAAATACAAATGGCTCTGCCTTGTATAAATGGAGTTTTAGGTTTGACTACATAGATTTTGATAACTAAATCATAGGCTCATCTTGTAGCAGACAAGACCCAACCCAGATTAAACTCATCTGATCTTTGGTATTCTGTGTCAAATCAGATAATTTCCAGTAATCTGTAGGATATTACACTCATTGTGGCATATAAATATATTATGCATTATTTGTTTATTGTTTTAAGATTTATTTATTATTATATCTCAGTACACTGTAGCTGTCTTCAGATGCACCAGAAGAGGGTGTCAGATATCATTACAGATGGTTGTGAGCCAACATGTGGTTGCCAGAATTTGAACTCAGGACCTTCGGAAGTGCAGTCGGTGCTCTTAACCACTGAGCCATCTCTCCAGCCCTATTTATTTAATTTTCATGACATGAAATAGGAGTAGTGATACATTGCTTAAGTATTAAATATTCTTTTTTGTGTTAGTATTTATAACTTTATATTCAATGATGAATCTTCTCATTTAGCCCTGTGTTTTACTGACACTGGATTCTCAAATCAAGGTTTACACATACTGTGAATGTATTTATCTCTCTGCAGCTAAACACACAATTGACTTCTGCCTAGTATCTTCTCTGTATTTTTTGTGTGGGATTTTTTTTTAACTATACTTTGATCTTTAAGAATGAAAGCTTGGGCAGAAAAATTATACATGAGGACATTTACAATCTGTGAGTGTTTTGCTTTGGTTTGTTTGGTAGTATAAATTTTATCACCCCTTTTTCCTACTTTTGCTAATCTATGGGTTTTCAGACGATTATGTATTACTCTACTGCCCTATTTTTATTTATTTAAAGAGTTTAGGTTTTGTTTATCTCTCAGAGACTTAACTACCTATATTACCTAGCTAATGTGACTTATTATAAAGGGTGGTTGGCAAAGGGAAAACATTAACTTCTTTCCTCCCATTTTCTATAGTAATATTTATGCTATGATGAAATGATTCTTTGATTATATTTTGTCCTTCTATTGGCTCCACCCTGCAGATTGTCTCATTTAAATTTCCTTATTCAATTAGCTATGGTGCAAATGACAGTACATTTGGCAGAGTTTCCTTAACAGAACTGGTACAGAGAAGACCAACAATGCAGATCAGTGGGCTAGAATGTATGACACTCTAGGTTCAGTTCACAGCACTTAAGGAAATGGAAAAACTTAGTTAAAAAAAGAAAACATAGACTATTTATTTCATCTTATTTCCATCACAGTCTTTAAAAAAGTTTGTTAGACTTTTTTGGCTGTATACTAATAGAATCTCTTTTTCCAGTCATATTTCTAAATTACCAGAGCAATAAAGCCCAACATCTGTGGATACAAATCACACTTGGATCTCAGGCATGCTTGATAAGAAGAAAGGGGTAATAGGAAGCAGAATCAAAGTTTATTAAAATATAATTTTATGCCTGATTTGGTTAGAATTGGCCTGATTTCATTTGCAGTTCACATCACCAGCTGCCAATTTACTACAATTTGAAACCTAAATTATTGATGACAAAATCTAATTAAATTTCTTATTGAGTTTAAGAAGCTTTGTAGTTTTTTTGCTGCTATAAATAGCAGCAGAAACCGTGTGACAGACATTCAAGGTTATCACATATTTTCTACAGTGCTTTAAAATTTTTTTTTCATTTAGAAACAATTTCATGCAAAACAAAAAAAAATTTACACAGGTGAAATGAGCCTTTGTAAGAATTAATAGAATTCCATTTATATAGCATTCTTTCTTTTCTTCTTTTTGTTTTTTATTCTGCAAGGTTATACTTGGCTTGACTGTCCTTGCTGATCTAAGCCCCCATCCCCACACACACAAATTATTAACAGCTTCAAAAGAACTTGATTGAAAGAAGAATCCTATATGAAAGAATCAAGTTTCTTACAAAATAATGATTTTTCTTGCTTTCTTTGAACTATGGAAATGCTATATTTCAACAAGACTAAGGAAATACAGAGCATGAAAAAGATCTTGCCCAGAGTAGTGAAGAAAAATGTTGTCATGTATGAAAGAACTCTTGAAAGATGTGAGCAAAGAGAAACAAAATTCAATTTGCCTTAGTTGTTAAATACAAAACCTGAAAGTTAAACAGTATTATTTTATGTCCTATAATTTAGAAGGGGATCAATTAGATTTGTATATTCAATGAAGTTTAATTTTCACTTATTTAAATGAATGTAAATAAAATTATTAGAAATACCAAGGTCAATTTTCCTGGGCAGTAGCATTGAAGCAATAAAGTTAGACTGTAAGTCAATTTTGTACTAATTAGTATTTTTCAAATCATAAGTCATTGTGGTTTTGAAGAGGCAGTATCTTGTCTGACTTCTTGAGATCCATATTTTATTAAAGTGCCTTTAAATTTGGATTCTTCAGGAACATCAGTGTCTGGCAAATGATCACAATTTTGACAGTCATATTTCATATTTATAATACAACTGAAATAACAAAATTTTCACAGGAACAAATACTAAAACATATCAATGAAATATGCCAGAAATATGTTACAAGAATTTAAAATTTCAGCTCCAAAATGAAAATCCATGTAATTTTTATCTTTATCATTGTTAGCTGTATGTTTACTTTAAATAAATCAATATTTGAAATTATAAAACTAAACCCACTGCCTAGTTAAATACCCGGCAGATAAAGTACCTATGCTAATAGTACAAATTAAGGTTCTAAGATTGATACCAGAACCCCTGTGAAATACCTGGGTGTAGTGGCATTCAGTTATGATTTCAGTACTAGGAAAGTAAAAGAACCCTGAAGCTTCCTAGCTACCTACATGGGTGAGCTACAAACAAATAAACAAACTGAAATAGCTTATCTCAAAAAAATAATGTAGATAGATTCTGATTAATGATATTAAAGGTTGTTCTCTGGCCTTCATATGCATGTGAACATAGGTGGACATACTGTTGCACACACACATGAAAAACTTTATACAAATTTGTTGTAGAGATTATTTAAATCCCAGCCTGGAGTTTCTATCAGTCTTAGACTATCTAAATTCCCAGGGGAAAGACACACTCACAGTCTTTATATTCAAAATAAGCCTTAATCAGCACAAGAGCTGGGTAGATACTCAATGGGTAGCTCCCATGCTATTAGAATCTACTTTGTGGTTGATAAACCTTTGTTATTATTTGCGAAATTTCATCTGGGCTGCTCTTAGCTCCAATTGGCTACTGCACAGACCACATCTTTATGGTCCAGCTGACCCATGGCAAATTCTCCTTCTCCCTATTGCAAGTTGTTCTTCCCTTATTCCTCAGACTTAAACCCAGGAAATCTAAATCCCACCTATGCCTCTTCTACCCAAGTATTAGCCATTGGCATCTTTATTCACTAATCAGAAATAACTTGGGGCAGGGACACAGGGGCTATGTGCAGACTTCAGGTTTTGGGGATCACACTTAGCATTACAATACAAGCAACATTAGGCCAAAGACCACACAAATTTAGGAGATTATGTAATAAATTAAAAATATCTTGTTATAAGATGAAAACATAGGCACTTGAAAAATACAGTTGACTTGGTAATGCCAGCATATTATAAATACCATTTGATAGACCTTCTTGGTCAAGGGGAATTTTGTATAGACCCACACTTAGATGTAAATCTACAGGTTGTCAATGACAGCTGAGCTAGAGAATTAGTTTCCTCTAAGAAAGAGCTACACACAGTGTGTTTACTATCATACCTGGGCACATGTATATGTGAATAATGCTTAATGGACTCATAAGGTTACACACACACACACAATTTTATGTAAATAACAATAAGCTGATACTGGACACTGGCAATGTTTTAATAGAGATTCATAAGGAGAATCTGTAACATGAAATTATCTACTTAGAAAAAGTATGTAAAAATAAGAAAAGCCAAGAACTGAGCCATGAATAAATGATGGCGAGAAGAAAATACAGAGGTAACAGACCTTTGTTTTTGTTTTTTTGTTTTGTTTTGTTTTGTTTTGTTTTTGTTAGGTGTGAACCTAAGTATATTTATTGATCAGACTCCAAGTGAGTCTCTACCCCTGAGTGGTTAGGAATCACAAAATAGATTTGATGTGGAGAGAAAGAACAAATAATTTTATTAAAAATGTTTTAAAATCAATTATTGAAGAATTTAACACAATTTATTTGACCATATATACCTCCTCCTCAAACTCTTTTGCAATACCTTCCTGCCACTATACTCTCCTAACATTCTTTGAGTTTTCTGTCTTCCAATCCAGTTAAAGGTTGAGAGGACCAATTTAAACAGATTTCTCTAACATTCACATGTATGGCACATGCACAGACATATAAGCATATGCAAAAACACACAAAGATATATGAAGTTCTAGAATCTTTTAACAGTTTTGTAATTAAAAAAAATCCTATACACCAAAATTTCTTAGCTTGTCTTCCACAAACCCAAAATGAAAGCTTAGATAATTACATTAGGAAGGGCTTCTAGCTGAAACAGTGTGCAGAGATAAATATTAAATCTATTATGTATCTGTGATTATAACATGAAATGATTTAATTTTCTTTTAATGTTAATAGTTTAGATTCTACTGTAAATCAATATGTACTTCAAAAACAGTGCTTTAGAAAGAAATATAATTACTCATGGAGAATTACTAATTAGCCCAGTATTTCTTTTTGAAACTGATATGAAGCACTAAAATAAAATATGAAAATTTTCTTTATAGCACTTTGGTTATAAACTTTAAAAAGGGAAGAGAGAGAGAGAGAGAGAGGGAGAGAGAGAGAGAGAGAGAGAGAGAGAGAGAGAGAGAGAGAGAGAGAGAATAGGCATCAATCAGGATGTGTGTATAAAGAAAATAAGTTAAAATGGTCAATTTTTATTGGTGGTATTTTCTTTAATGTAAACTATATGTTAGAAAAAAATAGCAAGTTGTAATCCTACATACCTGTAACCCTAACACTTGGGAGGAGGAAGAATGAAGATAAAGGTTTTTAGGGTCAATTTGCACATCCAGATAGCAGCTAGCCAGGTATTCATGTCCCCTTGCTTCAATGCTTCAAACAAAAACAATGATGAATTTATTCAACTTCAGTTTGTTGTAAGATGAACACAATTTACATTTACAGGCTATGTGTATGCATATATATATGCATATACATATATATCTTAATCGATTTTTATCTTAATTTGTTTAGGGACACTCTTGCATACCATTGGATTTTTCATGAACTAATTTTTTTGATAGATTACACATGCTTGTAATGTTTCAAAATTCAATTTAGCTTTCATACATATTACCAAACTATCAGTATATTAAATGATAAAAGTGCAATTTGCCTTACAATTGACACACAGGTCTGTTAACATTAGTTATTTAAATGCAGTATTTAGCATTCTCATTGTATAATTATTACTATTTAAATCCAAAATTGTAAAATTAAAACTTATTTAGCACATTAGCAATAAAAGCTACAAAGTTAAGAATAAGTATATAACCAGGAACTAATGCTGAGTTCTTATTAGTAAGTTATCAAATAATTTTGAATTTTTTATATTGACCAAAAACCAATATAAAAATGTTGTTCAAGCAAACAATTTAAGGGTAGTTGTTTTTAACCTTCTCTTAATTGATTATAATTGTAAACAATGATTCTTGCATTATTTCAATAATGTACTCATGAGGCTAATAAAATATGTTATTTCCTTCTAATTAATCACAAGTCTAGTTATACTTTCTGTATGTTATTATAAAACAGTATTAAAACCAATTTTTTGATTGCATGAATAAAATATCCCAGTCATATTTATGGGCAGGTAGATATATGTACATATTTCATACAAGTATATATTATTTAAAAAGATTTGAAATATACTTTTTAAAATTTTTTTTATTACGTATTTTCTTCCATTACATTTCCAATGCTATCCCAAAAGTCCCCCACACACACACACTCCCCTACCCACCCATTCCCATTTTTTGGCCCTGGCATTCCCCTGTGCTGGGGCATATAACGTTTGCCTGACCAATGGGCCTCTCTTTACAATGATGGCCGACTAGGTCATCTTTTGATACATATGCAGCTAGAGTCAAGAGCTCTGGGGTACTGGTTAGTTCATAATGTTGTTCCTCCTATAGGGTTTCAGATCTCTTTAGCTCCTTGGATACTTTCTCTAGCTCCTCCATTGAGGGCCCTATGATCCATCCAATAGTTGACTGTGAGCATCCACTTCTGTGTTTGCTAGGCCCCGGCCTAGTCTCACAAGGGACAGCTATATCACCGTCCTTGCAACAAAGGCTTGCTAGTGTATGCAATGGTGTCATCGCTTGGAGGCTAATTATGGGATGGATCCCTGGATATGGCAGTCTCTAGATGGACCATCCTTTTGTCTCAGCTCCAAACTTTATCTCTGTAACTCCTTCCATGGGTGATTATTTCCAATTCTAAGAATGAGCAATGTGTCCACACTTTGGTCTTCGTTCTTCTTCAGTTTCATATGTTTTACATATTGTACCTTATATCTCGCTATACTAAGTTTCTGGGTTAATATCCACTTATCAGTGAGGACATTTCATTTGAGTTCTTTTGTGATTGGGTTACCTCACTCAGGATGATGCCCTCCAGGTCCAACCATTTGCCTAGGAATTTCGTGAATTCTTCTTTTTAATAGCTGAGTAGTACTCCATTGTGTAAATGTAACACATTTTTTGTATCCATTCCTCTGTTGAGGGACATCTGGGTTCTTTCCAGCTTCTGGCTATTATAAATAAGGCTGCTATGAACATAGTGGAGCATGTGTCCTTCTTACCGGTTGGGACATCTTCTGGATATATGCCCAAGAGAGGTATTGGGGGATCCTCCAGTACTACTATGTCCAATTTTCTGAGGAACCGCCAGACTGATTTCCAGAGTGGTTGTACAAGCTTGCAATCCCACCAACAATGGAGGAGTGTTCCTCTTTCTCCACATCCACGCCAGCATCTGCTGTCACCTGAATTTTTGATCTTAGCCATTCTGACTGGTGTGAGATGGAATCTCAGGGTTGTTTTGATTTGCATTTCTCTGTTGATTAAGGATGTTGAACATTTTTTCGGGTGTTTCTCAGCCTTTCCGTATTCCTCGAGTGAGAATTCTTTGTTCAGCTCTGAGCCCCATTTTTTAAGGCAGCTATTTGATTTTCTGGAGTCCACCCTCTTGAGTTCTTTATACATATTGGATATTAGTCCCCTATCTGATTTAAGATAGGTAAAGATCCTTTCCCAATCTGTTGGTGGTCTTTTTGTCTTATTGACGGTGTCTTTTGAATTGCAGAAGCTTTGCAGTTTCATGAGGTCCCATTTGACAATCCTCGATCTTAAAGCACAAGCCATTGCTGTTCTATTCAGGAATTTTTTCCCTGTGCCCATATCTTTGAGACTTTTCTCCACTTTCTCCTCTATAAGTTTCAGTGTCTCTGGTTGTATGTGGAGTTCCTTGATCCACTTAAATTTGACCTTAGTACAAGGAGAGAGGAATGGGTCCATTCGCATTCTTCTACATGATAACAACCAGTTGTACCAGCACCATTTGTTGAAAATGCTGTCTTTCTTTCACTGGATGGTTTTAGCTCCCTTGTCGAAGATCAAGTGACCATAGGTGTGTGGGTTCATTTTTGGGTCTTCAATTCTATTCCATTGGTCTACTTGTCTGTCACTATACGAGTACCATATAGTTTTTAAGCACAATTGCTCTGCAGTAAAGCTTTAGGTCAAGCATGGTGATTCCACCAGAGGTACTTTTATCCTTGAGAAGAGCTTTTGCTATCCTAGATTTTTTGTTATTCAAGATGAATTTGCAGATTGCTCTTTCTAATTCTTTGAAGAATTGAGTTGGAATTTTGATGGGGATTGCATTGAATCTGTAGATTGCTTTTGGCAAGATAGCCATTTTTACAATGTTGATCCTGCCAATCCATGAGCATGGGAGATCTTTCCATCTTCTGAGATCTTCTTTAATTTCTTTCTTCAGGGACTTGAAGTTTTTATCATACAGACATTTCACTTCCTTAGTTAGAGTCACGCCAAGATATTTTATATTATTTGTGACTATTGAGAACGGTGTTGTTTCCCTAATTTCTTTCTCAGCCTGTTTATTCTTTATGTAGAGAAAGGCCATTGACTTGTTTGAGTTAATTTTATATCCAGCTACTTCACCAAAGCTATTAATCAGGTTTAGGAATTCTCTGGTGGAATTTTTAGGGTCACTTATATATACTATCATATCATCTGCAAAAAGTGATATTTTGACTTCATCTTTTCTAATTTGTATCCCCTTGACCTACTTCTGTTATCAAATTGCTCTGGCTAGGACTTCAAGTACTATGTTGAAGAGGTAGGGAGAATGTGGGCAGCCTTGTCTAGTCCCTGATTTTAGTGGGATTGCTTCCAGCTTCTCACCATTTACTTTGGTTTGCTGTAGATTGCTTTTATCATGTTTAGGTATGGGCCTTGAATTCATGATCTTTCCAAGACTTTTATCATGAATGGGTGTTGGATCTTGTGGAAGGCTTTTTCCGCATCTAACGAGATGATCATGTGGTTTTTGTCTTTGAGTTTGTTTATATAATGGATTACATTGATGGATTTTCATATATTAAACCATCTCTGCATCCCTGGAATAAAACCTACTTGGTCAGGATGGATGATTGCTTTAATGTATTCTTGGATTCGGTTAGCAAGAATTTTATTGAGGATTTTTGCATCCATATTCATAAGTTCTCTATCTTTGTTGGATCTTTCTGTGGTTTAGGTATCAGAGTAATTGTGGCTTCATAGCATGAGTTGGGTAGAGTTCCCTCTACTTCTATTTTGTGGAATAGATTGTGCAAAACTGGGATTAGATCTTCTTTGAAGGTCTGGTAGAACTCTGCACTAAACCCATCTGGTCCTGGGCCTTTTTTGGTTGGGAGACTATTAATGACTGCTTCTATTTCCTTAGGGGATATGGGACTGTTTAGATCGTTAACTTGATCCTGATTTAACTTTGGTACCTAGTATCTGTCTAGAAATTTCTCCATTTCATACAGGTTTTCCAGTTTTGTTGAGTATAGCCTTTTGTAGAAGGATCTGATGGTGTTTTGGATTTCTTCAGGATCTGTTGTTATGTCTCCCTTTTCATTTCTGATTTTGTTAATTAGGATGTTGTCCCTGTGCCCTCTAGTGAGTCTAGCTAAGGGTTTATCTATCTTGTTGATTTTCTCAAAGAACCAACTCCTAGTTTGGTTAATTCTTTGAATAGTTCTTCTTCTTTCCACTTGGTTGGTTTCACCCCTGAGTTTGATTATTTCCTGCCGTCTACTCCTCTTGGGTGAATTTGCTTCCTTTTTTTCTAGAGCTTTTAGATGTGTTGTCAAGCTGCTAGTATGTGCTCTCTCCCGTTTCTTCATGGAGGCACTCAGAGCTATGAGTTTCCCTCTTAGAAATGCTTTCATTGTGTCCCATAGGTTTGGGTATGTTGTGGCTTCATTTTCATTAAACTCTAAAAAGTCTTTAATTTCTTTCTTTATTCCTTCCTTGACCAAGGTATCATTGAAAAGAGTGTTGTTCAGTTTCCACGTGAATGTTGGCTTTCCATTATTTATGTTGTTATTGAAGATCAGTCTTAGCAAAATATACTTTTGAAGGTATACTAAATTGTATATAGCAACAAAATTCAGTTCATATTTTGAAATAGTTATCTCTCAAGAACCTCCATACTGACCATATCTTATAAGTAATTAGGAAGGTCACATGTATGTGGCATAACCTTTTCTATTATTAAAAAATATATTTGACAAAATTAAATTAAGAAATAAAAATAATTAGTGCCCAGAGATAGTCTTAAAAATCAGTGCTATATCTATGAAAATATGAAGTTAATGGCTAATGAAAACCTTTTATTTGAACTGTCCACAGTCTAAAAACACATCACAAACATTAATATTCATCCACATATGCATGCATGTATCCATTATGAATGTATAGATGTGTGTATGTGTGTGTATGTTACAGATCTCTTTAATTTTACTTTTTTATTCAACGATTTAAAACAATCAAAGTTAAATTTGTTACCTGGAGTTCTAAACAGTGACTTCAACAGTCTTGAAAGACTGAGTTAACTTGAAAAACACCTCAGAATTTTAATCAATGTGTTGCACATTTATTTAGAAATAAAAAAAAGTTATAAACTGTAAAATAATTCTTCATTCTATTCTGTAGATTTAAAATGGTAAGATTGTATTTGGAGAGATCTTCTAAAAATGTTAGGGAAAGCAAGCAATATTTTGGTCATTTAGGCAAACAACTGGTTCATTAGAATAAGTAGGAAGTTTAATGATCTATGTACATAGCTCCCTGGGAGAGGATTTGATATCATATAAAGAAAGAAAGAAAAAGTATTTTCTTATATTTTTTTCATTTTGTAAGATATTAAAAAGCTTTTCAATAGAGAGAAAGTTTAAAACTATAGTGAAAATGGATTAACAGAAAGCAAGTTACTTGAAAGTCTACGTCTACATTTTGGTCCATATTGTATATATGTGTGTGTGTGTGTGTGTGTGTGTGTGTGTGTGTGTGTGTGTGATATCTGTGATTATATGACACTGTATTATGCAAAATAGTTGTGACTATGAATTATGATTTAGTATGTAAGGACATTTAACAATAGCCATAATCTAGGAGAATGAGCTTAGAATTAAAAGCACTAACTGCTTTTTCCAGAGGACTCCTCTTCAAGTCCCAGAACCTATATGCAAGTCTCAACTATCTGTGACTAGCCCAAGGGATGTGATGCCTTCTTATATACTTTATGGGCACCATACACAAACTTGATGTACAAACATACAAGCAAGTAATGCCATTAAAAATTAATAAATGGAATGAAAAAATGACCATGTATGGAATGATTTGCTTGTATATTTCGAAGTTTAGATTGGTGCTATCTTCTCTGACCAGCAGAAAAGAAGCGACGAAACTGATGTCCTTCTCAAGGCACTTTATTCAGGAACTTCACAAATGTGTAGGAAAAAGAATGCCCGACCTCTCTCAGCCATCCCCCTTTATCCCCTCCAGTCCACTCCCCCTCACCCCAGTCCACGCAGGCACAGTCCATTGGCTCAGGACTACATTCGTCACATCATCCAATGTTACGTTGTGGTGCATCTGCGCAATGCAGCTCAAGGTACGTGGCTATCTTTAGGGATATGAGGAAGTCAGGTGCCAGTCATAAGACTTGGCAGCAGTCCGGTTCGCCATCTTGGGGCCGCGGCCCCACCCACTCCTCACATCTCCCCCTTATTCTTTAAATTGACAGAGAGAATGCCTGTCTTAGGTTGCCCCCTGCAACAATGCTCCTTACCCGTCATCAGGAGACAGACAGCAGTGGTCTGATCCCTCTCTTAGGTTGGTAACACGTCCAGGGAGTCTTACCTGTCATTGACTACATCCCTAGCATGCCAAGCCACACTTGAGATTGTCCCATCTCCACAGCTGCAAAGGCTTGTATCAACAGAGCTTGAGCCCCTGAGATGTCGATGTTGCATGCAGCAGATGCGCCAAAAGGCCAGGACACTGATAAGCACGCAGCACAGTGCCAATCCACCAATACTGGCCCATTCCTTTAGGTGTGACATAGTGGTGGCAATCCACTTTGCAAGTCCTTCAGCCATGGACACGTCCACCCAAGTGGAATTTATATGGACAATCCCAAAATCTCTTTTGGGTCTAAACAAGGTCATAACTGAAGGGGTCTGCACAGGCTATGGTACAAATCTAGGCATTCTGGTCACAAGAGCTAAAGAAAACATAGAAGCATTCCAACACATACTATAAAAACAACTATCCTCCTTACATTCTACAACATCATGAAAATAACTACCATTATAAACTAAAAATACAAAAGGAGGCCAAACGCATACAGGCATGGCTTTAAAGAATACATTCTTCCCATAAGCAAATTAAATAACAGAAGACTCAAATAATACAGATCCATTCCAATAAAAGCTAGTATTTCTCTACACCCCACCCATCAACTTACTCAAAGGATAAAGATCTGTACAACTCCCAATTTATCCCACTCAACAGCCAAACATTAAAGGGATTGCTTGCCCCTCTCTGGGCTGGATTTTGATATGTCTAATTAAACCCTGAAAACGTTTAATTATGATTGGTACTAATATAAGGGGAAAAGGTAAAATATTTTTTCACGGCCCACACAGCGGGCCCATGGGAGCAGTGAATCTCAAATACCCCTAGACAAGGGGCTCCATCCTAGATCTTCAGTCATCACTGTGGGCAGCATCATCACCCCCAGGAGCAGCTTCATCAGGGCACTTCCATCCATCTTGAACTACCCTCATCAATCGCTCCCATAGCGGCTGGCAATGATCCCGTGGAAACACACAAACAGACCCTCTCGCCCAGACCAACACAGGATCAGGCCTGTGCCATCATCCACTCAGGACATCCTTCCACATGACTGTGCCTTTGTAGGATGCCTCGGGATTGGCAAACCATTCTGCAGCAGTCAAATCATTTTTATCTTTATTCAAAAAATTCAAGGTAAAGAAAGCAGTGGCTAATCCCTCTCTAGGAGTAGCGTCAGAGGCTACTCCCCCTTTCTGTTTTATTAGACACTCTTTCAGAGTGCGATGGGCTCTTTCAATGATGCCCTGGCCCTGAGGATTTCAGGGTATATTGTACACCAAGTGGACACCCATCATTTTACAAAAGGAAACAAAAGAAGCAGAAGTATAAGCAGGTCCATTATCAGTCTTAAGCTCTCTGGGCTGACCCCATGCACCCTATGTCTCAAAGCAATGGGCAATGACATGGCGTGCCTTTTTACCAGTATGCAGGGAGGCAAACAACACCCCAGAGACTGTATCTACAGAAACATGAACAAATTGCAGTTTACCAAATTCTGAAAAAATGAGTCACATCCATTTGCCAAACGTGGAGGGAAAGCAGGCCACGAGGGTTTACTCCCACACTCGTCTGAGGCAATAGGGGGACACAGGCTTTGCAAGCCATAACAATATCCCTTGCCTCTGCTCTAGTAATATGAAATCGAGAAGAAAGTGTTTTGGAATTCACATGAAACTGTGAATGAAATTCACGAGCCAGTTCTACAGGTGTTTGAATCAAAAAGGCAGAAGCAGCTCTAGCAGCTTTATCAACCAAATCATTGCCCTCTGCTAAAGGGCCAGGCAAACCTGTATGAGCATGAATGTGTTGGACAAAAATGGAGAACTTCTATTTAAAATTAAGGATTGCAATTTATTTAACAAATCCCCTATAGTGGATCAAAAATTCACCTTCGCCACCACTTCCAGCACTGCTAACGAATTAACCACATACTGACTATCTGAAATTAAATGAAAAGATTCAGTATACAATTCATAAACTTTTATAACAATGTGCAACTCAATAACTTGGTGAGAAGCAGGGGGAAACTGTAAAGTTACTGGCGTGGAGAGATGGACCAAATATGCTCCGCAGCCTGTCTTAGACCCATCTGTAAAAATTAAAGGGGCATCAGGCAATGGCACTCGGGAAGTAATTCGTGGAAAAACAACTGGATGAGCTTTAATCAGCTGCAAAATGGGATCCTTAGAGAAATGATTATCCATCTTTCTCATAAAGCTACATCTCAAAATTGCCCAATCATCAACAGTAGCTGATAATACTTCAATTTGCTTCATATTATATGGAACAATCAATTCCTGAGGGGGATTGCCAAAATATTGAATACATTGTTGTAGGCCAATCAAGGCCAATTGTGCTACCAAGGCAGGGTAATAAGACAAGATTTTTGCAGGTGAAATCTTGGGATGTATCCATAGCAAAGGGAAACCCTGCCAGAGGACTCCAGAAGGCTGGGTCTCAGAGGGCAGGATGTACAAAATAATAGGACTGAACAGATCTCTTCTCTTTAATGCTGCTGTTTGAATACCCTTTTTGACCAACTTTAACACTAAGCGGGCAGAATCAGTAAGCTGCTGGGGAGAATTTAATTCTATATCTCCCAGTAAAATATCATATAATGGTTGTAATTGTTTGTTGGTTAGGCCCAAATAGGGACATACCCACTGTATATACCCCAATAGCTTTTGAAAAATCATTCAATGTCCTCAAATTATTCGTTCGAATCTGGATTTTCTGGGGAGATACTTGACTATCAAAAATTTTAGTTCCTAAATAATTCACCACTTTTCCTTTCTGAACCTTTTCTGAAACTACAACTAATTGCTTTTCTTTTAATTTTTGGATCACCACACTATATGCGTGTGTAACTTTAATTGTCTTACTTTGAGAACCTCAGTAGTCCCTAATCTGGGAACCTAATAGTATCTAACTGAGAACTTGAATCGTCCCACTTACCTGGGAGCTTTCCAGCTGGCTACCCTGACTGCCGAGAGTTCTGGACTCGTCCCCATACAGGTTCCACCACTTGTAGCTACCTTCTCTGACCAGCAGAAAAGAAGCAACAAAACCAATATCCTTCTCAAGGCAGTTTATTTAAGAACTTCACAAATGTATAGGAAAAAAAAATATCTGACCTCTCTTGGCCATCATCCTTTTATCCCCTCCAGTCCACTCCCCCTCACCCCAGTCCACGTAGGCACAGTTCATTGACTCAGGACTACATTTGTCACATCGTCTGATCTTACGTCATGGTGCATGTGCGCAATGCATCTCAAGATATGTGGCTATCTTGAGGAATATAAGGAAGTAAGGTGCCAGTCATAAGAATTGGCAGCAGTCCCGGGCACCATCTTGGGGCCACGGCCACACCTGCTCCTCACATTAGATCAAAATAAAGCTTGAGAGTTGAAACATAGGCTTGTGAATAGAGTAATTTGGAGTATAACATAGGAAAGCTCCCAAAGTTTTCATTCAGCATAGATTAAGTACTAAGACATACTATTTCAAACAATAATAAATAAATTAGTAGCCAAATGCAATGAAATCTGAATGTATATAATTCTGCAACACCTATATTTTTAAGTAACATACTCTTACTACAAGCACAAACCCACATCAGGCATCAATGTATATTTCAGAACACTTAGTCTATTTTTCTGGGAACATGTAAACTTTTCAAAAGAGAACAGAGTTACACAATTCTGCATAGATAATAGATCAAAATATGGCAAATTTTAGTGTTGTTCTTCATTATAAGCTATTATTCTCAGATTTTAAAAAAATTCGCAAGCAAAATCGGAACTTATTATATTGGAGTCTATGATTAAGGTCCAAGAGTAGCACAAATCCATCTAGTTTTACCAAGTAAATCATGAGGACCTATGTCTCCTTTGACAAATTGAGTCGTTTCCTATTATTAGGAAAAGTATGAGTGTAAGTTAAAAAATAAAAAGCAAGAAAGAAATCACAGAGGAATATTTTTCGTTTGCTTTGGATGAAGATTTGATCAGAGGGAGGAGGTGAAATGGAGAAGGGACAGAAGGGAAGGGAAGAGAGACAAAGAAAAGAGGCAGGAAGGAAGGAAAAGTGAAAAGAAACAGAGATTTGGAGATCAATAAACCTCTCCATGCTTGTCAAAGAACAATGCAAATAAATCCATTGTCTTATGTTTTGCTGAGCTCAAAGTAAACACAGTAAGAGGATTCCGAGGTGAGGTGATTTTCTCCCCCTGACATATTGACAGATTTCAAATCACATTAGACATGGCAATGTCTTTCCTGTTGACAAGCTTTGTTGTGCTTTTGTTTTGTTTAGGGACACTCTCTTCTGTTACATCTTATCTCAACAGACAGAAAGTTGCTTGCCTCCCGGAGTCTCTGGGTCTTAATAAGCAACGCTATCTTTCACCTTCCACTGTGATTGAAACCAGGCTGTTTTCATTAAGTTAAAACTTGGCAAATCAATTTCTCAATTCTTTGCAGTTTGCTATCTTATTAGACAGATGATCTTGTAGAGCAGAATGTGTCACCATCTCACACTGGACATTAAGCTTTTAATCTCTAGGAAATTTCCCATCAGCAAAGAAATGAAAGAATGCAGGTTCTTAGAGAAATAAAAATACTATCAACTAATACCCATTTTCATTGGTGTATTTTAAGATTCCATTGTGCTCTGTGATATACACTAAAGTACCTGTCATATAAATATGTGTTTATATTAAAAATAATCAACAGAGAAAACACAGCTCTAAATAAATCCTGGGCCTCCACAAAAATTATCCCTGCATGTATATGTTTCCTGACCATTTATAGTTTTCCCCTTTTTTAATAATAAAAGTATAAAGTTTTAAGAAAAGTGTCTACAAATAGATCTGCCTTCTCTTATTCCCTAAATTAACATACATTTTTAAGAAATGGCATTTTGATTGTATTCTTATTTTATTGAAAGAGAGAAAAATAATAATTGTATTTTATTGATTGCTAGGCTATGATATTCAAATTATGTTCAACAAGTTTAAGGAGAAATAAAGCCCATGAAAAAAAATTTTGGACATCCTTGGGGGAGGAACTGCCCTGGGGTAATCAACCCCTAATACTCTGATTGAATTTGAGGTCTTCTTCACATGGGTAAATTCGTGGCTATACCTGTAAACATAATCAAAAGCCCATAGTTGGGGAGGTTTTGCAAGGTTCCACAATTCTCCAGAGAATGATATCCTGTCTGGCCAGGGTATGTCAGTCAAGCCCAGTCTGGATGTTCTGTATGTACCGTAGAAGAATAGAGCAATCATTCTGCACATTTAAGGATGAGTCAGGTAACAGGATGCCTGGGTTTAGGGAAGATAATGGGTTATATCTTATGTGATGGGGACTCAAAGTAGAGCCTGAAAGTGCATCCGTCTGTTGTAGAACCACTACCAGCTTGGTGAACTCTTGAGGGTCCCCTCAAAAGCATGGGGGGTGGTGATAACAAGTTCCATCTTCAGTGTTATTTTGTCAACATCATTGACTAGCAAGCCTGTGTCAGTTGTTATCTGGAGGCAGGGTAGTTATCCTTGGGTCGCTGGGTCTAGAATCTTAGATAAATAAGCCACAGGTCTTTTCCACTGTCTCAAAGTTTGGGTGAGTACCCCTTTTGTTATCCCCTTACTCTCATCCACATATAGGTGGAAAGGATTGTAAATGTTCAGGAGGGCCAAAGCTGACACCTCCAATAAGGCTCTTCTTAGATTCTTAAATGCCACATCCATCTCAGGGGTCCATTCTATTTTGTCTTCTTGGTCCCTGGTGGCCTCATATAATGGTTTGTCTATCTCATTGAACCCTGGCACTGAAAGTCTACAAAAGCTAGCAGATCCCAGAATTCCTGTACTTGCCTTCAGGTTGATGGAACTGGGATGCTAAGGATGGTTTGCTTATGGGCATCCAGAAGCATGTTTTGTCTTGTACCCAAGATAGGTGACCTCAAGTTGACAAAGCTATGCCTTCTTAGCAGACAGACTGTAGCCAAGTTGTATCACCTCCTGGAGCAGGTACTGTGACATCCTGGCATGTCTCTAAGTCAGGGGACCTCAATCAAGATGTCATTTCTTTACTGGAGCATGCTTGTTTGGGGGTAGGCCACTGATACTCACCCAAATCCTCATGCAGTGGGGAAACAAGGCAAGTGGCCTAAGCTGAACCTACTTTAGAGGTTGGAAGAAAGGTGGGAAGAGATGAGGCCCATTAAAAAAAATAAAACATGAAAAAATCTCATTCAAACAGGGGGCATCTTGACTAGGTATTGCCATGTCATGATATAAGCCACTTGATCTGGGTGATCCCAGGCCTCAAAAACTAAACCTTAGCCAGGTGTGGTGGTGCACACCTTTAATCCCAGCACTTGAGAGGCAGAGGCAGGCAGATTTCTGAGTTTGAGGCCAGCCTGGTTTACAAAGTGAGTTTCTGGACAGCCAGGGCTATACAGAGAAACCCTGTCTGGAAAAAACAAAACAAAACAAAAAAAAACAAAACAAAAAAAAACAAACAAAAAACAAAACAAAACAAAACAACAAAAACCCTAAACCTTTACCCTATAAATGATTGGGAGACAGAAAGACCTCAACTTTATAGGTGCTTCATTTGATCCTACAAAAGATAGTTTGTGCTGATGCACAACTACACCCTAATCTTCTTCAACTTGTCGAATGTCCTTAAAATGGTTCAGTACAAAGCCCAGTCAGGCGGTTTTTGCCTGTCCCATCCTAGGAATCAAAGAAAAAGTTGTATGAGAGGGTGTATTAGTTAGGGTTTTACTGCTGTGAACAGACACCATGACCAGGCAAGTCTTCTAAAAATCAACATTTAATTGGGACTGGCTTACAGGTTCAGAGGTTCAGTCCATTATCATCAAGGTGGGAGCATGGCAGTATCCAGGCAGGCATGGTGCAGGAGGAGCTGAGAGTTCTATGTCTTCATCCAAAGGCTGTTAGTGGAAGACTGACTTCCAGGCAACTAGGGTGAGGATCTTATACCCACACCCACAGTGAAACACCCATTCCAACCAGGTCACCCCTATTCCAACAAGGTCACACCTTCAGATGGTGTCACTCCCTGGTTCAAGGATATGCAAACCATCACATTACACTCCCTGGTCCCCATAGACTTATTCAAAAACATGAGTCTATGGGGGCCATACTTAAACATAGCATAATGCAAAATTCATTTAGCCCAACTTTCAAAGTCCTCAGTCTTTAGCAGTCTCAACAATGCTAAAAGTCCAAAGTTCAAGGTCTCTTCTGAGATTCATTCAACTTAATTAACTGTAATCCCCAAAGCAAGGTAGGAAACCAGCTGGGCAAACTCCAAACTCTGCATCTCCATGGCTGATGTCAAATCGGTCTTCAGATCTTGACTCCTTTTTCATTTTTGTTGACTGCAACAAACTGCTTTCTCCTGGGCTGGTTCCACTCCCTGTTAGCAGCTTTCCTCAGCATGTATTCCATGGCTCTGGCATCTTTAAAATCTTTGAGTCTCCAAGGCAATTTCAATGTTACAGCTTCTTGTTTCAGTGTCTGGGATTCCACTTGATCTTTTGGACTCCTCCTAAGGGCTGGCATCACTTTTCCAGCTCTGCCCTCTGAAGCACTCTAAGCTCAGGTTGACCCACTCCACTATGGCTGCTGTTCTTGGTGATCATCCCATGGTACTGACATCTCCAATACACTGGGGTGTTCCACTTCAACTAGGCTTCACCAATAGCATCTCATAGGCTCTCTTCAGGGTGCCAAGCCTCAAATCCTTCACTGCCTATGCTTGGCTAGCCTGGTTCTTGCTCTGTAGATTGACCTTGTATGCAGAGATCAGCATGCCTGTCTCATAGGATTATAGGTGTGTACCACCATGCCTCGTTCTAAATTCAGCTTGGTAGGGTCTTGCCCCAAGGTCCCACTCCCTTAATCTGTTATCTCCTAGAACACAGGAATTTGTTCCATTTCACTTCCTCGTATCCCTTTAATACTTGAACCATATATTTTATATTTTTCCTTTCTAAGCTTGCTATGCTTATTCAAACTTCTCTTCATAAGACTTAACCAGTGAACAAAGTCTCTGCTGGGCTTTTTTGAAACTTCTTTTGTCAATGCAATTAATCCAAGTCTCTTCACCTTAGCCTCAGGCAAACTTTTCAGACAAGGGCAAAAAGTAGCCACATTCTTCACCAAAATACCACAAAACCAGTCTTTATGCCACATTCTGAAATTATTCTCCTTTGAAATCTCTTGGGCCAGGTCAACGCAGTTCAAATTACTCCCAGCAACTAAGTCTTCCATATTCCTACTAGGATGACCCATGAAGCCCCATTTAAAGCATTCCACTGAGTTCCAAATCCAAAGTCCAAAAATCCACATTCTTTCAAGTAAAAGCATGGTCAGGCCTATCACAGCAATACCCCACTCCCAGTACCAACTTCTGTCTTAGTTAGGGTTTTACTGCTGTGAACAGACACCATAACCAAGGCAAATCTTATAAAAAACAACATTTAATTGGGGCTGGCTTACAGGTTCAGAGGTTCAGTCTATTATCATCAAGGTGGGAGCATGGCAGTATCCAGGCAGGCATGGTGCAGGAGGAGCTGAGAGTTCAATGTCTTCATCCAAAGGCTGCTAGTGGAAGACTGACTTCCAGGCAACTAGGGTGAGTATCTTATACCCACACCCACAGTGACACACCCATTCCAACAAGGTCACACCTTCAGATGGTGTCACTCCCTGGTCCAAGGATATACAAACCATCACAGAGGGCAAAAGCACCAACAGAATACACACAGACAGTAACAGAAGGTCTTCTGAGAAAACAAAAATGAAAGAAAAGGCTGTCTCAGAAGACTTTCCTCCCTATGCGTGGGAGGCCTATAGACTCACTGGTGGTTCACAATTCAGATGAGAACTAGCAAGTTTCCTTGCTTCTACTAGAGGTCTAGAGCTTCCTCTGTTGCCCCTGGCCAGGTGACAAAATACGTGTGTCTGCTTTGTCCCTCTCAGCCTCCAGATTGAACCTTAAACAGAAAAAGAGATTAAACTCAAAACAGAAACACAGAGATGGACAAGACAAAAGACAACTGGTCACCTTTTGGAAAAACACTGCACTATATTGAGTCAGGGGGTCTCCAGCTCCCAAATGTAAGGGTCCATGATTCACAGAAGAATGAAACCCTCTGCTCAAATAGTTTGTAAATGCAAAGAGTGTTTTATTGTACAGAAGTATAGCATGCTGGGGTTTCGCATTCCAAGATGGAGACACTCAAGTGAGAGTGTAGGCCTGATTTAAAGCACATTAGGGGAATTCTGGGATTGGTGACCTTTATCTTGCTTCATCTCTAAGGACATTCCAAAATCATTACTAGGGCCTGGGTGCTGGAAACTGTTGCTGAGAAAGTCTGAAACCTGCTGTTGTCCTATTGTCCTTGTATTAGGCCAGGTGGCAGGGCAGCTTCTGATGACAGGGCAGTTTCTGACTAGATGCTTGAAGCCTAGGTTTTTTGTTTTGCTTTGTTTTGATTCTTTTTTTGTAACTGAGTTACTTGATTTGCCCAGTTCTTAGGCCTAGTTTCCTGAACTGCCAATTTGAAACCTGTCTTAGAATCCCATCAGTTTTGATCAGAAAACTTCCAGGTGCAGTGGGCAACAGGACCTACAGAGACTCACTCTTGTGTAAAGTGAAAAGTTCAAATACAAGGGAGTGTTGAATACTCAGTCAAAAATGGAATACCCGTGTTGACCCTTCCAGGGCTCCATAAGTAGTGTCTAAGACAGGTAGTTTGAATTTAAGATCTGAGGAAAGGAGTACAGAGAAGGGGGCTCTCTTTGGTGCACACATTATCATGGAACTCTAGATCTCAAAGCATTTGTAATTATTAGCAAACCACCTGCATAAAATAAAGCATGTTAATTATCTTGAGAAGTGGGCCCTGTTGTTATTAGCCCACACACAATTATTGGTATCTCTCTGCAGTTGGTGGTTACAGGGAAGGGGACAAAATTTTCTATGGGGAATAGTCACTAGTAAGGAACCTAGGTTTTATTAATGCAAAATATGCAAAATAAATTGTGAGAATCCTAATCTTACTATTGATTAAATTTCTTGTTGTTCCGTGTGCTACACATCTTTTAATAAATATATGTTTAATGCTACAAGGAAATGGCATTACACTTTAAGCAATACATTCAGAAATCAAAATATATTGCAATCATTGTGTGTGTGTGTGTGTGTGTGTGTGTGTGTGTGTGTGTGTGTGTGAAGGATTTGTGCCCAGGTTCACATTTACCCTGAAAGCATAATTTTTCAATAATATTCAGAAAGTAACTCATAAAATATGCAGGTTTTCAATTCTTTATTGTACATGTTGTTTTTGTTCTCTCATTCATTATTTAAACTGCTATATATGTCTAACATGATTCTTTGTTTTAAAGTCTGCCTGAAAAATTTAAAACAATGCAGCATTAGTAGTTTTTCATGTAATATTAATTTTTAGTTTAATTTTCAAGTTGAAAAAGAACATTGTAAGAAAAGCTATAGTTAATATGTCAATTTTCAGATATCTTCAAAATTTCACTTTGCATGAAACATTAATAATATACCATTTTATACTTATTCTACACAATAGTAAATTATGAGCTATTCCTACACTGGTTCACACAGCTTTCTAAGTGTTAGCAAATACAATTTATTATATTATAATTTGATGACATCACTCAATTGGTCATATTTTGGTGTAAATTTTCTGGCTTAATCATTAAAAATTGAATATTAAGTTCCAACTTTAAATTGGGAAGCTGTGACTGTAGAGGTTACTCAGTGGTAAAGAACATAGACTGGCTGTGCTTCCAGAGAACTTTGGTTCAAGTCCCTGAACCCACATGATGTTTCAAAACCATCAGTAATTTCAGGTTCAGATGATTTGAAAAAAAAAAATATATATATATATATATATATTCATCTAGAAGGATGCATTTCTCTGCACCATACCAGTGCCCCCAAAATAAGAAAGAAAGAGAGAGAAAAAATGAGAAAGAGAAAGAAAAAGAAAAAGCTTGAGACTTAGGTACCACTTCTAAGACTGGAAGTGAAAAATTGCACAGTCGCATACTGCATACACACACACACACACAAAGGTATTTTATTTTATAATAAAGGTTATAGTGGACTTTTTAGACTATTGAAAGAGCATAAACCTGAAGAACCTCCCATTTGTATTACAAAGTAAAAAATAATATTATCTTACATTTTAATAAATATAAGGAATATTCTTTTTTTATTTATTCAAATAAATAACATGTTTAATAAATTCACTGAAAATAATTACAAGTTTCCACTAGATAAGAATTTTCCCTAAAAAATGTAGAAGCATGTAAAGATTAGTGCCTGAAGATTTAAGAACAAACATAATATAATAAACAAATATGTATATCAGTTCAACATGCTACTGAAGAATCACTTAGCAATTATAAATGAAAATCCAAGCTGAAAATAGAAAAAAAAAGAGTTAGAGAAGCCATTTCATTCAACAGACTATATTTCATATTAAATAATGTATGAGTTGATATCTGAGATTCACTTATAGTTACAAATGGAGAACATATCATCTTTATTTCTTTTTGTCCAATGATGTTTAATTTCAAAGTAGCATCAAACTACATCAGACAAGATCAAACAAAAAGACATTCTTCAAAACTTATGTAAACTAAAATTTCAGAAATTCAAAGTGTCTTGAGAAGATAAAAGAGAATCACAGAATGGAGGACACTTAAAAGACATAAAAGCATGAATGAAGTACCCTAGAAATGTAATGGAAAAATAAAAATACAAATAGTCTGAATTTTACTCAATATGTTTTACTATAAAAATATTATTAGGTTTGTTGATCTCTTTATGATTATGATCTGCTAATATAAAGAAAAGCCTAATAAAAAAATTTTGGTAATTTAAGCCAAGGACAATATTACATAATTACTAATAGCCAGGAGGCGTCAAAGAGAAGATAAAAACTAGAAAGTGATATTTTTGAGATTATTCGGCCACAGACTGTTAAAGTTAATGATGGAATTGCTTCTTTAGACAAGGCTGGGGAGATTTCATTTTAGGAAAGATTCCCACTATTAATATGCATTTCTTCTTCTTCTTCTTCTTCTTCTTCTTCTTCTTCTTCTTCTTCTTCTTCTTCTTCTTCTTCTTCTTCTTCTTCTTCTTCTCCTCCTCCTCCTTCTTCTTCTTGTTTATCATTATTATTATTAATTATTATAATTATTAAAAATATATAACAATCACTAAGTATTAACCTAGTCTTTGAGCAGGTCTCTACAGAAAAATGAAGATGTACTGTCTTGTAGTAACTCTATATAGATAAATAGATGACATCTCAATACTTAATATCCTATAAGAACCCCTAAAATTATATTAGTAATTATTGAGCTCTTTTATAATAGGACTGCTATCAAGTCCTTTCTGATGTCAAAACAACAATGAGAACTCTGCCAGTCTTCAAATGTCCAGACTTAATTTTTTCTGAGATAGCAATCAGGCACCTGCCAATTGCAGCACATTCTAAAAGGTTGTAAATCCATCAGCCAAAGGTCATAAAAAGGGGCTTATGGATTTACTATAGGTTCAAGGACAGAAAATAAAATATTGACTGGGTTTATCCATATGAAACTTAGTCACAAAAGTTACAGTTTTTAGCTTTTATTGAGGTTGTGACAAATAATGAATGTTTAGCCAGATAATTACTTTTTAAATAATTTTTTATTACATATTTTCCTCAATTACATTTCCAATGCTATCCCAATACCCCATACCCTCCCTCCCACTTCCCTACCCACCCATTCTCATTTTTTTTTTTTTTGGCCCTGGTGTTCCCCTGTACTGGGGCATATAAAGTTTGTGTGTCCAATGGGCCTCTCTTTCCAGTGATGGCCAACTAGGACATCTTTTGATATATATGCACCTAGAGTCCAGAGCTCCGGGGTACTGGTTAGTTCATAATGTTGTTCTACCTATAGGGTTGCAGATCCCTTTAGCTCTTTGGGTACTTTCTCTAGCTCCTCCATTGGGAGCCCTGTGTTCCATCCAGATACTCTTAATGGATTATCACGTAAATATTCTTGGTTCTAAATTTCTTATTTGATTTATGATTTGAATTTAGGTGTAAACTTGTGGTGGAAATTTTACCTTGTGATCATGTATTCTGAAAGATGTGCATGCAAGTGCTGAGGACAAAGAGAGGAGACAAAACTAAACTCAAGATGAACTTAGAAGTAAAGGCATTGGGAGAAAAAAATTGGGAGAAAAGGCATTGGGAGTAAGGAATTCAGAACAAGTGGCTTGTAACATCAAAGGAAGATGAAAGAGCAAGATTAGAGGAGCATAGAGGGAAATGAGAGAACTTCGTGGAGAAAGGAAGAACTTAGAAATAAAGGCTTAAATCACTTTTCCAAGTGCCCCTTATTCTTTCTGAGACTTCATCCTTGCACTTCCTGAGGAGATAGAACAAAGGCTTCCTTGCTTAAGCTCTGCTCTTTTTTCAGGATGAGGTGCTTTACCCAGAGACTACAGTTTTCTGGCCTTAGAGGAACTCAGGCAGGTCAGCTTAGACTTAAGATAGACTTAAGGTAGGTTTTATCATTAAACAGCAACCTTAAACATCTCATGGGGGCGTGGGGGGGCTGATGCTTTTTCCCTTGGCTTACCTTCAAGACAAGAAACAAGAACAGCCTGGGCTGAGCCTCAGCCCCTCCTGCCCATATCTAACAATATGTGAATTATCAACATATGACAATGCAGATGATTCTCCTAAGAACTACAACTCTGAGAATACTTGGTACATGATGAAATAATAATAAATATGATGAATATTGGTAAATAGAATCCAAAAGGCCTTCATAGGCAAATAACACATATATCCTACAATATATTCTGATCACATTCTTCAGCCCCTAGAAATTCCTTCCAGATCCTTCCAGTTCTCTGTTAAAAAGAGCCAAAAATATATAAAATGGGGCAATCAAATAAAAATAAACAATCAACTTTAAAAAAAAAGCAAACAAAAACAGACAAAATGGACACATACACACACACACGAACACACATACAGAGAAAGGGAAGTAGGGAGAGAAACACACACATACTCACACACATTATTTTTAAAAAGAGAGAGGACATAAATTTTAGAGTGGATAAAATGAGGTATCTAAGGAACTGGAGAATATTTGTATGAATATATGAGTTATGTTTTAGCATGTGTGAGAGTCTGAGAGAATAAATAAAGATTAAAAAAAAAACCCTTAAGTATCTGAGTGACATAAAGATGGCTACAGTGTGGATTCCACTTGTAAGATTTATTTGGTAATCTGATGCACTGTGTCAACATCAGTGTTAACAAATCAAGTGTCAGAGTCAAAAGTAACAAGTGTTAGAAACAAATTAATAAAACCCAACTGTATTTTCATCAAGAATTCTGAAATTTTAATTAACACTGCTCAAATCTCAAGACTTGAAGCTATCGTTTGCTGACATGAACTGGCTTCTTGTTTTAAACTATTCCTACATATGTTAATGTGATGTTCTGATTCGCATTTTATAATGCATCTAGGCATGCCAATTGAGGCATGCTCTGGCTTCTTCACACTTCACTCCCAGCTTATTTCATTCACCCTCAGAACTATAATAACCTACCATGGGAAAATAAGTGACACATAATTCACAGGCTGCTCTGTCTTATTATTAATTATCTAAATAAAATGAAAAAGGACAAAGTGTTGAAATGTACCGTATATTAATTTGCCCCATAACATTTGTGCAACATTATTTTCCGTGAACTGATAACTTCAGATAATCAAAAGGACACAAAAATCATATTTCATTATTTTTCAGCAAGGACATAGGATGTAAAATGCTTCATCTAAAAAGAATGAAGTAATCAAAATTGTTGATTTATCTATAACATAGTGGAAAGCCCAAACATAGTGGAAATGTAGATATACTAAGACTACAAAGCAACCAGGTGGTGGTGGTGCACACCTTTAATCCCAGCACTTGGGAGGCAGAGGCAGGAAGATTTCTGAGTTCAAGGCCAGCCTGGTCTACAGAGTTAGTTTCAGGACAGCTAGGGCTACACAGAGAAACCCTGCCTCAAAACAAAACAAAACAAAACAAAACAAAACAAAACAAAACAAAACAAAACAAAACAAAAAGACTACAAAGCAGAGAATTACTCTGAATTAATCTGGTAACTGTAAGGTATTTTAGACGATCATAGCAGAATTAAAAAGTGTTTAGATCTTCTGAACATGAAATATTTTCTTCTATCAGAACTCTTACTTTCATTGGTAAGTTCATCTATCCTGTTGTTGAAGCTTTCCTTTCTTTATGTTAGGACACACTTCTTTAAATTTCTAATGCTCCCTGAAAATCCACAGCTTTCCAGGAAACTTCCAGCAGAAGCATCAAGGAGAACTGTGTGTAAAAAGGAGGAAATATACTATTGTCAATTTTAATATATATATATATTCAAATGCAGCATTTCAAATCACATGACTATATTTTATTTTTAAGTTTGTACTGTATGTGTTTATTGATTTTTCATACAATGCATACTGATTATGATTTTTCTCCCTAGCTCCACCAAGATTATTTACCCATCTCCTAGCACACCCAACTCAAATTCCATACACATTTCTTTCTTTCATTTTAGAAAATAAACAAACAAACTATCAAAATTCAGTCTAAAAGAACAAAACAAAACACACATACATATTCATACACACATATACACACACATGGACATATGGCCACACACGCATGCACACACACACACACACACACACACACACACACACACACACACAAACTCATCTAAACACAAAATCAGAAGCCATAATTTATCATCATATAATAAATAAAACCAAAATTTCCACCAAAATGCAGGGTTAGACAAAACTCTGCAGATATCACTGAGTTCACTTGTGTTTGGCATTTCCTGCTGGTCCTGAGACAAGAAGCGATACCCTGTTGATATCTTCACACAAAGGAAAATTGAGATTTCTCCAATGGAAGCACACTGAATGTGCAAGCCAATTAGTTGGTAATTCCACACAGATGTCTGTTATATATATTTATATTTTAAGAAACTTCTATAGGAGGAGGTTTTCTACAAGCCCCCAATTTCCCTTAGTGTTTCTTATTCTTTCTTGTAATCCCTCTTTCTCCTCTCTTCAATCCCCTTCCAATTAACCTAACACTCCCAGTTTCCCCTACTCTATACCTCCATAAATGTATGTTCTATTTCCCATGCCTTGGGAGATTCTCCTCATTCTGTTACCCCTTACTGTTTATCAAACTTTTGTGGTTGTATAGATATTCAGTATCTCTATCCAAGGATAAAATGCTAACATCCATATTTTATTTTTTAATAATTCATTTTTATTGTTTATTAATAGGTTTTTTGGGGGGATGTTGAGACAGGGTTTCTCTGTATAGCCCTGGCTGTCCTGGAACTCACTTTGTAGACCAGGCTGGCCTCGAACTCAGAAATCCGCCTGCTCTGCCTCCTGAGTGCTGGGATTAAAGGTGTGCACCACCACGCCCGGCTCATTTTTTATTTATAGTTTTATTCATTTACATTTCAAATGATATTCCTCTACCAGGATTCCCCTTCTCATAACCCCCATCTTATCCCCCATCTCCTTCCTGCTGTTTGTCTCTATGTGGGTGCTCCTTGACCCACTCACCCACTTCCACCTCAACACTCTAGCATTACCCCTACTCTGGGGCATCAAGTTTCCAGATGACCAAGGACCTCCCCTCCCATTGATGCCAGATAAGGCCATCATCTACTACTTATTTATCTAGAGCCACAGATCCCTCTTTGGTTAGAGGTTTAGTCCCTTGGAGCTCTGGTTGGTCCCGTTAGTTGATATTGCTCTTCTTACGGGGTTGCAATCCCCTTCAGATCTTTCAGTCTTTCCCCTAGTTCTGCCATTGGGGTGCCCCGGCTCAGTCTGATGGTTGGCAGTGAGTATCTGCATCTGTATTGGTCAGGTACTTGTAGAAACTCTCAGAGAACAGCCATATCTCTCCTGACATCATGCACTTCTTGGCATCAACAATAGTATGGGGGTGTGGAGTCTGCAGATGGGATAGATCCCTACCTGGAGTGGTCTCTGGATGGTCTATCCTTCACTCCCTGTTCCATTTTTTTGTCCCTGTCTTTCCTTTGGACAAGAACATGTTTGGGTTAAAATTTTTAGGATGGTTGGGTGGCCCTATCCCTTAACTGGGCACCATCCCTATCCACTGCAGGTTTTCTCTGCAAGCTCTATCTGTCCTTTGTTGCATATTACAGCTAAAATCATCACCTAGGAGCCTCTTGCTTCCCTGGCATCTAGGACTTTCTAGTGGTTATCTCCAGTTCCTTATCTCCAATTGCTACATATTTTTATTTGATTTCCTGATACTCTGTACTTCTTTCCTGTCCCTTCCAATACCTGAGCCTGCCCCCTCCCTTCCCCTCCTACCTTGTTCTTTATTTGATAGGTGGTATTATTTTAAAAATTGAAATTATCACAAAGGGACTTATCATTTAGTTATAAACTATTGTTTTAAAGTTGTCTAAAGGACAAAAGCTAGACAATAAAACCTTAGAATATATCTAATTTTTGCAGCATTTTTTAATATATAAAGCAAAAAGATCAGCAGGGGGACTGTGTGTCCAGCCTTCATTACATATCCAAAGCTCAAGAACACAGAAATCCCTGTCAGGAAAGAAGTTAGAGTTCATACAGCAAGAACCAAGAGCAGAAATGCAGTAATAAAGTAGTGAAGGGATTAAAGATTCCATTTTCAGTGGGGATAGGGGGTGGGAATATATCTAATTTTAAAAGACCATTGGACATTTAACACTGTCTCAAGAGAGCATGTGGACCTAGGAAGCAAAGCACATTATTCTTGAAATTACAGCACTCCTTTCCTCAGTATCAGCAATGGTAGCCCTATAACTATACGTATATTGCCATGTTCTAAATTGAGATAGTTTATAAAGTCAAGAACAGAGGAAAATAAGGAAAAAATGTAATAGTCTGTGGTAAGGATTCAAAACTAATTATAGAATATATTTTAAAAATTGTTGTTGACTAACACTGCACTTAATATTTTGAAATCTTACTCTATAGTTGGTTTTGCTGCAAGGTCTGTGCTTAACTAATTTGTAAGGCTTAAAAGGTAAACTTCAACCTAAAGAGCTTAACTATACCAAAGGACATCTAGGTTATAAATAAACTCAGACTAAAAAATACCAAAGATTAAGCAAGCAGAAGGACCCAATTGAGGATGCTTCTATCCAACTTGGGAGGAAGAAGAGAACAATCACAGGAGGCAAAAGTTGGAAGGAATGAGGTTGAGAGAGCAGAGGGGGAGTGAAAAAGGAGAACATGATCAGGAATTGGGGGCAGATAGGAGAGAAGCCTTGAGGGCCAGTAGAATGAATGGAAATATATAACCTCCAGAGCTGGGAGGTGGAGGCACCCTCTGGAAAGTACTAGAGACCTGGAAAGTAAGAGACTCTCAGAACTCAAAGGGAGGGACCTTACATGAAATGCCCAACAGTGTGGAAAGGGAACTTGTAGAGTCTACCTCCAGTAGAAAGATAGGCCATCAAGTAGAGGGATGGAGTTGCCATCCCACAGTCAAAAATTCTGACCCAGAATTGTTCCAGGATAAAATAAATTCAACAACCAAAAGGAGAAGAGACCGAGAGAAAGGCAGTTCAGTGACTGGCCCAACTTGGGATCCATCTCAAGGGGAGGCTCCAAGGCCTGACAGTATCACTGAATAGCTTCAGTGTGTGCTTAGAAAGAGGATCCTAACATAGCTGTCCTCTGAGAGGCCCAACAAGCAGCTGACTGAGAAAGATGCAGATACTTACACCCAACCATTGGACTGAAGTTGGACATCCCTATGGTTGAATTAGAGAGATACTGAAAGCAGCTGGAGAGAAGGGTGACCCCATATCATGGCCAGCAGTTTCAACTAACCTAGATCCTTGAGATCCCTTAGACATTGAATGACTGATCATGAAGCATACATGAGCTGGTCTGAGGCCCTCAGCATATAATATATACCAGAAGACTGCCTGGCCTGGTATCAGTGGAAGAAGACACACTTAAACATGGAGAGACTTGAGACTTCAGGAACTAGTGAGGCCTAGAATGGTTGGGTGGACTGGGTGAGAGTGGGCTGCAGACATCCTCTTGGAGATGTGAGAGGAAGAATAGGATAGGGAACTGTGGGTGGACAGAACGGTGAGCAATGACTGGACTGGAGTAGACTGTAAAAATATAAATGTAATGTTGCTGCTGCTGCTGCTGATGATGATGATGATGATGATGATGATGGTCAACCAAAATGCTCTAGAATCACAGAGGTAGGGTATAGAGCAAAGAACTAAAGAGTATGAATATATATTATTAGAAAAGGGAAATCAGATAGTTACAGATGCATGGGTGGTGGGAATAGAAGAGAATATCAAGTGTTGACAAAGGGAGAAGAGGATGAAGAAGAGAATGCATGAAAAGATATTTAAAATTAACATATTTGAGGGTGGTATGGAAACCTAATTTTATCTTCATTCGTTTAATTTTAATTTGATTGTGCTTTTATGATTATGTATTTAACTTTAAGTACAGTTTGATCATATTTTCACCTCCCTGACAAATGAGGGAGACAGATTCCCACCTGGATATCTTTTCTCAACAAATGAATCTTCTAGTACTCTGTTAAATTTAATGAAGTTGTAGACAAATGCAATCTTATGCAAAGCCCCAAGCAACGCAGGTGGTGGCAAGAAAATAGGTTACACTCCACAAATCTGTGGCAAAGCCCAATTCCTGAAGATCATACCTTCACATCATTGAACATGGAGATGCCAAGCTGATGCCTGTGTAGAGCCTTAATCTCTATGCTCTAATTTCTTTGGTAAAGGGAAGTACTCACCATGCTACCAGTGGAGAAATAGAAACATGAAGACAGCCACAAGTCCTTTAATCTACAATGGTGTTATGCCTGCTATACTTACTAGGATAAAGTCTGTGAGAGTAACCAAGCAATATCTTATCTGATGTAAGATCCGCTCCACAAGATGAAATATACCTGAGTCATCAAGAACCAGAGACCACATAGCTCAGGGACAGAGGGTCAACCTAAGTACTATTGGTATAAAAAGATATATGGATAAAATGACAACTAATGTCATTCTGCTATACTCGTATATCAGCCATTGTCCAAGAACCTTTGTCCTGCAAAAAATGGGAACAAATACAAAGGCCAGACAATATTAAAGCCAAAGATATTCAAACACTCAGGCTCAATTGTACTGTCTCTATCTAACCCCTCCCCTCAGGGTTCAGGAAACCTAGGCAGAAAAAGGGGCAAAAACTGTGTAGAAGCAACATGGCAGGGGGTGGGGGTAGCACACCATAATAACTAGATTGCCATCAGAATTATTTAGAGGAAAAAAGCTCATAAAAACTCCCAGAGACTGAAACATCATACAGAGAGACTGCATGAGTCTGCACCACCTCTTCTGAGTATGTATGTTATGGCTTCCAGTTTACTGCTTTAATGTGATTCCTGAGTGTGAAGACAATTGGGTCTCTGATGTTTAATGATCTTTTGGGAATTCTTCTCCTTCTCTACGTGATGTGCATCTCTGTTACATTAATTTATGTTTATCTTAGTATAGAATATTTAATTTTGTTATATTGTATTATTACCCATTAGATATCTTTCTGTTTGTTTGTTTTTCTAACCAAAGACTGAAAGGAGTAGATAAAGATAGGAGGGTAAGAGGGGAGGAACTGGGAAGAGCAGAGTGAGAGAAACAGGCATATTCTGTAAGAAAAGAGTCTATTCAACTATAAAAGGGTAAAAATTTGAAAAAAAATGATTATATCTTCAGACTTTCTTCACAGGCCAGATTCATTCTAAAAGCCATTAAACATTGTCATTGGTTTGAGTATAATGATCACTCTAAGGCAGGGCTCATGTTCAATTCAAGAGTAGTTGACTAACATACAGTTGGATTCAACATTTTCATTTTTATTACTGTGTGATATTATTTGGTTATAGTTTAGAGGGGGCCTTTTGGGGTGCCTTATTTTACTTGTTTGATTTGGGGAGGTTTTTTTACTGTATTAGGGTAACATTATGTTATAAGAAAGGGAAGAGGATATGGAAGAAACTGGAGGGAGGTAAAAACATGATCAAACTGTACTTAAAGTTAAATACATAATAATAAAAGCATAATCAAATTAAAAGATAAATGAATAAAAATAAAATACAACAAAACATGGCAAAAACAAATGCCTTTATATTTTCCTCATATATGCTGAGAACAGGAACCTTAGCATATTTTGAGACAAAATTATTTTAAAAGTATTTATCTAACAGAATTTATTGGTGAAAAACAAATATTTAGAATAACTTGAGATTTTATTTTTTATTAAGGTGATAGTAGGTAGTCCTGCTGGTGCTGCTCCATACTTGTAATTGCAATATCTAGAATGCTGATATAGAAGAATTGCAAGTTTGAGGCCCATCTGGGATATGCATACATCTTTACACTGAGCAGTAAGTATTTATATAACTGATATTTTATTTTTACATATCCATTACTTTAATTAAAATTTCATAAATTAACAATACCGGTTTGTTTGGATTAATTTTATATTTCCATGTTACAAAGGTAAAAAAAGAAACTGGAGTCCTTTGCAGAATCTAGAATCAAGAATACCCTTTGTGATGGTTCGTATATGCTAGGCCCAGGGAGTGGCACTATTCCAGGGTGTAACCCTGTTAGAGTATGTGTGTCCTTGATGGAGTAGGTGTGTCACTGTGGGGGTGAGCTTTAAGATCCTTATCCCAGCTTCCTGGAAGTCACTGTTCTGCTAGCAACCTTCAGGTGAAGCTGTAGATCTCTGAGCTCATCCTCCACTATGCCTCCACTATGCCAACACTATGGAGGCTGCCATGTTCCTGCCTTGCTGATAATGGATTGAACCACTGAACTTGTAAGCCAGGCCCTATTAAATGTTTTCCTTACACGAGTTGCCTTGGTTATGGTGTCTGCTCACAGCAGTAAAACCCTAACTGAGACACCATATGTTCTGTTTTCAGTTACATAATCTTTTCTGATAATGGTTTGGCTTACCCAACTACTCCCACATCCTTCCTACTTCCACACCAACCTAAATACTTACTCTTTCTTGCTTTCATTAGAAAATAAACAAAATATAAAGATTTAATAATAATGATATAATTATAATGTTAAGTATAATTACATATAATTAATACTAAATATAATAATTATCTTATTATCATAACAGGCCAGAATAGGACAAATAAGCAAACAATCAAACATAAAATATGACAAAGAAAAGGCACAAAATCCACACATTTATTCACAAATAGACATATTCTCAGAAATCCCATAAGAACACAAGATCAGAAACTATAGTATATAAGCAAACAAAACAAAACAAAAACCTCAAAACTATAATACAATTTTCAGGCAAAGTATCATAAGAAAAAAATTTCAACAAATATAATAATTGACTTTGTTTAAACATCCCAAAACACCACTGAGTTCATATTTTGCTGGCTATTTACTTCTGGGCATGGGATCATTTCTAAGAAGTTATCAAGTGGCGATAACTTCTAAGTTAGGGATGGGGGTTCTGAACACTTATATAAATTATATTCACAATTAGTTTGTATAAAATTTTACTTTAAAATGAGTTATAAAATCAAGAAATTATGAAGAATAATCTTATCCTTATTATTCATGATTCAAATTTAGCATTTTTTCTTCAGTTAATAGATCATGTTGAGAATTCTGAACTGCTAATAATCATAGATGTTTATTAGTACAAAAACTTAGGAATGAAAATTTGGGCAGTGGACAGAAAGAGTGAAGATGAAGGCAAAGTGGGAGAGAGAGAGAGAGAGAGAGAGAGAGAGAGAGAGAGAGAGAGAGAGAGAAAGAATGTGATTAAATATAGAGTTTTTAAAAAGTGATTTATCATGGAATTCCACTGGATAAAATTAGATTTGCCCCACTACTTCTCTGCACAATTCTTGAATTGCTTGTTAATTTTCAGAAGTAGAATTTTCCTTCATAAAACTTTTAGCTTTTCTAACATTACAGAAATAAAATGTATTCAATATACTGAGCATCTTTGGTGCTAAAATACAGGAGAGATAAATGATCAGTGCATAGGTTTCATTCTTCCATTGAATATGTAGAACTCATGTATTAACCCTTGTGTCTCATCTGTTCAGGTTCTTAGGAGCATGATAAAAAGCAATTTAGACTTTCTTAACCTTTGGGCTCTATTAGATTTCTAAGCTGAATTACATTAGAATGAATATCCTTTTCTCTTTGTTATTTTAGTAATTCCCTGTGGGTAGTAGAGATAGGAGTCTTGGGGATTCCAATAACCTTTTGTAAGATATAAAAAAATATTTAATTCGTTAGAAGTTCATTTTTTAAAAATCTTTAAATGTTGGTATTTTGCCCGGTGGGAAATTTAAATCCATAGATTTATCTCCAAAGATTAACAATGTCTCTCTTTCTTTTTTAATGATCATAACTAATTAGTCTTTTCAAATGGTGGGACATTTGGCCCAACAGTGGCAAACCTATGGCTTGGTTTATTTACTACAGGCACTTCTTTACCTCCATTGGCACAATAATAATCTCACACCTGCCTCTTTTCTCATATCACCCTATTCTGTGTTTCTTTTTTGTTTTTGTTTTTTTAAAGGATGTGCCTTAGTGTTTATCACTAGAAACTGGCAAAATCAAGTTCTTCCTTTTGGTCCCAGTCCCAAACATTACCATGTTTAGACCTAGTCTATTTTCTAACCTGTCCTTATTATTTTCCCCTTTGATTCTCTTGGGTACTGTTTGGTTCTGCCTGTGGATCAGTTGTGGTTTTCAGTAGTGATCTCTGCCTGTTGTTAACAGAAGCTACCTTGATGAGAAGTGAAGACTACACTTGTTTCTGGATATAAGTAAAAATGTTTATAGAATATTACTAGGGATACTAGGGATTAGTTTTAATGGTTGGAGATTCTCTTTCAATAGCCATAAGTTCACTGAACACTTACCTAGGTTTTCAATACCACACATGATCTCTTGTTGAGCTTAAGTCCATTTAGAGAGGTGTTGGTTATTGTCAAGATATGCATGCCACCACTGCATGTGCAGGGTTATCATAATATCTTTTTAACCATGTTGTCAACTCTAACCCTACAACTCACTACTTTGTTTGTTTGTTTTCTTTCTCTTCAGTTCTACACAAACATATTTGTATGGATCTTGTAGCTCTTCTTTGTGCTGTCCTCCATGTTGCACATATTAAATTACCCAATATTTGGTTCACCTTGCTGATGGGCTCCTGTCTCCACATACCTCCCAGCACCCAATTTGAAATCATTTTTAATAGCTTTACTTACATAAAAATCTCTACTATTTCTGTAACAATACTCTTCTTAACATGTTTATTTATTCTCATTATTTACTTATTTATGCCTCTATGTCTGCATGAATGTATAGTCACATATTTGATTAGCTGCACAGTCCTGTGTTCTTAGAGACCTCAAGAATATATTGGATTCCACAAAGATGGAATTAAAGTCAGGTTTTAGTGGAAATCTCAAATTATTTTTTCGGGGCTGGGATCTTAGCTCTCTTGTGTGCACAGTAGTTGCTGGGGCATCTCTCCTGCCAATAATGAAAGCTTTTAAGTGAAAAGGGATATTTAATTTTTTAATCCATAAATGATATGATGCTTTGAATATAGAAATACTACATGATATTCTTATACTAAAATTTGTAAAGAATTGGGATAAAAATAACATAAAATTCAGTTATTCTTTGAATATTCTTATCATTGGTATAATCAGAATTTCTTTCTGTAGTTTACAGTGATTTATTTTTCACTAAGCCCACATTTTATAAAAATTATCTAGCACATGTAGAATTTTAATATACTTTATATATTTTATACATGTTCATTATTTTATCTAATGAAGTATGTTTTTATTTATATATACATTATAATATACACATATTTTTGATTATGAGTAGAAAGAGGGTATGTTTTTTTATTATATTTGTCCTCTATATTTAATAATATCGTGTTTGAAATTCTATTTTCTTAAAAATGTACATGTACTTTGTTTTCAATTCTGTATGTTGTCTTTCTTTACCACCACAATATGGTACAATTTTCACTGCAAATGACCACATTGAATTTTATATAAAGGTTTACAACTTTAAGAATCCAGAAATGGGATGCCAAACTCCCTACCTTCTAGACATACATAAATGTTCTCTAAACGTTTATACTGTTTTTCTTTACAGTTAGTTTGTTATACAGGAGAGTTCTGTGTCTTTTCACTGACAGTACTTGAAATTCTAGCTCCTTTACATATAAGTTAATTATTCATTGTTTTTTCTAATTCTCTAATTGACAGTTACTTTAATTATGACTTTTCAACAAATTTCTATCAACTGGGTTGTTTGCAGCAACTAAATTATTTCCTATGGCTTTTGGAGGTCCAAAGCACAAACTCAAGGTGTCTACAGAGTCATGCTTTCTGCAAATTTCTTAGCAAAGGACATTTTCTTCCCTCTTAGGCTTCTATTGAGATTTAAGGTGCACACTGGGCACTCCTTAGCATTTTGCTCCATGAATTTGCACAATTTTTATAATATCTCTCTTCACAGGAGGTATGAATAATTTTTAGTTTGTCAAAAGCATATTATTGGATCAGAGGGTCTTCAATGATTAAAAAATTGTCATTTTGGTATCTTTAATTTATTCAAAGCCACAGATTCTTTTTCCAGTAATGTCAAATTCATGTGTTTTCAGATTAAGACACGGTGAAGCTTTTGCAGGCTATATCAGAATATGAGAGTAAAGTTGGGTCATGATCTTATCAGAATTTCTAATTTGTATGTTATAGATTTATCTTTTAAAGATGAAAGTATTAATTTAAGTAATTCTTTTCATAAGTTCAAAATTACACTTGTGGCACTAGCCAAATTTGAAGTACTCTGTATAATACTAGGATATTATTGTGTTGATTAGTATTGTAAACGTATATATTATGATTATTTATACTGTGAAAACCAGTCAAGGAGCAGGTGAATAACTTTCGAGCTTTCCCTAAATAGCATCAAAAGGGGAAACAAGTGGGTGAGTTCATTTGACTACAAATCATCTGGACAAGAGTAAAAAGGTAACGAATTCTGTAAATTTGCTGTTAATTTAACAACTGTTCAGAATGTGACTTGGTAAGCATTATATAATAATATTTTATAATTCACTTAACAATATCAGTGTTGACTTGCTCCCATACAGATTCTTATGTGATGAAATGTACTGTTATTGTATTCTTAGGGAAAAATATTTTTAAAGATTTATTTATTTTGTCTATATGAGTGTACTTTCACTCTCTTCAGATACACCAGAAGAGGGCTTCAGATCCTATTACATAGGGTTGTGAGCCACTATGTGATTTCTGATCATTGAACTCAAGACCTCTGGAAGAGCAGTCAGCTCTCTTAGCTGCTGAGCCATCTCTCCAGCCTCTTAGAAAAATATTTTATTAGGATATGTAATAAACATATATCTAATGGAGAACGCACACTATTAATAGTTATTTGATTTAGAGAAAGTGAAAACTGTTCTTAAAATTGGAATTATTTTTCCCAATGAAGGTAAAATAAAATACCTGATCATCTAAAAAGCTATAAAGTAAGTTTTTATTAGAAACATTTTATTCTTAAACTTTTATAACTTTAACTTAAATATTGTCTAAATTACTGCTTAGAAATTGCATTCTCCTAAAACCATTACATTTACATTATCTCTTAAAAAAATTTTCTCAGTAAGTCTTCAAATAGATTCTACCATCAATTTTAAAAGGCTATTTCCTAGATGTTAATATTGCAATTAGCAGAGCACATGTCTCAGTGATAATGAGCTTACAATGTACTGTGTGAAGTGGACACTGAAAAGTAATTTCAATGGTTTGGGGTGATTTAAAAGTCATTTTCCTTCATTCAATTTTTACGTTGAAAATTCTTTATTTCACATCATAAATGCTTATTCTCTTAATGGGAATTGTGGGTAATTACCATGTTCTATCAAAATGAAAAGACATTTTTACAGAAAATAAAGTAGTCATATCTAATGATGGTTATTGTCATTCATATCCCTTATATTATATTGTGATATAAATGGCAGGATTTCACTCCAGTGATATAACATGCTTAGTTCTTCTAACGAAGGAATGATCTCTCTTGAAACTTAGGCATTCTCTATGAAGGCTGACAAATAAGTACCACATAAATGTCACAGAACATTACTGAAAATGAAGTTTGCATGATACACATAATTACAAAATGTTCTAGCTATATTGATTTGTTATTAAAAACCAACTTTTGCATTTATGGTTTCTACTTCTTAACCTAAACTACATTTGCTGTAAGAACTGACAGAAAAGGATTAAGAAAAGAAATATACATAGCACAGATACATCATGTCCTGAAAATGCCTTTACTGTTGAAAAGGATATTCAGATGACTCTGAAAATATTTGAAGAGGATTCTTCAGAAAATCGTTGAGTTTTTCATGAGTTTTTTTTTTCTCACCTTTTGCATATGGTGTAAATAGGGATGCCCCCATGGGTGAGGACCTGAATAAAAGCTTTATTTTCATTTACATCTAGTAGGCTGCTGTATTATCTTTAGGTTTCAGGAAATCTAAACACTTTTCCTTTTTTCACTGACGTGAATCCATCCTATCTTTGTTTCAGAAGATACCTTTCTTTTTAAATATATAATTTTTTGATTATTTGAAATGTTCACATAATCACTAATCTCCTTAGTCTTCCTGGATTTACCCACTGTAGCCTGCTCCCAAAAAATGTATGTCATCCATATAGTCACTGGAACATGATCCAACTTCTGGTCACCAGCTATTGAAAGACAAGTGGGTCTCACCCACCTTGACTCCCACCAGCAGAGCTCTATTGTGGAGAGTTATTCTTCAGCATCACAACTTTTAAGACTCTTTTAAATTGTTTCATATGTATGTGTATATATATTAATGGTGGTGTGGTGTTGTCACAAAAGTCTTCTATGTCTCACTCGGTTCACTGTGAGTCTGCAGTCATCAATCCTTCTGCAGAAGAAGCTCTTTTGTCATTTACAATCATGAACTTTTACTTAGTACCCCTCATCAGCTCAGGACACAGACATAGACCTGGCCTCCAGCATCAGTACATGCCACAGATCTCAGAACCGTCTCCATTGTCAGTATGGATTATAGACACCAACAAATAGCCAGGGGTATGATATCCACATGGTCTCAGGTGGAGGTACAGATCAAAGACTTTTTTATGACCTTCAGTGGGTTGTGTGGCCTCCAGGATTCAGGAATGTGTCCATGGTCTTTTATGGTAATTGGCCAGCATGGCCCATGTTACTGTGAAAGGTTATGTGGATGTCTGTTGTCTGTGAGTGCTTCATCCTCAAGCCATGTTAATGTCATGATCCAAGACAAAATGCCTTTTAATATACCGGTAAACTAAAGAACTTTTGTTCAAAGCATTTTCCTTCACTTTAATGTACCATGAGGAACATCTTTAGCGTTTAATCAGTTCTTCACATCAATCTGGACTTGACCCAAACTTTAGAGTTGGGTTTTCTTGAGGATACTGTGTTAATATTTCTTTTAGATATCATTTTGTTTCATTACATGGAGGGGAATAACATTTTCATATTTAGCAAACTAAACTAGGTGACAAATAAAATAAATACTTTGAATTCAGCATTCTTTTCCGATTAGTACAGAGAGAATTTCATTGTAAGAAGTAAATAGATTCTTGGAAATGTGAAATACAATTTGTTCATGAATGATTTAATAATGCAATAAATATGTAGAGTATTAATAAATTCAGATATGACTATATAATTATAATATTAAATATATTTACTGTTTAAAAAGTATTAATTCAATTCTAGGCAATATGTGGAATTTATAAAGATTATGAAATCACTTAAAAATTTATAAACTCTGACTACCTGAATTTGATCCAGTTAATCTACATGGTAATAGGAGGGAATAGTCTTACATGTTGTCTTTTGACTTTCATGTATATACATATATTTGCATAGAATACACTCAAAAAGAAATGTGTAAAAAAGTTATTAGAAAAGTGATGCTTTCATGATATGAAGTGTAAATGATATTTTCTATAATGATTTGGCTAACAAATACAAAAAGTTTACTTGAATGAGCAGGCACATCAGGTTGCTACTCTCTATGCCAGAGTTTCTCCAAATCCTAACTTTGTACTCTTTCCATTGTTATGAACATGTTTAAAGTAAAACATAAGTGGAAAAAAGGAATAATGAAAGGGATATTTAGTGGAAAAAGAAAAAAATGAGTGTTTTTGTGTGAATATATATTTATATACATTCACGCATGTAATGATTATATATTCATATACACATGTGTATATGTATGTGTGTGTGTGTATTTATGTATACATGGGAACAGAACTTATTAGATAAAAAGCCCAGTTCCAACTGAATAATATTTGCTCTTAAGTTAGTGGTCAAATGTTTTCAGGAGATCCACAAACAATATAGATAAGAGTTGTTGCTCTTGATGTAACCCAGACAGGATTCTTGTTCTTGATGTACCACAGAACAGGAATTTTGCTGACAGCAACAAAAACTGATCACAGAACTTGGAGCAATCACAGTGGTATGAACCAGGAATCTTTCTCCCTTTTGGCAGCTCTTATAGTACTGAAAGGTGTCATGCAGGTTTCTGAAATGTATCATCAATAATGTTATACAGTTTTAAACTGTACTGATTGCAAACAAAGATAGCTATGAGAACACATAGATGGTAGAGTGGCATATGTATTATGACAATAACCAACCTCTTTCTGGTTAACTTTAAACTCTTCTTCACTTTTGGATCCACAAGGGCAATACAGCAAGTCAGCCAAAGAACATATGGTATGGGGTAATAAGAGGCTCTAGGGGAGAATATATTACTATTATTTTGGACAAGTATTACACTTCTCCACTAAAAGCTCAGGACTGCATTCACAATCCTCCAGAAATATTTCATTTTAGAATTAATGACAGCTAATGTAGAAAATCATAACTGGTCCAAATGAAGAATGTTAGGGAATTTTGGGTACTCTGTAGTAAGTGGGAAATCTATAGCACATCCTCTGAATTCTCAAAATTCATTTCTGAAGAAGGGGATGAAATTTTGTGTGGAGGACTAAAGCATACAGTGTCTTCTAGACATGGTAAAACCACAGCATTGCTTACTAAAAAGGGCCATGTTTGCTTCAACCAGATCTTCACAAGTTCCAGACAATTCTATGCACAGACATTTCCATATTCCATCACTGAGTACAACTGCACTCATCATTCCTATCCCAAGTAAATAGCTATGGACAGTTGATGGTTACCAACAGTGACAGAGTGAGGGTTTTACTAAAGGATTTTAGCTAATAGTAGTTGGGCCACATACTAATGATTGGCCTCTGCATCAATAGTACCTGGATGTCATAAAATGTAGCCAATAGTTTCCTATACACACACACACACACACACACACACACACACACACACACACATATATATGGCATAATTTGCAGGGCATGTTTGGGGGAATGTATGATTAAGGGGACAATGGTGGGAGTAAATAAGATCAAATTGTTTCATGTGAAATTCACAAGGAATTAATTCAAACATTTATTAAGATCACAGGCCACACCTTTTAGAAAACCTGGCAGGCCACCCACAGACCTTTGCTGCTGCCTATTCTCTGAGATCCAATCTGTCAGTCTCGTCCCTATTGTGGGAATCAGCAGCTACAACTTCCCTTCTCGTATGCCCGAATCAACTATGGATACCACAGACAACCCCTTCCTTAACTCCCTCCTGGCACTTGCAATACATAGCATAATAAAGTTAATTTACATCTAGTTTAAAGCAAACATCATATTAAATGGAGAGAAATTAAAAGAAATTCCACTAAAATCAGGAAAAAGACAGTATTGTTCATGCTCTTCATATTTATTGTACTTGGAAAGAAGTCAAAGTATTGTTATTACCAAGCAGGAAATTATACTGTAAGTATATGCTATATGGAATTGAGAAATCTTCACCAGGGAACTCTTAGTGCTGATAATAGGAATTAGCTGGATGCAAGATTAACTCAAAAGCACAAAACAAAACAAGAACAACAAAAAAAGCTGTAGTCCTCTGAAATACAAATGACAATCAGATTTAGAAAGAAATAAGAGAAATAACACTTTTCACAATTGCCTTAAATAATAAAATACCTTATGGTAATTCAAACCAAGAAAGTGAAAAATTTCTATGATAAAACTTCAAGACTTTGAAGTAAGAAATTGAAGAAGGTATCAGAAGATAGAAATACCTCCCATTCTCATAGATCCAAGGATTAAAATAGAAAAAAAAAAAGTATCCTACAAAAAGCAATCTACAGATACAATACAAGCCCAATCAAAAATTACAAAAGAATTCTTTACAGAATTTGTAAGGACAATTCTCAACATTATATGGAAAACAAAACAGAACAACAACAAAAAAAATCAGGATAGCTTAAACAACCATTAGCAATAAATGAGTTGCTAGAGGTATAACCACAAAATATTTGACCTATAAACTATCCTGCCAGCAAAGTACGTTAGGGAAATGATGGTTCATAACCAGTGAAAGTATCCAACAATCTCTGATTTGACTTAAGACTTACTCCATGAAAAGGTACCCATATCCAACACTGCTAATGGAACCAAGAACCAGGGACTAGAGTGTTAACAAACCTAGTATAAAACTGAATCCAGCTAGCAATATATATATATATACATATATATACATATGTATATATATATATATATTAATACACATACACATGCACACATACACACACAGATATATATATATATATATATATATATATATACTTATATATATTTATATGTATATACTATAAAATTTAACACTAATATTATTCCTATTTCATCTAAATATAAAGCTATTTGAGATGATGTATTTATAGAGTAATGCCTAAGGAATTATTAGTTTCATAATTTAAATTATAGCATAACTAGTTAATAATACAAATAAAATACTCTAAAATTTATTTATAAAATTTATAATTTTAGAAAGTATTAACTGTAAATATATAAAAATAAAGAAATATAGCAAATGCCTAAACTGGTTATATTTTGAAAACATGAGAACCCATGCTTTCTTAATTAGTATAAAATTATGCATTTTTTTGCAAATGTCCAGAGCTTAGTGACATGCCCCATGGTAATGTGTAATACATGCCACATCCCTGAATAAAAGTTACTCCAAAATCTATATTTTGAAAGTTATCTTTAACTATAATCATGGGAGAACTAGATTATATAAATTTTATATAGAACATATTAAAGAGAAAGTACTTTGAACACATATTTTATTATGAAGAAAATCACCTAAATTATCAGTAAATTCTATTGAAACTAGTTCAACAATCTATAAAACTACAAAATTAATAATTAGAAATTCTTCCGGTGCATATCCTTTTCCAAAAGTTAACGCTATTATATTTAAAAAGGCTCCCAGGGACTAAAGCACCAACCATAGAGTGCACATGGAGGGACCCATGGCTCTAGACGCACATGTAGCAGAGGATGGCCTTGTTGGACATCAGTGGGAGGAGAGGCCCTTTGTCCGGGTAAGGCTTGATGCCCCAGTGTAGTGGAATGCCAGGGTCGGGAGGGATGAGTGAGTGGGTGGGTTAGCACCTTCATAGAAGCAGGTGAAGGGAGGATGGGATAGAGGTTTTCCGGAGGGGAAACCAGGAAAGAGCATAACATTTGAAATGTAAATAAATAAGATATCCAATTAAAAAGAATAAGGAAAAGGGGAAAAAAAAAAGAATCACATATCATCAAAAAAAAAAAAATCCTCACACTATATCGAATTCATTAAAACACATTCTTACAATCACTTTCTTGAAGAAATTGTAAGTGGATATATTACCATTATTTTTGGAATGTGAATATTATCTAAAATAGTTTTTGCCTACATCAGTTGCATAAGAATTTTTTTTCATTTCAAGAAAAATGTTATTGGACTCTATATACTAGTGGTTGATTTTTTAATGTCTTAAGCCAACTATGAATAATTAAATAAATATAGCCTAACTCTCCAAAAGAATAACTATTTCTTATAACAATTTTAATAGTGTACACTTAGTTACTCTAAATATATATATATATATATATATATATATATATATATATATATTAAAAAACATTTGTTATTTTAAAAATATGAACCATAAAGTAATAAATTCAATGGCATGAACCAATTTGTGTGAAAATTTCATGAAAAGAGCATCTATTGTAAACAGGTAAAGACTGGTTACTTATGAATACAATTATATTGAAATACCTGATACTTCTTCTGAGTTCAGAGTCTTTTAGAAATCATATTAAAAGATAGAGGGATTCAAACATTCAGAAAAAATTTAAGATGCTTAGGAGCTATACAGGAGGAAAGTACTATTCATTTATCTTCAGTTTTTATTGCTGTTTTACAATTAGTACTCTTCTACCACATTGTCATTAGCTATTATGTTCACTTTGTTTATTGACTGTAAATAACAATGTTTATTGAGAAAAGTCCACAGGTAAAAAGCAACAATATTATAGCAATACATATTAGATATAAAACTATAGCTGTGAAGCTTATTGATAGAGCTTATACTGAACAAAAATATAAGATACCAAAGTAGCTGTATTAATCAATTTTATTATAATCCCAACAGTAACAATGGTAAGTAGGACTGATACAGGCAAATTTCCTTATGTATGGTCTTAATGCAAACACATGCACATTTACCAAAGAATGAGGTTAAACTTAAAAAGACAGACAAATATTCACCGTACAATTTCATTTTCTGTTAAATGTAAGACCAGTTCATCAAGGTCCTTTCATATCAAATATCATATTGGACAACTTAAATTAGGTTAGAACCATTTCCAGTGTTACCTTCATGTTCTTTGTACTCATAGGAAAAAAAAGTCTTATCTAATGATGAGTTTTCCATTCAACTTCCATTTGTGAAAGACTACTGTTGGTAGCCTCAATATTACATTAGAAATAGATCCAAGAACTTTTATAACGTGAATTATAACTAAGCTATGGTAGAACTATAACAATCTACTTATTGCATAATTTAGTTTAGGTAAAATAAAAAGACAAAGCATATAAAATAAAATAACCTCTATTTTTTTTTCTTGATGGGGTTTATTTAATTGAAAAGAAGATTCTTAGGCATGTATGGAGATATTACATGATAATACAGAGATATTAAATTTTTTCAGTTTGGATGATTTTTTAAAATTACCTCCCCCCGTCCACCTTCCTACTCCTCCACATCCCATAACTCCTCACTACATCCCTGTCTCCATGTGGATATCCTCACCCTACATGCCACCTGACCCCTAAACTCCCTAAGGCTTCCTGCCTCTTGAGGATTAGGTGCATCATAGCTGAATGAACATAGACCCAGACCCAGCAGAACAACCTCTTAATTATCAGCTAACTTTCAAGTTCAAGAGACAGGCACGGCAACCCCTTTGTCTGTCTTTCAAGGAGTGAATCAACTAGAAATCCCAATTTTCCCTTGGCTGTAATGCACTTTTATTTAGCTTAGCAATTTATTTCACTTTGTTAGTCTCCTGTAACTAAGGAATATATAAATGTTGAATTATTTTAAATAACTAAATGTGTTTTAGATAGTTTCATGCACGTACATATTTACTAACCACTCTAAACACCCAACTCCTTATCCTAACACAAAACACTCTACCCACACCCATAAAACCTATCCTGTTCAAGGCAGATACTACACACACACACACACACACACACACACACACACACACACACACACACAAACACACACATATATGATGGATATGTATATGCATATGTCTATGTATGTATTCGTGTATGTATTTGTGGGTATGTTTGTGTATGTGTATATGTATGTATTTGTGTGTGTAACCAACTGAGATTTACCATGCTATCTTTGTGAAGATAAATTTTGATCTATATTAAAGGTCCAGGTAGACTCTTCAGGAAGTAAACAATGAAAGATTTTCACTGTTATTTCAACAGGATCAAGTAAAAGAAGAATGTGAACCGACCTCTTTCAATACCCCAATTGACCCCAATAAAATCCAGATGTAGATTTTTAGGTATATAAAAAAAAATCCAGATAAATATATAAAAAACAAAACAAGGAGAAGAAATAAATAAGAAAACATTGCTATAAACACATTGTCAATATTATACTTTGCATTTATGATAACAAATGAAAAATGAAATAACTGGCAAAATATGTTACAACTTTTAAAATGTCTGATCAGCTTAGGAACATGTGTTTAAGTATGTGGTGCACACCAGAACCTATGGATACTGATGTAGAGCTACATTAAAAGCTTCTAAAGCAAAAGAGGCTAACAATTCACAAAGTTTGTTTGTGAAGTGTGTCTGCTGCCATTCATGACCGAGATGATAACAAATGCACAATGTTTGCCAATAAGCATTACAAATATGTACATTACATAAAATATTTTTTCTTATATATGAATTAAGTAAATTTGATTATGCTAAAACTAGCCAAACTGTAACACCTAGGATAGTTCACATTATGCATTATGAAATAATCAAGGCTGGCCTACCCCACACCCACCCCCTTTGGTTGTTGTAGCTTGTGGTAGTGGTGGTGGTATGTGTGTGTGTGTGTGTGTGTTTATGTGTATTTTGTATATTCAAGAAGACTTCTTGCAACCCTCACTGGCTTCTAACTTACTATGTAGACGAAGATAGCCTCCAAATCCTGATCCATCTTTTCTCGCTCCATCTCTGATACAGCGAGGAAAGGTATGTCACCTCCCTAGCCTTCCTTACATAGTCCATTTACATTTTTTATATTAGGATTCGTTTATATACATGTCTTTTATTAAACATAAAATAAGTTATTCTGAAGCCATTTTATATTTAACTTGAGTCATAATATAATGTTTCATTGAAAAAAATCTGTAAAAGTATAAAGGGAATGTTAGAAAGATATATTTTATACACATTCTAGACATCAATATGTAAATTGATTTCCATTTTTCTTTCAAAAGATTATAGATTATAAAATAGCTTTGTTAATTAAAAAATTAACACCTGATAGAAACACTGTAAGATTTGATTAAATGTTTTTTTGCAAATAAGTTTATTTTCAAATATAGTAGGAATTATCTTTCAAAACCAAATATATCTACTATGAAGAAATGATAAACAAAGGAGATGCAGATTTTGGCACATACGTTTTTGTTTCTTCTATGAACATTGAAATATTACACATGTATACAATATATGTTCATCATAAAAATGCCTCATTCCCTCTGTACCTTTCTCTGGGAAGTTACACTTTCTTCTAACTGCATGTCTTCTTTTGTGAAATTTATTCAAGGATTTATTTGTTTTTACCTATGATGTCCAATTGAACCTGTTTTTTATAAAGATGGGTGTGAATTATCTACTGTGTATGTAAAAAACACTGAGAAATAGTGATAACTTAAAATACAAACAAACATATGGCCTCACCTGGCAGCTATGAATTGCCAGTAGCTCATTAGCTGAAGGTAAAAACAAGAGGGGAAAAATTAAAAAAACAAAAGCAAAGTGTCCTTAAATTATTAGTTTGCTTTTTATGTGAACTGTATGAAGGTTGAAGACAACTTGCAATATCCATTTCTCAGTAGCTACTCTGTGAATGATAAGTTTTGAATTCAAGTACTCAGACACTTGATGGTGCCTTTACTCCAAGGCTCTAGAAAACTATTTATTTTGATGTAAAGAAAATTTGGACTTTCATTGACATGACCTTAGGCAATCTATATTAAGTTGGAAGTAAAGGCCTTGCAGAACAATGACCACAATCTATGCTCTTGTCAGTGTCTCATTGTTCTTGTTCACTATGGCATCAACTCTACCAATCCAGAAGAACTATTTGACATATTAGGAAAATAAACAAAGGATTTGTGGAATATGTCACAATTACTCCAGATGAATTTGCAAATTGCTCCTTCTAATTCGTTGAAGAATTGAGTTGGAATTTTAATGGGGATTGCATTGAATCTGTAGATTGCTTTTGGCAAGATAGCCATTTTTACAATGTTGGTCCTGCCAATCCATGAGCATGGGAGATCTTTCCATCTTCTGAGATCTTCTTTAATTTCTTTCTTCAGGGACTTGAAGTTTTTATCATACAGATCTTTCACTTCCTTCGTTAGAGTCACGCCGAGATATTTTATATTATTTGTGGCTATTGAGAAGGGTGTTGTTTCCCTAATTTCTTTCTCAGCCTGTTTATTCTTTGTGTAGAGAAAGGCCATTGACTTGTTTGAGTTAATTTTATATCCAGCTACTTCACCGAAGCTGTTTATCAGGTTTAGGAGTTCTCTGTTGGAATTTTTAGGGTCACTTATATATACTATCATATCATCTGCAAAAAGTGATATTTTGACTTCCTCTTTTCCAATTTGTATCCCCTTGATCTCCTTTTGTTGTCGAATTGCTCTGGCTAATACTTCAAGTACTATGTTGAAAAGGTAGGGAGAAAGTGGGCAGCCTTGTCTAGTCCCTGATTTTAGTGGGATTGCTTCCAGCTTCTCTCCATTTACTTTGATGTTGGCTACTGGTTTGCTGTAGATTGCTTTTATCATGTTTAGGTATTGGCCTTGAATTCCTGATCTTTCCAGAACTTTTATCATGAATGGGTGTTGGATCTTGTCAAATGCTTTTTCTGCATCTAACGAGATGATCATGTGGTTTTTGTCTTTGAGTTTGTTTATATAATGGATTACATTGATGGATTTTCGTATATTAAACCATCCCTGCATCCCTGGAATAAAACCTACTTGGTCAGGATGGATGATTGCTTTAATGTGTTCTTGGATTCGGTTAGCGAGAATTTTATTAAGAATTTTTGCATCGATGTTCATAAGAGAAATTGGTCTGAAGTTCTCTATCTTTGTTGGATCTTTCTGTGGTTTAGGTATCAGAGTAATAGTGGCTTCATAAAATGAGTTGGGTAGAATACCTTCTACTTCTATCTTGTGAAAAAGTTTGTGCAGAACTGGAGTTAGATCTTCTTTGAAGGTCTGATAGAACTCTGCACTAAACCCGTCTGGTCCTGGGCTTTTTTTGGCTGGGAGACTATTAATAACTGCTTCTATTTCTTTAGGGGATATGGGACTGTTTAGAAGGTCAACTTGATCCTGATTCAACTTTGGTACCTGGTATCTGTCCAGAAATTTGTCCATTTCGTCCAGGTTTTCCAGTTTTGTTGAGTATAGCCTTTTGTAGAAGGATCTGATGGTGTTTTGGATTTCTTCAGGATCTGTTGTTATGTCTCCCTTTTCATTTCTGATTTTGTTAATTAGGATTTTGTCCCTGTGCCCTTTAGTGAGTCTAGCTAAGGGTTTATCTATCTTGTTGATTTTCTCAAAGAACCAACTCCTCGTTTGGTTAATTCTTTGAATAGTTCTTCTTGTTTCCACTTGGTTGATTTTACCCCTGAGTTTGATTATTTCCTGCCGTCTACTCCTCTTGGGTGAATTTGCTTCCTTTTTTTCTAGAGCTTTTAGATGTGTTGTCAAGCTGCTAGTATGTGCTCTCTCCCGTTTTTTCTTGAAGGCACTCATAGCTATGAGTTTCCGTCTTAGAAATGCTTTCATTGTGTCCCAAAGGTTTGGGTACGTTGTGGCTTCATTTTCATTAAACTCTAAAAAGTCTTTAATTTCTTTCTTTATTCCTTCCTTGACCAAGGTATCATTGAGAAGAGTGTTGTTCAGTTTCCATGTGAATGTTGGCTTTCTGTTATTTATTTTGTTATTGAAGATCAGCCTTAGTGCATGGTGATCTGATAGGATACATGGGACAATTTCAATATTTTTGAATCTGTTGAGGCCTGATTTGTGACCTATTATGTGGTCAATTTTGGAGAAGGTACCATGAGGTGCTGAGAAAAAGGTATATCCTTTTGTTTTAGGATAAAATGTTCTGTAGATATCTGTCAGATCCATTTGTTTCATCACTTCTGTTAGTTTCAGTGTGTCCCTGTTTAGTTTCTGTTTCCATGATCTGTCCATTGGTGAAAGTGGTGTGTTGAAGTCTCCCACTATTATTGTGTGAGGCGCAATGTGTGCTTTGAGCTTTACTAAAGTTTCTTTAGTGAATGTGGCTGCTCTTGTATTTGGAGCATAGATATTCAGAATTGAGAGTTCCTCTTGGAGGATTTTACCTTTGATGAGAATGAAGTGTCCCTCCTTGTCTTTTTTGATGACTTTGGGTTGGAAGTCAATCTTATCAGATATTAGGATGGCTACTCCTGCTTGTTTCTTCATACCATTTGCTTGGAAAATTGTTTTCCAGCCTTTCATTCTGAGGTAGTGTCTATCTTTTTCTCTGAGATGAGTTTCCTGTAAGCAGCAAAATGTTGGGTCTTGTTTGTGTAGCCAGTTTGTTAGTCTATGTCTTTTTATTGGCGAGTTGAGACCATTGATGTTAAGAGATATTAAGGAAAAGTAATTGTTGCTTCCTGTTATTTTAGTTGTTAAAGGTGGCATTCTGTTCTTGTGGCTGTCTTCTTTTAGGTTTGTTGAGGGATTACCTTCTTGTTTTTTCTAGGGCGTTGTTCCCGTTCTTGTATTGGTTTTTTTCTGTTATTATCCTTTGAAGGGCTGGATTCGTGGAGAGATAATGCGTGAATTTGGTTTTGTCGTGGAATACTTTGGTTTCTCCCTCTATGATAATTGAGAGTTTGGCTGGGTATAGTAGCCTGGGCTGCAGTTTGTGTTCTCTTAGTGTCTGTATAACATCTGTCCAGGCTCTTCTGGCTTTCATAGTCTCTGGTGAAAAATCTGGTGTAATTCTGATAGGCTTGCCTTTATATGTTACTTGACCTTTTTCCCTTACTGCTTTTAGTATTCTATCTTTATTTAGTGCATTTGATGTTCTGATTATTATGTGTCGGGAGGAATTTCTTTTCTGGTCCAGTCTATTTGGAGTTCTGTAGGCTTCTTGTATGTTCATATGCATCTCATTCTTTAGATTTGGGAAGTTTTCTTCAATAATTTTGTTGAAGATGTTTGCTGGACCTTTGAGTTGAAAATCTTCATTCTCATCCACTCCTATTATCCGTACGTTTGGTCTTCTTATTGTGTCCTGGATTTCCTGGATATTTTGAGTTAGGATCTTTTTGCATTTTCCATTTTCTTTGATTGTTGTGCCGATGTTCTCTATGGAATCTTCTGCACCTGAGATTCTCTCTTCCATCTCTTGTATTCTGTTGCTGATGCTCAATATGTCACAATTACTAACCACCAATTTTCTTTTCTTCTTCTTCTTCTTTTTTTAATGTTGCCCTCTTTTTTCATTTATTCTTTTTGTTATTTTATTTTTGTTAATCTTTCAATTTGTTTACATCTCAAATGATATTTCACTTCCCGGTTACCCCCTCCACTATCCCCCACAACCCATATTATCCCACTTCCCAGTTACCCCTCTGCCATCACCACCCACCTGCCCATCCCACATCTGCCCTTTCCCCACCCTTTTGCCTGTAGGAGAGTGCTTCCCTACCCACCCACCCTCTCTTGCCCTACAGTTCCAGCATCCCCCTTCTCTGGGGCATCAAACTTCTCAAGGACCCACCGATCTCCATATATGAAAACTGAATATGTTTGGTGCATGTATAGTCAGGTGTTGGGTTATGGGGTGCCTCAGTGGGCCCATGCTGAGGCATTCCTTCTGCCTGAGAGACTATTCTATGGCATAGAGTAGAGTTTATTCAGCCCATGGGGAGAGGAGTTGAGAGGGTAGTAGAGACATAGAAAGGCAGAGACAGAGTAGATGAGGAGAGGCAGCCATGAGCACATGAACAGAGAGATGTGGGTGGGGGGGATACATAGAGGGCAGGTGAGCAGGACGAGAGGACAGAGTGAAAGCAAGAAGGCAGGAGAGAGTGGAGGGGGCAAGCAGCCCCTTTTATAGTGAGTCAGGCACACCTGGCTGTCCCCAGGTAACTGTGGGGTGGAGCCTAGTCAAAATGCTCACAATATACATCATGATATTAGCACTTTCTATAAAGGGATGAAGGAACTGTGTTGATTCATTGCAACCTTTATAAATTTTCCACTTCATCTATGAATATTTGAAAATTCATTTTTCTGATACTGTGGTTGATAAACAGAAGGTATCTATCATGTAGCAAGAGAAATATTGTCTCATCTTCATCGAACTTACTAACATGCCATAGGAATATAAAATAGCAAAAAATTATTGTGAGTTGTTGTGATTTTTGAAATATGATATGCATGTTTACATAGAGGAATTTAGAACATATGTGGAAATCTGAAGTGAATATACAGATATAGCCAGATATCAACCTTGCCACCCTGGAGAAAAAAATCTGATGTCTCAGGGACAGTCAAAAAACCATAAATAATTACGGTTTTTGACTTTCCAGCATTCTCCTTCCTTCCTTTTCCTGCACTGGAGCCTAAGTTATTCTGAAACTTCTGGTTTTTGGCACACTGTGATAACTAAGCCTCATAAAATTACTGTGTGGTTTTATTTATTTACTGTTTTGTGTGTCACAGACTTACAAATTCTTTGTAAAGTAGAAATATTGCAGTTATTTTACTGTTTCTTCTTGCTTACTCTTTTTTTAAATAAAATGTATAATTTGTAAACATATATTTCTAATTCACAAGCCCTACTTTACATTGTATAAAATATGAATTGATTTTGCTCATTTTTGTCCCATTTGGCATTTTACCCTGTCTCCCACAATACTCTGTAAAATGAAAAGTCTGGCATTCTCAGACATTTCCAGGACCCAAGGCATCTCCTCCCTGTTTTGTTTTTCCTTCCCCAGTGACACAGCCTTGATTTCTATTATAACATTTTAATAACATTTTGTTATCATTTTTCTTCATTTTCCATGCTACCTAAAGTTGTGCATAAACATTATAGTGACACAAATTTGCTACTCCACTTAATAGTTCCAGGTCGTTATCTAGGTATTATGAGCCTGGGGCTACTGATCTTGGACTCATTGTTGAAGACATCGACTTCAAGAAGTTAGCCAGGACTGATGTTCTCACCTGGGATCCAGTCCCTCTTTCAAATATACTCGCTGTTGGCTTCAATTAATTAATCTGTTGTCTTAGTGCTGGAGTCCAAAACTCTGGGGATTGTCAGGTGGCATCTTAGCTCCAAATGTCTGCCCTTCTCCTACAGTTAGTCACGTTTTCTTTATTCCAGGCCAGTTGCAGTGGGTCTGTCTGACTTTCTCATTTAACTACCTTGAGAAAACTTTGCTCCTAATGGGAACCTGTGATTAACTTAGGACCCTGAAGACAGAATACCAATGTTAATGTGAACTGTGTCATAAGACTGTATAATCAGGGCATTCTTAATGTGATTCGGAGTTCTGGGGATTATGCAAGCACTTATACACACAGAAAGACTTTTTTTTTTTTAAGCATGGAAGGATTTTATTGTCTGCAGGAGAACACAGAGTAAGGCACACTGTCCAAGAATGGCACAATCTCAAATAAAAAAGGTGAGAAATTAATGTGTAATACTTACAGATATTATTGTGGGAAAGGGTATTGGCAATGGATACATTCCTATGCATGCTCAAAGGTCATGTGAAGTCATAGTTCAAAAAGAAAAGATCACAGAATGCTTCTAAATTATTAGAATGATGGAAAATTAGTAGGGAGGAAAATCAGAAAGATGAAATTAGAAAACTAAAATGATGCTTAATATTCATTCCCATGAGTGTTCTTATGTATATATGACTATGAAAAAAAAAAAGACAAAAATCAAATAATATTTAGATTCCTTATATGTACATAGATGATAGCTAGATAGATAGATAGATATATAGACAGATAGATAGGTGGGTAGATAAATGATAGATGATAGATAAATTATTTATGTTTTGTTTGGGCTTGAAGTCAGAGATATAATGAGATCAATTTGTAAATAGTGATACAGCAAAAATGAGTTATAAAATTTCTTAATGAAAGTACAAAAGAAGCATTGTTTATACAGATGTGCTTAGCCAGAATATTATCAGGATAAATACACTTTAATTGCTGTTAAGTATGTTTGAGTTATTTATTTTGAATTTTTAAAGACATAGTCTGTATTTAAGTGTATTGTTCACTCTCAATTCATTGGCTCTACGGATGTTACTGGAATTATGAAGAATTGAAAAGAAACCTCTCCATGTTATCACCCTGAATTTATGCCCAATATGTGCTGTTCTTGCAATCCTCATGTACTAGGTCTTTACAACTCAATTCAGCAAAGTTCATCTATTATGTTACTACACAAATACAATATTATAACAAGAATGTTTACATTTTCATTCTCTTTATCTTTGTGTAAAGAAAACCAGTTCTAATCATTTTTGAACCATTTTTGTTTTGTTTTTGTTTTGTCTGTTTGTTTGTTTTTCAGATTGGTTGTTTGGAGCTCAGTTGAACTGGAGATAGATGAACCATCATCCGTTATATTATTTTATTCATATAACACAGAAAACAAAAACAGTGTTATAAGTAAGAAGGCAAAGTAGGGATAATGCTGGTTTTTTTTCTGTCTTATCATGGCAATCTACTACACAAATATTCCATTTTTCCTATTGTAGCTTGGTTCTAGTCAATATGCAGAATATCAAGAAGATTCTATATATAGCAGGTGTCAAGCAGGAAGATCTTATACATTTCTTGGTCCTGGAGCCAGGAGAATGGTGAGTAGGAAGAAGGAAGTGGAAAGGCAGTACTCATAGACAGAGAGGTGTGTGAGAGGGTCCCTAACTGGAAGTTCCAGGAGTCAGAATTCAAGCTTATAGAAGAACAGAGACAGACTGAAGATTCTAGCTGACAAACATCACTGCTTAGGTCAGCAATGGGATTCATCTATGTAGTGATGGCAAACTGTCATGTTAAGTTTTGCCAGGTAAAGCATTTGCAGTTTCCTAGAGTTAGACTTGGGAGAAAAAAAAATCACCCTTATTTTTAAAAAAGAGACTCAGTAGTTCAAAACTGTTGAGCAAATATATAGAAATCTGAACTCAGCATAATAAAATAAATTTTCCAGTCTAGTTTCTTTTACTCACCTTTTCCCTGTTTGTACCTTTGGGTGCTGCTAATTTTGTTATTGGATATTTCTTGTTTTGCTATTTCTTCCTCCTTCCCTCCCTCCCTTCTTTCCTCTTTCCCTTCCTTCCTTCTTATTCCTTTCCTTATTTCCACAGAGGATGCAATTTGGTCTCTGTAAGAGCATCACACTCTTAAACTAGCCACTGAGGAACCTCTCTAACCACAAGCCATTGCAGGTTAGAGAGGGACAGTCTCAAAATAAGCTCAAAACAGGGCTAGGTACTCATTTTGGTGACAGAGTATTGGTTTAGCTTGAGCCACAGGTTCAAATCCTTTTATAAGAACAAAAGTCAGAAAAAAAATATGGAAGTAAGAAATTTCAGTTTCCTAGAGTTAGACTTGATAAAAAAAAAAAATCACCCATGTTTTTAATGAAAAAACAAAGTACAAAACTGTTGCCCAAATACACAGAAATCTGATTTCTGAATAACACAATAAATTTGCCAGTCTGTTATTTCTGGCTACAGCTTTAGAAAATCTGAAATTTGTGACCTCTCATGTTCACAAAGCCATAGACATAATAAGTGTCTAAACCTAGAATATTTGCCCTCCCCTTGTAAATTACTGCATATTTGCCTTACTTTACATGTATAATGAGAAAAATGTCATTTTGCAAATAATTTTAAAATGCAAATGTAATCAATTTTAATAAACTGAAAAAATTGTTTCATTGTGTTTGAATCTTTATTTTTATAATATTGACAGTGAAATAAATTAAATGATGATAATTATTTCTATAACTTTATATATAGTATCTTGAACTCACAATCTTTCCAGATAAAGTTTTCATTAAATATTTTCATCACATATTTTTTATGAGTAAGGCATTTAATAAAAATGCCATTTAAAGTCCATTTACTATTAAATTAAATTCAACAAGAACAATTAGTAGTGAAAGTGGTTTGGAAAATTGTATTTTGAATGACAATTATTTTATTTACTACCATATTTGCAGAGTTAATAACACATTTATATTTTTAATGACAATTTCTTTAAGTGTCATTCAGACTTTGCCTTTTAGATTTATAAATATTTTATAAATGGCGGCACCAGTAAGTCTGATTATAATGGGCACCAAAAGACGCCAGAATATAAGCCACTTCCTCTTGAATAAAATATATCCCATTTTAGTAGGGAAAATGACTGTTTTAATCAAGAAAAGTATGTGTAATTTCATTAATACATAGTATGTAGTCCAAAACAGTGAATTGTTTTTGATAATAGTCAAAGTGAAATTCTTTCATAGTCTAGATAATGTTTTTGGAAAACCATCAAATGGCTTCAGTGTTTTTGAAAAGATTTGTTTAAAACTTTAAACTTTCCTTTACTAGATAATGATTGAAAAATAAGGTGTAAATTTGGGATTATTTCAAAGTATAAGTCAAGAATTGATAATTTTAAGAAAACAAAATTTTATTTCTTGGTTTCTTTTAAATGTTTATATTTTCAATATTCAGAGAATGAACACCGATAAGTTGCAACCAAACATTCGTTTTATTCAGCATTATTTGAATTTCAAGACTCCTTATTAATATTTGTTGCCTCTTCTGTATTAACACAGTGAATAATGTTAACTAGAATGCAGTTTTCAGTTCATAATAAATTATCTTAATATTCTTTATTATTGTTAAAAAATAGAAAACTATACTTACAAATAAAGAAGAAAATAAATAAATCCATCTGTACTGCAACAATATTTCAATAAAATGGTAGGTATTCTAATTTCTCCTGGGGTTAGTCATAAAAGTGAACAATCATATATTTAATAATTATTAGTGTCATAGTTTGTAACTAACGGTGATTGCAAATAGAAGTATTAGTGTCCATTTGGCTGTAATTAAATAGAGTGGGAATTTCTCAACAATACCCATCTTTGTTTTAATTTGCTTTGCTTTTTGTCTAAGTTATCAATAACATCTTCAGACATACATAAGTGACCTGAGTTACATACAGGAGAATAATTGCTTTCTTAGGTAAGATTGCAGAGCTCTCGTCAGATTGATAGAGTTACTATAGTTCCCTAACTTCTGTTTTGTCCAGAGGTTCATGAAGAACTATAAAATACCACAATTTAGAGCAAAAGGACTTCCAGCAAGACAGCTGTTTCTACACTCAGTACAGAGATACATCCATAGGAATTATGCACTGAAAGTTTCATAAAAATCTTCTAGCCTCAAATAATCTTCTCAAAAAAGAAAAGTTAATGCTGACGGTTTTAAGATTTGTCAGAAATTATGCATGCTGATTCATCGAGCAGGTGTGATGGGATTTGTGTAGCTAATGAAGCTATGAAAAGCTCACGGAGCCTGGATTCCTTCACTTTCTAGGTACAAATTTTATAGTGACACAATATTGATCACAATTTCAATATTGCATGGATTTTACAATATACCCCAGAGGCTGTGATTAAAAGAGATAAAAATGGATACCTTTTATTCTTTTGTCTTATCTGTTAACATTAAAAGACATTTGCACAAAGTTGGAAGCAACTGTGATGTGAAAAGGGAAGTCTTATTTCACGTTATTTTAGCAATTTATTACTTCTTTGTGGATTAAGAATGTTTTCCAGAGAATTCCTTAGCTTTGGGTAATAGAGGGAGAGCTATGGAAGGGGGATGATTTTTAAGATTCATTTGCATATTACATCGCAGTCACAGTCATCGGCACTTCTTGCCAAGCATAGGCTTACCATTTCAGCCATGTTCTTCTTTCATGAATACCTCTTAATACATATGACTATAACAAGCATATGACATCTTAGTTCACTACGTAGGACAATTGCTGTCACTCTAGCTCTTCTGTAACTGTCATACTACAGAACAATGTCAAATGACTGAGAATAGTTAATTTTTTGCTTCCTTTACTTATGTGCTTAAATCTTAGTATTGTTATCTAATAAACACTAATATATATATATATATATATATATATATATATATCCTTATGCATATGAATATAAGTGAATTTATGTCTATGTAAATTGTAAGTTACATGGCAAGAGGCAGGGAGAGATTAGAAGAGATGGAAGATGAAAGGGTTGTCTTCAGTGAGGAACCACAATCCTCCATGTTACACTCCATATTACCTTCAGGTTGTTTGCTTTCTTGAAAAAAGTAAATAGACACAAAATAAATTATCTTTACAACTCAATCTCAAAACCCTACATAGCTCTAAGGAGCTAGCATAATAAGAGAACTAAATGTATAATCCCAGCATTTAAGAGAACGGAATGGGTAGTCCTCAGTGCTAGTTGGTTAATTAAACATGTTCAGTTGGTAAGTTCAAGTGAGAATCCTGCTCACTATGAAAGTTGGGAGGAAATTGAAGGGGATTACTATTGTCCAAATCTGGGCTCTACATACACATGCATATGTGCATGCGCTTAAGCCCAAACCTTTATTATTAGTCACACAAATATGCACAGCCATATACACATGTAAAAAATTCAAAATAAAGTAGAAAAAGAAAAGTTGGTTTAGTTCAGAGTTTCAGAGAATCAAGGATATACTGACAAATTATCAGCTTTGTGGTGGTAAGGGTCACATGAATAGGGCACTATAGTGAAGTGTACATTTGTGAAGGAGATTCAGCAGAAGGGCCGTTCTAGGTGTGCTAGCAATAACTCACTCATCTGGAACACCCAGAATGAACTAACCCTAATTTATTTTCACAATAAAAACATTTGACTCTTTTAGAACTAATGAACTTGGGAACATTGGAGAACCCTAAATTCATTTCTTAAAGATTCAACAAATGTCAATAGCAGACATCTGGTTACAGTTACATGGAATCTTTCCATAATATATTGTTCTTACTTTTCTGACTTTGTAGGTAATTATTGAGTTATATGTAGGTTATATAATATTATTTTTGAAAATTTTTTATGAAAGCGTCAAATAGAACACAAAACTTAAAATTTTTCTATGACATAAAATGCAATCACCATTAGTTGTTTATTGCCATATATATATATATATATATATATATATATATATATATATATAGTCATACATATATATAAATAAAAAGGGTGGGTATGTATATGTAGGTGTGTTTGTGTCTGATATATACCCTTTATCAGTTATCTATTTATCCTTTATCTATTTCTCTGTCTTGTCATGATTTTCAGAATCCCAAGGTGACATGCAAAATTGGCAAAAGCTCTGCATTCCAGAATAACATATCTGCAAATTCCACGAATTTCCAAAGCAATAGCTTATATTGCTCTCTCCTGGGTATGAGTCTGTGGTAGTTTGAATGATAAATATCCCCTGTTGCCTTTGACATTTTAATATTTTGTCCCATGTTGTGGCTTTCTTTGGGATGCTTAGAAGGTATGGTATACCTTAAGAGGATGTTTGTCACTGTGGTAGGTTTTGAGAGTTTAGGAAGACAACATTTCCATTTTGTTCTCTTTGTTTCTTGTACTGTCCTAACACAATGGGAATAGTGCCCAGCTACCAAATTTCCACCAGTTGGATGTTCTATTGGCAGCAGAACTTGGCAAGATGGCCTATATGTTTTTGACCCAGATACTGGTAAATTATAAATTTAACAGTGTTGTAGAATATAGACAGCCAGGCAAGCAATACTAAGCCAGGGAAGGCTCAGTATAGGGAGAAATTTAGAAGCTACCAAGTAAACTCCTAAATTTCAACCAAAATCCCAGAATTTTGCATATCACCAGATTATGGGAATTTTGCCTCAAAACAAAATGAAACAAATAAACAAACCACATAGTTAAATCTTTAAAGGTTACCTATTTAGTGTTGTTTGGATGTTTTGGCTGCTTCCCCCATCTGCAAAGAATTACACAGTTTGCACCTTTTTTTTGTTTGTTTGTTTGTTTGCTTGATTTTTGTTGTTGTTCTTCTTTAGTATAATTTTTATTATTTAAAACCAGTTTAATTTTAAATAGATTTTGATCATGTTCTTATCCTCCTTCAACACTTTATATGTACTCACCTCTTCCTTACCACCCAGCACACTGAAACTTGCTCTTCTCCAGTGTAGTGACACTGTTTATATCAAACACACTAGGACAGTACTCATGTACAGGGACAGTTGAACATGAACTCCACAGGTTTTGTGTTTCTTCCTTTTGTTTTCTTTCTGATGGTTTGGGATAGTTTTGTTTGTTTTCTTTTTGAGTGCATTCTTGGTTTTGGTGTTATTCTTAACAATTATAAACAAATAAGCGGAAAACTCTCCTGCAGGCTCTGTAGATGTTAACTGCATCTGGAAAGTCATTTGGCCAGACTTCAAACAAACAAAAATCTGTAGTATACAATAAACTTTTTTGCAAAGGTCATTAAGTTATGTGAAATACAACTATAAAGGGTTCTAGCCCCAAAGTCTGGAACTGACACATGTCAAGGCCAACTGTGGATCAAACAGGCCTTTATTAGAATAAGCAAGACATCCACGGGGGTGTATAGTTACAGAATAAGGAGTTATTTAGACCTCTAAGACTTAGTGTCCTGCTGAAGTATCCAGGATATATTCCTACTGAGACAGATATCCTGGTATGGAAGAATCCCTTCAGTAGGCATAGTCAATAATGGGCATGCTAGTGTGGTACAGAAATCCACACAATCTCTTTGTTATATTATTTTCCTCAAGAAAAAAATTCCTTGATAATATGGAGATTCCTTGAATCCAGTAATAAACAACTTCCACTATTAAAAGTCCCTAGCAAATCCTTCAATAAATTGATTTCCAGACTATTACAGGCTGAAAGAAAGCTATGGCAGGGAAAAAAGAATAAATAGAAAGATAAAAGTGAAAGAGAACTGGTATTGAGAAGGACTTGATGGTGTCGAGATAGCATTGTTTTTTTTTTTTTTTTTTTTTGGTCCTGCTCCCTATGCAAATACATGTAATGACAACACGAATTTGCAGTTTATTGGTAGTCTGAACTTTGTAACTGCAAGTACTTCACATTATTAGAACCCATGAAGATTGTCTTTTGGTGATGAATGTATTCCATATCTGAATAAGATAAAATATTATGTAAATACTGTTACTCACATGAGTCTTACTGATCAGCCTACTTAAAATTCCAGTAACTTCAAGATGCTTAGCTACTTTTAATATCTGTCTTCTTTGATTTTCTCCTCTTTCTCCTGATTCTTCTCTCTCTCTCTCTCTCTCTCTCTCTCTCCCTCCCTCTCTCTCTCTCTCTCTTTTGCTCGCTCGCTATTAGAAATGAAAACGATGAAAATATAAGAGAAAAGTTTGCTTTATCCATGGGAACTACAAAATGTACTAGCATGTTACAAATTGTATATAAAGCCAGGGAAAAAAAGCCCTGAAAGTCTTGACTACCAAGAAAATCTAAATTTTCATTAGATTCTCAGGCCAAATAATTCCCTAAGCAACCATAAGAATACAAGAAAATGTATTATTACAAATATTGTGACAGTAGTTTGGTTTTTACTCATTTTACTCCACTGAGAAATTTTCTTTCTGCCTTGAGTTATGAGACATTTGTGAGCCCAGATCATCTCAAAAGCCAATAAGGAATACAATATAAACAGTGTAGAGGAATGCTAGCAGCAAAGCACTGGCTGCCAAAATGTATGCACAGTCTCATTTACGTCACTGGATAATAGATCTTTTGTGTTCAGGTAACTGAATAACCCATTCATTTAAAATATTTATTAGACCTCCTTTGTTTTCATTTTCATTCAGGGGTTTCTAAGGAAATGGCACCGTTAATGTTTGCTTTAATGATCTGCCTCTATTATAACATATTGTGGAGCTCTGCTTCACGCATCTGCTTAGGAAGTGGCGGATGCTGCTTACTATGCGGGTAATAAAAAGAAATTATACAGGACTTATTCTCATTCCCTTGTGAGAAGTCGCTTCTGTGTTCTTTAACATTCCGGTTTAGAAAATGCAGGCCCGTGCTTATTTTTTACGCAGTGACTTCTATCACAGTCGGTTCAATGCAATCATGTTATTTACCATCTGTTCTTTGTTTCACTAGAATTGATTTTTCATATAGTTCTTTTGGACACTTGAGACAAATAACCCATTTATTTCTGCCAACTTAATGTTTTAACTACTAAAATTAAAAAAATATATTTTTCATAGTATTATATATATTTAAATAATTTGTAGTGAAATATATATTTTAATTATTTTGTGGCTTGTATGCTCTTAAAAAGGTATGATGTACACTCCTCGTGATTTTTGAGAAATAATATAATAAAATGATGTTCTATTAATATGAAAAACAGTGACATATATTTTGAGTATAAACTTCAAAATAAGAAATTAATAGCAGGCTATTATTATTTTTGAATAGCTTAAAGCCATGAAATATTTAAAATTATCTTAAAGTATATTATACACTAAATATTTATCAACATGGATGTCTCCTCCCTAAAAATACCTATACCACATATTTAACCATGTAGAGTTGTGTTTTTTCATGAGTTTTTGTATGGAGTACTAATCAGTTTTCTACTGCTGTGAAGAGACAACATGACCACAATAACTCTTAAAATAATAACATTTAATTGTGGTTTGCTTAAAGATTCAGAGGTTTAGTCATTTTTCATCATTGTGGGGAACATAGCAGAACGCCAGCAAACAGAGTGCTGGAGAGTTATTTGAGAGTTCTGCATTTGGATCTGCAGGCAAGAGGAAGAAAGAGACTTTCTGCCTGGCTTGGGCTTTTGAAACCCAAACACCAGCCCTAGAGACATTCTTTCTCCAAAAAGGCAATATCTACTACTCTTTCTCAAGTAATGACCAACCATTTAAATGTTTGAACTTGTGTGTGTCATTCTTTATCAAAACACCAGATAAACTTATTTCCTAACTTTCTAGGATGTACTTGGCTGGTAGTAATTGCAAATACCCATAAGAACTTCTCTTTGTAACTGACAGTGATCAATATGGAAACCTACAATCAATTCAAATATAGGTTAGTGGAATTCAGGACCAATATCTACAGTGCAACTTCAGAACTAAAGCTCAAGTATCATTTCTAGTAGTGGTGGAAATATTTTTGATAGCAAAAGGGACAAGAACTTCTGTGTGTGATTGTGTCTCCTAGTAATGTCAAAAGTTTCACCCATAAAGTCTCACCAACATAAATGTCTAAATGTGAGCTGAGGGAAGACAAGAGTGATAGAGGTGATAATTTTTACTGGAGAAAGCTTGAGAGTTTTCAAACCTACACATAGAACTATAGACGCCAGGAAACTCTGAGAGTGAAAGAAATAATCTTCACCTGGGAAAAGAGAAGAGAAAAATAACTGGTTATGCAATACCAAATTGTCATCCTATCACACACAGATACAATTAACATTCAAAAATGTTGTGGGTTTTAGTATGAATACATATGTATGCATGAATGCATAAATATGTGTCTTCATGTATGTATAAAATACATACACACATACAAAGTATATGATATGTATTATATATGTGTGTATATTTGTGTCTGTGCATATAAGAAAATTATTGAGAAAAAGAAATCCTGAGTTTGAAAAAAGCAAGAAGGAATATATGTAAGAGTTTGGAGAGCAGTACAGGATGGGGAAGTAGTGTAAGTATATTATATTATATTTTATATTATATTATATTATATTATAGTATCATAGAAGAAGAAAGTATTTTTAAAATCTTAGTGCTATTGTAAATTCTTCGGGAAATGGTCCAAAAAAGCAAGTTTTTTTGTTTTTTGTTTTTGTTTTTGTTTGTTTGTTTGTTTGTTTTTTCTGAATACGTTGCTATAAAAAACTGATAAAAATTTTATAAATAGCTTTCTTTCTTTTATTTTCTAATTAATCATTTTATTTATTTACATTTCAAATGATATTACACTTCCCAGTTTATCTTCCACAACCCCCCAATCCCATCCTCCCTATCCCCTACTCCCTTTGCCTCTATGAGTGTGCTCTTCCATCAACTCACTTACTCCTGCCTCACCAATCTAGCATCCCCCTAGGCTGGGGCATCAAAACTCCAGAGGACTCAAGGCCTCTGCTCTCATTGATGCCACATAAGGCCATCTTCTGCTATGTATGCATCTGGAATCATGGATTCCCTCCATGAATACTCTTTGGTAGACAGGAACAAAAAATGAAGCAGAGATGGAAGGAAAGGCCATCCAGACACCGCCTCACCTAGGGATCCATCTCATCTGCAGACACCAAACTCTGAAAATATTGCTGTTGCCAAGAAACACTTGCTTACAGGAGCCTGGTATGGCTGTTTTCTGAGAGGCTCTGCCAGCACTTAATACAGATGCAGATACAGCCAACCATTGGATTGAGTCAAGGGAACACAATAGGACTAAAGGAGCTGAAGGGGATTGCAACTTCACCAGAAGAACACTATCAACTAACTGGACTTCCCAGAGCTCCCAATTTTCATTTTTGATGATGGGCAAAATGAGGTTGGAATTAAGTATGCAAATGGTAGAGAAGAACTATGCAGTTAATTTATTATAAAAACTAGCTGAAATCATGTGGCTCTTTTGTGTGTTATGATAACTAGTATAAAGTTATCTTTCTGTGTGCATAAGTGTGTTTCAGAAAGACATGGGACGTTATGAAACTGGAAAGCTTCTGTAAGCCAAAAGACATAGTTAATAAGACAAGTCAGCAACCTACAGATTAGGAAAAAAACTTCACTAACCTCACATTCGATAGAGGGCTAATATCCAAAATATACAAAGAACTCAAGAAGCCAACCGCCATAAAACCCAAAACAACCCAATTAAAAATGGATTATAGAAACAGAGAGTTAATAACAGAGGAATCTTAATGGCTGAGAAGAACCTAACAAAGTGTTCAAAGTCCTTAGAAATCAGAGAAATGCAAATCAAATCGACCCTGAGATTTCACCTTACACCTATCAGAATGGCTAATATCAAAACCTCAGGTGACAGCACATGTTATCCTGGATGAGGAGAAAGAGAAACAGTCCTCCATTGCTGGTTCAATTACAAACGGGTATAATCACGATGGAAATTGATCTGGAGGTTTCTCAGAAAATTGAAAATAAATCTACCTGAAGACCCAGCAGTACTACTTGTGGTAATATACCCAAAAGATGCCCCACCATGCTATGTGTTCTATTATGTTCAAAGAGGCCTTGTTTGTGATAGCGAGAAGCTGGAAACAACCCAGATGTCCCATGACAGAAGAATGGATACAGAAAATGTGGTTAATTTACACAATGGATTACTACTCAGCTATTAAGAACAAGGACATACAGAGTTTTGTAGGTGAATGGATGGAGCTAGAAAATATCATCCAGAGTGAGGTACCTCAGACCCAAAGGAAAAGCATGGTATGTACTCACTAATAAGTTGATATTAGCCAAAAAAAAAGTACGGAATGTCTAAGATACAGTCCACAGAACCGTGGAACCATGGTTAGAGAGGGGAACGTGATCTGGTATTGGTTAGAGTAAAAGGACTGAAGCCCTGAGGGACAGCAGAAAGAATGGAAACAGGCAACTTCAGAAGGTAGGAGGTGGGGGGACTCTAAAATACACCAGAGACCTGTGACTTGAGAGACTTTCAGGACTCAAAGGAAGTGACCTTAGATGAGGGAGAGGGAAATTGTAGAGCCCACCTCCAGCAGAAAGACGGGCATGAAATGAGGGATGGGGTTGCCAAAACTACCACCCATAATTGTTCCTATATGAAAGAACTGCAGGGATGGAAATGGAGAAGAACCTGAGGAAAAGAAGGACCAGGACAGGCCCAAAGCAGGATTCAGCTCAAGGGGAAGTCCCAAGGCCTAATACTATTACTGAGGATATGGAGCACTCACAAAAAACGACTTAGCACGCCTGCCCTCCGAAAGACCCAATAAGCAGCTGAAAGAGTCAGATGAAGATATTTGCACCCAACCAATGGACAGAAGCTGCTGACCACTGTGGTTGAATTAGGGAAAAGCTGAAAGAGGCTGAGGATGAGGGCCACCCTGTAGGAGGACCAACAGTCTCAATTAACCTGGAATTCCTAGATCTCTCAGACACTGGACCACCAACCAGACAGCATACATCAGCTGATATGAGGTCCCCAACACATATACAGCAGAAGACTGCTGGATCTGGGTTCAGTCATAGAAGATACACCTAGCCCTCAAGAGACTGGAGGCCCCAGGTGTCAAGAGATCAGGTGGGGTGGGGAAGAGATATGGGTTGAGGAACACTTAGAGGGTAGAAAAGGACAAGAATAAAATCTGAAGTAAAAATAAAATTAAATAAACTAAAACAAAAATAATCTTATTTTGGAATATAAAAATAAAAATTAACAAACAACTCATGAGTACTTTAAAATATGTGTAATGTCTTGTAAAAATTACATATGTACTCAAAAACAAGTGTAATTAAAATGTACTCAATAGATTCATCTTAATTTCTAATTTTAAAATAATAGTACAAAATAATCATGGGAAAAATGAATTTCACTTTTCAAATGCATCCAAACAAAATTTTCCTTTTATGCTTTTGACCCCTAATGTGCATCATTTTTCTTTCTTCTTTATTATTAAATTATTTTATTTATTTACATTCCATAAGTCGCCCTCCCTTCTTGTTCTGCTTTCCCAAGTACTTCATCCCATCTTCCCATCTCAGAGTACATGCTTCCCCAACTGCCTACCCACCCACATGTCACCCTCACCAACATCCTTCCTGGGGGTATACCAGTTTCCACATAATTAAGCACACCCTTTCCCACTGACACATCTTTTTATATATTCTAATATTTTTATTTTTAAATATATTTATAAGTTTTCTTAATATTATTGTTTATGTTAATAATAATTTCCTTTATCTGGCTCCCGAAGGAGCCAGAGAAATTACCCAGGGAGCTGAAGGGGTCTGAAGCCCCATAGGAGGAACATCAATATGAACTAACCAGTAACCCCAGAGCTCCTTGGAACTATACCACCAATCAAAGAAAATACATGGTGGAGCTTGTGGCTCTAGCTATATATGTAGCAGAGGATGGTCAAGTCGGTCATCAATGAGAGGAGAGGCCCTTGGTCCTGTGAAGGCTCTATGCCCCAGTGTAGAGGAATGCCAGAACTGGTAATGGGAGAAGGTAGGTTGGGGAGCAGGGAGAGGGGGGAGGGGATAGGGGCTTTTTGGAGGGGAAGTTAGGAAAGGGGATAACATTTGAAATGTAAATAAAGAAAATATATAAAAAGTAAGAAATGTAACTTTCATTGTCTTGAATATACATAGTTAATGTTATTAATGTCACTTTGCTCTTTTCTTTTTTTTTCTTTTTTTTTAATCTCAATTTTTTAATTAGGTATTTATTTCATTTACATTTCTAATGCTATCCCAAAAGTCCCCCACATGCTCTCCCACCCACTCCCCTACCCACCCACTCTCACTTCTTGGCCCTGTCGTTCCCCTGTACTGAGGCATATAAAGTTTGCATGACCAATGGTCCTCTCTTTCCACTGATAGCCAACTAGGCCATCTTCTGATTCATATGCAGCTAGAGACACGAGCTCCGGGGGGGGGGGGTAATTGGTTAGTTCATATTGTTTTTCCACCTATAGGATTGCAGATCTATTCAGCTCCTTGGGTACTTTCTCTAGCTCCTCCATTGGGGGGGCCTGTGATCCATCCAATAGCTGACTGTGAGCATCCACTTATGTGTTTGCTAGGCCCTGGCCTAGTCTCACAAGAGACAGCCATATCTGGGTCCTTTCAGCAAAATCATGCTAGTGTATGCAATGGTGTCAGCGTTTGCAAGCTGATTATGGGATGGATCCCCGGATATGGCAGTCTCTAGATGGTCAATCCTTTCGTCTCAGCTCCAAACTTTGTCTCTGTAACTCCTCCCATGGGTGTTTTGTTCCCAATTCTAAGAAGGGGCAAAGTGTCCACACTTTGGTCTTCGTTCTTCTTGAGTTTCATGCGTTTAGCAAATTGTATCTTATATCTTGGTTATTCTAAATTTCTGGGCTAATATCACTGTTTTCTTTTAGACGTTTCTTTGTCTCTATTGAGTTCTAACTATAAATATCAAGAAAAAAACAACCCTGAAATAATTTTTGAGTTAGTAACACATCAAACCCTAAATTTATAAACTCTGAGAAAGACTTTATATGGTAATTCATTTCAATTATATTGTAAAGTTAAAGAGTATAAAAACATCAGTAGAATGAGTGTCTTCATTGACAAGGAATGACCTTATATTTTACCTTTATTTATTACATCTATCCTGTCTTTTTACATGTATATTTTGTGTGTATTTTAAATATTATTTACACAGCATGTTTTGATTTTATTGAAAATCAAAGCCTGTTTGGTGTACCATAAATGGGAAGTGACTCCTGTGCTTCTTACTTCTATTCTCCGTAGGAGCAGCAGGTCTGTCCATCCATAGCTGGAAGGATAACTAATACTTAACACCCATAACTATGAAGCATCAGTCAGACCCTAACCTTAGCAGTTACTTTTATTGTAATCTATTATGCATGTAAAATTATTTTGTCCTATGTATGGCAACATTCCTACTGTCTTGTTTCAATTATATGGTTTGTTGGAGGCATTAAAAAAACTACAGTCTAAAAAAAAAGGACAAAAAAAGAACAATAAAAAAAACCAAGTTAAGCTCATAATCTGAGTAATGAGGAGAGAATATTGTCTTGTTTTCCTAAATAGATTTTGTGTTTAATATTATAGCTCAGGTTATTAGTAGTGTTGTAAATTAGACTGACTGAAACAGAGTGGTGTGTGGCCCTTATATGTGAAAGGGTGTCATGTAGAAAAAAGTAATCAAACTCTGAGGATGGCTGCAATATCTTAGTGGCTCTGTTATTTAAGACATCTTAAACACAGCTGATGTACCTAAAAGATGTAACATTCAATGATATTTGACAAAATAAATTTGTGAGTGAGGTGAGAAAACCACTGAGAAGGCTTTTGTCCATCTGTCACTTTATGCTGGGGCCTATTCTTAAGAACTACATTCTCACAACCGGAAAATCTATATGAAATGGAAGTAATTGGATTCCAAAGTGGCAGGGGCTAAGTGGTGTCACTCAATCTCAAAGTGACTTGGCATTTAGGGAATCATCACTGATCTCAGAGTGAGTGCAGAAATCAAAGTGGTCAAGCTGATGGCGGACAGAGCAATGGTTAGTTGACACTGGTGTTCGAGGAGTGAAAAAGATAAAACACCTTCTTTATACTTGTGCTGAAATGTATTTGTTCAATCAAGCTAACGTTGATCTCAGACTATAAAAATGGAATCACATTTTTTTTCTGAAAAAAAAGTCTTTCAAGATATCACATATGACTAAATAGTATTCTTCTAATAGGAAGAAGATAAATCAAGGCCTTTTCTCTCTCACAGGAGATGATGGAGGAAAATATAGGAACATGAAACCTGCAAGAACACCATTAGTGAAGACTTCCAAGGACACTTCAGCCTTCAGTTTCACAGTCTGTAGCCTTATGAGATGTGACCAGGTATTGATTAAGCTATCTGACTATACTCTTGTGTTTCCACAAGATGAGCTAAAAGAGTAACCAAATAGTTCATTGTAATCTTAAAATTGTTCTACAGATCTATCACATAGAGAGATTAAGAAAAATTATTGGCCCCTTCAGTAAAATTGTGATCAAAATAGTTGATTAATAACATCAGTATATAGACTCCTCTGGGGATGCAAATAGACAGTAATATTATTTTGTGACTCATACATCAACTTTTGAAATGTAATTAATAAATAATATTTTTTCAAATAAGAATGTTAAAAATCATCATTCCAGATTATTTCATGCAGCAGGCACTGAATTAGAATTCTATGAAAGCATAAGAAAATTCATTATAATACAATGCAAAATAAATTCATAAACTCACTATCATTTTTAGATATATAAATCAATGTAAAAAATGAGAAATCAATTAAATAATACCAATTGCAAGGCTATATAGGTATTAGGAATACATTGAGCAATGTAAAAATACCTACACACTGCTATACAGCATTTACAGTAGAAAATGACAATGCAAAAATTAATGGGAAATAGCCTAAGTTAATGGACTGGAATAATCAATGTTGTTAAAATGACCAAAGTATTTCAAGCGGTGAAATAAAGCTTCAATGCAAAATCTCATAAAATCTCAAATAAAAATTTTGTATAAAAGGCAAAACAACTCGAAACTTCATGTGGAACCTGGCTCAAGAGGTACAATAACGGTACTAGAAAGGGTGCAGAAGACATAAACATTGGTTTCAAATACAAGATAACACTCAGAAAAGGAAGCAAGAATACACTATGTATAAAGCATAATGATTTAATAAATGTTTGAAATTTTGGGGATTGATTTTAGGGATATATCTAGTCTGGATACACACACACTCTCTCTCTCTCTCTCTTTCTCTCTCTCTCATACACACACAGACACACACTTTAATATGCATACATAGAGAATATTTTCCACCTCATTGGGGATACAGTTATCAATCACATTACACAATGAAAGTTCAGTTTCCTAAGTTCTTCTACACAAAGTTAATGGTGAACTTGAGAATAATACTATTGTTTGCTGCTTAAGATCCTAGCCTCCCCAATGTTTATCCTAGCAATCTTCTGCATATGAATGAATTTCTGATTTGTTCTAATAGCGTATAACTCCTTGTTATAATCTTAACAAACAATATTTCTTTATTATGCCTTTAGCAATACTTCATACTCAAAAAACAAAAAAAGAAAAGAAAAGAAAGAAGGAAGGAATGAAGGAAGGAAGGAAGGAAAAAACCCTTTCCCAGAGACCACTCCAGAAAAACAGCACCAATCAACGTTGTTGACCCTAGTCCCAATATGCACATGTTCTAAACATTGCCACACTTAAGGTTCAGAAAAATTTATCTGAAGAACTTGAAGTAGTGAAATACAATAAGAAGCAGAGGATCAGACGTTGTGTTGTGAGACTTTGTCTACTAGGAACATCAAAAGCTATGCAGGTGAAGTCTCACCAAAAAGAGCACCAAAATGATAGCTGAATAAAGAGATCACTATTTACCACGTCAAACCCAACTGGGAAAAACTCATGAAGCCTCAACCTTATATAAAAAACTAGAAGCAACTGAATAAAGCTAGAAGTTGGAGACACGGTTTTCCCTAGAACAAAGCATGCACAAAAATAATAGTTTCATTAAAAACTTCCTACAAGCATACACACACACACACACACACATACACGCACACACAGGCACACACTCATGTGCATGCTCATGTACATGCACAGGCACACGTTCACACATACATGAGAGGGGGGTTGGAGAAGAAAGGGAAGGGAAGGCAAAAAAGTTGTAATGAAAGTACAGTCTCAAAGAATGAATCCAAGTGTAATTATTTTTAAATCCAAGTAAAATCATTTAAAACACTGAATGAACAGAAAACTTGGATTTTCTTCTTATGTTAAAATATGATGAGCAGGTCTGCATGTGTATGTATGCATGTATGTATGTATGTATGTATGTATGTATGTATGTATGTGTGTGTGTGTGTGTTTGTAGGAAGTTTTTAATGAAACTATTATTTTTGGGGGTCTGTGTTGCCGCATAACTACACCAAAGTCAAGGCCAAAGAGAGAGGCATTGTTTTCCCTGGATCTGGAGTTCCTGGTAGTTCTGAGCACCCTGCATAGATGTTGGGAATTGAATTCAGGTGCTTTGTCAGAGAAGCAAAAGTTCATGATCAGAACCTTTTCCAGAATACATATTGCTCTGAAAGCACTTTTATATTCTGTATAAACATTCTGGTCAATTATCATAAAACATACAAATTTTATAATATTATATATTTTATCATTGTTATACACATACATATATATATATATGTGTGTAACAATGACGAAAATTAAGAGTAATGCAGTGGCTATAATAAACTAATAAAAAGTAATTCTAGAAAACAAAATGATAGCTTAATAACGAGAATAGCTAATTTTAATATACTTGTAAAAATAAACATTTTATATCATGCTGTCAGTAATAATCACTATGTCCATGAGTCAGCGTCATTTCTGTTTTCTATTCTCTGACTAATTAGACATCATAACAAGGAATAGATTACATAACATTTTTTTTATTATTTGCTCTTATTTTATTTATTTGAATGAAGGATAATTAACTCTAACAAGTTATACATTCTAAAGTAATTGCATATTTTATTGAAGCACAATATTCCAGCTAACTTCATTGTAACTCTGCTCTTTTATAGATTATCCTTACATCACTCATTTGATAATTTTTATATTCTTCTAAATATTTTCTTGTTACTGATATCTACAGTCATCCATATGTATTTTTGTAATTTTGAAAATTTAAGATATAAATTTTAAATGTTTAAATGTTCTATTACAAAGTATATGTCAAATTAGCTATGTATATTTTTCATTTTAATTTTAATATTCTTAGGTATCTACATACTCTACAGTGACATTATGGTAGAAATTAATAGTGCTTTATAATACTGTTTAAAACATGGGCTAGAAATAAGACATAGGGCTATAAACTATTGCTCCAAGTTTTACTCTGGAAACAAGTGGCTGTATTGTCCATTGCTTCAGGTATTTTTTTTTAATGTAAAATGACATGGACCAATTTATTACTTGTCATTCAAGTATTCTCTAGAGAGGAAATGAGATCACACACTGCTCACCCAAATGCCAGGTATAAAGTGATTACCCAGTCAACTTAAGTTTTCTTACCATTAACTAATGTTTATTGATTCCTTAAAGTCTCTTATATTAATAGTTCTAGAAATATTTAACAATTCAAAACTTTCAAATATAAAATAATTGAATATTAAGAAAGGAAAGTTCCACTCATGATATTTTAGAAGACCTTCTGCTTCTTGCTGGGGAAATGACAAAGGGGAAAAGCATTTGTCACTACTCTCCTGTATTGCCTCTGCTTTCATTAAAGCTGGCTTGCACCTTTAGAACTTAGATTTATGGAGTTCATGCCATTTTATGTGAAGGGGAGAGGTCCACCAAGCATAAATCAATTCAGTCAGTCACCTTTGCTGATTGACTCATTATAAATATCACCACAAGCCAAAGGTACATGGCAGAGAATAAATGAAAGCCATTTATGAAAGCTGAATTGGAAAAAAAGACTTGATGTAAGAAGATGACACACTTTCTATTCCTAAATGTTTATTAGTGCAAGCATAACTTAAGCAAAACTATCTATGTAATATAATGTATCATTTTATAGAAAACTTAACATTACGGATAGGGTTCCAGTCAATGATAATTTCGTTTTTGTGGTTTATCTTTTACCTTTCTTTTGCTTAGATATTTCATAAGAAAATTCTATATGATATTAAATAATACATTATTGTCCACAAATATAAAAATTTTAACTTATCTACCAGTAGATGTTTATAATATCTTAATTCTTAGTATACATTTGCTCGTACTCAATATGTTGCTTTTTGTCACCATTCTAGTAGATGTAAATACTATACCCTAAATAAAGCTGTAAACTCTTGTGGTAACAATAACTAGGTGATTGTTAGGCTATGGAATAAAGGTTTCTGTATATGATAAAAATTATTGGTCTATTATAGACTCATTTCCCTACATATTTAAATATAGGCTTCTACAAAACTAATATAAAATATTTTAATCTGCTGTACAATGGTGGCACATGCTTTTAATCCCATAACTTGGGAGGCAGATTTCTGAGTTCAAGGCCAGCCTGGTCTGCAGATTGAATTCCAGTACAGCCAGGGCTCTACAGAGAAACCCTGCCTCAAAAAACTAAGACAAAAATATATTTTAATCAATATTAAAATAGAACTATGCTTAAAACAATACCAACTTAATGAATATGATTTCACATTCTCTCATTCAATTTTCTTATCATTGGACTAGTCATATTTTCTGGCACATTAAAAAATTAATTATTTTTTAAATGTTTTCCAATTTGTCCAGGGAAAGAAAAGATGAAATTTGAGCATTAACCATAAAGTTTGGTGAAACCACACAGGAAAGAAGTAATAAAATGCTAGAAACTAGTAAATCAAACAAACAAACAAACAAACACAACATGAATTGAGAACCTTTGTATGATTAGAGAAATTGAAATAGTGAAAGACAGCTTTTGTGAAGAGAAAAAGACTTGTGGAATACAAAATAGGACCAGTGTTTCTTTTCAAGTTTATAGTCTTGGTCAAAGACAAAATTAGAAAGTAAAAAACTAAATAAAAAAGAATTAAAAAAAAACTGCTGGAGGGACACTATGAAAAACACCAAACCTAAGAATAATAGGAATCAAAAAGATTACCAGTGCAAAGATCCAGATAATATTTTTCAGATAAATAATAGAAGATTTTTCTAACTTAAAAAGCAAAAAAAAGATGCCCACATACAAGAAACTTAAAAAACACCAAATAGATTGGATCAAAAAGGAAAATCCTCCTGCCACATAATAATCAAAACATTAATTGTACAGAGCAAAGAAAGAATATTAAAACCTATGAGAGAAAAAGACCAAATAACACATAAAAGAAGAGCTATCCAAATTACACCCACTTTTCAATATAGAATCTTAAGTCCAGAAGGGCTTGCACAGATGTCTTGTAGTCTCTAAGAGCCCAGAAATGTCAGCCAAGACTACTTTACCAAGAAAAAGTTTCAGTCACTGCAGAGGGAGAAAACAAGATACTCCAAGATAAAACAAAAGGTCAACAATATGTATCCACAAGGAAAACTCTAGCCCAAGAATGTTAAGTGCACCAAAGATATCAGAGAAAAAATAGTAATTTTATGCCAGAAAAAATAAAAGGAACCACACACACACACACACACACACACACACACACACACACACATATACACCCTACACTACCACAAAGACCACTGCCAACCACACCACCTCCACCACCCCATCAACATAAAAGCATTTAATAATTGTTGGTCATTAATATCTCTCAATATCTATGGACACAATTCCCTAATAAAAAGACACATTCTAACAGAATGGATGTCAAAATAGGATCCATCTTCTGATGTACACAAGAAACACACCTAAACATCAAAGAGACATTATTTAAGAGAAATGACTGGAAAAATATTTTTCCAAGCAAACAGAGTCAAGAAGCAAGATGGAGTAACCATTCGAACAACTAATGATATAAAATTGTAATCAAACAATCAAAAGAGATGGAGAAAAACAGTTCATTTATTTTATTTTATTTTTATTGGTTATTTTATTTATTTACATTTCAAATGTTATTCCCTCTTCCCAGTTTCCCCTCTTCCCTCCCTCTGCCTCTATTCGGGTGCTCCCTTACCTGCCCACCCACTCCTGCTTCAGGGGCCTAGCATTCCCCTATACTGGGTCATCAAACTTCTACAGTACCAAGAGGCTCCCCTCCCAGTGAAGCCAGATAAGGTAATACTCTGCCACATATTCAACTGGAGCCATGGGTACCTACTGTGTACTCTTTGGTTGGTGGTTTAGTCCCAGGGAGCATTGTGGGTTCTTGTTGGTTGATATTGCTGTTCTTTCTATGAGGTTGCAAACCCCTTCAATTCCTACATTCCTTGGTCTAACTTCCCCATTGGGATCCCTGTGCTCAGTTCAATTGTTGGCTGTATTTATCAAGGAAAAATATATCAAGATTATGTTTTACTACTGATTATCTATGGCCTAAATGCAAGAGGACCCACATTTGTAAAAGAAACATTATTAAATCTTAAATCACACATTGAATCCCATTATTAATAGTGAAAATCTACAATACCCTACTTTCACCAATGTGACAGGTCATTAAAACAAACTAAACAGAGAAATAATGGAAATAACAGACATTATTCTTGTCCTTGTAATGTTTCTCCAGCAAAACACACTCGGACAACCAGATCCTTCTACGGCAAAGCTTTATTGCTTACTTCTCAGAAAGACCTCGAATACAGGAAACTCAGTCCTTTTATAACCCACAAAGAGCGGTTGGAGATGTGTCAGCTCCTGATTAGCTCCTCACCATTAGCCCAGATGACGCCACGGGACAGGCAGGGCACAAGGCATGGAAAAATACCCCAGCACATGCACAGACTACTTGTTTACTAGTTAGAACACCGGATATCAGCGCCATCTTGTAATGGCGATTGCAAGGGCGGCTTCTCACATCTCCGCCTTTTCTTTTATTTAAGAGCAATAGGCCACCCATATATTGAGAGTGGAGAGAGAGGTCAAATCCCCAGTGTGAAAAAGTAGGGGCATTACACAAAACCTCCTCCCAGGCTCATCACCTGGAGGGGTCTTGGTCTGCTCCCCTGTCATTTTTTCCTGGGGGAAGGACACTTGGACACTCAACCTTCATACAAGATAACATGTCTCCCTAGAATAGGCTCATTTTATGCCGCAGAGCCTTTCTACTGCAGTGCTTAGGCATGCAACTCTCCTGGGCTGCTGAAGCAAACTCACTCTATCCCATGCAATGAGACTAGCCTCGTGGGGTGCAAGAGTTGAGTGGCCAGCGACCTATTGCTTAATTATAGATAACCATATATCAGGGGTGTACCGTGTTCTAATGCTGCAAGTGCTTGGGCTATTACCATCTTGTCCCTTTTTGTTTGGGCTTTAAGTTTACAGACCATCCAGAGCAAAAGCAATGCTCCACCACATAGGATCACGGCAAACAAGCCTACCCCCACCCACTCCTTAAAGTAGGAAAATGCAGAGGAAATCCAGGTGGAGAAGCCCTTCGTCAGCGAAGGGTCAAGACTCGTAGAATTCACTTGTAGAATAGCAACTCTCAACTCTCGAAGCGTTTGCTCAAATTCCATGGTCCAATTCTGTAACATATAACGAGACAAAGTTTTTGACAAATTTGCTGCTCTTGTAGAATTTTCAAACTGAACAGAAGTAACACAAAGGCTAGGCATCTTGTATTCACAGCCCAATTGAGCCAACTGCCAAAGAATATCCACTTACTCTTGGACTAGGTTGATGCGTTGATTTATCAACATCAACCCTCCTTGTATCTGTGAGTTGGCTGTGGCCTGTTTATCTAAGGCCATTGTGACCGTCATAGAAAGCTCGTTAATAGTTTGTGTTGTTTGAACAGTAGTAGATAGAGCAAGTGCCGAGGCCATGATAGAGGCTGCAACCACCGCTGTGGCCACCAGTCCAACTATGATAGCAGAAATACCAAAATCTCTTTTCCCTTGAAACAAAGTCAAGCTATTAGGGGCATCTACAGGAACAGGAACAAATCTAGGCATGTGGGTAACCAAAGCAAAAGGATATTTCTTAGCATGCCAGCATAAGGCATAAAAACATTTTTTTTTTTGTGAGCAATCTATCTCTATCTGATTCTGATTTAAGCTTTTTTTATTTACCACCCACAAAAACGGGGCCATACACATACCGGGGTGGCGGTAAAATTTACCTCTTTTTGTTTCTTATATCTAACATTGGAGGTGGTCCATTTAAATGAATTTGGACTCTGCTTATCAGACCGACCGGTCTTCAAGGTACATTTCCAATCAAAGGTCAATTCTCCTTTCTCACTAGAACCTCCTCCAATCATAGCCATGGGGGCGAGATCAGTACAGCTTCCATTAACCCCACAAAGCAACCACTGATCAAAAGGGTTAGTATTAGTTTGGAGGGGGTCCATAGTACTAAAATCATATCCAGCAAAAGTATCATTATACTCTCTACTAATATATGGGGAAAAGGAAAAATATTTCTCTACTGCCCAAGTACATTTTTTAGCTTGGCAACCTGTCCAAGGTAACATTACATCTTTCATGGACCCTTCCTTGCAAAAGGGTGCCATTCTAGGTTGTGAAGGCGGCTTATTTCTAGGTTTTCGGCTAGGCCACCATCCTCTAATAACTATGGTATCAGCCTTTATATCAGTCGTTACACCCCAAGAGCTCTTTCTTAACCAGGCTGCTGATTGATAATGCAAGGATATACATTGGCTCTTATCTTGTAACGAGGAAATTAACATAAAGCACAGGCTTCCCTGTAGGAAGAAGGTTCTATTTTCTAGTAAAGCCTGAATCTGTTCATCTAAGGGTAAATAAGCAAGTCCCAGTTCTTTATCTGTAGTGAAAAAGCGTGGAAATATTTGTGCATTATGCATAACTGGCATAGGAAGAGGGAAAGTTGACATAATTCCCCATCTTAACTCTCCAGATATACTAGGAACCAGAATGTCCAGCATGAGGAGTATGATCCATCGATGTCTTGGGATCTTGTTCCTGTGACTCATTGTCCAAGATCTGGATCCTTCGAGTGAGGCGCTCTGGAATCCCAAAGGGATTATCTTCCTCCTGTGGAAAAACACATATAGCTCCCCTGGATCTTATTAAAATAGGATCCAGGCCATATCATTTATTATCAAGGACATTCTCCCACTTGACCATTTCATTGAGCGATTGAGGCCATTGTCTGTGCCTTTCAGCTGGTGATCTCCCAGCATTATCCAATTTTAAGAAATTAAGAGTAAATATTATAAGGGATAGAGTTATCTTTGGTGTCATAGCCTTTATCCCCCCTTTATGTTTAATTAAATAGGACTTGAGAGTGTGATGGTCACGTTCTTTAATGCCTTGTACTTGAGGATTATAAGGAAGGCCAGTCAGATGAGTCACATTCATCTGATGGCAAAACTGTCATGAATGTTTTTGACTAACAAGAACAGAACATTTGTTTCTAGGGTGGCTATTCAGCCCAGTCATATATTCTATTTAGATTTACAAAATAAACAGCTAGGACTATCTGTTTAGTTTTTTTTGTCAGCGGCTAACTTCAGCTTAGGAATTTTTTCCTTGAATAGGAGCCAGGTAATGATGCATGTGCTCTAATATGTTGAATATAAAAGGGGTGCTCACGCATCAAAATACAATCTTGTATATTCATCAAAATTTTAGATATTGAACTGTTAGTCAGTTTTAATATAACATGAACAGTGACTAATTACACTTTCAATTGTTTCTCTTGAAGAGAGATTGTAACTAGAATGCTTGAAAAGTCATTATAGTCACATGTGTAAAATTTATTTATTTATTAATCAGAAATTAGAGAAAGTCTTTAAGTTGTCTCTATAAATAGCTATCTTTTAGAACCCAAATAAATATAAGAATCCTGAGTTTGTATCTTTTCAGGAGCTATCTGTAATCTTTATCAGTTAAAGCTTTATGTAAACCTCTATAACACAAAAGCAAATCCTGGGGGTCTTTTCCAGGCAACTTAGGAAAATTTCATAACTGCCCCAAAACAATTTTCTTAAAGAAACAGTATTTTTTGTTATAAGTTGCATAAGCAATTTTAAGCTCTGAGATATAATATTGACTATTAATATGCAACTTAAAGTTTAATTGTTCAACATTTTTAAACATCATCTTCAGCACACAATTTAATTATCTGTGCTGAAATAGGAGAAGATTCAAAAGAATAATCATGTGATTCAATTCACATATACTTTTCTCCCATAGAAGGGTTGTTTTTAAATACAGTAAATGGGATGCAAGCATGCATGAACTTATAGAAGATACAAAAGCATGTATAAGCAAATTTTATCTTAGGATGAGTATCAATTTTATTTAAAATGATGGTATGTAATAGGGCAAATATCAATATTCTGCAATAACCAATTGCTGTTTGGAACAAGGAATTCTTAATTCTTAATTAGCACCACAGCAGCCTTATAATAGGATGTTAAAACTTTGATGTGAAGAAGGATGATTTTACATTAATGTTTATTTTTGCCAAAAATAGCTGTAGACACATTTAATAAAAATAACTAGAATATGTAACTAATATTTGATTACCACCAATTACAATCGATATCAATAGATTACAGAGGTTTCTTCTACTTTCTGTTAAAGCATTTTTGGTTCTCACCAGTTAATTGGAATCTCACTTGATAGCACCTAACAAAGGCTTAGGTTCTCCTGTGGCGAGTTTAAGGTGAGGTCTTAGCCAATTAACATATCCTGTAAGCTTTTGGAAATAAAATTTTGAAGTAAATTTGTACCAATTTTCCAGTATAACTGAAACCCTAATTATTAAAAAAGATATTGCCTCTGAATCTTATGAAGCAACAACTATTCTCCAGAACTTTAAACTTCCCTTTAGAGACATTAGTTAATAAAATACTTTTCACTTAGGAAACAATATATACTGAAAGATTTAAACCTTTTGCTTCTTGTATTAAAGCTGATAATAAGAAATTTTTTACATATTGTTAAGCTATGTTAGCCATACCTAGGGGCAAAAACCTTTAATGGTCACCAGTTCACTAGAAGTAAATTCTTTACAAATGGAAAAAATTAAACTTTTAAATCTATAAAAATTTTATATGAAGTAGGCAAGTTATTTTGAAATGCCTTTATAAGTTTTATAGCCTGATTGACCTTTTATAAACTTTGAATTTAAATTTTATTTAGAATAACATCTGACTAGGTCTGTAATAAGGCTCTAAGAAGTGCCACACAAGCCGCACTGAAGCTGCTCCCCTCCGAGCTCTGCCTCAACCCAAATGTAAAGTTTTCTCAATCTGAACACTCTGCCAGAGTCTTGGCTCTAAGATTATCCCTATGTTGAAGTATCCTTAAAGACCTGTTTTCTTGTGTTTGTTCATGTTGTTTAGAAAGACTCCAACCTTGAGTTCTCAATTTTTTTTATTTTTTCTTTTTTTTTTTAAATTTTTATTTTTTCCATTTTTTATTAGGTATTTAGCTCATTTACATTTCCAATGCTATACCAAAAGTCCCCCATACCCACGCACCCCCACTCCCCTACCCACCCACTCCCCCTTTTTGGCCCTGGCGTTCCCCTGTACTGGGGCATATAAAGTTTGCAAGTCCAATGGGCCTCTCTTTCCAGTGATGGCCGACTAGGCCATCTTTTGATATATATGCAGCTAGAGTCAAGAGCTCCGGGGTACTGGTTAGTTCATAATGTTATTCCACCTATAGGGTTGCATATCCCTTTAGCTCCTTGGGGACTTTCTCTAGCTCCTCCATTGGGAGCCCTGTGATCAATCCATTAGCTGACTGTGAGCATCCACTTCTGTGTTTGCTCGGCCCCGGCATAGTCTCACAAGAGACAGCTACATCTGGGTCGTTTCAATAAAATCTTGCTAGTGTATGCAATGGTGTCAGCGTTTGGATGCTGATTATGGGGTGGATCCCTGGATATGGCAGTCTCTACATGGTCCATCCTTTCATCTCAGCTCCAAACTTTGTTTCTGTAACTCCTTCCATGGGTGTTTTGTTCCCACTTCTAAGGAGGGGCATAGTGTCCACACTTCAGTCTTCATTTTTCTTGAGTTTCATGTGTTTAGGAAATTGTATCTTATATTGTGGGTATCCTAGGTTTTGGGCTAGTATCCACTTATCAGTGAGTACATATTGTGTGAGTTTCTTTGTGAATGTGTTACCTTACTCAGGATGATGCCCTCCAGGTCCATCCATTTGGCTAGGAATTTCATAAATTCATTCTTTTTAATAGCTGAGTAGTACTCCATTGTGTAGATGTACCACATTTTCTGTATCCATTCCTCTGTTGAGGGGCACCTGGGTTCTTTCCAGCTTCTGGCTATTATAAATAAGGCTGCTATGACCATAGTGGAGCATGTGTCCTTCTTACCGGTTGGAACATCTTCTGGTTATATGCCCAGGAGAGGTTTTGTGGGATCCTCTGGTAGTACTATGTCCAATTTTCTGAGGAACCAAGAGACTGATTTCCAGAGTGGTTGTACAAGCTGGCAATATCACCAACAATGGAGGAGTGTTCCTCTTTCTCCACATCCACACCAGCATCTGCTGTCACCTGAATTTTTGATCTTAGCCATTCTGACTGGTGTGAGGTAGAATATCAGGGTTGCTTTGATTTGTATTTTCCTGATGATTAAGGATGTTGAACATTTTTTCAGGTGTTTCTCTGCCATTCAGTATTCCTCAGGTGAGAATTCTTTGTTCAGTTCTGAGCCCCATTTTTTAATGGGGTTATTTGATTTTCTGAAGTCCACCTTCTTGAGTTCTTTATATATGTTGGATATTAGTCCCCTATCTGATTTAGGATAGGTAAAGATCCTTTCCCAATCTGTTGGTGGTCTTTTTGTCTTATTGACAGTGTCTTTTGCCTTGCAGAAACTTTGGAGTTTCATTAGGTCCCATTTGTCAATTCTCGATCTTACAGCACAAGCCATTGCTGTTCTGTTCAGGAATTTTTCCCCTGTGCCCATATCTTCAAGGCTTTTCCCCACTTTCTCCTCTATAAGTTTCAGTGTCTCTGGTTTTATGTGAAGTTCCTTGATCCACTTAGATTTGACCTTAGTACAAGGAGATAAGTATGGATCGATTCGCATTCTTCTACACGATAACAACCAGTTGTGCCAGCACCAATTGTTGAAAATGCTGTCTTTCTTCCACTGGATGGTTTTAGCTCCCTTGTCGAAGATCAAGTGACTATAGGTGTGTGGGTTCATTTCTGGGTCTTCAATTCTATTCCATTGGTCTACTTGTCTGTCTCTATACCAGTACCATGCAGTTTTTATCACAATTGCTCTGTAGTAAAGCTTTAGGTCAGGAATGGTGATTTCACCAGAGGTTCTTTTATCCTTGAGAAGACTTAAGCTAACTTTGTGTTACAAGCAAAAGGCTGCCTTCGCCTTTAAGAGCTCTGCTTGTAATCTGCCCTCAGCAATGCTTATCCAGCTGTACTTGACTCCCAGCCACAGTGCAGCTAATTTATCACCTTGTACTTGTGCAAATTGAAACTGTTTTTAAAACAAGTTTTAACCATTTATATTTTTCAACATGAAACACAGAACAATAACCATTCAAACCACAAAACAAAAACAAACATGAATTGACAGTTATATGGACAATTTGTTTTGGTGCACCAAAAACATACAATAGACAGACAGGGAATAGAACTTGTTGTCTCAAAGAGATACAGATACTTTAACCAGAATTATGAAAATTTCCATAGGAGCCAGAGAAAAAAAACAGAACGTCTCTCATTTTTCTTCTGTTCCCCAGGAGCGCTCTGAAATAGCTTATTTTCATTTTCTCTCTCTCTCTCTCTCTTTTAAAGATCCCAAACAGGGGAAAACTGCTTTCCTTAAACTCATCCTCTCTCTCTCATGTTCAGACTCTAACTTCCTTATCTCCTTCTTCTGGGAATACTGCCAGAGAATGGAGAGGAGGTACAGTGACCCTGAGAGCTATCTCAAGCCTTTAATGAAAGCTGCCTCTTTAGTCAAAGTCTTTAAGAGGAGGGTAAATTGACTTAATTTTAATTTTTATCCTTTGTATCTTTATAATTTATATTATCTTTTGTATTTTTATATTTTATATTATCTTTTGTTTTTCTGTTTTCTCCTTTTCTAAACTCTCCTGGGGCATTCTTTCCCAACATAATCTTTTCCTTGGGTTCAAGACCCGTGGAAAGGTCTGTAGGCTTGATTGGTGCACCATGTTTCCCTTTTGACTTCTAATCTCTCTCCCCGCTCTGCCTCTAATAGACTGACTTGAATTTCGTCCAGAATTCTCTGCCCTGCCTCACCAGCTTCCACAACAGAATGGTCCCTGCTTTAAGTTTGCTGTTCTGCTGTTCTCTAACTAGATCTTCTTTCAGTTTCTCCCAATAGGCGATAAAACAAAAGAAAAGGCCTCTAACGCTGGAGAAAGTTCAAGACTGCACATACCTTGCAGAGCTGTAATATCCCGTAGTTTTGAATCTGCCCCATGTGAAACGGGGTTCTCCTTTCAGTGCCTGGTGATGATATAGTTCCCGGGTTATCAGTGCCACTTCTTGTCCTTGTAATGTTTCACCAGCAAAAAACACTCGGACAACCAGATCCTTCTACGGCAAAGCTTTATTGCTTACTTCTCAGGAAGACCTCGAATACAGGAAACTCAGTCCTTTTATAACCCACAAAGAGCGGTTGGAGACGTGTCAGCTCCTGATTAGCTGCTCACCATTAGCCCAGATGACGCCACGGGACAGGCAGGGCACAAGGCATGGAAAAATACCCCAGCACACGCACAGACTACTTGTTTACTAGTTAGAACACCTGATATCAGCACCATCTTGTAATGGCAATTGCAAGGGCGGATCCTCACATATTATGACCAAAGGAAAAAAAAAGATGTAATATATATCTATAGAACATTTCACCCAAACATAAAAGAATACACATTTTCTCACCAACTCACAGAACCTTCTCCAAAATTGACAATATACTCATTCACAAAGCAAACCTCAACAGATACAACAAAACTAAAATACCTCCTTGTATCTTATCAGACAACTGTGTATTAAAGATGGACTTCAACAACAGAAACAATAAAAGGCATATACACTCATGGAAACTGAACAACTCTCTATTCAGTAACAACTGAGTTAAGGAAGAAATAAAGAAGGCAATTAAAGAATTTCTATAATTCAATGAAAATGAAGGCATAACATGCTTAAACTTATTGGGCACAATGGAAGAAGTGCTAGGAAAAATCTCCATAGCACAATTAGGCTTCAACTAGTAAAGGCAGTGATGCTTCAATATATGAAAATCTATCAATGTAATCCACCTTAAGTAAAAGATAAAAAAAAAATCTAATAAACAAACAAAATAAAAAAATCCTTCGAATATTGTCATAACATTTGATACTGTCAAAGACTTTGAAAAAAAATCCAACAAATTCCATATTAAAAATCATAGAGTTATCAGGGATACAAGGCATATGCCTAATCCCAGGAAAGGCAATATACAGTAAAGCAGTATCTAACATGAAACTAAATGGAGAAAGTAATTCCACTAAAATCAGGTACAATAGAAGATATTTACTTTCTTCACATCTATTCACTATAGACCTTGAAGGTCACAATGGCTGAGATCAAATACTCAAGTGACAGCACATGATGACAAGGATGTAGAACAAGGGGAGTACTCCTCCATTGGTGATGGGATACAAGATTGTACAACTTCTTTGGAAATCAATTTGGCAAATTTGTAGAAACGGAAAATGGATCTGTATCAAGACACCAATATGCCACTTCTTGACATATACCCAAAAGATGCTCCACCATACCACAGAACACTCTCTCTACTACATTCATAGCAGCCTTATTTGTAATAGCCAGAAATTGGAAATAATATAAATGCCCCTCAACTGAAAAAAATGGATAAAAACATTTGGAACATTTACACCATGGAATATAACTTATGCATTTAAAACAATGACATCTGAAAATTTGCAGATAAACAGATGGAACTAGCAGAGAATATTCTGAGTCAGGTAACCCAGACTCACAAAGACACATATGATATGTGTTCACATTTAATTGGGTTTTAGTCCTAAAACAAGATAACCATGGTACAAACCTAGACCAAAAGTGCTAAGTAACAAGGAGGGGGATAGGGGGAAAACTTTAATTCCAAGGATCCAGGGAAATAGATTAGACATTGGGGGTAGATGGAGGGAATTGTTTGGATTGGGTAGGTAGGGGGGCGATTGTGAACAGGAGGCATAAAGCGAAGGGAGAATGGAGTGAGAGAATACTGGCAAGACAAGTGAATTGGAGAGAGAGGCATCTCTGGGACAAGCTAGAAAGCTAGAAACATGGGAACTCCCAGACATCCATGAAGGTGACTCTAGCTAAGACTCATAATAATGGGGGATATGAAGCCTGAGTGGAGCATCTCCTGTAACCGAGCAAGCCTTCCAATGGAGGTATTGGGACACCAAGCCAGCCACAAAACTTAGACCCATAATTATCCCTGCCTATAAGAGAGGCAGGGTGAAAAATTGGAGCAGAATTTGCAGGAAGGGCCAACTTATTGGCCCACTTCTACATCCATGCAATGAAAGGAATCCCACCCCAAACACTAGTCAGAGTTCAATAGAGAGCAGAAAGTATGAGGGTTATGGAAGATAAATGAATGCTGCAGATCTACTGAAATCAGAGAAATCCTACTACTACTTAAGGAATATCTCTCTGTCTTCATCTCTATCTTTCTAACTATCTCTGTGTCTGTATGTTTATCTCTCTGTGTTACACACACACACACACACACACACACACACACACACACACTGTACAAACAAAAGAGCAAATTTGGAGTGACTCCACAACTGAGAATCAGTGTTCTGATTTAGGAATCAGTGCTCTGATTTACCACTACAAACTAACAAACAAAAAGTCCAGAGTCATATATGAACTGCTTCTTTTGAAGTTGTTGACCAATGAAGTCTATAAATCAGCAGACATTATAGGAGATTGCAAATGTTCTTACGCACATCCCAGAATTTGATGGTAAGACCCTATTGATGAACGCAAGCTTGCTTAAGTGATAGGGCACTGCAAAAATGAAGTTCTTGAGGACCCAGGAGCTTTATTTCCATTGGCTAGCAGCTATATTGATGGAAAGTATTGTGCAACATACCCGATAAGAAAAATAACCATCAATTATGCCCAGGCCAATACTTTTTACTCAATAGTGTCCCGAACATCATGGAGTATCACTTTCTGATCAGATTTAAGATGTGCTGTGGTAGTTTGCATTACTACTTGGCTAACAACTTAAGAATGAGTTATCTTAAAGAAGAACTTGTTAAGCTTAGACAATTAATGGACATGATGTTTAACCCGCTCCTAATGAATTATTGCTGTACCCATAGGTCAAACAATTGTTTATCATTAACCTGAAAAGGTTCAAACTTCTGTAGACTGTGATCAACAACACAGTGATCTACACCTATCAAAAGAGAGTAAAATAATAAAGAATGTTCCACCATAAAAAAGAACTGTGCCCCTTCTTAGAATTGGGAACAAAACACACACGGAAGGAGTTACAGAGACAAAGTTTAGAGCTGTGACAAAAGGATGGACCATCTGGAGACTGCCATATCCAGGGATCCACCCCATAATCAGCTTCCAAAAGCTGACACCATTGTATACACTAGCAAGATTTTGCTGAAAGGACCCAGATAGAGCTGTCTCTTGTGAGACTATGCCGGGACCTAGCAAACACAGAAGTGGATGCTCACAGTCAACTATTGGATGGATCACAGGGCTCCCAATGGAGGAGCTATAGAAAGTACCCAAGGAGCTAAAGGCATTTGCAACCCTATAGGTGGAACAACAGTTTGAACTAACCAGTACCCCGGAGCTCTTGACTCTAGCTGCATATGTATCAAAAGATGGCCTAGTCGGTCATCACTGGAAAGAGAGGCCCATTGGACACACAAACTTTATATGCCCCAGTACAGGGGAATGCCAGGGCCAAAAAATGGGAATGGGTGGGTAGGGAAGTGGGCGGGAGGGTATGGGGGACTTTTGGGATAGCATTGGAAATGTAATTAAGGAAAATACCTAATAAATAAATAAATAAATAAAAGAATGTATGTATTACAAACTCCCTTCCTATGATCAGAGACCATTTGGGAACAGAAGATAGAAAGATTTTTAGGACCTGAGGCAGTGATTAACTACAAGGATATGTTATCCTATGAACACACCAGGGCAGCAGCAAAAATTAATGCACAGTGATTGTGAAATCATATATGAATTCTAAGCAAGCTCACACCATACCAAATCTCAACAAAGAGAGAGGATTTGGTTATGTAATCACACCTACATCAATTAATAGTCAGAAATTATTGGCTGCTAGGGGATGGAGAGACAGTTTTCTTTACAATGTAAGTCCTGTAAGGTTTACCACAATCCAGTGAGAGCCAGTGGATTCAGTAATTTGGGTAGCAATAAATTAGCTATGAAGATTTCAAAAATATAGAGAGAAGAGAGGTGAATTAGGGAAAAGTTAGCATGCAGGGTTGATTATAATCAAATCTCATGAAACACTAAAAGAACCAATAAAACAAAAGGATATATGTGTGTGTGTGTGTGTGTGTGTGTGTGTGTGTGTGTGTGTGTATGTATACATACATATACAAATCATGTAAAATACATAATAGTTATATTAATGGTAAAACAAATTACTCTTAAAATCTATTTTGTATATTTTAAAAAGGTAAACATTAATATTGAATATCAACCCATACATTTTGAACAAAGTAATATGAATGTTTGTACTTTTTTTTTTTACAATTTAAAGAGGGGAAGAGAACAAAACATTTTAACAAATATAATAAAATACATGAAGACATGTTGAACTCAGAGTTTTAGAATTTCTCAAAATTAATGTGTCATTTGTTGAATGTTCTTTTGATAAGTGAAAGTCATAAGAAACTTTCTTTAGGGTATCAGAGATTAAGGAAAACTAATGAAGAATTTTAGTGATTACTAGAAGAAATATATGCATGTGACTGTTTGTGGGTTCTGCAATTTAAACAAATCCCTGAGCTCTCCAGAGTGGACTTGAAGCATAGGCTGAGGGGTCATGACACTGGAGGATAGTCTTTTTGTTTGTTTAATATTCATATATACCTCCACCTGACCTCTAAACTCCCTGAGATCTCCAGTCACTGAAGGGTTAGATGCATCTTCATTGACTAAACCCAGACCCAGCAGTCCTCTGATATATATGTGTGTGTGTGTGTGTGTGTGTGTGTGTGTGTGTGTGTGTGTGTGTGTATGTGTGTGTGTGTGTGTGTTGGGCATCTCATATCAGTTGGTGTTTGCTGCCTGATTCGTGTTCCAGTATCTGAGAGATCAAAGGGGTCCAGGTTAATTGAGACTGCTGATACTCCTACAGGGTCACACTCCTCCTCAGTTTCTTCCAGCTTTCCCCTAATTCAACCACAAGGGTCAGCAGCTTCTGTCCAATGGTTGGGTGCAAATATCTGCATCTGCCTCTTTCAGCTGCTTGTTGGGTCTTCCGGAGGGCAGTCATGATAGGTCCCTTTTTGTGAGCGCTCTATACTTACAAACTGACATATTCCCAATGCCTTTCTATTTCTGTAATGACAGAGATTTCGGATCCTATTTTAATTTGCTAAGGTGTTTTCTTATATTAGATAATGATCTATAATTGAACTGCTTTTTTTTCTGAACTTTAGGTAATGTCTATTAATTTTATAATACCCAGGTTTTTATATTACACAGTTAACTTTAAATATACATAGAAATCATTAGCTATAAAAATACACAAAAGATTTATCTTTTATTCTCAGAGGCCTCTGTCTAGGTGATAAAAATAACTATTTGTTAAAGATATGCTGTTAAAATTAGGTTGACCAATAACCATTGTGGTGAGTATGAATGAGTCATGAATTCTTCAGATGATAATTTCTCATTCTGAAAATGTAAGCTGTGGAAAAGTAGAGTATGTAGTATGTAAGGGAATTAAATAATTATTGATAAACTTCCTTTGTGGTTCTGTACTGTGAATAGTGGGCAGTATCAAGGTTAATAGGTAAGGACCAATAGTAAGTTGTATTGTTTTCCTCCACCTGTTAAAGACAATTAATAAATATAAAACGGAAGTTATAGGAATCACTTGAAATCTGTCTTGACCTTCATAAAGCAAGAGTTCAGGAAAGAAGTATGCTAATCTAGCTAAGGAAAGAAAATAAACATGAACTACTGTGAAATAATCTGTGATAAAAACATGTAAAAATAGTGCATAGAGTTTAATTCTGACCTAACTTTTTAAATTGCAAAGAACACAGTATTAATTCCAGTCTTTAAGCAAGAGTACTAAGGATATCTGATGTTCATTGCCCTTTAGAGGATGATTGTGTAGGTCAGCAGGTGTCTTATAGACTTATAGACACAGCAAGTTTTATCATAATAGAATAATATGGTAAAAAAGTAGTTTATTTCAAGTCAGTAATATGAAGTAACATAATTTATTGGTGTCCTTTTGGCCATTAAAACATCAAACACATTTTAGATGGACTGCAGATATTCTAGAAGCAGTTTTACCAAGATCCTGAAAGCAATAATTCATTCACACTGCTTTCTGAGGCCAGAAACAAATGTAGGCTAGGCATCCTTGCCCTTCAATCTAAAAGAGGCTTTTTTCCCCCCATTGGTCAATAAGACCCTGAGATTTGAGAGCTAAGGTACAATTGTAGAATAATTTGTGAAATGGTTCATTGGGTTATGTTGAACCTTAAAAGTAAAGGTTAAAAGAAAAAGGAATAACTCTTATGTTGAGAAGATGGTAAAGCTGAAATTTAGAGTGCTTTCAATGTATGACTTAAAATTTGATCTATACCCATGGGTTGCATAAATCATATATAAGTTTTAAAACTTAAATTAACCCTATAATTACTTTGAACTAACAAGTGGGAATTTCTAATCAAATGAATGAAATGTAATTGAGCAAACAGAAAATAAAATATTGCTTGTAAATTTATACTTAGGCCATATTAAAGGCCTTGAATTTAAACACTAATGAAGTCAACTAAGTACATATGCCTAAAAAGATTAAATATATCATGATCTGGACCTCTAAAATCTTTCTTTCTCAAGCCTTTAGCTCTTTGCAAATTTCTAAAATAAAGACAAAAACAAAATCCTTATTCCACTGATATTTGAAAATGTAACTGCTCAGAAAATAATTGAGTAACCTAAGCTGAACTGACTCCATGAAAGGTAGGGAAAATCATATTTTATTATAATATTTTCTCTTTTTTGTCTAACTCGTATTTTATCCCACCAGTTATTTTAAAAGTGTGAGCGTGTATTTTTTTATTTTCCAAACTCCCCCCTTCCTGACCTCCCAGGGACTAAACCACTAACCAAAGAGTACACATGGATCAACTCATGGCTCCATCTGCATATGTAGCAGAAGATGACTTTGCTAGACATCAATGCATCAATGGGAGGAGAGGCCCTTGGTCCTGTGAAGGCTCAATTCCCCATTGTAGGGGAATATGAGGGCTGCGAGGCAGGGAATGGGTGGGTGGGTGAGGGAAAACCCTAATACAAGCAGCGGAAGGGAGTATAGGATAGGACGATTTTATTTTCTTTTTTTTAACGATTTTTTATTAGATATTTTCTTCATTTATATTTCAAATGCTATCCCGAAAGTCCCCTATACATTCCTCAAAACCTGCTAAGTTAAGCTGGGTATAGTAGCCTGAGCTGGCATTACCCACCCACTGCTGCTTTCTGGCCCTGGCATTCCCCTATATTGGGGCTCCCAATGATGGCCTACTAGTCCATCTTCTGTTACATACTCATCTAGAGACCCGAACTCTGGGGTTCCTCAACAGAGTAATGGATACAGAAAATGTGGTACATTTACACAATGGAGTAATACTCAGGTATAAAAAACAATGAATTTATGAAATTCTTTGGCAAATGGATGGATCTGGAGGATATCATCCTGAGTGAGGTAACCCAATCACAAAAGAACACTCATGATATGCACTCACTGATAAGTGGATATTAGCCCAGAAACTTAGACTACCCAAGATACAATTTGCAAAACACATGAAAATCAAGAAGAAGGAAGACCAAAGTGTAAATACATCGTTCTTCCTTAGAATGGGGAACAAAATACCCATGGAAGGAGTTACAGAGACAAAGTTTGGAGCTGAGAGGGAAGGATGGACCATCCAGAGACTGTCCTACCCTGGGTTCTATCCCATAATCAGCCACCATACGCAGACACTGTTGCAAATGCCAGCAAGATTTTGCTGACAGGACCCTCATATAGCTCTCTTTTGTGAGGCTATGCCAGTGCCTGGCAAATACAGAAGTGTATGCTAATAGTCATCTATTGGATGGAACTCAGGGCCATGGAGGAACTAGAGAAGGTACCCAAGGATCTGAAGGGGTCTGCAACCCTATAGGAAGATAGGGATTTTTTGCATGGGAAACCAGGAAAGAGGATATCATTTGAAATGTAAAATATCTGATAAAAAAAATCAAACAAAAATATGCATTAATCTAGGTTCTCAGCAACAGAAACACAAAGGCATCTCAAAATGGTTTTTTTAAGTTCTAATCATAAAAGAGCTACTAAAGTTGATCACAACCATTCTTATATTTTGTTTTAATTCTGACAGTGAACATTACAAACTACACAAAACTGTAAAAGTAACCTCCAATGGAGACAAAAATCATTAGAGTGAGTAAAGGAAAGAAACAGGGTAGATAAAATTTAGAAATAAACAAGACGAAGGAAAAAAAACATTAGTAATCATGGAATAAATCACCTTTTGTGTTAATGAAAATGTAAACTATAGGCATTGGTTTCCCATAGAAAAATATTATTTTAATTCCCTTAAATTACTAAATATTAAAATATATCACAGCCCACACAAACATAAGGCCCTTTTTCCTAATGCCGTTCAACTTGGAAATTAGGAAATGAAAAATCAGTACTTTACTTAATTATTGAAATTAGGCTCCAAAGAAGGGCAGTATGAATCATGTAATTTAATAAATTCTTATTGTTCTGATGACAAATACGTCCCACTGCAGCAGTAGCTTCTTTGTTCCCTGTATGAGCTGCTGCTTCAGGTTCTATGGAGTGTAGATTCTTAGAGAGTTAGTTTTCTGTTAGTTTTCTTTTAATCTGTTCCCTTAACCTTTCATGTGAGGGCTTAGGGAGATGGCTCAATAGGTGATAGCACTGCATGCCATTCCAGGGAACCTTGGTTTGATTATGAGCACCCAATTGGCAGCTCACAACATACATCATTACCAGGTATCCTACATCCTCTTCTGGCTCTGAGAATACAAGGCAAGCTTGTGATGTATACAAATCAATGTAGGCACATACATGTGTATGAAATAAAAGTGTAGGATAAAAATAAAGATCCTATACCAAATTCTCCATTATTATCCTTTCCTAACTTGAAATATCTTTATCATCAAGCATATGGATTCTTCACATTCCTAATAAACGTCTCTCTGGAAAAATACTTTCTCTTAAAAATCTATCAGTTATACCTTCCCTTATCAATATATTTAAATAAAAAGTGATTAGCTGAGCACAAAATGGTCTTGGGAAGAAAAATAGAAACATGAAATACAGCGAACCCACCATGAAGAAAAGAATAACAACCTTTGAAGTAAACACTCTTCAGAGTATCATATTTAGGATAAAATGGCCACAGATTCTAGACCCTGCCTTGACTATTTATTAGATATGAGTTTTCAAAATTCACTGTCTCTTCTCTAAAGTAGTTTACAGAGGCAGGAGCAAATTTCGAAGGTGTTGATTGCTAGAGAAATAACTATTTTGTTTAAGTGAAAATTGGTGGTACAGCAATTTATATGAAGTTCAATAGAGGGAACAATATCAATATAATACAAGAAGATTTTCTATGGCAAGGAAATATCTATATTTTGAATTATACTAAAAAATTTCAATATCAATTATAACACATGGTATTTAGAATAAACTTCTTTTATTCTATATTAGTAAAGACAAATAATTCATTATGATCTAATAGCAATTTTCATGGAAGAAAAAATGGATGTATCAGTGAACATTAATCTATAATTTGTTTAATATTTTTTATAAAAAGTAAAAAATAGAAATTGTAGCCCAACAATGATTCAAGTCTATTTATATTATTGTAGTATAATCTTTGCTCCTTCTCAGATCTTTGTAGATGTTGATAATTAATTTATGCTCCATAGTATTACAGGTCTAGAGTGGGAGAAAATTGTTTTAAAAATAGGTTTTATTAGAAATATAATTATATTACTTAACACTTTTCTTTTAAACCTGCAGCATCGTCCATTTTTTTTATTCAAAACTAGAAAGCAATTTTGCAAATGTAGGAAAAAGAATTTGACTAGCACCTCCTATGCTGACCATTAAACACTACAATTACAAAACAAACCTTCTTTGTCACAGTGTTAAAGGTGTAGTTTATCTGAATTGGGGAAGTCATGGTGGCTGGTTCATGAACTGGCCATAGTATCTGTACTCAAGGAGAAGGGAGAGCTGAGTATTAGTGCTGTACTTATCTCTTATGCATACAATTCTCTACTCTTTAATTAATCTAATTAAAAAAGTTTTCATGGAGGTTCCCAAATGTAACCCAATTAAAATGATCCCTCTCAGGCATACTCAAGGACTTATTCTAGGAAACTGAAGATCCTATGAAGGTTTCTATCCCTGCAGAACCTCTTATACACTTTGTCTCCTTTTATAATGAACTAGTTTTTACTCTTGAGCTATTTTTTTTCTAAATAAGTTGTGTACAAGTCACAGTTCTTACTAGAAAACAAGTTTGATTTTTTTTTTTTTAAAGTTATGCATGTTTCAACTTTGTTCAATGCATGGCATTAGCAAAATGGCAGTTCTAAACACTTAATGGTTTATTATTGGAGAAATTGAATTACTACACAAGAGCACTGCCTGGGTATTGGATTATTATTCTAAATTTAAACTCATGCATTTAAATTTTAATTCCTGAGATACAAGTAACTGAACATACAGCACATGCAATATGCCTATAGTCTTTTAATTTTAACAATTTTTGCTTTCTTAGTTATTTTTTCTTTGTCAATCCAATGATCAAAAGCAATTAACTGAAGCTCATTTAAGACCAGTATATGAGTATAAAAATAACACATATATTTACATTATTACTTTTAAAGTTAATATCAAGGGTGAACTCTAGGTACATAAATGAATTCAGCAATAGATAAGTAGATAACCAGTAAAAATTTAAATGAAATGTTTATGTAAAAATAAAATAATAATAAAAATAAATATGTATTTCAAATTGAAAACCAATTAAGTACATACATTTCTTTAATTCAAAATACATTCAAAAGCTAACAACAATACTCCACTCTCTATTCAAGGTTTGAAATAGTTTGATGTCTAAAGTTACCTTAAAAGGGAGTGAATTTTTAATCCATATTTCTCTTTACTTTATTTATATACTCTGTACTGACTATTGCCTTCACAGCGTAACAAAAGTTGATCATAGTTTATAATTTTTTTGCTACATAGTAAAAGTTGTCAATGAATGGAAAAATAGCCCTTTGATAGGAACAGAAGATGAATGTTGACAGCTTGATATATCAAGGTATCCAGAGACATTTAATAAATAAAATAATCATATGTATAAATAGTATTTTGATTTACAGAACTCATCTATTTCCTAAGTCCTCAGGACCTTGTAGGACAGAAAAGCAATTTAATTAAGATAGGATTTGATTTCAAGAATAATGTAGGTATCCTTTACATAAACAAATTTTACTTAAGTAGATGTACTACATCAATTTCTGAAGGTATACAAAGGCAGAATTGTAAATAAGTTGTGAATAACTAGGCCTGGGGTTAAAAAAGCAAAACAGCAACAACAACAAAAAAACAAACCAAAACAAAAAAACAGTTTCAGGTCCTCATGATGATCTTAAAGAAAAAAGTTGTTTCTTTTCTCTGATGGATGAGTGAAATCAGAAGCTTAGTTATAGTTGATTAATGGGGGAAATCAGGGAAGGAAACATATGAGAAACAATGCCTTAGTCATTAATGAATGCTGCATGCTGAGTTGCTTACATGCATGAATAGCTTCTTAGCCATTCTATAACCACTTGTCCAGGCAAATGTTTTGCTCACAGATGGCAAGATCCTTCCACATTAATTAGCATCTATGTCATCCCATAGGCCACATAAGCTGAGCAAGCTCACAACTGAGCCTTTCTTCTCATTTGAAGCTAGATTGTGTCAAATTATCAATTAAAGCTAAACAGAACACCATCATATAACTTAGCCCACATTGAGAAGGCTTCAGTATTTTAATGAAATTTGTAGTTCATTATGATATATTGGTTTTAATTATTGCTTTAACTTCTTGCATACAAAAATAGAATTAACAGTATTAAAGAAGATAATTAAATTAATATTGAGGAAGACTTCACTACTCAGTAAAGTGCACTAATGTTTAAATGGGCTCCTATGGCAAAATGAGCAAACCAAAAATCTAGTTCATTCACCACAATTGTTTCAATACTTCATGTAGAAAGAGGACACGTGTAAGGAAAAGTAAGTAAAATACTCAACAATAAGTGGTGTAATTCCAAAAAGCACATGGGAATTTTTAAGTCTTTGAAGCTTAATTATAAATAGAAAAGGATATTTTATATATAATATCAAAGTAAATCAAAGTTGTGAGAAAAATGAGAAATAGGAAGAAAGATTATCTGAGAAAACTTACATGAACAGTTTTTATAAATATTTTGTATCTTAAAAGTTCTCCTTTATTTCTGGTTCTTTATGTTATGTTTTTTGTAACTGGCTTAAGGAAATAAGAAAGCTACCATTAGTGTGTGTGTATATATATATATATATATATATATATATATATATATATATATATATGTGTGTGTGTGTGTGTGTGTGTGTGTGTGTGTGTGTATGTATGTATGTATATATATGTACACATATATATAAATATATATATATATATATATATATATATATATAATGTACATATATATGTGTGTGTGTGTGTGTGTGTATAATAATTTTTAGCAATAAAAGAAATGTTTTAGTGAGTTTTGGAAATGCACAGTTAAAATCATGAGTGCAAACTTTCAATATATATTTTGTTGTAAATTACTATTAATCAAACATAACAATAAATGAAGCTTGACTTCACTAAACAGATAAGAAGTGAAGACTGCTATATTTGGTACTTGTTGACAGCTTAACGAGTGATATTAATTATAAAATGCTATATCCAAATATCATTTTGGCACAATATAATTTTGTTGTCAACAGTAAATTGAGTTGCATGTATAAAAGCTTTTGGTCTATAAAAGTTATTTATTAAATATCTATTAAAATAAATATCAAAGCAACTTACAATATATTTAAAAATATGTCTTCCTCAAGCAATAGTGAAGTTTTGGATCAAAAGTGAAGAAATTCCCAGGGTTACCATTGAGTTGGAGAAATAAAAGATATTGTTTTGTGATAAGTTACTAAATATTTGTGGGCATAAATATTCCCTATGCCATTAAAGCAGATTAGGTGTAAGCTTAGCATTTCATATACAATAGCTGATATTTGTAATTAAAAAAAGACATACTCAACAGAATGAAGAATTTTATGTCAAAATTGATGAAGGAATTAATATTTTTCAAAAAGAATCATGTACTTTTGACACTATTATGTAATAAATCAGAAAATTATATTTATGACTCAGATAATATATTTAATTATTTAATTTTTGTCTCATAATTTGAAAAGCTCTATAATAATATCATTAAAGTGACTCCAGAGCTGACTTCTGGAAGATTAAAATCAGTTTTATTCAATGGAATGACAGTAGAAATA